>NC_064570.1:36390833-37016666 GCF_937001465.1 Orcinus orca | reverse complement strand
TTTTATTTCTAGAAAAAAATATAGGCAAATTGATGTAGTATATCAAAATGTCTTAAAATTCAAAAGGAAATACCTATACTAAAAGTCAGTCTGAAAGAGTCTGTTAGATCCAGTCTACTTAATATACACTGTATTTATAGCACTTAGCCCTTGTGGGAAATTAGTTGACAGTTAAAAATATTTTTTTAAAAATGAAAACCTCAGTATTAATGTATTAGTTTCCTATTGCTGCATAACAAATTACCACAAACTTAGAGGCTTAAAGTAACACCCATTCATTTATTCTATCACAGTTCTGTAGGTCAGAAGTCCAGGCGGGCCTGGCTGAATATTATGCTTTGGATCTAAGGAGACAGAAATCAAGATAGTGACTGTCCTGGCCTCAGATCTGGAGCCCCCGGGGTACAGTCTTCATCCATCTCATTCAGGTTTTTGGCAGAATTCAATTCCATTTGATTGTAGGAATGAGGTCCTCATATCCTTGCTGACTATTTGCTGGGGATTGTTTGCAGCTTCCCATGCTTTATATCTCTCCGACTTCCCCTTCTGCCACCAGCCAGAAAAAGCTATCTGCTTTACAAGACTCCTGTGATTAGATTAAGCTCACCTGGATAATCTGCCTATGGCATAACACAGTCACAGGAGTAATAATTCATCATATTCACAGGTTCTGGGCATTAGGGTCGGATATATTTGAGGGGCCATCTTTCTGCCTACCACAATTAAGAAATTAAAAAATAAATGAATTTAAGAAAATTGCTAAATCGATTTTTCAAAAACACTGTTGATTTGTATTTCATTTATGAATCAAAGTTTGCACATGAAACCAAAAGCTTAATTAATCAGGTAAACCTATAACTTTACCTTTGTGTTCTTAAAAGCTAGAAATGAAATCAAAAAGACATTTTTATTGGATACTATTACTATTGTTTTCAGAGTATCCTTTACACAGCGAAAAGATGTGTAACTTAAAACTGAATTATGCTCTGCATTGGACCAAGTTCTTGTAAGAGACTTCTCCTTTTAAACCAACTAATAAAAAACATAGTTCTAATATATCATGATGATTCATTTTAGCTCTTCTGAGGGTAAGCTTTCTATATTCAATGCTTCTGTCTTATGCAGTATGCATTTCAATACAGATATTTAATTAATTAAAAATCTAGTGATTTTAAGTTTTCCACTCTAACATTTAGATTTGAATATATGGTTATCTCTTAAAGAGGCTTTATTTATGTGGGCTTCTTAGCTTCTTGAGCCCAACATACCAGTGTAGCAAGCAGTATTCACCAAATATGGTATGACTAAGCTTTTACTATTGACAGTATCCAATCAAGAAGACAGGTATTGAGAAGACATATCACATGAAATATTGGTAAATGTCTATCCTGTCACTTATGTAGGCAGAAAGAATATTCGCTCAGTAAAAATCTTGTTGCAAATCGTTTTATCCAAAAGCAAGTTAAGAAGTTGTATTGAAGTAATTTTAAATGTTTGGGAGAACTTTATACTCACCCCATACTTACAGTGTAATGTCATACAAAGCACCCAAGACACATGAAGTTTCCTTAATGTTTCAGCCTAAAATAAGACCAAATATATATATATGCATACATATATAGGTATATATACACATACATATATATATATATATATAGAGAGAGAGAGAGAGAGAGAGAGAGAGAGAGAGAGAGAGAGAGAGAGGGAGAGAGAGAGAGAGAGACCTGTATCTGTACTTAGATGTTTTTAAACCAAGCACAGCAAGTAGACATTTTTAAAGGTTATATTAATAGATTTACCATACCCCAATTAGGATAATTTACATATTTTAGAAGGTTGTTTACCTCACTATAGTCTTGCTTTGAAGTTGAGATGAAGGCTAAGGGGATAGAAAAGCAAAGAAGAGATTAAAACCTTTCTGGTTGAAAGAGACAAGATATTTTCTAATTTCAAAAGGAAAAAAGTGGTAGATTATGCTTACTCAATCAAAATTCTCAACCACCACACATCTACCACATCTCAGTGAAGCATATTTATATAAATTTTGAAAATGCCATTGTTAACTTTCTACTTTTAACTCTTTAGAGGGCCCTGTTTTCCTTATTTGAATATTCTTAATATTTTCCATAATACTTTTCTTCCTTCTCAAGACACAGTTGTTTTACATTTCCAATGAGACCACTAACACTCTATATTTTTCCTCTTCGTATGTTCCTTAAGTTGTATCTTGCAGATTGTTTGCAAAACACTACATCTGATTTGTGTGCTTCCTCCATGGATGGTCTGGAATCTTTATACTTACTTTGGGTGTAATACTACATTACTTCTCTGTTTAGTTGAATATGTATAGTCTTACTGAAGCAAAGGGTTGAGTATTTCTCTAGAAAACAAGACACACATAAGAAGCGTTAAATAGCAGTTATTCACTTTTGCATATTAAAGGAAACAAGAATTTAGGATGTGCATAGGTTATAGTGGCAGACAGCTCTGCCTGCCAACCCCCATTCTCTGCTAACAGAATCCCAATATTGTTCAGATATTTGGATGGTCAGCAGAGCTCTCAGTGGGATCTGATCCTCTCTCAGGTCCAGGGGATGAATTACAATTGGTATAAAACAACCATGATAATCCCAGTCGTCTTTGTTAGTGATTGGGTTCAGGAAAGTAGGCATGTGACACAGTTTCACTTAATGAGATGTAAATCTGCTGAGTGCATTTGGGAACTTTTTTCTTTCCTGAAAGAATAAAGTGTTGCAGAAAGAAGGGATCTTTCCTTCCCAGCATGTTTCTGCTTGCAGGTTGTGTTAACTATGTGAGGATTTGGAAGGAAACCCCAAAGGTATAAATCTAGAGCCATGGCAACATTGAACCGACAGCACCTCACTTCCAGACTTCATGTATGAAAAAAGATTTTAAAAACCCTAGTATTTAAACCACCTGTAGTTCAATATTTATTACTTACAACCAAAAGCATTCCTAACTAAATCTCTTTTTTGTTTTGTTTTGTTTTCATTTTATCCATCTTACCAAAGTGATCCTGAAGCTAGTACTTTCAGTCTTGCTTTTGAGATAATAAATGAAAAGGTGTTTGGCAAATTGAAAAACAAAGTGCTTCTAAGATGAGAAAAATATGTAGTTTTTCATTACTAACATGTACATACGTATTAGCAACTATACATTTGGAACTACATTCTCCACATGAATATTGCAATCTAAAAAGTAGCCAAGCACCTAGTTATTCTAAATATATGTTCATGTTTACATGTGGCTACTGAGTTGAACATTGCCTCATTGATTTGTCTCTGTTTGCTACAACTGCTACACAATTAATTGGATCATCTGTGTGATATTCAGAAGTACCCTCTAGATGACTAGAGGATATAAAGACGTGGGGAACTAGCTACCCTATTGAGCAGGTTGAGCAGGCAGACTTTATTTTTGATGCATTAGCAAGACTATCTTTTTGAAAAGAAATCGTGTACTATGTACGACTTTTCTGAGCAGAACTTCCCAATAGTGTCACAGCTAATAGTTTACAGATGTGCTGGCATGCTGAGCTCTTCAGGAACCTGGGGTGGCCAGAGCCCCTGAGTCAGTCACATTCAGTTGCAAGCCAACTCCTTTGTTTGTATTATTGAGCCTTACAAATAGTACCTTTGTCTATGTGTGCCATGAGTTCTTTCATAAAGCACGGCTGAAAGGTTATAAATCAATATATGGATAATGCGTCTTCTTAAATGAAGTATTTGTTATACAGAGAGGGGACTCAACATTTTTAGGTATCCTAGGATATATTAATCAACTGGAACCATACATGTATTCAGAGTGGTCATAATAGTCCTAAAATATATGAATATAGCTAAAGATAATGCTTTCCACTCAATCTATGGGGTCTGATACGGCAGCATTCACTCAGAGTTTAATGCTAAAAATTGCTAAACTGCTAAAAAGTGATACTGAAGAATATTTGGATTGACTCATAATAAACAATTGGTAGTTTAAGACCTTTCTAAAGTTTCAAGGTAATCGCAATGGCTGATAAATTTAGGACTGCTATTTATTATAATTTTTAATATTTTAATGATATCATATAATTCATTTTTCCAACTAAATATTAGTCCATTATATTGATAATAACTATCACCTGCTTTCCCTCTTCCTTGCTTCTGAATAAAGAGTTTCTTGAATTGTATCTTTTCCTAGGTATTTAACTCATTTTGACAATTTTTTTTACAAGTCTGGAAATATTCAGGACTCTAAATGTATTGATTTCTGCATCCTAGAACTTTATGCAATAACTTCTGAAAACAATAAAACAGCCTTATATTTTTAGAATGCTGGAAATACCCTAAGAACAGGAATTCATAAAACAGGAATATTTTTATTTTCCAGCAAAGACTTTCACAGCACTTACATAAGGCATATAAGTAAAACAGGGTATGTATGTTTGCATGCCATTCAGGGGTTAGCAATGGACTGATTCTGAAGCAATGATATAATTGCCCCAAAAAAGTGGATCTTAATTTTGAAGATAATTACATTTCTCCACAAGTACTTAGGTATTATACTCTTTAGGGTTACATTTCAAAGACAGGTCAATGGAAAACAGAAGAGAAGATTTGGGTGGTTGTATTAGTTTCCTAAGGCTGCTGTAAGAAATTTTCACAAACTTGGTGACTTAAAACAACAGAAATTCATTCTCTCACAGTTCTGGAATTCAGAAATCTGAAATCAGTATCACTGAGCCCAACTCAAGGCTCATACTACCTCCAGAGGCTCTGGGGGAAATCTGATTCTTGCCTCTTTCAGAGTCTGGTAGCTACAGGATTCCTTGGCTTGTGACCACATTAATATAACCTTTAAATCTGTCTGCTCTGTTCATATTGTCTATTTATGTATGTAAAATATCCATCTGCCTCCCACTTACAAGAGTACACCCAGAGAATCCGGGATAATCTCCCCATCTCAAAATCTTTATCAATCACATCTGCAAAGACTTTTTAAAATTAATTAATTAATTTATTTATTTAGCTATATAAAGTAACAAGTAATATTCTCAAATTTCAGGTCTATGGGAAGTTTGGGACATCAAAGTAATGGAGTTTAAAAAAACAGTATTAGATATACAAAAATTTTGAATTCACATGGTAATAGTTTTTTTTTTTTTAATGCATTCTAATATCATCTTGACAATGATCTTCAAATTCCTACATAACCAGAACCAGAGGCAATTTCATTTTCTTTAGTGTTGCTGGGCTAGTCCAAGAAACTTCAACACAGGAAGAACCATTCTTTTTTGTTGGTTTTTTTTGTGTGGTTTTTTTTTTTTTTTTTTTTTTTGCGTTACGCAGGCCTCTCACTGCCGTGGCCTCTCCCGCTGCGGAGCACAGGCTCCGGACGCGCAGGCTCCGAACACGCAGGCCCAGCGGCCATGGCTCACCAGCCTAGCCGCTCCGTGGCATGTGGGATCCTCCCGGACCCGGGCACGAACCCACGTCCCCTGCATCGGCAGGCGGACTCCCAACCACTGTGCCACCAGGGAAGCCCTAGAAGAACTATTATTAGAATTTTAAAAGATGATTTCAAAAACCAGGAATATCAATAAATATCACTTTAAAATTGTTTGCTAACTGGAAAAAATGAATACTGTTTTTTTGATGTCACTTCTAGACACAAGGTGTGATGAATGTGACAGTAAACACAAGTTTCCTTTTTAATAGATTGAAGATTTTTTTCTCTCACGTATCACTTTCAGATCTATGTATTACACATCTACATCTTAAAACACTGCTATACAAACAAATATACATGAATAAATTACTATCTGATTGGGGTTTTAAGATTTTTTTTTTTGATGTGGACCATTTTTAAAGTCCTTATTGAATTTGTTACAGTATTGATTCTGTTTTATGTTTTGGTTTTTTGGCCCTGAGACATGTAGGGTCTTAGCTCCCCACCCAGGGATCGAACCTGCACCCCCTGCATTGGAAGGGGAAGTCGTAACCACTGGACCGCCAGGGAAGTCCCTACTATCTGATTCTTAATCTGTGCAGATTTCAGCTTTTAAAAGTGCAGATTGGTATTTTCTCACTAGTTCTTATGTTTTATTAGTCTTTCAAATCTCTTATTTGCATATGTCAATTAGGATGTTCCTATATAACTTGATTTATTATTATTTAGTACCAAAAGTTCTTTCAATGGAATCTTTCTAGCCTTAGGGCTGTGGGGCCATAAATATCTTTGTCTGAAATATGTTGCATGAGTTAAAAGGAAAGAAATTAGTTCTATACAGTTGTCTTCATGCTGAATATCTTTTTTTTTTTTTCAATCTAAGGGAATTATTTTCCATTTTTTGCTTTAAGAAGAATAGAATGCCTTTGGGGATTCAGTTTTTATTTGGAGTTGCCTAAAATTTAATAGCCATGTTTATATGTTCATTAAAATAATGTCTGTTGGATATTCCAACATTTATAGTCTGTCTTAGAAATAGTCCATTTAAGCAAAATATTTTCAGTTATGATTTAATATGTCAAACTAAACTAAAAACTTTTAAGCAAAATTGAAATTTATAGTAATTGATCAAAATAGAACAATAGGAAAAGCACAAAATTAAATAGTAGAGAATTAGTTGAGTAACTCACTGCATTTTTGCATTGTAACATATGTTACAGAATATTCAATGAGACATTTTAATCAAGTGCAAAAAAATCAGGTAACAGAATATAGAGTAAGATTCCTATTTAAACATATATGTCTGAAACATATTCATAGAAAAAAAGTGTATATGGGAACATATACAATAAAATGATACCAGTGATTATATCTAAGTATGGTATTTTCTCAATTTCCTTTCTATGATGTTCAAAATTTTAAAGATTTTCTACAATAAGAAATTTCTGTAATTGAGGGAAAATATAATCTTATTATAAAATGGTTGTCATTAAAATGTGTGCATAAACATAGAATCACAAGGAAACTTGAACATATAATAGCAGCATTGGTAAAATAGTAAGGTAGAAACCTGCCTTTCTAAATGATCTACAGTGTGATCTATGATTAGAATTGGATTTTTATCAGATTCTGGCTAATTATCAAACTAATAATTTTAATAGTAGTGTATTTTATTTAGCTATTTCTTTTAAGTGAAAGTTTATATAGCATGGGGTAGACGTAACAGGATTTATGAATTAGGAGACAGGATTTACATCATAAAGCAGACTGTCACTGGTCATAAGATGATCAAGAATTAGAAAATAAGCTGCTTTATTTGGGCCACTTTTGTTCTTTTTTATTATAACAATGGATGAGAAAGTGATGAGAATGCCTAAGCAGATTAAATGATGCTGCTGTTGAAAATGAGAAAATAAAGCTAAAATATAATTAACTTGGAGCAAAAGGTGACTATAGTCCAACCATTTTGACCAGGGTATTTGTTTTATGGGTATACATGTATATCTATTAAAATATTCTCACTGTCAGTATTAAAACACTTGATTGTTAATAATTCTAAAATGTTGCTTAAAGGAGTTGTTTTTAAGACAGATTTGTTAATACAATGCTTCTTAGGAATGCTTCTATCATAGTTCATTAGAACCGATTACATTATTACTTTCATACTAGCAGCAAAATATCAGTGATATTGGTAAACTGATATGAGTGTTGCTTTCTAGTGAAAAATAATGATACCTGAAAACGTTCCTATGGATTACACCAATTGCATATCAGTGGTAAACATAAATCATTTTAGGGGAATAAGCAACTCAGTTATATCTTGTAATGTTTCTCTACAGCATCTGTTATACTCACTTGCATCCAGCTGGTGCTTAATAAATATGAACTGATTCACTGCCTCAACTCTTTTTCTAACTAAGCACTTATGAAATGTGGCTGGTACTTGAATTGTACTAGGCTCTTTCGTCTTCTAAACATCGGCCCCCAACCTTTTTGACACCAGGGACTGGTTTCGTGGAAGACAATTTTTCCGTGGACCGGGGGTCGGGGGGTTGGGAGAGATGCTTCAGGTGGTAATGCGAGCAATGGGGAGCGGCAGATGAAGTTTCACTCACTTGCCCACCGCTCACCTCCTGCTGGGTGGCCCTGGTCTGTGGCCCAGGGGTTGGGGACCCCTGTTCTAATAATTATGATATTATTGAATAATAGTTCTCTAAACTGTGGTAGTTTTAAAGAGAAAGTCACTAATATAATTTAAACCATTTGTATATATTTGCATACGTGTTTATTAAAGGTGTCACACCACTAAAGGTGATAATTCTCTTTTGTAAATCTTTAACGAAGTAGAGTGCATTGTAGACTAACTGGTTTGTAATTAAATATGCAATAAAATGAAAATAATGCAAATAAATGCAAAGATATAGAAGGAACGTTTATTATGTTCCCTCTGGACATATTCTTTTGGATTACTCTAGGAGAAATGGGATAAAAAAGAACAAAATCATTACTAAAAATAACATGAAAGAGCAACTCATAAGGTATGATATAGAAAATGCTTTATAATTATATAGTATGGTCAACCATAAATAATAAATTGTTTTAATGAAACCAAATGAAAAAAGGTTTGCTTTATAAAATGTCATCCATCTATCAATATTGGCATTCATGTATCAAAGAAGAAACTTGGGCTTCCCTGGTGGCGCAGTGGTTGAGAGTCCGCCTGCCGATGCAGGGGACACGGGTTCGTGACCCGGTCCGGGAAGATCCCACATGCCGCGGAGCGGCTGGGCCCGTGCGCCATGGCCGCTGAGCCTGCGCGTCTGGAGCCTGTGCTCCGCAACGGGAGAGGCCACAACAGTGAGAGGCCTGCATACCACAAAAAAGAAAAAGAAAAAAAAAAGAAACTTATTCTAGGGAAGAACATGTTTCATTAAGGGATAAAGTCTAGATTGCAAGTTCAACTAGGTGGAAAAATATTTTGCAGAAGTTAATGTAAAAAGTATATTTTTTTAGTATTCTAAGGAGATTAAAATGTGGGGATTACTGCCGTATTACTGAAACAAGGAGAGGGGATGATATAACATAATCATCGTAATAAAAGGTGATTTTACATTTGAGGAAACTAAAGAGTAGTGAGACTTGCATGTAGCCACAGAGCTCCTAAGTGATGCAAACTTTAGGTCCCAAGTTCTTAATCTCTATATGCAATTTATTTGCATGTGACCCATTATCTTACCTGTCTTTCCCTAAAATTATTAATTTTGGGGACTAAAGCATAATTTTTTCAGCTTCATGTTTTTAACCAAACTAAGTATAATTTACATTTACACATACACATAAATGCATACCTTAGTATGAGTGATATCTAAATTTATCTGGATGAAAATTCCAAATTCTTATTATATATTCAACATCTAATGAAATAGTGATTATGCCATGTGTACCCCATAGATGCAGATAATATTTTTATCATCTGAAAATATAATTTCAGTTGCAAAATAGAAAAGCTATAGCTTTTCTATTAACATTCTTTAATGCCTCGTCAGGAAACCTAACTACCAATGACAAACTTTCAGGAATATATAATATATGTTATACAGTGTGTTTCATCCACTCTTACCAAATATTTTACTTATCCTGCTACTTTGTTTTTTAGTAAATAGTGGTTACTTAGCTCTCCATTATAAATAAGGTGGGGAAAGTGTGTCACCAGGAACAAAGAACATGATCAAACACTTCAGTCGATCATGCTTTCATTCTTCCTTACACTCATATAAACCAAGTCACAGGAACTTCAAGCATTTTTTTTTCTCACCTACTTATTCTTAAAGTGGGACCCAGCACTTCATTATATTTCTAAAACTAATATCCAAATCTGCAAAACAACCCAATAAGTCTAGATTTTAATATTTAAAAAATTTGTGAACAAGTTTCTACTTTATAATACGGACCAAATTTAGACATCTCATTAGATCTCTGCTCTAAAACTTAAGTTCCATGCCCCAGCCTGCTTAGCTTCCTGACCCTATTTCCAGTACGCAGCCTTCACTTCTCAAACCCCTTCTTTTGTGTTAGATCATATAGTTTTGCTCTTATTTTGTTCTCACTGAGCAGTGCACATATTCAACAGTTAGATGAATGCATCCCCCGGAAAACAGCTGAGTCAGTGTTTATTATATAAACTTATCATTTAGGGCTCTCAGTCCTCACACTACATGAATGATCATAGAATTCTCATAAGAACCAGATCTGGGATGGGTGGAAGGAGTTCTGCTTCTGAAAATAGTTAAGATTTTTTTCTGTCTTGTTCCTCATTCATTGATTGACTTATAAAATATTTACTGAGTACCTGTTTTGTACAGAGTACTAAGTTAGCAACTTAGAGATATAAGCATTAATTGAAAGAGTCTTTTCTCTCAAGGAGCTTATCATTGTGCACTGGGGAAAATATGCAAATAATTAGATATAAGACATTTGGAATGAAATTCGAGCAAGCAAGATCTTATTGGAGCACAAGGCAGGGATACACCATTTCTAATTGGATATCACTCAAGAGATGATATTTATATTGACTTCTGAAGAAAAATAAAAAATTGATAGATGGTAAGAGGAGTACTTAGGGAAAGTAAAATTATTAAAAGATAAAATTATTTAAATGGCACAGAGGTGAGAAATAGCTTTCCATGTACATGGAGCAACAAGTAATCCAATGTGTCCATAATCCATAATGACTTGAAAGATGAACTGAAACGTGTGTCTGAAAAGATGACATGGTACAAGATCATGGAGGTCCTTGAACTATAAAATAAAGATTTTGGAACTCACCATATGAAGAATGGGAGCCATTGGTATTCATTTAGCAGAGAAATGACATTGTAGCCTCTTGTTCCATTTTTTTTAAGTTCACACCTGCTGCTTTCTTTGTTTACTTCAACCTTCCACCATGGCCTTTCCAATCCCCCACACTGCTGTTTGGTAAAATCCATAAATTAGTTTGGTTCACCTCTTATGGAAGGTGTTTCACCTATTCTGTTAGATGTTGCAGGACTACCTTTTCTCATCATAGTTTGCACACATTTCCCATCTTCTTTCCTTGAGCTCAGACTATATACACCCTTTTATGATTTTTGTGTAAGAATCTTCTCTTTTCTAATCTACCTCTTTCACTTGACTTGAATTCAGGGAGAATTTATCATTGATCTTTGTATCCTCAGTGTCTTTCTAGCATGTTTCCTTCTAAGGACTTAATAAATTTTGGTTAACTGAATGCTCAGAACTGTGTCTTGGTAAGAAAATTTTGTCATTGATGAAGAAAGCACATTGCATAGACAACAGAATAAAATTAGAGATAATAACTAGATGGTCACTAAAGTGGGAGGTCATGAGAGGATAAAATAAGAAGGTGAAAGGATAAATGGAAAGAAGATGCCAAAGAGAGAAGCTGATTAGATGGGACAGAGGTATGAAAACTGATTTGAAGATGACCCTCGATAACTTGGGGAAAGGCTACATGTTATCAAACATTGGGTTGATCTTGCTAAAGGAAGATAAGAGCTCTCTTTTAAATGGGTTGTAGTTGATATATCTACTGGGGCATCATTTTTTTCAGATATCTGGAAACCACAACTATTCCCTCTTAAAACAGAAATGTGGACTACTATTTCTTTTGTCTAAAAACTGAAAAAATTATCCCTAAGCAAGTTTGAGCTGTAATACTATAAGAGTCTATTACAGTGAGGAAAAAAATCCAACTAGAGATAAATGTACATCTCATCCTGTTTCTTAGAAAGAAAAAATATCTAGTATTTTCCACTAATCTTAAGATTTGGTGTTCAAAAGTTCAAGTTCTGTTTAAATCTTACTCAGTTGATTCAAAATTAATTATGTTATTTCTCTCTTGCTTTTCTACAGTATGCTGTCTGGCTAGTCCTCTGGGTTACGTGGAATGTGTTTGTTATCTGCTTCTATTTGGAGGCTGGGGACCTCTCAAAGGTAATTTGCCATCTGATTTGCCTGAGTCATCAGTTGTGTGTTAACAAGCCTCTTCCTAAGTAAGGCAGAGTCTCACCCTGCTCTTGTCACTTAGATGCACCTCGAATGAAGGTAAATTGAAAGATGTCCTCATCTATCTCTCTGCATTTCTACCATCAAAGAAACATTTCAGTGTGTCACAAAAATGTCATTTTATTATTTTAAGCAAAACTAAATGAAATATTGATTATTACGGTGACCATACTGTGTACTTTTAAAACATTGACTTGTAAGAGATTTCTGAAGCAGAGTAGGAAGTTTTTCAGAGATAAAATCTTGAAGATTTTTGAAATCACTTAGTTGGCTTATTACTCTGCTAAAGACTTTCCTGATTGGACCCAAATAGCAATATAATGATTCAAATAATTAATGGGTTTTAGTTGAATAAAACTGTTACCAGAGGGATATAATTTATTACATAAGTGAATAAAATAGACATTTTATTCTAAAATAATCTAGGAAGGACTTAAAATACTTACATTTTCATTTAGGTTTCTTTGTTTTGTGCCATCCTGTATGAGTTTCTGTGTATATGTGTGTTTGCGTATGTCTTGCTATTATATTTCTAACATAAATGCCTTACTATTGAAATAATGCAGTTTGTAGATCTCTAAAACCAACATCCTTCTTCTTTTGGAATGCAATTAACAGCAACTAAGTCAAATGAGATAATCCATTCAAAGTAGTAGTAAATCTTGCTTGAGACACTTGAGAGAGTTGTAAACTTGTACTTCTTCATATTAACTTTAAAAGATAGAGATTGTAAAATGTTCTTTTACCTCTCTATCCCTTAGATCAGAAAGACCCTGCAAAGATGTTGACATTTTTAAAACCCAGAGATGATAACCTGCTTTCAAAGGCTAAAAGAGCTAAAAAGTCTCCAGGAACTACCTTTGCAGGGCTATATATCTTGGTGGGCGGGGGATGGGGTGATGGTAATACACATTTATAATCTAGCATACAGGAGTTTCCCAAAGCACTCTGAGCATTTTCAAGTATGTTTATTTATTACTTAACTATGATATTGAGTATAAATAATCTTTTTTTCATTTTAACCATTTTATTTAATTAATTTATTTATTTTTTCATTTTAACCGTTTTTTTTTTAACATCTTTATTGGCGTATAATTGCTTTACAATGGTGTGTTAGTTTCTGCTTCACAACAAAATGAATCACTTATATATATACATATGTTCCCATATCTCTTCCTTCTTGCATCTCCCTCCCTCCCACCCTCCTATCCCACCCCTCCAGGCGGTCACAAACCACTGAGCTGATCTCCCTGTGCTATGCGGCTGCTTCCCACTAGCTATCTACCTTACGTTTGGTAGTGTATATATGTCCATACCTCTCTCTCGCTTTGTCACAGCTCACCCTTCTCCCTCCCCATATCCTCAAGTTCATTCTCTAGTAGGTCAGTGTCTTTATTCCTGTTTTACCCCTAGGTTCTTCATGACTTTTCTTCTTAAATTCCATATATATGCGTTAGCATACGATATTTGTCTCTCTCTTTCTGACTTACTTCACTCTGTATGACAGACTCTAGGTCTATCCACCTCATTACAAATAGCTCAATTTCGTTTCTTTTTATGGCTGAGTAATATTCCATTGTATATATGTGCCACATCTTCTCTATCCATTCATCCGATGGTGGACACTTAGGTTGTTTCCATCTCCGGGCTATTGTAAATAGAGCTGCAATGAACATTTTGGTACATGACTCTTTTTGAATTATGGTTTTCTCAGGGTATATGCCCAGTAGTGGGATTGCTGGGTCATATGGTAGTTCTATTTGCAATTTTTTGAGGAACCTCCATACTGTTCTCCACAGTGGCTGTATCAATTTACATTCCCACCAACAGTGCAAGAGGGTTCCCTTTTCTCCACAGCCTCTCCAGCATTTATTGTTTCTAGATTTTTGGATTATGGCCGTTCTGACTGGTGTAAGGTGATATCTCATTGTAGTTTTGATTTGCATTTCTCTAATGATTAGTGATGTTGAGCATTCTTTCATGTGTTTGTTGGCACTCTGTATATCTTCTTTGGAGAAATGTCTATTTAGGTCTTCTGCCCATTTTTGGATCAGGTTATTTGTTTTTTTGTTATTAAGCTGCATGAGCTGCTTATAAATTTTGGAGATTAATCCTTTGTCAGTTGCTTCATTTGCAAATATTTTCTCCCATTCTGAGTGTTGTCTTTTCGTCTTGTTTATGGTTTCCTTTGCTGTGCAAAAGCTTTTAAGTTTCATTAGGTCCCATTTGTTTATTTTTGTTTTTATTTCCATTTCTCTAGGAGGTGGGTAAAAAGGATCTCGCTGTGATTTATGTCATAGAGTGTCCTGCCTATGTTTTCCTCTAAGAGTTGGATAGTTTCTCGCCTTACATTTAGGTCTTTAATCTATTTTGAGCTTATTTTTGTGTATGATGTTAGGGAGTGATCTAATCTCATAGTTTTACATGTACCTGTCCAGTTTTCCCAGCACCACTTATTGAAGAGGCTGTCCTTTCTCCACTGTACATTCCTGCCTCCTTTATCAAAGATAAGGTGACCATATGTGCATGGGTTTAATCTCTGGGCTTTCTATCCTGTTCCATTGATCTATCTTTCTGTTTTTGTGCCAGTACCATACAGTCTCGATTACTGTAGCTTTGTAGTATAGTCTGAAGTCCGGGAGCCTGATTCCTCCAGCTCCGTTTTTCTTTCTCAAGATTGCTTTGGCTATTCGGGGTCTTTTGTGTTTCCATACAAATTGTGAAATTTTTTGTTCTAGTTCTGTGAAAAATGCCAGTGGTAGTTTGATAGGGATTGCATTGAATCTGTAGATTGCTTTGGGTAGTAGAGTCATTTTCACAATGTTGATTCTTCCAATCCAAGAACATGGTATATCTCTCTATCTATTTGTATCATCTTTAGTATCTTTCATCAGTGTCTTATAATTTTCTGAATACACGTCTTTTGTCTCCTTAGGTAGGTTTAGTCCTAGATATTTTATTCTTTTTGTTGCAATGGTAAATGGGAGTGTTTTCTTGATTTCACTTTCAGATTTTTCATCATTGGTGTATAGGAATGCCAGAGATTTCTGTGCATTAATTTTGTATCCTGCTACTTTACCAAATTCATTGATTAGCTCTAGTAGTTTTCTGGTAGCATCTTTAGGATTCTCTATGTATAGTATCATGTCATCTGCAAATAATGACAGCTTTACTTCTTCTTTTCTGATTTGGATTCCTTTTATTTCCTTTTCTTCTCTGATTGCTGTGGCTAAAACTTCCAAAACTATGTTGAATAAGAGTGATGAGAGTGAGCAACCTTGTCTTGTTCCTGATCTTAGTGGTAATGCTTTCAGTTTTTCACCATTCAGGACGGTTTGCTGTGGGTTTGTCATATATGGCTTTTATTATGTTGAGAAAAGTTCCCTCTATGCCTACTTTCTGCAGGGTTTTTATCATAAATGGGTGTTGAATTTTGTCAAAAGCTTTCTCTGCATCTATTGAGATGATCATATGGAGTATAAATAATGTTGACTTTTTTTTTCAATTTCAAATGATGAAAGATAAAGTAAGAGGGTGACGTTATCATATGAAATAGACCCAAGGATTCTGGAACCTGTAGTTTTATAAGCAGATTTTGGACAAGTCCTCATTGTGGCCCTCGGCAGTGTCTGCCCTGGTGGATGGCATTTCTGTATTCTTGCCGGTCATCATACTCCACACTCTCAGCAGCAGGCAGTCCTTTCCTGAACATGCCGTGACCAATGAAAAGGAATTGTTCAGGTGGCTCTAGGAAAGACACATCATTTTCTGCTTAAAGCTCACATTCCCAGGACTTGAATTCCTTACCCAATTTATATATCTCTGCTGTATAATCCACTTCGTTCAAAGAGATTCCTCATTAAATGACTTTTAACGATATTTTCAATTTTAAATAATCACCTTAATAATTGGAGGACAGGTATTCAGTCATATTGGCTGCGTAAGATGATCGAGCAGATCAGAGTTTGTTTAATATTTAAAAAAAAAGAGGGAGAAATCTGAGCCAAGCTGGCTGCACAAATGTGTAATTTTTCTCACTGCTCCGTGTAATGACTACAGACACAAAATAAAGCTTGTGATCCCATGACCTTGGACATGGACATTGAAACCATAACGAGGACACATCCTAAAACATTAGAGTTCAAGAGAGTTGCAACCCAAATGACTAAGAATTCTTCTAATGCACACAGGCAGGTAATGACTATCCCATGGCAGTGAAGCAGTTAATAATATTTCCTTTTCTTTTCATCTTATAAACAAAGACTAGACTCTGCAGAGCACATGAAAATTTAATAATTTCCTTTTAACAAATAATCTAAAGGAAAACCATAAAGGGCAAAGTTATATTGTTATCTGTACTGGGATTTTCCTCCCTTTCCTGCTCAAAGGGTTTGAGAAAGGTATATTTATGCCATTTAATTCTTTAGCTTCTGCAACTGCCTCACATTCTTCAAGTAACAGAGTGCCAGAAATAAGCAATGGTGATTGAAAAATGTACAGATATATGAAAGCTCAAAAATGGGACTCCTGAAACTGCTGATAATACTTAGGTTACAGAATATAAACCACTTTTTTCCCTCACCTCACCCAAGAAAATAAACTAATTTGACCATAAGAATGGGTCAGTTTGTTTGAGGCTGAGGGACAAATATGGGAAACAGAATCAGGGAGGAAATTCTGTGGTCTTTATATATATGAGAGAAGTAGGTTTGTTTCCATAAAACATTTTGTAAAGAATTGATTTCTTCATAATGAATATTGGCAAGAAATGATAAAAAGCGGTAAAATATTAAGGCAAACTTGAGTTACCCGTTAGAGTTTAGAATTTTTTGTTGTCCTTTTCCAGTGTCTTTTCTGCTTTTTCTGCTAAACTATCTGCCTGTACTTATGAGAGAAATAGATATTAGCATCATTAATGAAGCCAGTGTGTACCTTCGGGAATGAAACGGCTTAATTACAATAATATGGTACACAGGGCTGACCTGGTTGATATTCAATTTTCTTTGTACCCATAATTGTATAGATAATATATTTTTTCATCAAAAATTCTGTGTAAATCCAGCATTATTGTTACAATATTTATTAATATATTTTAATGATTATCCCCATGAGATTTAAGGAAAAATAAAACTAATCAACCAGAGAAATTTCTTTTTAAAAATTTTATCTCAATGATATTAATAAAATATCGGGAATGTCATATAAATTAGCACATAATATGGTAGGAACAAATAAACATATACATTGCATAATAACTATTTCCATACTATTTATATTAATGCTTTAGATATTAGTGTTTTGACTAAATATCCTGAAACATCCTAGAGATTCTTACTTTCTGAGGTGATATTTTAATAGATGTTCTGTTAATGAAACAGAGATAACATTAGTTTGTAACCCAAAGTGTTTGCTGACTTTGTAGGCAGCTGCCTTTGAGCATTAAATGTGACCTTGACTATTGGATTAATAGTTTTGAGAATTCCTGATGTAAATAGTCTTACTGTGTTGTTGGATTATTCTGGTCAATTGTGATTTTCTTGCTCACATATCAAATAGAAATGCAAACTAATCCCAGGTATTAACTGAATTGAGTTATTTTGAAAAGAGAAGAGGTCTGTTTGTTCTGTAGTTAACTTCAAAGTGCACTGTTAGAAGGAAAACACATATAATATGGTAATTCACCTATCAGATTCATCACCTGGGAAAATAAAATTTATGAAATAGTTTTTGAATAGTTACACACAGGAAAAAAATTAGCACTCTTCTGCTCTCTGCAAAAAACTGTATTCTCTTGGGTGTGTTATAATTGTAATCTACTCTTAGCTGAAATTATATCCTAACACTTTTCTTTATATGACTATTTTGAGATCTCAATTTCTACTTTCGTAATTTATGGGCACCATTAGTGAATGATGCACCACCTATCTTTAGAAATAAAATAATTAACTTACAGATCATAAAAGAGTAACCAAGGGACTATTTTACACTTAAAACAACCCAATTTGTTTATATACTAGGGATGCAGGGCTTCATTATATTATCAGAAACTTATATTGTTAAACATACCCTAGAGCAATTAATTATACCTAATGAATGCTTTTAATAGTAATGTCTAGAAAGCTGTCACATTTTAATAATTTTGATAGTTGCTTCTGAGATCTAGATATACATTTTCATTTAAGAATGTGGTATGTAGAGCTTCCCCAGTGGCACAGTGGTTGAGAGTCCGCCTGCTGATGCAGGGGACACGGGTTTGTGCCCCGGTCTGGGAAGATCCCACATGCAGCGGAGCAGCTGGGCCTGTGGGCCACGGCCACTGAGCGTCCGGAGCCTGTGCTCTGCAATGGGAGAGGCCACAACAGTGAGAGGCCCACATACCACAAAAAAAAAAAAAAAAAAAAGAACGTGGTATGTAAAAAAGCTATGTAAGAATGTGGCTTATTTATGAAGATGAAATAGGCAGTCTACCTGAAAAAGAATTCAGAGTAATGATAGTAAAGATGATGCAAAACCTTGGAAATAGAATGGAGAAAATACAAGAAATGTTTAACAAGGACTTAGGAGAACTAAAGAACAAACAAACAATGATGAACAACATAATAAATGAAATTGAAAATTCTCTAGAAGGAATCAATAGCAGAATAACTGAGGCAGAAGAACCGATAAGTGACCTGGAAGATAAAATAGTGGAAATAAATACTACAGAGCAGAATAAAGAAAAAAGAATGAAAAGAATTGAGGACAGTCTCAGAGACCTCTGGGACAACATTAAATCCACCAACGTTCAAATTATAGGGGTCCCAGAAGAAGAAGAGAAAAAGAAAGGGACTAAGAAAATATTTGAAGAGATTATAGTTGAAAACTTCCCTAATATGGAAAAGGAAATAGTCAGTCAGATCCAGGAAGCACAGAGTCCCATACAGGGTAAATCCAAGGAGAAACACACCAAGACACATATTAATCAAACTATCAAAAATTAAATACAGAGAAAAAATATTAAAAGCAGCAAGGGAAAAGCAACAAATAACGTACAATGGAATCCCCATAAGATTAATAGGTGATCTTTCAGCAGAAACTCTGCAAGCCAGAAGGGAGTGGCAAGACATATTTAAAGTGATGAAAGGGAGAACCTACAACCAAGATTAGTCTACCCAGCAAGGATCTCATTCAGATTCAATGGAGAAATTAAGACCTTTACAGACAAGCAAAAGTTAAAAGAATTCAGCACCACCAAACCAGCTTTACAACAAATGCTAAAGGAACTTCTCTAGGCAGGAAATATAACAGAAGGAAAAGACCTACAATAACAAACCAAAAACAATTAAGAAAATTGTAATAGGAACATACATATCAATAATTACCTTAAATGTAAATGGGTTAAATGCTCCCACCAAAAGACATAGACTGGCTGAATGGATACAAAAACAAAACCCGTATATATGCTGTCTACAAGAGACCCACTTCAGACCTAGGGACACATACAGACTGAAAGTGAGGGGATGGAAAAAGATATTCCATGCAAATGGAAATCAAAAGAAAGCTAGAGTAGCAATTCTCATATCAGGCAATATAGACTTTAAAATAAAGACTATTATAAGAGACAAAGAAGGACACTACATAATGATCAAGGGCTCAATCCAAGAAGATATAACAATTGTAAATATTTATGCACCCAACATAGGAGCACATCAATACATAAGGCAAATGCTAACAACCATAAAAGGGGAAATCAACAGTAACACAATCGTAGTAGGGGACTTTAACACCCCACTTTCACCAATGGACAGATCATCCAAAATGAAAATAAGTAAGGAAACACAAGCTTTAAATGACACATTAAATAAGATGGACTTAATTGATATTTATATGACATTCCATCCAAAAATGACAGAATAGACTTTCTTCTCAAGTGTTCATGGAACATTCTCCAGGATACATCATATCTTGGTCACAAATCAAGCCTTGGTAAATTTAAGAAAATTGAAATCATATCAAGTATCTTTTCCCACCACAATGCTGTGAGACTAGATATCAATTACAGGAAAAAAATCTGTAAAAAACACAAATACATGGAGGCTAAACAGTACACTACTAAATAACCAAGAGGTCACTGAGGGAATCAAAGAGGAAATCAAAAAATACCTAGAAACAAATGACACGGAAAACATGATGACCCAAAACCTATGGGATGCAGCAAAAGCAGTTCTAAGAGGGAAGTCCATAGCAATACAGTCCTACCTCAGGAAACAAGAAACATCTCAAATAAACTACCTAAACTTACACTTAAAGCAATTAGAGAAAGTAGAACCAAAAAAAAACCCAAAGTTAGCAGAAGGAAAGAAATCAGAAAGATCAGATAAGAAATAAATGAAAAAGAAATGAAGGAAACAATAGCAAAGATCAATAAAACTAAAAGCTGGTTCTTTGGGAAGATAAACAAAATTGATAAACCATTAGCCAGACTCATCAAGAAAAAAAGGAAGAAGACTCAAATCAATAGAATTAGAAATGAAAAAGGAGAAGTAACAACTGACACCACAGAAATGCAAAGGATCATGAGAGATTACTACAAGCAACTCTATGCCAATAAAATGGACAACCTGGAAGAAATGGACAACTTCTTAGTAAAACACAACGTTCCAAGACTGAACCAGGAAGAAATAGAGAATATAAGCAGACCAATCACAAGCACTGAAATTAAGACTGATTAAAAATCTTCCAAAAAACAAAAGCCCAGGACCAGATGGCTTCACAAGAATTCTATCAAACATTTAGAGAAGAGCTAACACCTATCCTTCTCAAACTCTTCCAAAATATAGCAGAGGGAGGAACATTTTTCACAGAGCTAGAACAAAAAATTTCACAATTTGTGTGGAAATGCAAAAGACCCCGAATAGCCAAAGCACTCTTGAGAAAGAAAAATGGAGCTGGAGGAATCAGGCTCCCTGACTTCAGACTATGCTACAAAGCTACATAATGAAGCTTTGTAATGAAGTAATGAAGACAGTATGGTACTGGTGCAAAACTAGAAATATAGATCAATGGAACAGGATAGAAAGCCCAGAGATTTACCCATGCATATATGGTCACCTTGTCTTTGATAAAAGAGGCAAGAATACACAATGGAGAAAAGACAACCTCTTCAATAAGTGGTGCTGGGAAAACTGGATAGCTACATTTAAAAGAATGAAATTAGAACACTCCCTAACACCATACACAAAAATAAGCTCACAATGGATTAAAGACCTAAATGTAAGGCCAGATACTATACAACTCTTAGAGGAAAACATAGGCAGGACACTCTATGACATAAATCACAGCAAGATCCTTTTTGACCCACCTCCTAGAGAAATGGAAATAAAAACAAAAATAAATGGGACCTAATGAAACTTAAGAGCTTTAACACAGCAAAGGAAATCATAAACAAGACGAAAACATGACCCTCAGAATGGGAGAAAATATTTGCAAACGAAGCAACTGACAGAGGATTAATCTCCAAAATATACAAGCAGCTCAATATCCAAAAAACAACCCAATCTAAAAATGGGCAGAAGACCTAAATAGACATTTCTCCAAAGAAGATATACAGATTGCCAACAAACAAATGAAAGGATGCTCAACATCACTAATCATTAGAGAAATGCAAATCAAAACTACAATGAGGTATCACCTCACACCAGTCAGAATGGCCATCATCAAGAAATCTACAAACAATAAATGCTGGAGAGGCTGTGGAGAAAAGGAAACCCTCTTGCACAAATGCTGGGAATGTAAACTGATACAGCCACTATGGAGGTTCCTTAAAAATCTAAAAATAGAACTACCGTATGACCCAATAATCCCACTACCGGACATATACCCTAAGAAAACCATAATTCAAAAAGAGTCATGTACCACAATTGTCATTGCAGGTCTGTTTACAATAGCCAGGACATGGAAGCAACCTAAGTGTCCATCAACAGATGAATGGATGAAGAAGATATGGCACATATATATGATGGGATATAAAAAGAAATGAAATTGGGTTATTTGTAATGAGGTGGATGGACCTAGAGTCTGTCATATAGAGTGAAGTAAGTCAGAAAGAGAAAAACAAATACCATATGCTAACACATATATATGAAATCTTAAAAAAAAAAAAAAAGGTCCTGAAAAACCTAGGGACAGGAATAAAGATGCAGACATAGATAATGGCCTTGAGGACACGTGGAGGGGGAAGGGTAAACTGGGATGAAGTGAGACAGTGGCATGGACATATATACACCACCAAATGTAAAATAGATAGCTAATGGGAAGTAGCCACATAGCACAGGGAGATCAGCTCAGTGCTTTATGACCACCTAGAGGGATGGGATAAGGAGGATGGGGGGGAGATGCAAAAGGGAGGAGATATGGGGATATATGTATATGTATAGGTGATTCACTTTGTTTTAAAGCAGAAACTAACACATTGCTTTACAACACATTGTAAAGCAATTATACTCCAGTAAACATGTTTTTAAAAAATGTGGCTTATTTAAGCTTTGAGAAATAAAATTGCTCTTGTAAAGAAAAGAGACAGGAAGAGGATAAAACCTGTCATACAATGTAGGCAAATGGGCAGAAATCCTTGAAACCATTTTCAAGTGCTGTGTGAAAAAATGTACTATTACAACAATCCCAGTTTTATTCCTTTTATTTAAAAAATGAATTATTCATTTAAAAAGGTATCTGATATTTGGATATTTTCAGCTCAGCGAAATTAATGTTTGTCTCAAAATTTTCTTTTATGATTTTATATGAAAAAAGGTGGTATGGAGAGACATCTCTTATAATCATTTTTAACTTGAATTAATGGTGCTCTTCAAAAAGTAAAGAAATCTGTATAATTATTAATAAACAAAGAATACCTGTGATAATAGATTTAAGACTAAATTTAACAAATAATCAAGAGGACAATTGATTGGATTCATATTTTTTTGTTTCTTATTGTAAAATGCATATAGTCTAAGAAAACTTCAATTAACTGTCATTAAATGAATTAGGAAAAAAAATTATTTCTCAAACCTTCAAAGATTTTGCTTTTGGATGTAGGATAAATGTCCTACATGTTATTAAGAATTAAATATAATGTAATTTTCCTCCAAAATAGAAATGAACCAATCTTTTGTAATTTGGTCAAACTGTAATTGCCTCTGTTCTCTTTTTTCCTTTAATAGTGCAGTGAATTAAACTGCTTATTTTCTTCTTCAGTTCTCTTTTGTTTGCTTACTTGTTCCACTTCGTTTTAAGGCCCCTAAAGTGAGGAGTCGGATCTTTGGACCTTTCTACTTCTCTGTTTACATTCTTTCACTTGAAAATGCGGTTCACTGTCATAATTTAAGCTATCATCTCTACACATGTCTGCCAGATCTGTATCTATATCTTCAGTCCTGACCTTGTTGCTAAGCTAAAGTCCCACATCTCCAACTTTCTGCTTGTGTCATGTCAATTCCATTGACACCTTAAATGCAACATGTCCAAAAGGATTTATCATCTGCAAAGAATCCAACTTCCTTAATTCACTTCTTACTCAGAAAAGGAAAAAAAAGGCAAAGTTTATTGCAAAATATGAATAAAAGAGGAAAAGAATTGTTCTGTGTTGGGGGAGGCTACAGAAATCTTTATAGATTGACCATGAGATGAAGCAAGAAATGCATTTTTTTTAATTATTTATAGTTTGTGTGTGTATTGTAAACCTTGCACTCTAACAAATGAAAAATAGTAGAGAGTGACACTTTGGAAATGTAAATGCCCCAAAGAGATGAGCTGACCTTTAGAAGATGCTGTACTCTGGGGGCACTTGCTAATTCTGGTTAGGGAAGGAGGCTATGAATCCAGGTTTTAAACCCATAGAAGGCTATTTCTGGGCTTTGTATAAATCAGCGTAGTTTTAAGGGAGAGGGCCTCAGGCAGATGGACAAATTTCTTCTTAGGGCATTTGATGAATTCTTTATAAGGCTAAAGGAATAAATGGACAGACAGAAAAGCAGAGTTAAGTTGTTTGGCAGTCTTACAAAATGGAGACTGAAGATAGGAGAGGGGCTCTGCAGAATAAACTCAAGTTATGGTTGAGAAACATGGAGAACAAGCCAGGGTCAAGAGAGACACACTAAACATTATGGGGGCTAAAATCCAGGCTCAGTTCAGCACAGTCCTTGATTGAAATAAGCTGATCAGCTACCACTTTATCTGTCTAGTTTAGGGAAAGGCAAAATATTTTACTAGAAAGATAGCATTATCTTATACCGTTTATTTATATGCATATCGGGCAATTGAAAATTCCTACACATGCTAAAAGAGAGGACCTCATTGCTGAAAGTGAAGGAAAAAATAGACAATTGAAACAGACCAACAGATAATTCAGATATTGTAATTACCTGATAAGAGGACTTAAAATGTTAAAGAAAATAATGGGAAAAACTGGAGATAATAGACTGAAAGATGAAGAATTTACCCTAAAAGGGTTGGGATCTATATAAAGAATCAAATGGAAATTCTAGAACTGAAAATTATAACATTCAAAAGTAAGAACACATTAGGTGTGTTTGATAGTAGATTTAAAAGAGTAGAAGACAAGATTGGTGAACTGGAGGATGATGGGTCAATAGCAAATATCCAAAGTGAAGCACTGAGAGAGTTTGACAAAAACAAAAAGAAAAGAATACAAATATTAAAAGGATGTCAGAAACATATGGGGCTCAGCTAAGATGCAATATATAAATAATTGAATTGCCAGGAAAAAGATAGAATTGGACAGAAGCAATATCTGAAGTGATAGAGTATTTTCAAAACTGGTTAAATACATCAACCCACAGATTCAAGAAGACTTTCAGATCTCAACTGGAAAAAATACCAAGAACACCACATCCAAATATAGAATAGTAGCACTGTTGAAAATTAAAATCCAAGGGAAAAAAAAAAGCCACCAAAGATAAAAGACTCATTACCTTCAAAGGAACAGCTAAAAGACTGACAATTGACCTTTCAACAGAAGGAGTGACTCTAGAAGGCAATTGAATGGCACCTTTAATGTGCTTTAAAAGTGACAACCTAGAATTCCATAACTTGCAAAAATATTCTTCAACAATAAAGGTGAAATAAAAGCATTTTCATGCAACAAGAACTAAAATAATTCATCAGTAGCAAACATACACTAACAAATTCCTAACTGATGACATTTTTGTCTGTTCATCATCCATACTTTGCTTTTATGGATTAGATTACCCAGAACTTTTAAACAGAGCACAAAGAAGGTTCCTGGTTTCTGGCTTCCTTTTAGCAGGGATCCCATTGTAGATTGTGATATGTGTGCATATGAAGATTTATTACTTAACACTGACTCTAACCAAGGTATCAAGTAAAGCAAAAAATTGGATTACCCAGAGCTCTGGGGAGAATTTATGCTTAAATTCATCTTTTAATACTCAAATCATATATATTCTTCATTTGTGTGACAAAATTCTTTCCAGAAACCTTCCCATACCTTTGTCCGTGGTGGAGTTGACTAGACCATGAATGGCCATGCCTCTAATTTTACTTTATTTGCATACATTTTAAAAATTAGAATTGAATTTCCAGAAGCCGAGGATCCTTATTCCCAGGGTAGCAAAATTCTTATATGCTCCATGAAGCTGTCATTGAGAGCCACAAAGATATCTGAGAATTCTCACTTGGATTTATGCCTTCTTTACTCTTGTGGTTAAAACAATGTAAACCATTTCACAATTTTGCTGTTTTCTCTAACATTTGAGTTGCTTTCTCTTTCTCTGCAAGAACTAGATGGCTCTAGTAAATTAGCTGCTCTAATTTGTACTTTCTTACTTTGATGATTTTCCCTCTTGCTGATTTCCCCCTTCAGATGCCCCTGTGGGTGTCAAGAATCCCATGCTTTATTTTGTGGGGCTTAAAAGTGTCTTGGGTATTGAAACGAGGACCTTCCACATAGTGGAATCTCCATGAGCATAAAGTCTTGGGGCATGAGCAAACATTATTTCTGCTGGATGATTCACAGGCATCGTGCATATAAAATATTGGTAGAAGGTCTTCCCACAGATCAATGAAAATAGTCAGCCTGAGCTCCCTAGAAGAGCAGAATGGTCTCCAGGTATTGACTCCCCTGGGTCTCCATTGCTGCTGGCAGAGTTCACTGTGACATCCTCAGAATGCTGACTCAGGTGCTCTCCACATTGGCGAAGACCTGCTACTCATTCAAAGACACACACTGTTCTATGACTGCAGCATCTCCGACTCTATTTTCTCTAGCTTTGGGCTTATACAGTCTTATATGCTCTCTTTCTAATTTCTTATTAAGAAATACACTATGTGCAGTTTTCCTTACCCAGTGTTTGTTCAGTTAACCTTTTATTTTCTCATTAATCAAAAGCTTTGGTTTCAAAGCTATTATTTCTGATATGGAAGTCAAAAAAAATTAAGCACTAACTACTTTTTTCTTTTTGCATTCCTATTAAAACAATCGTAATTCTCTTTGAAGCAAGAAGGATGTCCCTGACTTACTAGGTAAAGTCTGCAAAAGTTAAGTATGAAAAATAAAAGCACAGAGATTAATATTTCAAGAGAGTATCCTGCTGGAAATAAAAGAAAGAAGATACAAACGCGGTCTAAGCCAGTGCCAGCCTGTCTTCAAAGCCTAGTCAGAAATCATTCTAGAACAGCAATTTTTATTCTATGCCAAATTAAAGCAGCTATACTTTTTATAGGTTTATTATTCACAGAGCCATGTAAAGAATGAAAGAATATGTTTCCATTAAGAGTTCCATGGCTTTAAATTTAGAAATATTTGAATTTTTGATAAAAACAATGAAAACCACTATATATTTTTTTAAAACCTTGAAATAATTTGTCTAGATTACAGTGATCTCATATTAAGTGGGCTCTTAGATCCTGAAATATTGGCAAAATTTACTTGAGAATTATGTCCAATTCAGCATGGTACACCCCAGCCCCTCATGTATTCTCAGTCTGTGAGAACCTTATCAAAATCCCCCTCTTCACTGTGAACCATCATCCTAACATGACCCCTGGAACTCATTTGACACCTAAATTGGGATTGGCAGTTGCCAAATTAGCTTTGGAGGGCAGAATGTCAATCTCTTTGTCTGAGAATTCACTCAGAGACAATTGAGGCTTTGATGAACTGTGGGAAATTATATAAAGATACAACTCAGAGGATATTAAATGGTGAAATAAATCAATTTTTTCTGCTTCTAGCATCCAGGGTTATTTGGCCAGAGAGAGCAAATAAGTGACTATATTCCATGCTTTTCATATGGTAACAAACCTCCTCTATTCTGTCCTATAGTTAAAACTTACATGGAAAATACAGTTGAAGTAGTAGTTCAGTTCACTATAGGTAACCAGGGAGCAATGTTTAGTAAATACTGTTATTAAATGTAAAGCAATACAAAGAAAACTAGACTATTTAAATCTCTTTCCTGATTGAGAACTGCATGAAGAAATTTTGAAGTTGCTTTTCATTCCAACATAGCACCCAAAGTGCTACTTCCCCTCCTCCTCTTTAAAGATTTGTTTTTAACATTTAAAAAAGCAAAATGTGTACACAGCCTGATGCATCCAGAAAAGCAGCTTAGAAGGGTAAAAAGAAGAGGATGACTCACTAATAAACAGCCATTTATAGAATTATAATTACTTTTTTCTTCCCTTCATTAGCACATATAACCTGCTAGAGGAATGAGTCTAATGGTAATTGTAGGACTCTAGGGTTTTCACACTCATAGTAGTGTAATATATAAAACTGAAGTAATTAGGAGGTATTTCAAAAAATGTCATTTTTTTCATAGACATTTTATAAAAACTAGGCATTTTGTTGTGAAGTAGCTGCATTGATACCATAGGGACACTCTGTCCCTTTTCCACTCTGCCAGAAAAATCTCTAGTGACAGGTCCTCAAATCTTTTATTTGAATCACAAGTGAGAATGAGTTTGGTGCTCTCAATTAGTCCCAAGAGCGGAACCAATATCACACAATTTGGCATACACTGCAATTGCTCCTGAAGAGAGCTGTAGCTAGCCAGCCACTCCGAGGGGCTGAGGCCCTCCTCGGGGTGTGCCTGGTACACCAGATTCATCAGGCAGCCTGCAAAATGGATGGACTTGAGCTTTTGCACTCCGATTTTATGAGCACTAAAATTAATCCATTAAGCATTTTGTACATCCAGACCCCCTACTACTCACCTTTTAACACATTTATATAGTACGTTAACTGTGGCGTCATAGTGTGAGGCATAATGAGTCCAATTCTTGTTCTTTGCTTCCTGTTTCCTTCTTCTCAATAAATAAAAAAAAAAAAGCTGCGTTTAATATTGCCAAATAACCAAATAATTAGTACTGCTGGGTATTTTTTTCTCTTGTTATTCTTCATAAAATGTAAAGCCAGAAGCACAGTTTCGAAAACAAAGATAGCTGAATTTTATCTAATAGACACAACGAATGTGAACAAACAGTGTTAAAACCATAAAGTATTAATTGCTTATGAAATAATAAGAAAAGAGTATTTCACTGCAGTCTTCTAACCCTAGAAAGATGGGTCCTCAGTCTGTGACTAATTCCATTGTTTATTAAGAATTCAAGTTGTAGCAGTTTTATGGGTTTCTTTTAGAAAAGTGAGAAAGGAAGAAAACACATCATAAATGTGATTTATCAGGGTTATAACATTTTCCAGGTTTAGATCACTTTCCTGGTTATAAGCATTTTATTTTCTGAATGATTCCATCCTCTTGAGTATTGCATAAGATCAAATTTCTCTACAGGGGCACAAGTGACATGATCCATTTGGAAAATGTTATCAAATAGCCAAGCTAAAATACAAATGGAACACAAACCCTAGTATTTTCCCTGATAACTATGGAATTACTAAATCTGAAGACATATTGAAAAAGGAGGGGAAGAAAATAATTGCATATTCAGAAAAAAGGAGAAACTGGAATTTATTTGTACTGACAAAGTAATGTAAATGATTATATAAAGTATTATTAATGAAAGAAATTTGGCTTCAGAATTTCATATTCTCACAGTACTTTGTAATCTAAATCATTGTTTGACCATATTTCAACCAACTTTCAAGTTACATTCTCCCAGAATGTGTTAGAAGCAAAAACAACGTGAAAAGACAAGACTTGGAGCAGCATATGCAAGCAGTCTGTCTGTGACATCTCTCACCCCTCAGATCTCCAGGGTCTGTTGGATCTGCGATTATTTTTCCTGCAGCTGTCCACTTACTGGAGAGGTGCCCTTCCCAGAGAGAGGAAAGCCAGTCTTTCAAATTCTCTAGAATTGCTGTCCTCAGGATTTTTAATGATTTTTTTTTTTGCTTCTCTACATTGCTAAACTGCCTTAAAAGAGAGGAACCTCAAGTTTACTTCAAACTGAAATGAGGAAAACACACATATACATTTTGGAAAATGTTAAAAAAAATATGCTAATATGAATAAAAACAAATCCCCATATGTAGTGACTTTACATTAATTTTTTTCTCTATCTTCAGAGTATAACCTCAGTTTATGTGTCAAAATTTCACACATCTAAATCACTGGCAAATATTATTATTTATCATTATTCTAATTTTTTTTCAGTTTTTAATTTCTATATCTTAAAATAATAGTGAGTACATGGAAGTAACCTAAGTGTCCATCAACAGATGAATGGATAAAGAAGATGTGGTACATATATACAATGGAATATTACTCAGCCATAAAAAGAAACGAAATTGAGTTGTTTGTAGTGAGATGGATGGGCCTAGAGTCTGTCATACAGAGTGAAGTAAGTCAGAAAGAGAAAAACAAATACCATATGCTAGCACATATGTATGGAATAAAAAAAAATGGTTCTGAAGAACCTACGGGCAAGATTGGTTCAAGATGGTGGAGTAGAAGGACATGCTCTCACTCCTTCTTTCGACAACACTGGAATCACAACTAACTGCTGAACAGTCATCGACAGGAAGACACTGGAACTCAACAAAAAATATACCCCACATGCAAAGGCAATGGAGAAGCTGCAATGAGACAGTAGGAGGGGCACAATCACAATAAAACCAAATACTGTAACTGCTGGGTTGATGACTCACAAACAGGAAAACACTTATACCACAGAAATCCACCCACTGGAGTGAAGGTTCTGAGCCCCACATCAGGCTTCCGAACCTGGGGGTCTGGCAACGGGAGGAGGAATTCCTAGATAATCAGACTTTGAAGCCTAGCAGGATTTGATAGCAGGACTTCAACAGGACTGGGGGAAACAGAGACTCCACTCTTGGAGGGCACACACAAAGTAGTGTGCACATTGGGACCCAGGGAAAGGAGCAGTGACCCCATAGGAAACTGAACCAGACATACCTGCTAGTGTTAGAGGGTCTCCTGCAGAGGTGGGAGGTGGCTGTTCCTCATCGTGAGGACAAGGACACTGGCGGCAGAAGTTATGGGAAGTACTCCTTGTCATGAGCCCTCCCAAAGTCCACCATTAGCCCCAACAAAGAGCCCAGTTAGGATCCAGTGTTGGGTCGCCTCAGGCCAAACAACCAACAGGGAGGGAACCCAGCCCCACCCATCAGCAAACAAGCGGATTAAAGTTTTACTGAGCTCTGCCCACCAGAGCAACAGCCAGCTCTACCCACCACAAGTCCCTCCCATCAGAAAACTTCCACAAGGCTCTTAGATAGCCTCATCCACCAGAAGGCAGAGAGGAGAAGCAAGAATAACTACAATCCTGCAGCCTGTGGAACAAAAACCACATTCACAGAAAGATAGACAAGATGAAAAGGCAGAGGGCTATGTACCAGATGAAGGAACAAGATAAAAGGCCAGAAAAATAATTAATGAAATGGAGATAGGCAATCTTCCAGAAAAAGAATTCAGAATAATGAAATGAAGACAATCCAGGACCTCGGAAAAAGAAAGGAGGCAAAGATCGAGAAGATGCAAGAAATGTTTAACAAAGATCTAGAAGAATTAAAGAACAAACAAACAGAGATGAACAATACACTAACTGAAATGAAAAATATACTAGAAGGAATCAATAGCAGAATAACTGAGGCAGAAGAACAGGAAGACAGAATGGTAGAATTCACTGCTGTGGGACAGAATAAAGAAAAAAGAATGAAAGGAAATGAAGACAGCCTAAGAGACCTACAGGACAACATTAAATGCAACAACATTCGCATTATAGGGGTCCCAGAAGGAGAAGAGAGAGAGAAAGGACCAGAGAAAATATTTGAAGAGATTATAGTTGAAAACTTCCCTAACATGGGAAAGGAAATAGCCACCCAAGTCCAGGAAGAGCAGAGAGTCCCATACAGGATAAACCCAAGGAGAAACACTCCAAGACATATAGTAATCAAATTGGCAAAAATTAAAGACAAAGAAAAATTATTGAAAGCAGCAAGGGAAAAACAACAAATAACATACAAGGGAACTCCCATAAGGTTAACAGCTGATTTCTCAGCAGAAACTCTGCAAGCCAGAAGGGAGTGGCATAATATACTTAAAATGATGAAAGAGAAGAACCTACAATCAATATTACTCTACCCAGCAAGGGTCACATTCAGCTTCGATGGAGAAATCAAAAGCTTTACAGACAAGCAAAAGCTAAGAGAATTCAGCACCACCAAACCAGCTCTACAACAAATGCTGAAGGAACTTCTCTAAGTGGGAAACAGAAGAGAAGAAAAGGACCTACAAAAACAAACTCAAAACAATTAAGAAAATTGTCATAGGAACATACATATCGATAACTACCTTAAACGTGAAAGGATTAAATGCTCCAACCAAAAGACACAGGCTTGCTGAATGGATACCAAAACAAGAACCATATATATACTGTCTACAAGAGACCCACTTCAGACCTAGGGACACATACAGGCTAAAAGTGAGGTGATGAAAAGATATTCCATGTAAACGGAAATCAAAAGAAATCTGGAGTAGCAATACTCATATCAGATAATATAGACTGTAAAATAAAAACTGTTATAAGAGACAAGGACGGACACTACATAATGATCAAGGGATCAATCCAAGAAGAAGATATAACAATTGTAAATATTTATGCACCCAACATAGGAGCACCTCAATACATAAGGCAACTGCTAACAGCTCTAAAAGAGGAAATCGAGTGTAACACAATATTAGTGGGGAACTTTAACACCTCACTTACACCAATGGACAGATCATCCAAACAGAGAATTAATAAGGAAACACAAGCTTTAAATGACACAATACACCAGATAGATTTAATTGATATTTACAGGACATTCCATCCAAAAACCGCAGATTATACTTTCTTCTCAAGTGCGCACGGAACATTCTCCAGGATAGATCACATCTTGGGTCACAAATCAAGCCTCAGTAAATTTAAGAAAATTGAAATCATATCAAGCGTCTCTTCTGACTACAATGCTATGAGATTAGAAATGAATTACAGGGGAAAAAACGTAAAACACACAAACACATGGAGGCTAAACAATACGTTACTAAATAACCAAGAGATCACTGAAGAAATCAAAGAGGAAATCAAAAAATACCTAGAGACAAATGACAATGGAAACACGACGACCCACAACCTATGGGATGCAGCAAAAGCAGTTCTAACAGGGAAGTTTATAGCTATACAGGCCTACCTCAAGAAACAAGACAAATCTCAAATAAACAATCTAATGTTACACCTAAAGGAACTAGAGAAAGAAGAACAAACAAAACCCAAAGTTAGCAAAAGGAAAGAAATCATAAAATCAGAGCAGAAATAAATGAAATAGAAATAAAGATAACAATAGCAAAGATCAATAAAAGTAAAAGCAGATTCTTTGAGAAGATAAACAAAATTCATAAACTATTAGCCAGACTCATCACAAAAAATAGGGAGAGGACTCAAATCAATAAAATTAGAAATGAAAAAGGAGAAATCACAACTGACACTGTAGAAACACAAGGGATTATAAGAGATTACTACAAACAACTGTATGCCAATAAAATGGACAACCTGGAAGAAATGGACAAATTCTTAGAAAGGTATAACCTTCCAAGACTGAACCAGGAAGAAATAGAAAATATGAACAGGTCAATCACAAGTAATGAAATTGAAACTGTTATTAAAAATCTTCCAACAAACAAAAGTCCAGGACCAGATGGCTTCACAGGTGAATTCTATCAAACATTTAGAGAAGAGCTAACACCCATCCTTCTGAAACTCTTCCAAAAAATTGCAGAGGAAGGAACAGTCCCAAACTCATTCTATGAGGCCACCATCACCCAGATACCAAAACCAAAGATACTACAAAATAGAAAATCACAGACCAATATCACTGATGAATATAGATGCAAAAATCCTCAACAAAATACCAGCAAACAGAAGCCAACAACACATTAAAAGGATCATACACCATGATCAAGTGGGATTCATCCCAGAGATGCAAGTATTCTTCAATATACACAAATCCATCAATGTGGTACACCATATTAACAAACTGAAGAAGAAAAACCATATGATCATCTCAATAGATGCAGAAAAAGCTTTTGACAAAATTCAACACCCATTTATGATAAAAACTCTCCAGAAAGTGGGCATTGAGGGAACCTACCTCAAAATAATAAGGGCCATATAAAACAAACCCACAGCAAACATCATTCTCAATGGTGAAAAACTGAAAGCATTTCCTCTAAGGTTAGGAATGAGACAAGGATATCCACTCTAACCACTGTTATTCAACATAGTTGTGGAAGTCCTAGCCACGGCAATCAGAGATGAAAAAGAAATAAAAGGAATACAAATTGGAAAAGAAGAAGTAAAGCTGTCAATGTTTGCAGATGACATGATACTATACATAGAGAATACTAAAGATGCCACCAGAAAACTACTAGAGCTAATTAATGAATTTGGTAAAGTTGCTGGATACAAAATTAATGCACTGAAATCTCTTGCATTCGTATACACTAATGATGGTAAATCTGAAAGAGAAATTAAGGAAACACTCCCATGTACCACTGCAGTATTAAGATAAAAATACCTAGGGATAAACCTACCTAGGGAGACAAAAGACCTGTATGCAGAAAATTATAAGATACTGATGAAAGAAATTAAAGATGATACCAACAGATGGAGAGATATACCATGTTCCTGGATTGGAAGAATCAATATTGTGAAAATGACTATACTACCCAAAGCAATGTACAGATTCAATGCAATCCCTATCAAATTACCAATGGCATTATTTACAGAACTAGAACAAAAAATCTTAAAATTTGTATGGAGACAAAAAAGACCCCGAATAGCCAAAACAGTCATGAGGGAAAAAAATGGAGCTGGAGGAATCAGACTCCCTGACTTCAGACTATACTACAAAGCTACAGTAATCAAGACAGTATGGTACTGGCACAAAAACAGAACTATCGATCAATGGAACAAGATAGAAAGCCCAGAGAGAAACCCATGCACCTATGGTCAACTTATCTATGACAAAGGAGAAAAGGATATACAATGGAGAAAAGATCATCTCTTTAATAAGCGGTGCTGAGAAAAATTTGACAGCTACATGTAAAAGAATGAAATTAGAACACTCCCTAACACCATACACAAAAATAAACTCAAAATTGGCTTAGATACCTAAATGTAAGTCCAGGCACTATAAAACTCTTAGAGGAAATCATAGGAAGAACACTCTTTGACATAAATCACAGCAAGATGTTTTTTGATCCACCTCCTAGAGAAATGGAAATAAAAACAAAAATAAACAAATGTGACCTAATGAAACTTAAAAGCTTTTGTACAGTAAAGGAAACCATAAACAAGTCGAAAAGACAACCCTCAGAATGGGAGAAGATATTTACAAATGAATCATTGGACAAAGGATTAATCTCTAAAATATATAAACAGCTCATGCAGCTCAACATTAAAGAAACAAACTACCCAATCCAAAAATGGGCAGAAGACCTAAATGCACATTTCTCCAAAGGAGACATACAGATGGCCAAGAAGCACCTGAAAAGCTGCTCAACATCACTAATTATTAGAGAAATGCAAATCAAAACTACAATGAGGTATCACCTCACACCAGATAGAATGGGCATCATCAGAAAATCTACAAACAAATGCTGGAGAAAGTGTGGAGAAAAGGGAACCCTCTTGTACTGTTGGTAGGAATGTAAACTGATACAGCCACTATAGGAGAACAGTATGGAGGTTCCTTAAAAAACTAAAAATAGAATTACCATATGACCCAGCAATCCCACTACTGGACATATACCCAGAGAAAACCATCATTCAAAAAGACACATGCACCCCAGTGTTCACTGCAGCACTATTTACAATAGCCAGGTCATGGAAGCAACGTAAATGTCCATCAATAGACGAGTGGATAAAGAAGATGTGGTACACATATACAATGGAATATTACTCAGCCATAAAAAAGAATGAAATTTGTTCATTTGTAGAGACATTATGCATCCAGAGACTGTCATACAGAGTGAAGTTAAGTCAGAAAGAGAAAAACAAATATCGTATGTTAAGGCATGTATGTGGAACATAAAAAATGGTACAGATGAACTGGTTTGCAGAGCAGAAATTGAGACACAGAAGTAGAGAAAATATATATGGACACCAAGGGGGGAAAGCGGCAGGGGGTGGTGGTGGTGGTGTGATAAATTGAGAGATTGGGATTGACATGTATACAATGATGTGTATAAAATGATGACTAATAAGAACCTGCTGTGTAAAAAATAAATAAAAAAAGAGATAACTAAATTTTCCGTTGAAAGCAAAAGGGCCAGTTTTTGCATTATATGTGTACTATCATTCCACTTGTGTAAACATATAGACTTTTATAGATGTTTACAGTACAAAATATGTTAATGTATGGTTTTACATAAATATAATTTTATAAATATATATTCTAAATGTATGGTATATGCATATACATGTAAACAAATACATGCATTTGCTTATGCATAGAAAGTTCTTAAGGGGATGTTTTACATCTTTTTCAAGTTATGACTCACATAGCAAAAAATTGTCCTGCACTCTGAGACAAACTAGAGAGGATTTAGAAGCATCTATGTGGAAGTTGGGAAAAAAAAAAATCATGATGTCTTCTTTATAGTACAGAATTATTATAAAATCTATACAGTGTTTGGAATTATATTAAATACTAAATTTAAACTTCAAAAATTATTTTCAAATATTTAATGTATTTCTAAGTTTTTTCTTGCTAATACAACTTTTTAATACATGACTTCATACTTGAAATGTCTACATGCGATCCATGATCAAGACCTTTAAAAATGATTGAAGCTAATCCTTGATGACCACCATTGATAAAAACTTATTTGCACTAATATACAATAAAATTTTTATTGCTTTACAACTATGCACAAATTTTAACAAAAATGAAAGTCTGTTTTCAATTAAAAAAGAAAAGAACCTAGGGGCAGGGCAGGAATAGGGACACAGACGTAGAGAATGGATTTGAGGACACTGGGAGGGGGAAGGGTAAGCTGGGACGAAGTGAGAGTGACATGACTTATATGTACTACCAAATGTAAAACAGATAGCTAGTGAGAAGCAGCCGCATAGCACAGGGAGATCAGCTCGGAGCTTTGTGACCACCTAGAGGGGTGGGATAGGGAGGGTGGGAGGGAGACACAAGAGGGTGGAGATATGGGGATATATGTATATGTATAGTGGATTCACTTTGTTATTGCTTTACAATGGTAAAGCAATTGTAAAGCAATTATACTCCAATAAAGATATTTTTAAAAAATGAAAAAAAAACTGGAAAAAACCCCTAAATAATAGATCTTTGTTAAAATATTTGAACATTATAACATCACTTTGTTATAAAGCAGAAACTAACACACCATTGTAAAGCAATTATACTCCAATAAAGATATTTTTAAAAAATGAAAAAAAAAACTGGAATAAAACCCTAAATAATAGATCTTTGTTAAAATATTTGAACATTATAGGTTGATTTTCCTATAATGAACTTAAAACAGTATAAAATAACTCCTCATTTTTCTCAGCTTTTTGAAAATGTATGGAGTTGGGACATTATTTTAAGCATAAGGAGAACTTGAACGGGGTAAGAATGATGTGATCTAATTTCGGTTTGTGAAATATCACCATGACTGTTGTAGGTGGACAAGAGTCGCAAAATGAAAATCAGTTTGGATACTTTTACATCTAAGTTATAGGTGCTTTGGGCTTGGATGAGGAGATTGAAGTGGAGATAGTGAAAATATATATGTGGATGCCATTTAAGATTATATCTAGTTCTGCTCTTGGTATGATATGAGTTTAGGCTAGTAGGATTTGCTAATATCTGCTCTGCAGCGTGTAGGAAGAGAATGATCAGAATTGACTTTCAGGCTTATAGTCTGAGCCATTTTGAGGATTAGGTGTTTCCATTTCCTGAGCTGGGGACAGACAGGGGCAGATAGGAAAGGAGGAAGAATATGTGTGCAGAACCTGTTGCTCTATTTTGTCCCCACTATATCTGAACTTCCCATTAGACATCCCAAGTAAACAATAAAATATGTGAGTCTTACATTCAAAAGAGGTACTGAATCGTAGACATAAATTTGAGTCATCAGTATATAGGTGGAACTTAAAGGCACACGAAAGAATGAGACGTCTTAAGAAAGACACATAGAGAAAGGAAGAGAGCTAAGGACTGTGCTTTGGGGCTCTAAACTTTGCAACTCTGGCAGAGGAGGATTCAGAAAAGGAGACCAAGGGGGAGTGGACTGTGAAGTAGGAAGAAAGTCAGGAGACTTTAGTGTCCTAGAGGTTAGGTTAAAAGAAATAAGATGTGTGGAAGATAAATTGTGAGAAGAATGAGGATTGAAAGCTGAATATTAAATGTGGCAAAGTGGAAGTTACTCTTTGCATACAGTGGTTTGGTGGATAGTAAAGGAAGCTTTATTAAAGGAGCTGAGGTGAGGAAATGAAGATAGTAAGTAAAGCAGCTTGTTCAAGGACTGTTGCTATAAGAAGCATAGAAACAGAGCTGAAGCAAAAGAAACAGGACAGTCTAGGGAGGTTTGTGTTTATATGTTTTGTTGAATGCAGACATAGGAGCGTGTTTGTACGCTGATAGAAACAATCTACTGAGAGGGAGAAACTGATTGGTGTAAGAGCTAAGTTCTTGAGTAGCTTAGAGAAGACAGGATCCAGTGCTGAAGTGGAGGGTTTGACCTTAGATAGGAACAGGGATAGTGCATCTATTTCAAGGAGAGAATACAGAGCTTATGGGTATAGATGCAGGCAACCTCATAGATTTGGCGGTGAGACAATAAATTCTCTTTTAATTGCTTCAGTAAAATAAAAGGCATGAGTCATCAATTTGAGTGGTAAAAGGGTAAGGAGTCAGGGTTTTGGAAAAAAGGGGGAAGTGTATCTGAATGGAGTGACCCAGAAGAATGGACTGAACATTGATTTTCTAATAATAGTGATACAGATATGCTGAGCCATCAGCATGGTTGACAAGTGTTACTTATGACCTGTGAAACTCATAGATGCCTGCTAGTTAGGTTGAGCAGCAGTGCTGTAAGCCAACACCCATCCGCCTTTAACTGTTACTGCATTAGCACCATGCTCTTTTGAACCAATTAAGCAAATTAGATTCAGAGAACTGACTAGTGAATAAGCTTTTTTAGCATCAATTTTCTGTATTTGTTCTTTGCATGCAAGGTTTTAAGTCGTGGTTGTTTTTAAACAAGTTATTAGTAATTAAAAGGCAACTTTAAAGTGTTCTGTCATAGATACAATTAGAAATTGGGACAAGGTGTTGTGTTATGTGCAAAGATTTAAAAGTGTTTTATACACACACACACACACACACACACACACATATATATGGGAAAAAATATCTGGTAACTACCCAAATGTCCAAACGATAGAGAATATTTTAATAAATTATGAATTATCCATATGTAGCTTATTTTACAGTCTTTTTAAAATCAGAAAAACAATTCTAAAGCTATAATAATAAAGATACTTTGTAGGAAAGCATTTAATACAATGGTGTGCAAGGCATCTTCTGAAAAGACTTCTGCTGGGCTCCCCGGCCCCTTCCTACCTCTGTGCACCGTGCAGCCTCGTCTCCAGCCTACTCCCTTCTCCTGTTCCTTGACCCTCCAGGCATATTCTTATCTCAGTTCCTTATTATATGTTATTTCCTCTGCCCAGAGCCTTGCTCCTCAGACCTTCTCATGCCCAAGACTCCGTCTCTTCATTCAGACCTCCAGTTAAGGGTTGCCTCTTCAAGAAGATCTTAGACTATTCTGCCTAAAATGGTTCCTCCAGCTCTCAATCCTGTTTCCTATCTTTAGTTCTAATCATAGCATTTAGCACAGTCTGGCATTATTTCTTACATTTATTTGTTGACTTGTGTAATGTCCATCTCCCCTGTGACAATAGAGGCTTTGCTTTTTCACCCAAGTATTCTAAGCACTGAGAACAGTGCCGGTAGGCGCTCCCTGTGTATTTGTTACATAAACAGGTTAACAAATTGATTCATTATATGGATTAATTAAATGAATAGTTCATTGACATGAATTAATGAAGTAATAGCATTTTAATAAACTCTATAAAGATATTACTGTGCTTTGAGATCTGCTTTTGCTCATCTGGCAAGATTTCATTTCATTTAGGTATCAGTAACTACCTGAAAAGAACCAGCACAGACTCTACATAGCAGACAAAGAATCAAACCAGAAAAAATACTGAGGGAGAACAGATGAAAATTGGAAAAGTTGCTCCTTCTTCAGCCAGGGTCATCTTATTCTTTTTTACCTTGTATCAGTTCATGAGAAGATGTGGTTGATACCATCATCTTCTCTAGGAAGTGAAAGGGATACAGAGTTTAGAAAGAAAGAGGAGAAGGTCATTTTCTAAATGAAGAAGGAGAGAAATTTCCAGTCAGAGTAAACATCTCTTTTCACACAGTATGACTCCCAGACCTCCATCAAGAGCCTAATGGCTCAAAAACTCTAACCTAGGACTGCCTTGCATTTCTTCTAGAGCTTAACATCTCTAGGTTAAGTTTTTGCTTTTGCTTCAAATATAGACCCCTGAAAGATATAACGTCTGAGGCTGCCTGTGCATAGCTTATACTGGAATATGAATATAGAATGTTCATAGAGTGTAAGAGAAGATTTGATTGTAGGTAGCAGGAAAGGCCATAGGAACAATGAATAGTTTTGAGATTTGAAGTGTCTGTGTGGGGAGGAAGCAGCAGAGGAACTGAGATTTCAGAGCCCCCTATTTGGAGATGTAATGCTGCTTAAAAGAAAAAAGTTGCAAATTCACAGCTCTGACTAAAACTGGCGCTGTTAAATCACAAATTACATATCACGTCCACTTCCTTTTAGCCACATGCACACATGCAAAGACATACAAAATGATTTCTTTTTATCCAAGTGTGATTAAATAAGATTTGGAAAATGACTTCTTGGTGAGATTATTGTAATATACTTGAGTCAACAGCTTTTACAGTAAAGAACATAAGTTGTTTTTGAACTGTTGTTTATTTTCTGGTTTGAATAATGCAAAATGTTTTTATTTAAAAAATGGGCAAATGCTAAGCAGACAGAACCCCATAGCGTGAAATACAGTAGTACATTTGAAGATTGCATTAAATATCTCCTTACAAGGAGAATTAGCCCCGAATGTATGCACTGTATATTTCCTCAAAGCAAATTTAATTTGATCCATATGTTCAAATTTATAAGTTTTCTCTCTTTATTAAATCAGAGAACATATGACAGTTATAAATGTTCCTATGTCAGTGCCTTTGTTTAAACCTATGGCACATGTAAAACCCCTCCTCACAACCAGCTCCGATCTTCCTGACACAAGACAAATAATGAGATGCTTCTTAGAAACATGTTTTTTTTAAAATTATTTTTCTAATATTGTTAAGTATAATTTATCTTACTTTGATTTTTAGTCTTTCATGGGAAAATGACATAAAAATCTATGCTATTAAAGCTGTTTGTTTTTATCTAGAGGTGTCCTAATTTATAAAAGAAGACATGTTGCCCTTAAAATAGATCTATTGGTTAAATTTGACCATGCTTCCCTACAAATTAACTTCTTGATCGGCAAACTGTTCTCAGTGAAGGAACTTTGGTATTGTCAGCACTGTTGATGGATGCAAGGTAAACAGCATTATATTATGTCATTCATTTAATATGGGCTCTGGATTACAAATAAAGTTTACTGATCTTTGTAGCCAGCAAAATGTTGCTTTAGCAAGAAGCTTAGTGTCATGCCTTATAGATGGAAGAAATATAGTATCACTAAAAACAGGTGTCATTCAATGTCAGTGCAGTCTCTGACACTGGATACTTTGCAACGATATTTCAAAAATCTGAAGATCTTGTCTTTTACCAATATTCTATCATTGCAATCCTTCCATTCTTTCTCTCCTTTCCTTTTTTTCAACAACTATTCGTAAGCATCAATTATATGCCTTGGGTCCAAGGTTCAGGGCAGTGAGCAAGCCAGACTCAGGTCTTCTTCTCGTATTTTCAAAAGTCTAGCAGAGAAGACGGGTAATTAAAATGTAATTGCAATGATGTGTGATGAGTATAAATCATTATTAGTACAAGACGGAAATGACTTTAGGACCTCAGTGAAGTTCAGAGAAAGACTCTACGATCTCCTCCCATGAGACTCCAATCTCTTTTCTTTTACATATCTGTGGTCTCAGTGCTTTCTGGAATCACAAGAGAGAAGAGCCGGGCTTATCTGAACATGCCAAACATGTCAACTATGCCGGCAGGGATCTGAATTCCAGAAGCCAAGTGAAATTTCTAATCCTTTTGGACACTGTCAGTCACTATAAGTTATACTTTCTAAAGGCACCCAGCCACACTGGCCAGGCCCTTCAGAATAATTTTTTAGTTCATAACTGAGCTTCTCACACCAGCACTGACATCTTCCTGGAAGGTGAAGATGGAAATGGTGAGGGAGATGAAATTTAGTTTGTGGTGCTGCAGAGCTGTGGGCTTTGACATCCTGTTCAATTAAAGAATGAGACAGCCATGAGCCTGTCCAACCAGGGGTGGGTGGGGAAGTAAGGCCCACCTCATGAGGTGAGAGGGCTTAGGCAAGTCCTTCCCTGGGAAGTGTGAAACCCTTCATGAACCTACCTGTAGCTGAGTCACTCTGATTTTGCACAGGCTACAGGGAAGCAACGTGTTACCCAATCTAGCAGGGCTACCCCCTCAAGGTCAATTCTGGAGTGTAGTGGGAAGCCTGAAGCCTCTGGTCTAGCTGCCAGCATGGGCGCTGGAGTAGACACGCTGATTCTACAGGGAAAGCAGTAGCTCAGCTGTGCCTGGTGGAAATTTCTGATGCTCTTAATAGGCCCAAGACCCAAACAATATAGCATCTATCAAACCTCTTTTTTGCTAGTGGATGCTGAACTCAGGAGGTCTAGATCCCACCACCTTTGATACTTAGATCCATTTCTTCCCTTTTCCTTTTTTGTTTTTTTTTCTTTTTCACTCTGTGTCCTCTCTTTCCAGCCTCATAGAGTTTTATGTCAACAGCCCTGTGCCCTTCACTGATCACTGAGCATTGGCTGAGCTCATGCTGGTCTATCCTGCCAGGTCTCCTGTCATTGTATCTCTGGGAGCTAGGAATAAGACCCTGGGATATTAGTGCTCTGCTGTAAATCTCAAGAGAGCTGACCCTTTCAGGCTCCATGGCATCTGTCTTCTAAGTTTAACCAGTGGAACTCTTAACGTTGCTGGAATATTGGCAAAAAGAAATGAGAATCCAGGTATTTCTTTTTCTTTTCCTTTTCCTGAGTGCCAGAGACCCCAACCATGACCACCATGGTCTCCTCCATGTCCTGCTGGTTGTACTTGCTGTGGATCCAGATTCTAACAACGGCCTCCAGTCAGGGCTCCATCAGCACTGCCTCCGTTCTCTGTCTCTAGCCTAGGATTGGAAATAGCTTTCCGCCGCTGCTAGTTTTTGCTTTTCCTCAATATTCTCAGTTCAACTTCTCCATTCACTCATCATGTATGTGATCGATTCCCTGCTTTACAAATTTAGTTTCCAAAAGTCTTAAAGTACTTTCTCTTTTTAGGATTGGACCCTAGCTGATGCAGGTTTTAAATACAGTAAAGATTGTAACACGGCAGTTCAGTGTAGGAAAAAGGCAGGATATTACTTGTACCTTTTAAGAAGCCTAGAAGTATAGAAGGTTAACTCTCTGATTGCAGAATCAGTACTGTACTTGATTATTATTTCTATAATGAGAAAAGACTTCTAACAAAAGGAAGTGTCTCAGGTATCCTTTTGAAAAAACCATCAAGAAATCCAGTGTTAGAGCTACAATGTCACTTGTACATCAGGCAAGACATTTTGAAAGGAACCTGGCTTACCCTTGTGAAATATTATTGTAGCTCCATTATCTTGTAAAATCCCAATGTCCCCTATCACAGTAATTTCTCTGTTAGCCTGACTTTTTAAGTTTTAAGGAAAAAACCAAAAATTCTAGGGGAAAAATGCCAGAATTTTCACTGAGCTTACCCAGGGGAAGAGTAGAGGATGAGTTACTAGAGGAGAGGGAAAATTTTACTTTTCATTTTATATATCCTTTGAAACGGTTTTTATACGTTTTTACTACATGCAATTATTACTTTTCTAACAAAATTGCAAGAAAAAAAACCCTGAGAAATCTGCTGCGTTTTTGGGTGATTAATGTAAGGATGAACAGAAACCAGGTGCAGCCACTGTGGCTACTTGTGCCCCAGTGGTTCAGTGATGCAGCAGATTTATGGCTGCATCTCATTTGTGCGGACCTACCTTCTCTTTGTTCACCCCCATTTAGAACTTCCTTAAGAAGTTACTCTGAGCTTATCAAGCAGCTGAGGTTGAAAGAATTCCTCCTGTTGCCCAACATATATACAGCTATGATATGAGAGCATTTTAGCAACAAGATGACAAGGTATTTCCCAGGGGCTACATTTCCTGCCCCCCTCCCTTGCATCTACACGTGACTGTATAACTAGTTTACACTAATGGAATACACGCAGAAATAATGTGTGGCATTTCAGGGAAATGATTTTGTTTTAAGAATCAAGTGTGCTATCTAGCCTCTTTCTTCTTCTACTGTCTGGGCAGATGAAGTCTTAAGGAGAATAGGGAAGCCACAAGCTAGGAGCCAAGGTCTCTGAATCATAGTATGGGGCGGTGGTGCATTAAATATCATTTGGGAACACCTGGGGGTTTCAGAGACCCTTTCAGAAAGTCTGTGAACTAAAAAGTATTTTTACCATAACACTGAAGAAAACATCAGTGATACTAGTAAATGTGACTTTTAATATTGTATAGTGATATAAGTTAACATTTGGGAGATCTGCATAACTCAGCAAACCAGTAATTTCCAAATGACCCATACATGATGTTATTCAACATGCAAGACATGCCAATGCATTTTAATATAAAAAAGGATGAATGTTCACTGATATGGTCCAGATTCCACATTGCAACTAACCTTTAAAAAACTGCCACTTGTCAAGTTTGGATATAGTATCAAAGAAGAATGTCCACTTTTATTTGAAATGTTCACAAGCATCTGAAAGGGCTGTGAAATTGCTCTCCCTTTGTTTAGTATATTTCATTGTGAGACTGTATTCTTTTAATATATTACAACCAAAACAACATATCACAAAAGATTAAATGAAAAAGTACATATGAAGTCCAGCTGTCTTCTATTAAGCCAGACATTAAAGAGAGTCACAAAAATGTAAAACAATGTCACTCTTCTCACCAAATTTTTGTTTGGGAAAAGAGTCTAAACAAGTCTTGAGATAAAAAATTTTGAGAACCACCATTGAGGAAGAAACCCACCTGCAGATCAGGAACTGTTAAAGATAAAGGAAATAAACTCTTAAGTTTGAGGCATTATGTATTTTGGTATCTACGTGTTACATCACTTAACCGTATTCTAACTAATGCACACCCTTGGGATCCTTGCCTCATATCCAAGAGTGAGATATCATACACTGAACTTTTCTGTAGCAGCAGGTTGATGAAGGCTTGAATATCTTCATGTCTACCATTAAGGAGAATAGGTTGATGGTTACTGAATAATAAAAATCAGCCAAACAGAAAAGGTCTTGATAATTTTAAAAAAGGCTAAATGCTTTTGTTCTTTAGGCACAAAAAAATAATTTAATTTCCACTTAACACTGGTCAGGAATCTTCGTCCCTAAATGTTACTTTTAAGCCAGACATGAGTATTTGCATACGTTATTTACATTATTCCATTCTAAGCTTCTCAGTGCTTTAGTATGAACACACACATTTTGTTATCCCCTGACTGTAAGGTAATGAAAGTATGTCTTCACTTTGTTTTCAGACACATTAAATTAATCGATCAATTTATTTACAGTGGAACCAAAATGGTGTATTTGCATTTAGAGGTGTCTTAGGCTGTAGATAGTTTTTAGGAACAACATTTCTTTTTTTCTCTTTGTCAGATTTATGATTGAGGTAATGCAGTTACCTAATTCTTTTTGCATTCATATAAAAGGTATAAGACAAATGCTTTACAGTAATCCTATATCCAATCAATATATTATTATTTTCTTTTAATTTATTTTTGGCTGCATTGGGTCTTTGTTGCTGTGCACGGGCTTTCTCTAGTTGCGACGAGCAGGGGCTAGTCTTCATTGTGGTGCGCGGGCTCTCACTGCAACGGCTTCTCTCGTTGTGGAACACGGGCTCTAGGTGCACGGGCTTCAGTAGTTGTTGCATGCAGGCTCAGTAGATGTGGCTCGCGGGCTCTAGAGCTCAGGCTCAGTAGTTGTGGCGCACGGGCTTAGTTGCTCCGCGGCATATGGGATCTTCCTGGACCAGGGTCCCATGTCCCACGTCCCCTGCGTTGGCAGGCAGATTCTTAACCACTGCGTCACCAGAGAAGTCCAATCAATATATTATTTAAAAGACTACTGACTGTGGGGAGAAGAAAGTGCAGTTTATATTGTTTATATCCTTGATAGACTCTTCCTCTCTAAGAGGAAAAAGGGGAGAAATTAATTCATGGGCAATCTATATTTTATTCATTTTCTAACTTTTCTCTTTCTATCAGTTGTAACTGAAATCATCAGCAGACAGGCACCTAGCCAAATTGAAACAAATATGGGCTAAAACTCTGCTCTGTCTGAAGGGCCCAGCCCCATTCTGGTACACTTCTGGATAAAGTGCTCATAGCTTGGAAGATTTATCTTGAGGATATGCCCTGATAGGTCTTTTCAAATCCGTGGAAGCTATACAATATTGAGGTAGTCCATGTCATAAGATTCTGTGTCAGAAGCTCATAGCTAATGGCAGAGAATATAAAGCAGGCAAGTTTCCTGGAGCTATGGGATTTCTCTATCCTCAACTATACCCCACATACAGAGTAAATAAATAATGCTCTAATGTTACCAAAAGTGGCGGTCCGGCAGCTCGCTGCTCTAAAGCCAATAAAGAAGCAAGATCAGTGGAAAAGTTGTTGCTTTATTTCAGAGGCTGGCCAGCTGGGGGTGGGGGGCAGACTCCTGTCTGAAGGCCGACTCCCCTGTAACTGACACTGACAATCAGGGGGCAAGAGCTTTTATAGGTGAAGGGAGGGGGCTACATTGCAGAAAGAGCACAGTCAGCTCTGACCATCATCTTGAAATTAGTCACGTGGTGGTCTGACCAGTGTCATCTAGATTGTTTTAAGTACAGTTAATCTTCAGTTCCAGGGTCAGTTTGTTCCCATTTCTTTGAGGCCAGTTCTCGCAACTGTGGCAGCTTATGTCTTGGCTACAGCCCGGCCATCATATAGTTAACTTCTTCCTCCTGGTAGGGGTTTCAGTATCTATAATATAGACAGCTCCCGGGATATGGCTCAGAATATTATCTATAGCCCTTGAAGAGGAACTAAAGGTCCTTGACTTTGCTTAATGACTAAACTATTATTATTTAGTCTTATTGGACTGTTTTCCTTTGTTTCTGCATTTTCTTACTTCTCTGATTAAACTTATTCTTTGGCTAAAGTTTTTCCACGACAAAAGGCAGGCTGAGGACATGGGGGGGCCAGGACCACAGGGTCCTGCTCCGTTTCACTAATAGCCATTAAAGGGACTAAGACTTGCCATATAATGGGAGCAGCATTTATTTCCTGTTATAAATTTCACATTTCTTTGCTTAAATTTGTATTGCCAACTTCAGTTTATTTGGGGCAATAACTTTAACCTTTGTGAAAGAAAGAGAGCATGCAACAGAATTATGTAAAGTCTGTTGCTCATGGCATTGATATAATTTATGGCTTTTTGGCATGTGCCCAGAATTATCCTAAATGGCTCAGATATTTTCCAGTTCATTAGTCTTCCCCATAATCAATGAGGTAAATATGATTTTTTCTCCTCATTTTGCAGATGAGGAAACTGAAGCCTAGCAGTTAGCAATTTGCCTCATCTGCTTCACCCGATTTTGTTGTTCCCCCAATAGTATCACCATTCAACCGACCCTCAAGCCAGAAACTGGGGACTCCACCATGACTTCTCCCCCAAGCTCCCTTTCCCTTCGCAGTCACCGAGTCATATGACTTTTGCCTCCCTCACCTCATTACTAGAGATGACATCCATCCTCACAGTTGCTGGCTGACATAAATCATCAACTCTTGACTGCCCCACAGATAAACTGTCCCAAACCATTTTTTCTGGCTGCCTGCCTGACTCTCTCCAATGCACTTTGGACACTGGCAACAGGGTGATCTTTCTAAAAGGGCAAATCGTATAAGGTCATTTACCAGCTTGAAACACTTCAGTGGCTCCCTGTTAGCTACAGAATAAAATCAAACTCTCTAGCGTGGCACACAAGGCCCTCCACAGTTTGACCTCTGCCTGTCTCTACTTTTATCCCTTGCCATCCTCCCCCACCTCCTGCAGCCTCCTGTACTTACGCTCCTGTCTCACTGGAGGGATGGGCGTGCTTTTGCTGCCACACACATGTTGCTCCCTCTGCCTGAAGGGCCCCTTCATCCTTACTTCTCTTGGCTAAACTCTATTTAACCACTCACTTGGCTCTGATGTCAGTTTCCAGGAAAGCTTTTCTGATTCTTACCTCTTATGTGTCCACCCCTCTCCACTTCTGTACTTATCATAGATTTATCTCTCAGTTATTTCGTTGTCATCACTCTGTCTTCCATACATGGACTTGCATGAGAAGCTTGGACAAGCAGCTGGCTTGGCTTTAAATCTTGGCCCTTCCCCTTAATATCTGAATGACCTTAAGTTACTCTATTTCTCTGACTCTTAGTCCCCCAGTAGTAAAATAGGAATATTAATTATACTAACTTCAGAAAGTTTATGTAAATCTGAAATGATTTCATGGGAGTAACATTCTTAGCTATGGGCTCATACAGTGAGAGTATTCAATAAACATGAACTATCAGTCTTAGCTACTCTCTGAGAACATAATAGTAATACTTTTATCCCAAAGAGTTTTCTTCGTAGTACTCATTCTCTGAAATTGTCTATATGTGTTAAATATCTGTCTCCCCAGACCTAGAAACTAAAATTCATAGAGCAGTGAACTTGGTATGTTTGTTCACTATTGTAATCTTATCACCTAGTATGTCATGGGCAATCAATATATGTCATCTGAATAAATGAAAAAAATAAGTATACCATGGCAGCAACCTAAAAAAGCTGACATGAGCAGGGAATTAAGAAGTATTCAAATTGGATTAAAGACATACAAATATTGCACAGAGTGATTCTGGATCATCTTCACCAAGAATAAATGGTGCTGTGTAAGACTTTATAAGATTATATTGATAATTTGATCTCACTTCATGATTAAATTAGGTGCCTCTCTATCAGGTACCATCAGTAGTCCATTTTAATCACAAAAATTACTGAGATGAACAAGGGCTAATGCGTGAGGGCAGTATTTGCTTGTGGTACACAATTGTTTACAGTGGTTTGACTCTTTTACTCTCTTTTTTATTGTTAATTTTTATTGGAGTATAGTGGCTTTACAATGGTGTGTTAGTTTCTGCTGTAAGTGAATCAGCCATATGTATACATATATCCACTCTGTTTTAGATTCCCTTCCCATCTAGAGCATTGAGTAGAGTTCCCTGTGCTATACAGTAGGTTCTCATTAGTTATCTGTTTTATACATAGTAGTGTATATATGTCAATCCCAACCTCTCAATTCATCCCACTCCCCCGCTTCCCCCCTTGGTAACCATAAGTTTGTTTTCTACATCTGTGATTCTATTTCTGCTTTGCAAATAAGTTCATCTGTACACTTTTTCTAGATTCCACATATAAGTGATATTATATGATTTTTGTCTTTCTCTTTCTGACTTACTTCACTTTGAATGACAATCTCTAGGTCCATCCATGTCTCTGCAAATGGCATTATTTTGTTCCTTGTTATGGCTGAGTAATATTCCACTGTATATATGTACCACATGACTCTTTTACTCATTTTTTAAGTTCCTTTGAACTTGATTTCTAACTGTAAGCCATTGATGTTACTGAATGACCAAGGTATTAATTTGACTTCTGCTGTTTAAAAAATAACATCCCTGAAATTGTAAAGATTGTAAAGACATCCAATGGAGTCAATTGCTGCAGAAAATAAGATCATGGTGCCAAATATCTGGCCAAGTGAGACTCGTGTCACAAGTGGAAAGGGCTCCACACCTGAATATATACTCTTGTAGCCAGCTACGAGGTGTAAAAGGTTCCACTGGACATTTTTTAAAGTCTGGCTGTAGGGCAAAAGACACCAGCAGGACTGGGCATGTCAGGGAGATGGACCAAGTGCTTTGAGAAGCTGTAAAAGGAGAAACAGGAGTCCCTTAACCACTGACAGCCCTCCCACAGTTCCTTGAGGCAGTTTAATGACCTGTTGGGAGGCTTCCTCCCTCTAATGTCACTCTGTATCCATGCAGCCAGGCTCTGTCTCCACGATGCACGATTATAACCACTCTTAGATCTTTTTGAATATGAAGGTTCCCAGAGTCCTGGCTGGACTCATTGAATCAGTATCTCCTGAAATTACAAAATTGAATTTCTAATTCTCTGTAGCTAAAATGATCATAAATCTTTGTTTGCCCAGGTCAGTCTTCATCTTCCTTTGTTATTCTACTATACTTCACTCCAAAAATGACCTGGTTTGGACAAGAAATTCTATGCTTACATCATCTACAGATCAAGACTTCCTCTCAACTACTGTTTTACATATTTATGCTCTATATTTATGGAGCTCTTGCTAAAAACTTCCTTTGAGATATATATATATATATATATATATATATATATATAATATGTGTGTGTGCACATACATGCATACACAATACATATAGACACAATTTTCAGACTCCAGTTTCACAGTAGAGGTACAATAATAAGCGAGCAGTGATGTCGTTTTGTGTCCTCACTATTCTATTCTATAAAATGAAGTTTTGGCCTAGTTAAAGTTTTCTTCAATCACTGTTATTCTTGCATGACTTCGGAATGTTTAGCACCAACCCCTAGTCAGTTAAACAAAGCATCAGACCCAAAGGCCAAGGAATAGTATGCCAGTGTCTGGCTGATTACCTCTTGTCCTATTTACCCATTGCTTTGTGTTCAGTGATGTCAAGCATTCAATGAAGCTTGAAATGACAAAGCAGACCCCACAAAAACCAAAGTGTATCAGTAACATAGTTCCAGTCTAGCGTTTGTGGACAGCTCTGTGGTTTCAAAATTGGATTTTTCTCATATCCAGAGTGCCAAAAACTAAATCTATAGGTTGATGGCTTAATCTATATAAAACTAGAATAAGAACACTTATTTCCCACCCTTTAAAGATGGGTTAATTCGTTTCTAAAATTTAAGACTTTAGAAAAAAGTCAAAATAAACTGTGCTTTGTTTATCTCTGTATCTGTACCCTAAGCCCAGTTTAAGGCCGAATTGGTGGTTAATAAATACTACCTGAATTAAATTGAATAAATTAATAAACAAATTAAAAAGAACTTCTCTAAGTCAGTAGTTCTCAACCAGGGGAAATTTTGCCTCCCAGGGGACACTTGGTAACATCGGGAGACATTTTGGGTTGTCATATGAAGGGGAGGTATTACTAACATCTAGTGGGTGGAGTCCTAGGGTGCTACTAAATACCCCACTATGCACAGAAATGTCCCTAACAACACAAAAATCTCCAACTCAAGATGTCAGTAGTGCCAATGTTGATAGGTCCTGCTTTAGGTCATTACTCTAGATTACTTCCAATTTTTTGTAACCTTAACTATCAATTTTACAAACTTATTTTGCTTCTGTAGAGCAAAACCAAAGACTGCTCACCCTCTTATTACTATTGGATAAAGCCCAGCTTTGTTGACTTGGCCATCAGAACACTGACAAATTTTATTATACCTCACCTACCTGCCCTTATTTCCTATTATTACTCTTCAACTAGAACTGTCCACAGTGGTCATACTCCCCTGAGAGGCATGTTAAAACATAGATTGCTAAGTCCCTTCCCTAGAGACTTTGATTTAGCAGGTCTGGGGTGGGACCTAAGAATCTACACATCTAAGGCATTTCCGGTTGTGCTGATGCTTCTTGTCCAGGTACCACACTTTGAAAACATTGATCTACAGCAAGATGATCCACTTCTTTACAGATTCCCAAAATAACTGTGTTCTTCTTCATCTCTCCAGTTATTTTTAATGAAGACTGTCTGCTTCCCTTTATAAATACAATCTTCATTATTAGTGGGTTCCAAATTTGCCCACCCACTAAAATTTCTTTATAAGCCCCAAATCAGTACTCATGGTGCTTTCATGTTTATTCATGGATGTGTGCAGAGCAGTGAAAATTTTGAGCCACCCAATGTACATGTTCTTAGCTGAGGCTGAACAAGACAATGCTCTGTCTTTTGCTTCTCATACAGTAAACAAGTGACCTTTTCAGTCTATTTAGTGCCATGTTTTTCTGTATTTGGGTGCTTTTGTTGGTGATTTTGCTGGTTAAGATACCCCCCAAACATAGTGCTGAAGTGCTGACGAGTGTTCCTAGGTACATGAAAACTGTTCTGTGCCTTATGGAGAAAATGCGTGTGTTAGATAAGCTTCCTTCAGGCATGAATTATAGTGCTGTTGGCCATGAGTTCAATGTTAATGAATAAAAATAAATTATTAAATGAGGTGATTTTAAACAGAAACAAGATTATTGTATTGATGGTTAGTGAAAATGTTGTGAGTGGAGGCTCACAGGAACCTAACCCTGTTTTTCCCATAGGAGCAATGATTCAGTATTTATAACTTAGTGTTTGCAGTGACTTTATAGAACATAACCACTGCAAGTAACAAAAGTCAACCATAAATAAATCTCTCTCACCCACCTTCCCCACTACTTTTTCCAACTGTGCTGTATATCAATACAAAGAGCTTCCTTTCTTTACATTTAAAAAGTTCTCCCTATTTGTGGGACTTTTAAGCAAAAGAACTTCCCTGCAGCAATGCTGTTGTTATTTTGTGTTTTATATTCATTTGGTTTCTTCTTTGTTAAGCATAGTGCTAAGTGCTTAATGGGTGCTTACTAAATATTACTAAATACATTAATTCAAATACAAATATGTTGTTTCTGTAGAGGGACATTACAGTATTAGCATGGATTAGTTTGCTTATTCCCTGGAATCTAATAAAGCCCTGAGGAAAGAGGCCACCTCACAAGTCAGTGTTAAGAAAGGCTAAGTTATAGAACTTTCCCCCTTTGGCAAAAGGTCAAATCCATTAAATCCTATTTCTTTCTTCCATCTTTCTCTCTCCCTCTACCCTCTATCCCTCTCTACCTCCCTCCCTTCCTTTCTCTCTCTCCCTTTCTCTTTATGGGTTTGAAACAATTATGATTCAAATGAATTAAGTGTTTTTGTACCAGTGAACCTTATTGGCATGTCGGAGAAAGGGGGTAAAAATCGACCTGACATTAATTGCCAAACAATGTATTCATTTTCCTTCCCTGTGCGTTTCTGGATCTAGATTCTGTTGGAGCTGAACTTTTGGCCTCAGAGTAGAAAACTCCCATAGGTGGATTTTGCTTACAGAAGAGCTCATGGTACTGATTATTCCTGGACTGTGTGCGAGCTACATGTGGGTCCCCATCTTTTGCCCCCTGAAGATATTTGGAGGCTTAGGTTTTGTTGACAGTGTCAGCCTGACAGGATGGATGTAAGACCAACTTCAGTCTACCTGGTAGATATCCCAAGTGTCTGAAAATGTGAAATGTTTGTCTTTACCATCATTGCAAAGTTTTCTGCTCTCGTGATTTCCCTCAAGAGCTCTCATAACAAAACCTCAGAGGGGAATGGGTGGGGAATTATCTTTCATTAGCTTATTCTCCCCTAAGACGGAAGCAGAGGATTTTAATGAATTTTTCTAACTTGAGATAAACAGAGTTAATATTCAAAAACGTAAATATGGATACTGCTTGAGCACAAGCCAGTCAGAACTGATGCCAACCATAGCCCTATGTTGTGCTAAGAGTGAGACTGTAGTTGCTGGATCTTTAGGAGGATGGGGAGAAGACACCTTAGAGGGGAGCCAGGGCAGTGGCCCAGCACTCAGGGAGCGTGGGACAGTGCTATTTACTAACAGATTTGGAAGTATTTCAATATTCTAACAATTAGACAGGCTGAACAAAACAGGCTGAAGATCAGCTATGAAGAAAGTCAGAACATTATTCTGTCTGGGAAGTGCTAACCAGAAGAAAATTGACTTTTATTTTCTAAGATGCTGTCTGAACACTAGATTTGGCTTCTATCTTTTCCGATGGGAGAAATACCACCTGCAGATGAAACTTTTCTAATACAGACAGAAACCTGCTTCATATTTTCTAGCCCAATCCCGAGGTTAAATGAACAGAACTCTAAGAACAGAACTTTCAGAAATATTCACTACAGAATGGATTAGGAAAGGCCCAGTACTGTAATTTGCAGGGAAGGTGAATATACGTGTTAGAGTCACCAAAGGAGCTTTTCATTTTACCTTCCCCAGAAAATGGTGATGTGCTTCTCTATCTCAGAGCCCATCTGTGAACTGTTGGGAAAGGCCATATCCATGGGAATGAGGGAGTAGAAGAAAGCATGAGAGCTGCAAATCCAGAATTAAAGTCTATGGATTAAGAAAGGGGCTAGTCCAATCCTGGGTCTAATATTGTAGACTGCAGGAAAACAGGGTATGTGGTACAAGGCCACTGCAAGAGCTATAGGGAACTAGTAAAAAGAGAAACATAGATGCACCTGAAAAATATGTTAAAAAGTCAAACTTCTGGTACTGTTGGGTATTGTGATGGAAAATTCTTCATAGTTGATATATTCGAAGGAAATGTTCACTTTCTGGCCCTGGTTTCCATGAGATGAATAGCTATATTGCAGTAACACAGCATTGTGCTGTGCACAGGTATAGATGTCAGTAAATACAGTGAGCGATTACAGCCTTGCTATCCAGGATAAAACAATGCAAACATGAATGGTTACTGAGTAGTATCAGTGAAAGCTCCAACTTAGATGCAGACTGCAATGAGGGTTGATGTTCTGAAGATTATTCTTGTCACAAACATACCTGTTGGCTGATGATGTGATGTTTATATGTGTGAGCAAAAGGGGTTAGCAGGTCTCTGTAAATCATTCTGTCCTTTTGGCCATTTGTTTTCTTAATCTGTCAATGGCAATTTGGCATGATGTGACCTTTTAAAGTCCAGGACTCTGCCTGTCTTGTTCACCAGGGCCTGACACAGAGTACCTACTCAAGAAATATTTGTTCAGTGAATGAGGAGCCCTTTAACAATTGGGAGCATATACCTCTGCAGAGCAATAGACTCTGAACCCATTCTGAAATCACTTCTGCTTTCTTGCCTCTTCAAATCCAAGAGTCAGAACACGGAGAGGGAACTCCCCATCAGGTAATACGTCCCCCAGTGACTATGGAGTCTAAGGTTAAATATAATTTTTCCAAGTTGTCTTCTAGGATTCAGAGTTCTTAGTTTCGACTCAGTGGTCCCAGAGGAAGCTCAAAGAGCAGGAAAAAATGTGAAAGGACTGAGTCCATTTATAAATTACTTCTGGTGCTGCCCAGAATATAGTCAAAACTTGAACTTGTGATCTTTCAAGTCTCCCAACCGCCATGTTCTCGACCCTGCTATCCTTCCACCTCCCTAAGTCGGTGAGAAGATTTAACAGATTCTGTAGATTACTAATCTCTGTTTAGCAATCCAGCACTTGTGGTTGTTTCTATGAAACTAGAATCTCCAGGTAAAAAGTGATCTATCTGCTTCCTTGATGCCAGACCACCAATTCAACTGATCCATCAAGTTCATTGACCTTCTATGAACCTTATAGTGTACGTCTATGTAGGCAGAACTCAGGGCAGTGTGTGTTATATGAATGGAATTTATGTCTCCTTTTCTAATATCACTATTATTTCTTTATTTTTTTCCTGTATTGAAACACTAAAACCTGGAAGGTACATTTTGATGTATTTGAAATTTCTTATTACTCTTAAAATAATTCGACTTCATTAAGGGCAACCGAATTCTTAGAATAATAGTTCACACAGACTGTAATCTTTGTGAGGCCCCTATACTTTGCTTTACAACAGTATCTAGTACCTATTCTAACGCTGTGTACATAGTAGGCACTTGATAAATATTTGCTAAATTAAGAAATGAATGCCCTTTGTGATGCTTTTTGTTTCCTCCATTGCTTCTTAGCTATAGACACAGAAGAATAAATTGACCAGAAATGACTCTTAAGGCTTTGAAATCATAAGCAAAGCAGAGATTGAATTTTCAGTCCTAGAAAGATCAGGTGAGAAGTTTTCCAGCAGAAGGCATAGTGAGAAAGACTTCTCTTGTCCTGAGCAGAAGAGTTTAGGACTGTGTTTTATTGTAGCAGTAACCATTAGAAGAGCCGTCAAAGCATGCTCACTGTAGTTGGTTATTTCATGGCTTTGCCCCAATCACACAGAAAAAGTATATTTATTACAGAAGAGAATACAATTCTTCCTTCTGTTGAATTTTGAAGGGCAGAACAATTTAAAAGACGTTACATTTGACAGAAATGTCAGAAACCTAGCAGGGTTTTAAAATAATTAAATGAAAGCCTAGAGGTCTTACTTATCATATGAAGAATAGGTTCTCTGATCTATGGTTAGTCACTTAGCTAGGACACTAAGCTCCTAGTCTTTTGTTATGTCCTCCTTCTATAAAAAGTTTGATTTGTGTCCTTTTTCTTTTGAATTTTGCTCCCTGTCAGATTTTCAATAAGTAAATAAAACCCTGAATTTGGAAACAGCTGTGACTAAATAGAGCAATTGTTGGGGCTAAAAGTAATGAAATCCATGTTTAGTTTGACTCACTTGAGCAATAGGAAAAAATTAAGGCATGTAACATTAACATACCTATAAATTATCTTATAAAGCACTACACAGGTACTCATTAGCATTATTCTTACAAAAATGATCCAATACAGGGAATGTAACTGTCAATTGTTGGGAATAATTTTTTATGTCACTCATAGACTATGTTTTATTTCTTTATGGAAATATCTCATAAAATCTCCCTTAAATGATATTTATATATGAACAAGACTGTGGGTAATGGGAAGCATTAAAAACAGAAGATCTGGTTTCTAATCTTGTCTATAACACTCGCTAGGTTTATGATATGGACAAGTCATTTTCCTCTCTAAAGCTACAGTTCTCTTACAAAATTAAGACAAAAATAATACCAAGAGCACGGCTGAAATCTCAAATATGAAACTGAGTGGTAGTTGAAAAGAATTTCATTACTACAGATAATTAAAGTAATGAATCATAATGAAATGTCAGGCACTGGTAGAGACTGGTGAGAAGTTAAGTCTCCAAACCTCACCCCACTGCGAACACTCCACCCCCAGCAAACAGCACCTGTACGTTCTACCTGGAGGCCAGTATTCTTCACACATACATAATGGCTCTAAAATATAGTTGTATAACAGCAGTAGGGACCATGTTTTATGTGACCTTTATATGCACACAGTGAGAATTTTGTGTAGTGTCTCATTTAATCCTCACTACACACCTAAAAAGTATATGTTATTTCCCCACTTTATAAATAAGGGAATGAAGGCCAGAAGAGGTAAAGTAAGTTGCCTAAGGTTAGGCAATTTCTATGCATCAGAGAAACAGCTGAAGTCTATGCTTGTTAAGTCTAAAGTCTGAGATGTTTCCTAGTATACTCAGAGCCTAAGAACCTAACCATGCCTACAAAGACCTAGATATTATGTTCTGGGCATAACACTTATATTGCTTAATATTTCAAGAGCCATATCTTTTTTTTTTTTTTTGTGGTATGCGGGCGTCTCACTGCTGTGGCCTCTCCCACTGCGGAGCACAGGCTCTGGACGCGCAGGCTCAGCGGCCATGGCTCACGGGCCCAGCCGCTCCGCGGCATGTGGGATCTTCCCGGACCAGGGCACAAACCCGTGTCCCCTACATCGGCAGGCGGACTCTCAACCACTGCGCCACCAGGGAAGCCCAAGAGCCATATCTTTAATGTGTAGATTTCCTCTTTATTTTTGCTTTATTATAATGATTCATTACTCTGCACAGAAACTTTGGAAAATTATATGAAGAAATTGGGCTGAATGAGGTCATCTGTAAAATGACTTGGTTATGTCCTCTCCAGGTTTTATAGTTCTATAATTCTGCTAAGGGAATTTTATAAACATACTTTCTCAATCAATTTCTTCACTTTTTCTTGGCTTCCTTTAACAATATTATAGTGTCAAAAAATAAAACATGACCTCTTAATATAAATGCTCCTGTATTAGTCAGGGTTCTCCAGAGAAACAGAACCAATAGAAAATGTATATATTTATGTAGTGTGTGTGTGTGTGTGTGTGTGTGTATAGCTATTTGTCAATATATCTAAAAGGATAGTTATTATAACTAATTGGCTTATGCAGTTACGGAGACTGAAGTCCCAATATCTGCAGTTGGCAAGCTGGAGACCCAGGAGAGCTGATATGTAGTTTCATTTTGAGACCAGAGGTCTGAGAACCACTGGTGTAAGTTCCAATCCAAATGCCAGCGGGCTTGAGACCCAGGAATAGCCAATGTTTCAATCCATGTCCAAATCTGAAAAGATCAATGTCCCAGCTCAACAGTCAGGCAGGAGGAGTTTCCTCTAATTCAGCCTTTTTCTTCAGTTCAGATCAATTGATTGGATGATGCCCAGTCACATTAAGGAGGGCAATCTGCTTTACTTGCTCTACTGGTTCAGATGTTACTTTCATCCAGAAACACTCTCACAGAAACACTCAGAATGATGTTTGACCAAATGTCTGGGTACCTCGTGGCTTGGTCAACTTGACACATGAAATTAACCATCACAGCCCCAAAACATGGTGCTAAATTGATCAGAGAAGCTCTCTCTGTCCATGGCTTTGACAGCATCAGGACAAAGAATGAAAATATGGGCTTGGACTTTCTGAACATCAGTTTGATTTCTCCATCCTCTCTCCAGAGGGCCAGAATAAGAATGACCATTAAAGACAATTTATAACACTTCTTTGGTATATAATTAAAAATTTTAAAATACTAAAACATAAAATAGATACAAAGAAATGGAACGAAGTCTGATCGTCTCATTAAAATTATTTCAATGCTTAAAATTTGAGGGTACCCCCATTTTGCTGATATTCTCAGTATGATTAGTTTGTTCTTTTGTAGTCAACACTGTCCTCTGTTCCCACAGAACGACCACTCAGATCCAATTCGAGTCATAGGCAACTGAAGACAGAAATCTTGTGTGAAATGCTTTCATCTGTCATTTGTTGGGTTTTGCATTTTTATATTTTTTGGAACAATCTTCTCTATTTTTATTTAACAAATAGTGTATGCTTTATTTATGGTTAACAACTGTTATATCTACAATTTGTTTATTTCTAATAAGTTACTAACAACATTAAAACCCACACATTCACCTGATGCAGTAGCAAACACATAATGTTGCATTCTAAGGTTCAAAAAAAAAAAAAGGTTGATAGAAGTATGATGCTCATTGATGTCTCTAATACTACCTGACTTTGAAAGATAAATATCTTGGTCACAACTCATACTTGGCATATGACTCACAGGAATGTAGAATTAAATCCCTCTCTCAAACTTTAAAATTTTCCTCATTCCATGTCTAGGCAAAGAGATATCAGTGATTTTTTTTTCATTTGATTATTCCCTTGATAACTGCTAATTTCGTATCTCTCCAAAATTCACATGTTGAAATTGAACCCCTAATGTATTTGGAGGTGGGGACTTTGGGAAATAGGTCATGAAGGCAGAACCCTTATGAATGGAATTAGTGCCCTTATAAAAGAGACCCCAGAGAACTCTTTTGCCCCTTGCACCATTTGAAGACACAGCAAAAAATCAGCTGTCTATGAACCAGAAAGCAGACCTTTAGTAGATACTGAACCTCCCAGAGCCTTCAATCTTGGACTTCCCACCCTCCAGAACTGTGAGAAATAAATTTCTGTTGGGTATAAGCTACCCAGTCTCTATGGTATTCTGTTAGAGCTGCCCAAGCAGACTAAGATAATTACTTTCATATAGAGAATGATATATGGCATGTATAAGTATTTGAATAAATAGTTGCTGACCTTGCATCATAGGCAAATAGGTATAGTTACATTTCATGCTGAGAATATTATTACATGTTCTATACAGTCTTTGCATAGTAGGTATCGATCCATCTTGTGGGGATATACTTGATACTTGTTGATTCATTCACTCAGTGTACTCAACAAATATTTGAGTGACTACCATAGGCTAAGCTTCTAGGTTCTGGAGCTATAGCAGTGAACAAAACTGACAAAACCCCAGCCTTCAGGAGCTTATATTCTAGTTTGATTTCATGGTATTCTGTATTTGCATATGCCTTCACATGCTCCCCATCCAGGCAGAAGGTACTACTGTGTTGCTCTCTACAACTTTACCTTTTTAGCATAGGAGGCTAGAGGTACTTTACAGTTCTAAAACAAATAATGCGTATCTCACAATTTTTTGTAATATATGGCATATACACCATGTAGGGGTAAGTGGAGTATTTAAAATAACTTGCAGGGCTTCCCTGGTGGTGCAGTGGTTGAGAGTCCGCCTGCTGATGCAGGGGACACGGGTTCGCGACCCAGTCTGGGAAGATCCCACATACCGCGGAGCGGCTGGGCCCGTGCACCATGGCCGCTGAGGCTGCACGTCCGGAGCCTGTGCTCCCCAACGGGAGAGGCCACAACAGTGAGAGGCCCGCGTACCGCAAAAAAATAATAATAATAAAAAATCAAAATAAAATAAAATAAATTGCAAATACTAGACTGGAACATTAAAAAGGGAAAGATAGTACCAAGATATGAAGAATATTTTTTTGGAGCAAAGAGAGTGGCTGCAGAAAGAGAAAGGAACTGGAGAAAAATGATGCGATGAAATGCACTGAGGTTTCGATAAGGTTTGTTACCCAAATTTGATAGAAGGCTATCAGCTGACTAGTGGAGAGATTTAAGGGGAGTAATTTTAATGAAATACAATAGTGAATCAGAAAAATGTTATTTTAGTCATGTCCTTTTGGCTTAATTAGAGGGGAGAAGGTTTAGAAGTAGAGCTGCTGATAGGGAGTATGTTTCAGCGATTCAGGCCAGAGATCATTAAGAACTTGTAGAGATGGAAAGGAAGAAGTAACTATTAAAGGTGTTGTTAAATTAAAATTATATGTGGGAGAAGTATGAAGAATCAAAGGTAACTTAGAAAGTTGCTTGCCTTGGGGACAAAATAGATGGTGGCATCTCCCACAGTAATGGAAATGCTACATAGAAAAAAGAGGAATTTAATTTTTTTTAATTTATTTTTAACTCTACAACAGGCATCATTTAGATTTCTTTATGGAGAAATGTTAGTTGTCATTAGAATATTAGAATTTTATGTTTTTTATAAGTTGTGAGAATACTGAAATACATCATAGAATAATTTCATTCCCTATCTAGAATAGGAGCAGTTGACATATTCTTAATAGGTCGATATTTCAATAGGTCTAGTAAAGTATGGTCCTTTGCTTTTTATCAATGTCTCTGGAATAATTATGTAACATACCCCCCAATATAATTCTAAATAATCACAATAAAAGGAACTATGCTGATGATTTTAACTTTTACAGCATCATGTCCCTCCTTTGAAATTTTGTTCAAGGGAATTAACTTAGAAAAAGTTTGAATAAATTGCATTATAATTTAAATAATATAGGAAAATATAATTTTAGCAACTAATGATAACTACTTTTTTCTAAAGCATTTTATGGTAGAAATCAATTCAAACATTACTCAGTGCTTACCAATAATAATGATCTCTAAGAGCAGCAGTGATAAGAATAGCTGTTAATAATAGCTTAACAACTGCTGAGAGCTTATTGTGTACCTGCCACAGGGCTAAGTACACTGTCTCATTTAATAATAGATATTGTTATTGTCCTTGTTTTTTGGATTGAGACCCTGAGACATAGACAGGTTTTATTTTTGGTGACTAGGTTTCCATTGGAGCCAGGTTTTGAACCCAGGGATTTGAACCAATGGTGCCAAAAGGGGGGTGGGGTGGTAGGATGGAACAGAAAAACTTGAGTTGTATACATTTCAATTTTTTTTCTCATGGAAATTTTTTTTTGATCCACATAACAAGCATGTCAGGTAGACAGGGGTTATTATCTCCCTTCAAACCTGAAAACTTGTCTCAGGAAGATTCATGAATTGTAAAGTCAACAGTTTTTAAGTGGTAGAGTCAGAATTTAAATGCACTTTGTTTTTGTTTTTTAATTTTAAAATTATATTAACCTTGTTGGAAGAAGAAAGGCCTGAACTTCTCGAAGTCAGGTTCTCAGAGTTTATTGTGCTTAAAAATTACCTGGGGAATTTCTTTAAAATAAAGATACCTGAGCCCAGCATCTCAAATCCCAGGTGATTCTGATGAAGGTGGGTCTCCATTTACCTTTCAACAAAATACCACCTTAGAGGTAGAACTCAAGTAGGCTGAGATGAGGGGAGGATTTGACCAAAGGCACCATTGGAAAACCTAAGGTAGAAATCAGACAAGTTGATGGACAGAGGGTGTGTAGAGGTGCGAATGAAAAGTAGGGTAGAAAATAAGCTGAGATGAGTTTATGCAGATCAAGATTGCAACCTTATATTCATATCTCAAGTACCTATACTTCACTCTTATGCTTGGGAAGGACTTAAAGGGTTTTGAGCATATAAATGTGTTATGATGATTAAAATTGGCAGTGGTAGGAAGAATGGCTTATGGGGCAATTTTAAATTGTACAGATTTAAGTGAGATGTTATGAACCTGAATTAGGGTATTACAAACTGTAATGGATGGAGTGGAAAAGACATAACCAGTCTACTAGTTGACTAATCAGAAAAGAAGAACAGAAAAAGTAGAAATTCAAATATAATGGGCGTTTAAATCTGTATCACTGAATATATGCTCCGGAAGGGAAGAAGTTTAAAAATTATTCTGGCAGACTTTTCTTCAAATTTCAAAAAGTGTCAACAGCTATTTTTTAAGTTATTAAAATGTTGTTTTAGGTTGCACATATCTTCACGTTTATGATGTTTATGAGGGCTGGCGGATCTCCAACTTAGGATGGGTGGGCGTCCACCCAGTGTTTTTGGAATCTCTTTTAAGAGTTGAAGGTCAATTACTTGGGATTCTTGGATCTTCTGTAGTGAATTGTCTTCCTCTAGGGCGAAGTAACAGTATCCAACTCTACAGAATGCATTAGGGTCATAGAGTTTGCAGAGAATGCTATAGAAACCCATAGAACCTTTCTGTGAAATTAAACTTGGGTGAAACCATTTAGCTTTCAAATGGGTGAAAGCTCTCATGAAGCTTGCAGACAGGTATTCTGCAGGGTTTAGGTTGTGGGGAAGAACGGTCAGGGAAGCACAGCACTCCAAAAATACACAGCAAGTCTTGGCAAACTTTGCCTCTCATGGTATCTAAGTGCATCCAACAGATGGGGATTCCTTAGTGAAGCAGAGGGCGGAATTAAAGGAAAAACAGCTTTGGCCAAGTACTGGGTACAGTTAATGGTTTCCTCTTTATAAAAACTGTTCCTGACAAATGCAGGTGAACGAGACCATTGAAAAGACTCAAAGAGCATGCTGGGACCAAAGTAATAAGAAACTGCTAGCATGGATCAGTGAATTCTATTTTTATTTTCTTACTATTTTTGTGGATGAATGCTAAATATTCAGAAGGAGAGAATTTATTTGTAAGCTTTAGAAAAATGCCTTCTCATATTTAATAAAAGTAAACTAGCAGCTATGTGAGAAATATCCATCTTTACCAAAACCATTATTTTTTTCTTCCTGATTGACTGTATTGAGGCCAGTTGAACATTTCTGACTTAATTATGCATACTTCTGAGGGGGCCATCAGACAAGTCAGTGGTTCTCAAACCTGCTACACATTAGAATCTTTCTGGGGAACTTTAAAAACACTTGGGCCACACCCCAAGAGAGCCTGATTTAATTAGTCTGAGCTAGGTTTAGGCCATGGATTTTTTTTTTCTTAAGTTGCCAGCTGATTTTAATATGCAGCCAGGGCTGAGGACCAATGAGATGGATAAATGTCAGAATTGCAGTGCTAACTGGTACAAAACCATATTTTTCATGGGACCAGTGTCTCCAAGTATTGAGCAAAATGCATAGTAAGGATGGAAAAATTGGGAAAATGAACTACATTACAAATTCTTTATTTGTAAGATTCTGCTACTTGGCTTGATATAGTCACAAGGGAGGAGAAATACTTGACATGCTGTGAGTTTCACCCAGGCTGCTGCACTCAATATCCTTGTAGGGGAAGAAACTTCCTTATTTGAGTGTCTGCTGTCATGCAAGTTTGCCTTACATGGATATTCATATCGCTTTCTCTTTTTCCAAAAAAAACAAAAGGAAATCATAAAATTCCAGTAAATTATTTTTTAAAACTATTTTTGTTGTAAAATATAGCACTCAAACAATAATATGTGTTATGTGCATGAAACAAAGCAATTCTGTGTAAACATCATCCAGGTCAAGAAATAGAAAAAAATAGCATCTCAGAACACTTCCATGTGCCTTCTTCCAAACTTCTACCAATATCCTGACATTTATGGTAGTATTTATTTCCTTTTGTTAATGCTTTTATATGGATTAAGCACTGCTAAACTCCATACTGTTACTAAACATTTATATATATATTTTAAGTATAAAAGACAGGTTTTGGTAACACCTTATGAAAAATTAAAGACTACAGTATGTACTTTTTTCTGTCTGGCTTCTTTCAAATATTATGCTTGTTTGACTTAACTCATTGGTTCATTCTTTTGTGTTGCCATAAAATATTTCATTTTTAATATATTGCAGTATATGTATCCCTTTTGTTTTCAATAGATGTGTGAGATGTTTCTATTGCTTTTTATCACCAAAAATACTGCCAGTAACTTCTTGTACCTGTCTCTCAGTACATATTTGCTTACATTTCTGAGGAGTATATAACCAAAGAGTAAAATTGCTAAGAAGGTGTGGGTAATTTAGAAAGATATCTAATTAGAAGATAATGACAAACTGTTTTCCAAATTTTTTGTACCAGTTTACACTCCCACAAGCAACATATGAACATTCTTGTTACTCTACACCAGAATTCTGCAAAGTACGGCTTGCTGGCCAAGTCTGTCCTCCCACTGATATTTAAAGACAAGGTTTTTGGGGAACACATCAATGCACAATCATTTACCCATTGTCTGTGGCTGCTTTTGTGGTACAAGAGCAGAGTTGAGTACTTTTTTTGGAAATATAGTTGATTTACAATGTTGTGTTAAGTTCAGGTGCACAGCAAACTGATTCAGTTATACATACATACATATATATGCATATATATGTATTCTTTTTCAGAATCTTTTCCATTATAGGTTTTAAAAGATATTGAATATAGTTCCCTGTGCTATACAGTAAGTCCTTGTTGTTTATCTATTTTATACATAGTAATGTGTATCTGTTAATCTCAAACTCCTAATTTATCCCTCTTCCCTGTTTCCCCTTTGGTAAGCATAAGTTTATTTTCTATGTCTGTAAGTCTATTTCTGTTTTGTATCTTTTTTTTTTTAAGATTCCACATATAAGTGATATCATATGATATTTGTCTTTTCTCTGTCTGACTTACTTTACTTAGCATGATACCATACAAGTCCATCCATGTTTTTGCAAATGGCATTATTTCATTCTTTTTTATGGCTGAGTAATATTCCATTGTCTATATGCACCACATCTTCTTACCCATTCATCTGTTGATGCACATTTCGGTTGCTTCCATGTCTTGGCTATTGTAAATAGTGCTGCTGTGAACATTGGTGTGCATGTATGTTTTTGAATTAGAGTTTTTATCTTTTCTGGATATATGCCCAGGAGTGGGATTGCAGAATCATATGGTAACTCTATTTTTAATTTTTTAAGGACCCTCCATACTGTTCTCCATAGTGGCTGCACCAATTTACATTCCCACAAACAATGTAGGAGAGTTCCCTTTTCTTCACACCCTCTCCAGCATTTGTCATTTGTAGACTTTTTGATGGTGGCCATTCTGACTGGTGTGAGGTGATATCTCAGTGAGTACTTTTGACAGAGACCATATAGCCTGCAATACCTAAAATACTTATTATCCATCCCTTGACAATTAAAGTGTGCTGACCCCCACTGCACATCTTCAGTCACTCTTGGTGTTGTCAGGCTTTTCATGGTGCCATTTCTGATGCAGATGTAGAATTTTCTTTTGATTTACTTGCATTTTCCTCATTACTAGTGATTCTGAACACTTTTCCATATCTTTCTTGGTCATTTGGATATCTTCATTTTGTAAAGTCTCTTGATCATTTTTCTGTTATTTTTGTCATTTTCTCATTGAGTTTTTTATAAAGTCTGGTTATGAGCCCCTTGCCAGTTAGACAGCTATTACTTTCTCCCTCTCTGTGGTTTGCCTATTCATTCTCCTGATGATGTTTTCGATGAACAGAATTTCTTATATTTTAAAGAAGTCAAACTGAAAAGTTTTTACTTTCAGTTAGAGCATTTTGTGTCCTATTTAAGAAGTTGTTCTATATCCCAAATAATAAGTATTCTTTGACATAATCTCCTAGAGTAGTAGTTCTTAACTGAAGGCAGTTTTGCACCAGGGGACGTTTATCAATGTCTGGAGATATTTTTGGTTGTCACAACCGACGGTGTGCTACTGGCATTCAGTACATAGAGGCCAAGGATGCTTCTAGACATACCATAATGCACAGGACAGCTTCCCAAACAAAGAATTATCTGGCCCAAATGGCAATAGTGCTGCTGTTGAGAAACCCGATCCTAAATGATGTATTCATTTAACCTTTTATATTATCTATAATCTAATAAGGAATTTATTTCATGAAATATTGTGAAATAGGATTCAAGTTTCACTTTTTTCCATATGCGTTTCTGATCGTCCCAGAACCATTTACTAAAATGACTGTCCTTTCCTGTCACATCTGCTCTGTGATAAGTCAAGTGTTCGTGTATACAAAGTTCCCTGGGTTTCATATAACTATCCTATTGGTCTATCCTTGTCTATCCTCATCTCAAAACACTCTCTCTTAAATATTACAGCTTTATCTAAAGTCCCAGTATAAGTAAGACATTTACTCCCAATACATTCTTCCTATTCAAGAATTTGTTTAATTTATTTCCATTTTAATGCTTTCCTGTTGGGTAACCTATGCATTATATTTTCATATTTTTTGTAGGAGTTTCACATTTTGATGCTATTATAAGTGTTATATCTTTTAAAATTCCATTTCCTAATTATAGCATAGATATATGAATTTAGATTTTTGTGTGCATTGACCTTAAATCCAGCAACATTTCTAAATTTGCTTACTAATTCTAATAACTTATATACAGACCATGTTGGATATCATACATTCACAGTGATATTATGTTTGAATAACAACACCGGTCTCTCCTCACTTCCTCCCTGCCCAAAGCGAATACCTTTCATTTCCTCTTTCCCCCTTCCATCACTACCTAGGAATTATTCTACAAAATTTTTTCAGTATAGTCAACTGTATTTAATTAGCACACTCTCTGTCGAAAGTATTGCCTTGACAGTAATTATAGAAGTGAATTTTTCTAACCAAATATTTCTTTTATCAACAATTATTTAATGAATAACTACTATTGGGCTAAGAATTCCACTAGGCACCAGTGAAATCACAGTGAGCAAGACCTGATCCTGGGACTGAGGGAGTTTACATTATGGTAGGAGGAAGTAGACTAGGAACAAATAAATGGGAAAAAATAAGTTGCTTCATTCTGTATATATTCTTCTGCCTTAGCTTTTAGTTTACTAATTTTCATTTCTATTGTGTGTAATTTGCTGTTAAACATATCCTTTGAGTTCTTAATTTAGGTAACTGTAATTTTCAGTTCTAGAATTTGTTTGGTTCTTTTCCAATCTACTTTGTCCTTTCTTTTATAGTCTCTATTTCTTTGCCAAACTGCTTAATTTTGTATCTTATTTCTTGAATTATTTTAAAGTATATATAACTTTAATATCTAGAGTACCTATGGGTGTGTTCTTTTCTACTGTTTGGGTGATTATGGTTCACTCTTGATGTTGTACATACTATGGTTTGGGATACATGTATATTGACATGTATCCATCGTTATGACATCATATAAGGTTGTTTTTCAGTATGTACCAGATATTGTATCTGAAAATATTTGTAGAGGCATGTGTAGGATGATTTTATCATCCTTTATAGAGGATTTATATTTGTTTCTATTAGTTGTCTGGGTACTAGCAATCCTGGATCACCTTTACCCATTTTCAGAGGTGGAGATGATTGGAAGGTAAGTGGCCATTCCTGGGAAGATTTCTCTACTTCTTGTTCTCTTTTATCCTTACAGGGGGTGGGGAGAGGAGGTTGTGAGATTCTTTGAGGTCTCAGTCTGAAGAATGGAGGGTTCACCAGGGAACCTTGGTGACCCCTGAACATCATCACTGTGCCCTAGCTAGGAGAGGCTGCCAACATTTCCTCTCAGCAACCCTCTCAGGAATCAGCAAATACCTGCAAATGAGTAGTGCCACCAAGTCCCTGACTCTTTCTTCTTTTCTAAATCCTGACTCAGCAATCCTTCCCTATCTATCTTACCAGATCTCAGATTTCTTCAGATGCTTTTATAATTTGTTCTATTTTTCTAGAAGTACTCAGTAGGAGAGTTGGTCAGAATTACCAAGTCCACTGTTACTGGAAGGGAAGTTTCCAAGAATTGTTTATGTAAAAGACTAAAGAGTGCTAGAATTAGATTTTCTCAAAAGCTTATTTTTTAAATATTTTCTGTATAATTTCAAGAGTGGTAAATTAACTATGCACATATGCATATTTTAACCTTATAAAATTTGCATTGATTAAATTAGAATTTAAGGCATGTTTATTTTTATACTGTATAATCAAAATATAAATCCTGTATCTTTTATTTATCAAGAGAATCTTTTAATTTCATTCTCCAATGAAATATACTTAGTACAGAAATGTTTAGTCTCTATCCTCCCATTGCAATGTTAACACCATGAAGTCCAGGATCATGTCTTTCTTGTTGACCCTTATATCCCAGTACCTAGTGAAATGCCTAGTCTATGTTGGAAACTCAAATGAATATTTGTTGAATAAATGAATGCTCATGTTCAAACTATTTGTTTCTATAATCACGCCTAACTGTAACACTTTAGACAGGTTGCATGCTCAATAAAAATGGTTGATGATCATACTGGAAGAATTTTCTAATATAAATTATAGACATAGTTGAGTGTGAGACCATTTTTCATGATTACTGGGTTCTAAATGTATGCAAATATATCTTTTTTTTAGCTTAAGTTTTACATAGTATGGTAAAAACCACAGATAATCTCAATGATACTTGGATTCTTGATAGAAAATAATAAAAATCTTGCTAGAAAATTTATGAATGCTTATCATGAGTCTAAGGAACCCATGGGAATAGTACACAGTTTTTGTGGGACAATCTTCAGACCTTAGAACTGATTATCTTCTTTATCCAGATTTATTTGGATAAAGAAAGAATATTTATTTTTAAAGCCTCAGTATAGAGGTTGTTTCACCAAGGTAAATATAGAAACTTTTTTATTATCCTAAAATATTAGGAAACCCATGTTAATTAACCCATTAGTGAAAAAGTATGGAATCTCCCTGAAAATATTATTTAACTCCAAACAACATAAAGGTTCATACATTTTGCAGTGCCAGGCCTGAGACTTCTAAGACAGAGAAATATAAAACAACAGGAAAGAATCAGGTAACATTACTTTATTATTAGGGGTTTTGAAAGAACTTCTAGCTATCTAAAATTAGAATTTTTCTTAAATTAAGTTTAAGATAGGCCAACCTCAACCTAGCTGGATTCATTGTAAGCCTGTTCCCTTCACCCCATTCATTCATTACTGTCAGGGCGTGTGTAATTCTCTATTTTAATTTTTTTAAAACCTTGAGGCATAATTAGCATGCAATAAATGGTCATATTTAAAATGTACAATTTGATAAGTTTTGACATATGTATAGACCTGAGAAGCCATCACCACAATCAAGACACTAGATATATCCATCACCACTGAAAAGTTTCTACATACTCCTTTGTAATCTTCACTCCTGTACCTCCCCACACCACCTGAGTTATCCAAAAGCAATCATTAATCATATTTTGTTACTATAGTCTGCATTTTTCCATTCTAAGGATCATGCCAAATCCATAGATAAAGTTTGTGAGAATTGACATTCTAATAATACTGAGTGTTATGAACTACAAAGGCAATATATCTCTCCATTTACTTAGGTCATTTTCAATTTATCTCAGCAGTGTTTTGTACATTTAAGTGTGTAGATCTTTCACATCATTTATCAAATTATACCCAAGTATTTTGTATTTTCATCATATTGTAAATGGTATTCTTATTTCAATATCTGATTGTTCATTGCTAATATATAGAAATTCTGTTGATTTTTAATATTTACTTTGTATTCTACAACCATACTAAACTCATATGTTAGCTCTAATATTTCTTTTTTGCAAATCCCAGGGGATTTTACTTCTTCCTCTCCAGTCTGCATGTGTTGTTGTTATTATTTGTGTGTTTTATTTCACTGCACTGGGTAGAACCTCAGTACAATGTTGAATGAAAGTGCTGAGAGTCGATATTCTTATCTTATTCCTGATCCTAGGGGAAATTATTCAGTCATTCACCATTAAATTTGATATTAGTTATAGGCTCTTGTTAAATGTTTTTTATCCAGTTGAGGAAGTTTTCATTTCTTCTATGCCAAGAGTTTTTATCAAAATGGATAGACTTTATCAAAAGCTTTTTTCGTTTCTTTAAATGATCAAATGACTTTTCACTTTTAGTCTGATAATGTCATAAATTACATTATTTTTATTTTAAATTTTCAACAAATGCTGCGTTCCTGGGAAATTATCCATTGTATCTAGTGTTGGAGTCTATGTTCATGAGGGATAATGGTATGTAGCTTTCTTTTCTTGTATCGCCTTTTGTCCAGTTTTGATACATGAACAATGTATGAATGAACTAATTCCTTCCTCATAGAATGAACTAATTCCTTCCTCTTAAATTTTCTGGAAGAGTTCTTATGAGATTTTTATTTATTTTTTTACTAAATATTTGGTAGAAATCACCAGTAAACCATATAGTCTTGGAGATTTTGTGTATGTGTGTGGGAGGAAATTTTAAACTATAATTTCAATTTCTTTATAGATATAGGATTATTTGATCTTCTTTCTATTTCTTCTTGAGTAAGTTTTGGTATCTTTAAAGGAATCAATAAGTTTTATCTAAGTGTTTGAATATGTTGGTGTAAAGCTGTTTGGAATATTCCCTTATTATCATTTTAATAGCTTTGGGTTCTATAGTGACAACACTTCTCTCATTTCTCATATTGGTAATTTGTGTCTTTTTTATTATTTATGATTAGTCTGACTAAATGTTTACCAGTAGTATTGATTTTATCAAAGAACTAGTGCTAGGCTTCATTGATTTTTTTCTATTGTTTTTCTCTTTTCTATTTCATTGATTTCCACTCTCATCTTTATTATTTCCTTTCTCTGTTCACTTACAGTTTAATTTGCTCTCATTTTACTAGTTTCTGATGGTAGAAAGTAAAGTCTTATCTTCTCCTCTGGGACTCCAGTGACACAAATATTAGATCTTTGCTTATAGTCCCACACATCATTTTTTCAGTCTATTTGCACAGGACTTCTACTTCTGAAAAAGATAGAGTAGACACACTTTGTCCTATCCCTCCCACTAAGGACAGCGGAAAACTGGGTATAATATAAGCAAACATAAGAAAATTCTAAAAGATGGAGAGAAGAGGCAGACCACTTCAGATTTAAAAGAACAGAATGGCTAGGATAGCAGTGAGTATCCTGCGTTTTCTTTTTGACCAGTAAATCCCAAACTGGGTAACAGTAACAGTTTACTGGACCATAGAAAGAGATAGGAATCTCTTCATCTGAATTGTATGTGCATTTCCACCCAATGGAGCAGTGTCAGAGGAGGCCTGCTGAAACAGAAGACTAATAAGATCCAGAATTTTACAACATAATACAAATAGTACAGGTTTTGATTAAAAGAAAATCACTTCTCATAAAAATAATTAGGAACATGTCAAACTGAATGAGAAAAGACCATTAACAGATGCCAATATGGAGATGACCACAGGTGTTAAGAGTTATCTGACAAAGAATTTAAAGCAGCCACTGTAGAGAATGCTTCAGCAAGCACTTATGAGCACATTTGAAACAAAGGAAAAAATAGGAAGTCTCAGCAAAATTTGAAAGTCTCAGCAAAGATATAGATGATACCAAGAAAAATCAAATGGAAATTTTAGAACTAAAACATACATTAAAAATCTCAGTGGATGGACTTAAAAGCAGAATAGAGAAAGCAGATGGAAGAATCAATCAACTTAAAGAAAAAACAATAGAAATTACTCTATCTGAACAAGAGAGAAGCAGTCTATCTGATACACTTTTATAATGTACATATATGTCTCTTTTCTCCCAACCTAGTTTATACATTTATTTCTTAACATTAAAGCATATGATATTTTAATTTTGGCTATAAGTGCTCATTTCTCCTTAAAACATCTTAAGTGCTATACACCAGATGTCCTGATAGCATGATGAAGACTTTGTAACTATTTGAAAAATCTATGTTAGTATCACAGGTCTTCTATGCTGTGTTTTGTGACTTGGCCCTAAGGACACTCTTAAGTAGAACTCATAAACATGCCCCATATTTGAAGGTAATGCAAGTGGACAAAGCTAGTTCCTCGGTCTCAGGATTACTTAGACCCAGAATCGTCAAGAGACGATTTCACATTCTTTATTTTACTCCCTCTTCAAATGCTGCTACGTCGTCTAATAGGTAGCAGGGAATTAAAAGACACTCAGATAGACAAGTACCAGATTCCCCTTCCTTTATGTCAGGTGCTTTTGGAGGAAGTCCAGAGTGGTAGTGAGGGGAATGAGATTCTGAATCAGACAGCCAGGGTTTAAATTCCACCACTCTTACTTCCTAAATGTGTGACATTGGACAAGGTACCTAACTACTTGCTTATGACCCAGTCTCCCATGTATAAAATTCTAGCACAGTGACTAGACTATTAAATTAGTCATTTAATAAATGTCAACTTCATTTTCTGTTTTATGAAAAAATGAAAAAGAAAAATGTTACAAACTTGAAGAGCCAGAGGAACCTATAAAGCAAAACCAGTTTGAAACCAGGTTAAGACAAAATGCTATAAGGCAACTATTTGCCTAATTTTTCTTTCTTCAAACATGAAATAATACTTTATCATAAAAAATAGGTAGGGTCTTGGGCTTCCCTGGTGGCGCAGTGGTTGAGAGTCCGCCTGCCGATGCAGAGGACACGGGTTCGTGCCCCGGTCCGGGAGGATCCCACATGCCGCGGAGCGGCTGGGCCCGTGAGCCATGGCCACTGAGCCTGCACATCCGGAGCCTGTGCTCTGCAACGGGAGAGGCCACAGCAGTGAGAGGCCTGTGTACCGCAAAAAAAAAAAAAAAAAAAAAAAAAATAGATAGGGTCTTCCAAGACTGTTTTTCTACACCAACACCGTGGGACTTTCTTAGTATAACAGTGCATTTGGTTAGAGTAACTGAACCCATTAGGAGAGTTTTACCATTTCGTTAGAGTAACTTTCAAAGGGGAAATATACACATTACTATATTGTTAATGAGCATATGATATACAACAAACTAGAAATATTATGTAGTGCATGCCAATATTAATGTGTGCTTTCTCCTCATTCAGAAACTGAAAAAAGCTTCTTATCCATGGAGTCCAAAATAACGAGGTATTTTGTTTCTGTGGGCTTCCAGAACGTGTGTTATCCCAGTACTGATCACTGCTGTGCCCTTAGCACTCTTATTCCCTTTTGTCCTGGATGAGAATGGTGTATTACTTGATTTGGTTTTTCATCAGTGCTTAATCTTTTACATATGTGAATGATTTATGTTATACACAGTCTATATCAAACAGTTTCTGAAGGGGCTTTACATTTTTCCCATATGCATAGGAAAATTCTTCCTCTGTAATTTTGTTTAAGCAAGGAGTGATTCTCTCTGGATGAGAGTCCATTATTTCTGTGTCTGCTTTCCATTCTCCGATTAGCATTCGCTGTGCCCATTTAGCTGTTTTTTGGGGCAAAATAAATTTCATGTTAGCTTTAAAAGCAGCCATGTCTCATGAAGGAATATAGCCAATCATCACTCAGTTTATCTCCTCCTTCTCAGCTTTACTCTGTGCTTCTACTTTATTCTTCGTCGTTTTGCATACCTCAACCTTCAGAGCTCTGTGTTATATGTAAAGTTCCTCCATTAATCTATTAAAGTTACCTCTATTACAAGCACTATCTGTACATAAACAATGACTCTGAAGTCACCTCTGGTCACCTGCCAGTAGTGTTTTATACCTCTAATACCAGATCAGTGTTGGGGAGGGAAAACTTTTTTTCTACCCTCTTAGATTCTATTCCAGGGACCATGAAAATTAAACTAACAAAAGACAGATCAACAAGAGAAAGGGTACACAATCTTTGTTAATACCTATGTGCATGGCATTTTAAAAGAAATGCAACTCAAAGAAGTGGTTAGATTCAGGGATTATATACCTTTTTAAAAAAGGAAAGAGAGGTTGAGTTTCAAAGGAGGATAAATTGTCAGGAAATGACTAGAAAGTATGGGGGGAGGTGTCTAATGGAAGATAGGGCTATTTTACTATGTTCTGTTTATGCAAACTCATCTTGGTGTTGATTCCCTGTCTCCCAAGATAAGAGTCACTCTTCTCTCGCTGGTACAAGGCAGGGTACCTTCTTCAAAAGGAAATTTGTGCCCTGCTTTTAGGCAGATAAGGGGAAGAGCAGAGACCTATTCCTACATCTTTTGATTTTAAATTGCCTTCAGCTCAAAATAATTTTTATGCCAAAGTGGCATATTTTGGGGTGGCATATTTCTGATCTCTTCATCAGTCATGAAAAATTCCCCAAAATTCCAGTGTGAAGCGAAACTCAATAGCTAAGGAACATTGTTTCCTGTAGTTTGGTGGGACTGTTAATAACCAAGGCACTCCATCGTCGCTGAGGAATGGGAACTTTGTTTTGATTCGGTTAAACATGCCTTAAACGTTGCAGACACAGTTACCTGAGACTGAAGGCTACTGAATTACAAATTTTATGCCAGGAATATGCACATGCAATTTGGTTAAGGAGACTCCTATCTCTTTCTATGATCCAGGTTAACTGTTGTTATTCAGAAAGCAACAAGTTTGTAGTCCTGAAGTGACCCGTTCATTCAGAAAGAGTAGAAGACACGAGATAATATTTCATTGCAAATAATAGTCTACATTCACTGTTTGTTCCTGCCTGAATTACTTTCCAGGTCTAGCAGTGCTTTAACCTTACAAATTAGTTTTAAAAAGTCCCTCATCTTACTCTGGAGAGGAGTAAAAAATGACCTTAATTGTGATCTCCCTGTATTTATAATACCTTTAATTTCAAATACAAGATCCTGAAGTCTGCTGATAATGTGAAAAGGTTGCATACTGTCTTGTAAGCAAGATTTCTCCCTTTATGTCCTGATTATACTGGAATATGATCATTTGAACAGAGTGTTCTCATAAAGGGAAGATGAACTGATGAGGAAGAATTTAAAAAACACTACTATTAAATTAGCCACGGTACATTAAAGATCATTAAACTGTAGTATACTTTAAAAAAAAGACAAATCAAACAATAACTTTAGAAAAATAGTTACTTGAAAAGACAGGTTTTTGATAACAGCTTATGAAAAATTAAATCAAATACTCCACCAGGACTGTGGGCATTAATGCATTATGAAGGAATCCCTTTTGTTCTGACAGTTGAAATAGGAACTATTTCTTTTGTCTTGCCCTCTGCACCGTTGCCTAGAAACCCAGTTTCCTAGAGGCATTTGCCCATCAAAGTGCAGTTAAGGTAATGTATTTGGTTTTCAGACGGAGAAGGCTAGAATGAAGTGGAGTGAGGGTAGGTTAAACAAAATGACTTTTTTGTTTGTGTGTAGGTAGAGCCTAAAATCCTCACAATACCTGAGTACAAATACAGAAAAATTGAGTAGAATTACAAAGAGAAGGATAAAGCTATAAGGTAATTTATTTTTCAGGGAACAAAAATATAGGCTTTTCAATAGTTAAAATTATTAAAGAACTGTATGTAGAAGCTTATTATCTGCACAGGAAAACAATTAGCAATTGACTATGTGCCAAATACTTTCCCTTTGAATGTTCCAAGATTGCCCCAGATTGGTTCAGATTGGCCAACTATATTGCTAATCCAATTGCTTTGTGGAGTCACAGCAAAGACACCCAAAGAGTCTGGACAAATGATGAGGTTGTGCTTCTATGTGGATTATCTTATATTGTTTTCTGCTGCATTTGGCTTTTATGTAGTTTTATCTTCTTTCCAATAATATAGAATTACTAATGAAGCACCGTGAAAATAAAATTATAACTATTATAACTATATAACTATAACTATATAATTATATATAATTATATAATTATATAGTTAGTTTATATAGTTTATATAATTATATAAACTATATAACTATATTATATAGTTTATATAAACTATATAACTATAACTATATAATTATATATAATTATACAATTATATAGTTAGTTTATAGTTAGTTTATATAGTTTATATAATTATATAAACTATATAATTATAACTATATAATTATATAAATAAAATTATAACTACGCTGCCTAGGATTTCCAAATAGATAAAAAAGTAAATGCCTACAATAATATTTTACCACATACATGCATAATATTATATTCACTTCCTGTATTCATCCCCCATCAGAGTTTTAGGCCATAAATAGCATTTCAAAAAAAATTTCGAGGATCAGACAATGGCTGCCACTGTCAAAACCCAGAAAGGTATATACTCTCTCATTGGGTCCCATTATGCTTGAAAAAAATATTGTGAGTGGTTAATCCATCTTGGTTTTCTCTTCAGAAAGCAGAAGTTGCCTACTTCTTCCAACTACTGCTTTACTCTTGAGGGCTCTTGCTATTACTGGCAACCAAAACCATAATGACCAAAAGAATATGGCATCTTGTAACTGCCCTCAAATTTTGGAGAAGGAGATGGTTTTTACTTCTAACAAATGGTATGTATTAAGATCCAAGTGGCCATTAGCAGTGACTGAACATCCAGATGACTTCTGAGAGTTACCTAAAGTCTCTCCCTGTGAAAGTGTTTCTATGGGACATTTCTCTGTATGCCACCCATGCACAGCAGAACTTCTAACTTCTCTTAAAATATTCCTTGTGTATTTATCACAGTAACTCTGACATGACTTCACTGTAACATTTTTAATGAGTGCTGCAGTAAATGGGTTGCTACTGACTTCTGTTCATTGTTATGGACTAGTAGGGATAATCACTTGGGATTCGGTGTTGTGATTCGTACCAGGGTTAAAGAACAACCGTGAACAGGCAAGATGAGTTCACTTTACGTGGACAATCATCTGTCATCCTTCACATAGAACTCTTTTATTTTGTAATATTAAGGCCGAGCTATTGTCCATTATTAGATATATTCATCAGTACCTACTGTATAAACACAGGCAACTCAGAAGACATTTCTCAGGTACAGAGATGGAATCGGTAGATCAAACGATAATATGCTAATAGTCAAACAGGATTTTTTTACTGCATAATGGGAACTGTTCATTATGATTAACACAGTGCTAGGCACTTAATTGTTAATTATTTTAAATAAACGAATGAACTGAATTTATGGGGAGAGTTTGAAGCAAGATACAAATGAAATAGCCTGTTGAGTGATAGTAAAATCAAAAGTATGATTTAATGTGGTAGGATTAAATAGTGTCTATCAAATATTAAATAATATTATTGTGATTTATTATCAGTTTCCTTCGGTTCTGCCATTTGGCCCAAAGCACACACTCAAATTGAACTTGCTCTATAATGGCAGCTGAATAGGACACAGATGATTGGCTTCTTTGGGAGCCGTCTTAATCTTATTTTACCAAGTTGAAAAGACAATAGTGAGTAATCACATTCTTGTAAGGGCCAAAATAGACGGACTATGAAAAATCGGGATGCATTTCTACTGATAGATGGAACATATAAAGAAAGATGTCTATCTTTGCCTACATGACCTAACCAGGGTTAGCTTGTTTAGCTATTCATTCCCTTGTTCAAGTTATTACTATGTGCTACCTCAGAAAGACAAATTTATTTATTTTTTTGGTCTTTGTTGTGAATATGTAGGTGAGATTATCACACTCAAGTTAAGTTTAATAGGTTATTCGTGCCTAACTAATGAATAAACTGAATTTTGTCTTTGGCCTTTGCCTGCAAAGAAAAACAAAACCCAAAACAAAACAACAACAAAAATAGCTCACTTGCACCCTGGATCAAATATCCTCTTTATTTTATTATTCTCAGCAGGTTGGGATTGCAGTGAGCCAAGACACAGCAGTGCTGTGTTGAAGTTGTTTGTCTTTTAAGGTTCAGTGAAAACCCTGTGAGGTTCTGACCTTTCCTACAGATAGGATGTGTTTGGGGCTGTTTCAGTATCTGCTTTGTGTTCCTCAGGATCCTATTATAAATGGTTGAGTAAATCCCCAAACCCTCAACTTCATGATATAAAAAGAAAATTATTTTCAAAATAATAATTCCCAAGGTAAATATGAGAACACACACACACACATTTTAGCAAACTAGTCAAGAAAAGTAGTTGGATTTAAATGCTTTTTTTTTTTTTTTTTTTTTTTTTTTACAGATCTAGAGTTTAAACATTTCTGTTGCCAATGCTAATGGTCAAGTACAATGTACACCTGTGTTCTTTTCTGTGCACACTCAGTGAGGAAGCAGTACTAAGAACTGCATTTTCTACTTTTTTTTTCCATTTTTTTAGTGACTAAACTTATTAAGTGTTTGGATGGACTATTACTATGAATATTAATTGATAAATAATAAAGAGAAAGAGAATTTTCAATCATTGATCATACAGCTGGTCAAGCATAGCAGGAAAAGTGGGGACTCTGGAGTCAGAAAGACCTAGACTTTGCAATGAGATCAGTTAGTAGATGTGTGAGTTTGGCCCATATATGTAACCTTTGTGAGATTCAGCCTCCTCGAATGTAAAATGTACATAATAATATCTCATAAAGTCTTCAAATAAGCACATATTTAAGTGCCTAGCACAAGATAAGAACTCAAAAAATGGTATTTATTTCAATATTAAAACAGACAAAATTAAACTCTATGATATATATTGTGTTGTAAACACTTTGACACTATTCACAATATTCTTCTCATGCCTTTATATTTTTCTGTTTTTGTGTAATTTATTTTTATTTACACACTTCTGTAACTATCCGGAGGTTATTGCTCAGACCAAATATACCAATGAATACCTAATGGCCAAATACAACTGTCAGTTTTCAATGCTCATCTAACCTAGGCTCTCTGTAGTAATTAGCACTTGTGACTTTTTCTCTTTTTCTTCTTAAACTTGTCTCCTCCCCTGGAGTATGTGGCAGAATGTATTTTCCAAAGATTGTTGCAACAATAGCTCCCATTCCTATGCCTTTTTTACACTATGACTTTATGTTTGTTCCATGGAGAGGTGGTATCTATATCCCTACCCTTGAAATGAGGAGGGCCGTTGTGATTCTTTTGACCAATAGAGTACAGCAACAGTATGCTATGTGATTTCTAAGGTGATATAGCTTCCACCTTGCTCTATGGAATAAGTAATCTTAAAGCTATCAGGCAAGAATTATGCCATCACTTATCCTGAACTGCCATGCCATGCAAAAGCTCAAACTAGCTCTTTGCAGAAGCTCTGCTGAAAGGACCTGAGAATAGTTGAAAAGAGAGACTCAACTAGTCCCAGTTACTTCAATTCCCAGCTGTGCTCGCTCCAGCTGCTGTCTGACTGCAACCTCATGAGAGATGCCAAACCAGAACTACACTGCTCATCCTTTCCTGAATTTCTGAATCACAAAAACTGTAAGAGATAGTAAAATAATTTTGTTGCTTTAAGCCACTGAGTTTGGGTTGGATGCAGAAATGTATAACCAGAACAGACTGTTTGCTGTAAGAGCTCTTGGTCTTCCCCTGTGTCTCTGGAATTCCTTCTGCACCATCATCACAAGTTCCTGTTTCCTCCTGCTGCCCTTTACATACTGACGCCCATTCTGGTTTTATTCACAGCCTTTATCTCTCTGCTTTCTACGTGTTCTTCTACAGATATTTCATTTGTTGTCATGACTGCAAGTATCACCTAAATTTTACTGAGTAACATACAAGGAGGAAAAAGAATAGATAGAAAAATTATTTGAATAAATCATAGCAGAAAATTTTTCAACTTTGATGAAATCTGTAAGGCTACAGATCCATGAATCTCAATAACATGAAACGAAATAAAGAAACACAAATAAAAGTCTACCAAAGAACAACATAGTAAAATTTGGTAAAATCAGTGTTAAAAAGAAAATCTTCAAAGTAGCCACGGACAAAAAGACACCTTAGATACAGAGGAATAAAAGTAAGTGTGACAGCATATTTCTCATTGGAAACAATGCAACTGAGAGGCTAGCCCCAACTTGAAAGGATGGAAAGAAAATAACCTGTCAGCTTAGATTCTCCACCCAGTGAAAATATCTTTCAAAATTGATGGCAAATTAAGGTCTTGTTTAAGAAATGTGAAAGCTAAAAGAGTTAATCACTTAGTATACCTGGACTGCAAAAAATGTTAAAGGAAGTCCTTCAGGCCAAATTAAAATTAGTACAGATTGAATCTGGATCTACACGAAGGTCTGAAAAAACACCAGAAGTGGTAACTACATGGCTACTTATGCTTTTCTTAGTTTTCAAATCTCTTTAAAAGATTATTGACTATTTAAAGCATAAATGATAACAATATATTGTGTACTTTATAGCATATTTGAAGTAAAATGTATGACAACTATCATACAAAGCCTGGAAGTTTCCCCAGTAAAATGTACAGTTCTTATAGCATGTATGAATTATTGCAACATTACTTGAAGATAGAATGTGATAAGTTAAAGATGCATATGATAAACCCTAAAGCAAGCTGTAGTGTCTATTAATATCTGCCAAAGTATATTTTAGAGCAAAAAATAGTATTACCAGGGATAAAGAGGAATATTTTATATTAATCAGGGGAGGTCAATTCATTAAGAGAATCTAAAAATCATGAATGTTTATAGATCAATAGCAAAACTTAAAAATGTGTAAAGCAAAAACCAGTTGAACTGAAAGAAAAATACAGATCCACAAATATAGTAAGAGATTTCATCACCTATCTCTCAATAAAATGAAAATCAGTAGTGTTATAGAAGACTTGAAAAACCCTACCAAACTTTTCACCTAATTGATATTTTTGTAATATGCCAATCAGCAATAGGACGATACAAATTATTTCTAGGTACACATAGAGTGTTTATCAAGACAGACCACCTTAATAAATTTGAAAGCATTTAAATCATATAAAATGTATTCTCAGGATCCTATCATAAGGTTCCTGAATATAATGGAATTAAATTAGATAAAATATCAGAAAGGTATTTGGAAAAACTTCAAATATTTGAAACCAAGATTACATACTTCAGGAATAGATAAAGGTTATCTGTTAAAAAAACAAAAATACTACAGCTAACAGTACATTTATTGTGAAAGACTAATTGCTTGTCACTAAGATCAAGCACAAGGCACAGATAGCTGGTCTTACCACATCTAATCAATATGGTACTAGAAGTTCTGAACAATGCAGTCTGTGTCTACATAAAGGATTGAAGAGCACCAGAAGTGATAACTATTGTAGGCAAGATTTTTTAAAATCCAATTGGAGAGAAAGCAGTAAAACTATGTGTACTTGCACATAACATATCTTCTGTGTAGAAAATCTGTGGAATATACGAAAAGCTGATAGAACTAATAAGTGTGGTTAGCTAGGTTATAGAATCTAAGAGTGATATATGTAATCAAGTCAAATGTATTTTGCATACTAGGAACAAACAACCAGGAAATGAAATTTTAAAAACAATATCATTTTAAAAACTGAAAATATGAAAAAATATCACAAACATGTTAAATATTTGTACCCTGAAGAAACAAACTACAGCTGAGAGAAATTAAAGAGAACTAAGTAGATGGAGAGATATATAATGTTCATGATTCAAAAGACACAGTATTTTTAAAATGTCAGTTCTCCCAGTTTTATCTATACATACAACTCAACCCTGATCAAAAGCGCAGCAGGCTTTTTTTTTTTTTTTTTAAGCTGAGAAACTGCTCCTAAAATGTATCTGGAAATGCAAAGGACCTAGAATAAACACAACCATTTTGAGAACAATAAAATTGGAAGACTTACACTACTGGACTTCAGCCCTCATTATGAAGCTACAGTAATCAAAAGGAGTGTAGTAGGCTGTAAAATGTATATGGAAATGCAAAGGACCTATAATAAACACAGCAATTTTGAGAATAATAAAGTTGGAAGACTTACACTACTAGACTTCAAGCCTCATTATGAAGCTACAGGAATCAAAAGGAGTGTGGTAGGCATCAAAATAGACAAACAGATCATTGAACAGAATAGAGGATCCAGAATAGACCCAAACATATACGGTCAAAATTTATTTAAACATGTATAGGCAATTCAGTGGAGAAGAGATTGCCTTTTCAGTAAATAGTTCTGGAGTAACTGATATTTATATGCAAAAAATGAACCCACTTCAATCTATACCTCATGCTATATATAAGAAATTATTTTAAAATGGATCATAGACCTAATTATAAAATCTAAAACTATGAAACTTCTAGAACAAAAAATGAGGCAAACGTCTTTGTGATGTTAAATTTGGAAAAATTTTTGATGATATTGAAAGCATAATTCACACACAAAAATTGATAAATCTGACCATATTGATATTAAAACTTAAGAAGATACTGTTAAGAGAATGGAAATATGGCTCACAGAATGGGAGAAAATATTTGCCAATCATATTTCTTATAAATGACTTGTATCCAGAGTAAATGAAGAACTCTCAAAATTCAAGAATTAAAGAAAAATAAAATTAAAAAAAAACATGGATTAGAGATTTGAACATACTGACTGCCAAAGAAGGTATACAGATGAAAAATAAGCACCCCAATTAGTCATTAGGAAAATGCAGCTTAAAACCACAATGAGATACCAATACACATGGCTGAAATGGAAAAAAAAAAAAATGACCACACCAAGTGTTAACAAGGATGTAGAGGAACTGAGACTCATACACTTCTGGTAAGACTATAGAATGTTACAATCATTTCAGAAAACAATTCATTAGTTTCTTTAAAAGTTAAGTATTCATCTGTTATAACACAGCTGTTCCACTCCTAGATATTTACCCAAATGATGTGAAGTTTATGTCAATGCAAATAATTGTACATGAATGTTCATAGAACTTTATCTGTAATAGCCAAATATGGAAAATGAACAAAAAGTCCATCAACAGATGAATGGATAAACAAATTGTAGTATATCCATACAATAGAATACTATTTAACAATAAAAAGAATAAATGATTGATATATACAACAATATGGATAAATCCTAAAATAATTATCCTGAGTGAAGTAAGCCAGGCAAAAATTGAGTGCACATTGCATGACTTCATTTGTACAATATTCCAGAAAGTTCAAACCAATCTATAACGACAGAAAGCAAACTAGTGGTTGCCTGGAGGCATGGATATTGAAGGATTCCAGAGGGGTTACAAAGGATTACAAGTAACCTTTTGGGGGTGATAGATACATTCATTATCTTGATGAGAGCGATGATTTCACACATGTACACGTATGCCAAAATTGATCAAATTTTCACTTTAAATATGAGCAGTATTGTATGTCAGTTGTGCCTAGGTGAATCTGTTTTAAAAACTAAAACCAAAACTTATAGGAGAATCACATTCTGTTACACCTTAACTAGGTGATTTTTCAGCAATTTATTTAATCTTTGCCCCTCTGTTTCCTTACCTGTAAATTTGGATAATTATAGTGTCAACTATGTAGCTTGTTGTTGTTGTATGCTTTAGTGTTTGTTAAATGAGCTGGTCTCTGTAAACCTCTTAGGGTGGCTGGAACACAATATGAGAATTAGTTATTAACTATGCTTATTTTGTAGGAAGACGCAGCAGGTTCCTCACAGCTCATGGACAACATCTTACCCTGATTTAATGGAAGTCTATTCCTTCCTCCATTCCCATGGAACAAAGCTTAGCTACATGCTTGCAATTTAAGAATGTATTCAGAATTGCATTTTATTTAGGTTTTACTTCAAGAGAATTGAATGCTAAAGGCATATTTTTCTAACCCTTCCAAGGACATTTTCCATATTTTCTCATTTACTTTCTTCTAGATTCTATGCCAGTATAGTGTGCTTTAGCTCAACAGAATTCCTCTGTTTCCCTATAAATAATGGATCCAGCAGTTTTCCCATTGCTTAGTTATTATTCAGCAATTTTATTATTTTTAAGAATCCTTCATTCTGGAATTCCTTCCACTCGTATCATTTCCTAAGTACCATAAACTAAGTTTGTAAACATAAATTTCCATGGTCAGTACATCTTACAAAACAGGAAATACCATCAAAGAGCTGAAGACATGTTTCAACCCAACCCCAGATTGCTGACAATAACAAGGATTCTTCCATACTATCTACAAGTTTTTATTAACAGTGTCACTGGACTGAGATGCCATATCTGAGAGACCGAACTAAGTATGCTTGGTTTTTTTATTTAGTTGAGCTGAAAGCAGCTGCATTTCTGTTTGAATTGCTCCCTGAGCTCTCCTGCAAATATATAAAAGGATGTTATAAATAAGTTAGGAGCTGATGATTCTCATTTGTCAGCGAGGGCAGCCTCAGTGAAAGCTGCAGCAGGGAAGAAGAGAGGCAAAATATTAGGAAATCCTTCATAATTGTAGAGTGAGTTAATCATTCAGAGGACATTCTCAGGGAACCTGAGGAAATACTTAAGGCTAAGAGTAATATATTTTCTTTGGGAGAGATAGAAAGAAAGAGATACATCTTTTCCAAGATTAGGTACAGGATGTTATAACCTGAATCTCTGGTATTACTAAATCAATGTTAACACTAAACGACACTTCACATCTGTGAGTGTGCATGTGTGTGCCCATGTGCCAATGTGGGGTTGTACATTATACACCAGCAGTGGAGACTTTGCATAGCATGCAAGGCTTTTACTATCCAGCCCTTACTCACCTGTTCTCCCAGAACATGGCTCCAACTTACCATGCTCTGTACCCCTCAGAAGCCCTTCAGTTTCAGCAGAACCAGCTACTTTTGTGTTTCCTAAACATGGACTTTTGACATCCATCTTGTTCTCCTGCATGTGAACTCATACTCTTTCTTTTTGAATTTCCATTCTTTCTTTAATCATCAGTTCCAGTGTTGTGTGGTATCTTCTCCAATGTCTCTAGGCTGACATGGGAACTCCCTCCTCTGTGCTCCCATAGAGCTTTATGCATACTTCTGTTGTGGAAAGCTGTTCACCAGAATCAGTGGGGTTGGCTCTTTCCAGAAGGAAACTTTTGAAGACCTGGGTCACATTTTATTTTTCTTTTTATCACTGGGGCTAAGTCAGTATTTGGCACTGTTGTTGGTGTTCTTTATAGGCTTGTGGGATGAATGACTAAATAAATGAACAACCCTGGGACCTCAAGAGGCAGAAAACAAGGGCAGTAGTACTCCAGGGGACTTTAATGAACTGGTGCCGGCACTGGGGACACAGACGTTTGTTTACTATGTTGGTCTCTGGCAGCTACTACTGCCCTTGCTGCCAGGGCTCCTCATGTCCCTCAGCCAGTCCTGTATTACTGGGGAGTCTCTGCAATCATTTGAATAGGTTTTTCAAAAAGTACTTGATGTTAGAAAGAATCAGCGGCAGGAATTAAACTAAAATAAGATGATTTGCATGGTCAAAGAGACATTAAAATCAAGTAGATGAAATCAGGAAATGAAAAATTCAAGGGTGTAATAACCTATAATGGAAAAGAATCTGAAAAAGAATGTACGTACGTATATATACATGTATATGTGTAACTGAATCACTTTGCTGTACACCTGAAACTAACACAGCATTGTAAATCAACTGTATTTCCATAAAAAACAAGTTATATAAATTCAAGGGGAAAATGTAAAAAAAAAGAAGACTATGCAATGAAGACAAATATTTTAATATTTTGAAAATCTTTAGATAAAATATATAATGTAAGTTGCCAAGTTCAATTATTTTTAAGGCAAATGAACTATTGGAATAATTCTTTGATGAAATTTACAATATAGAGAATTGATCCATTCAGGTGGAAAAAAAAACCAAACTTCTTTTATGCTATAATATTCCAGAAAATAGTCCAGGTTATTTTGAAAAAAAAAAAAAAGTTTCTCTGGAAATATATGAGTCATAGACTCATTCTCACTTGCTGTGTGTGATCACATGTTCACTGTATAGCAAACTGTCCCTAAATTCCATAATTTAGTGACTAACAACAATCGTTTATCATTATCTCTTATGGAGGTTGACTGGGCTCAGGTAGGCTTTTCTCACTTGGATCTTTCATGTGGTTGCAGTCAGAGCGTGGTTCAGGTCGTAGTCTTGTAAGATACATTCAAACCCGGCACTTCAGAGCGGAAAAAACCTGGTCCTTCTGTATCTCTTTGTAATATCTCCATGTACATTATCCAACATGGCAGCCTCAGGTGATATTCTTACTTGGTGGCTCAGAGCTCCAAAGCTGTGTCCCAAAGAAAGGTGGAGGCCCATTTCCTTCATGACTTCAGAAGTGATGCAGTGTCACTTTCAACACATCTGTTGATCAAGACCATCACAAAAACTCTCTCAAGTTCAAGGGGAAGTGACAGACTCTTCCCCTTGGTGGGCGGACATTTTAAACCATCATACACATTTTCAAGTACAGATCAAAACAGCCCCCACACACAATTCCTTTCAAGCTTTCGACTACTGGGTGTCATGAATTTTCAGTATGATTCAGACATGCTTTTGGAACTGCTCATGTCTCGCTAATATGCATGACCTCCATAGGTGTTTAAATGGAACTTTATCAAGTGAAAATGGCAATAAGTTAGAATGAGATAATAACTTCTTCATTGCCTATTTTTAGAAATACTAATTTGTAGAGAGATTTTATAAAGTGCAGATGATTACAGTAGGATTGAAATACTCACTCTGACACTCTATCACAGGCAAAGTTTGCTTGGGAAACAGAAACTGTCAATTGTTTTTCATCCAGGGGCTTGTCTGACAGGATAACTGATTTTTTCCGGTCCCTGCTCTCTATTTACTCACTGCAATATCTCTGACCAGATTCCCACATGTAGATTTTATATTTATGCCTTATTTTCAGCTCTCTTCAGAAACATGACTGGAGCTTCTATCACTCCACTGCAAATCAAAATAAAACCATGAAAGCCAAATCAGTCACCAGGATTACTTTATTTTAAAACATTAAAAAAACCAATTACTTACTATTCATTGAGACCACTACAGATGCCCTATGGCAGTGTTGTCAATCTTTTTTCCCCCATGTTTTTCCCCTAAGGATTCCCTCTTCTACGAAGTTTAATACCACAAATATATCTGTTTATATCATATTTATATCTATGCTTTATACATAAAAATCGTAAGAATTTTTTCATCCCCCAAGAACTAATTTTTCGTCTTTGTGGGTGGGATCATCTCTAGTGAAATGCATGCCCTATAGGTATATATTTAATGTAATGAGTTAATTAATTAAAACAACAAATTAGAGACACCATTGCAGTCTGGGAGGTGCCCATTTACATATGGGCATCTTCAAAGTATTTAAATCCAACACATCTATATAATTGAGTTCATGTATCTAAATATCTATGTGTAACAGCTAGAGAGAGTTCTACTGCCAACCAAAGAAAACTAGAGAAAAGGGTCAATTTACATAGTTTAGACACTGATGTTTATCAGAGAAGGTCAGAATCAATGTTCAGAAAGTGGACTTTGAGAGATGTGAGAAAGAAAAGCCATTGTTTGGCCGTAGAAGACACAGACTCCTGTAAACTCCCTTCTTAATCTGAATAATCATCTTTGAGAAGAGCAAATTTCAAAAGGAGATCTAATAGGCTTAACAACTTTGCACATGCTTTGAATGTTAAAATGGTGTATTTGTTGCCATGATTCAGATACAGCCATGCTAGAGTCATGGGGAGCTATGTTCCAGGTTAGACGATCAGATGGTTTTCAAGTCAGAATGTTCATGACGTACCACTAGCAGCGAAGGAGAGTTTAATCTAACCTTTCCCTCTCATGCAAGGAAGGTGAGTTCTGGCCTGTGATTGTCAAACCACTTGTGTAGTGTTTTCCGTCTCGTTAGTAGGGCGTTCAGATGTGTGGTATTATAGATCCTCACTGTATAAACACAGCCTGTTCAATCATAGGTTGTGTGGAGCATCTTTGGAGGGCTCTGTTTAAAATTATAAAGTTTGAGTGAACCATTGACTAGAGAAAGGCTTGTGTTTAGATTAAAATGAAGGTGAAATAAACTGACTAGACTTCCAGCTTCTGTGGCCACCACTAGGAGAGTCACTGGTCCTTTTGGTGGAAACACTGCATTCTCTCTCCCGATTGGACTTACAATCACTCCCTCTGTGAGGTCTCTCCTGACCCCTCCCTCCTTCATCCCAACAATTGACCACTCCCTCCTGTGTCTCAAATATACCAGTGTGCCCTTTGCATGCGGCTACTGTAGGTACCATCTTCCTTGTAGATTCGCCTTCCTGGCTCCCCAGTGAAACGGAACCCCCAAATAGTCGGGCATCTCAGTTGTTTTGTATCCCTCTTTGGCAGCAGAGTGATGCACTTGTAAAATCTTTTTGAAGAAAGGGAGGCACACTGGCAGGTTGTTCTAAATTAGTTTAACGGATTTTCTTCACAGCAAACCTGGTAAGGCCTGTGTCAGCTCCTGACACTGAGCTGCTCACTCTGAAGACTCCGGCACTGGAATTAAGTGGTAGCAGCATTAAACTGGACTGGACCACTTTTCCCTGCTTGTTAGAACAAAGGCATAATTATGTTCCATAACTCTCCTCGTCTTTGTCATGCAGAAAACTCTGGAGGAGAAAAAGCTGATGGGGTGTCTGTCAAAAGAGAGAGAATTTGTATTTAATTGAGTCACGATTGTATTTTTATGGTTGAATTAATGCCTTTGGAGGGACAGTCCTCTTCAGCTACGGGATACAAGTTTCTCATTTTCTCTTACCAGCCCCTATGACTTCATATAGAATTCCAGAATTCTGGTAGACTGTCACGTGGAAAAATGATAAAGTGATTTATGCTCAATTTTGCTGGAAGGGAAAAATGCAAGGGCTGTCAGTCTGGGTCTTGAGAACAAATGAGTTACAGTTCATGAGGCAGCTCATAAGGCTATCATTTCCCATCAGCTCCCATCACTGACAGCCAGGATTTAGTAGCTGGAGAATGGGAAGGGGGCTGAGATCTGGTGCCAGGTGAATCGGCACTATTCTATCAACCCGGCTCATACAGACATGAGGCTACCATGAATATTTGATGGTAGCGTCTTCCCAGAAATGCCTCTGAAACACAGCATTACTTTTCTTCCATATGCTAGGAGCCTCCCCACTCTATCCACATGCATCTTCTTGAAAAATGACCCCTTGTAAACTACAAAGGCACTTGGGATTGTTTGTTTTTGCTGCTCCAGCTGGTGGCGTTTTCCTCTTGGCAGTCTGTGCAGGCAGTACACTAATTTATTGTCTTCCGGCTTCCTAGGATGAAGTGAAAAATTCCTCATCTACCGAGATGCTATATACATTACGTCTGTCATTATCCATCTGACACAGTGGCAGTGAGCGGACAGCCTTCAAGTCCCCTATGTGCTCAGAGAAAGCAGACTTTGATCTATGACATTTGCTGTGCTCTCCAGGAAAACAAAAGGTGGAGAGGTGGAGATGGATTTAGATTAGGCCTAAAAATAGTTTCTGTTGATTTTCTTTGAAGTTGAAATACATAACTGTAAATTGTAAACTGTTAGAGGCCTCTTTTCCTGAGACATTTGGTTTCAGTGGGAGGCAGCCCTACCTCAGCATCTCATATGGGTCCAGTTATTTTTAAAAGAAAGCACATTAAACTTTGCTCTCTGGAGCTAGGAAAATGTATTTCTAAAATCTCTAGGGGGAAGTTTAGTGTTTATTTTGCTTTCAGAATCATCTCTAGATGATTTCAAATAAGCCTTATCTATTTCATCATTTCCCCAATTGTAATCTTTAGTATACTAGTTCAAAAAGATAATGATAGGTGTTTTGTGAACATATGGGAAATCTGGGCATACAGTAAGGGGGAAAGTTTTGAGCTGCTAGATATTTCGTTTGCTTTCTCCTGACACCACCTAGGCAGATTGCGTCATTGCATCATGAAACTTTAACTTCTTTTAAGAAATTAAACATTCAGTCTACTGAAATATCGAACAAAATACGTTCCTCTCTGTGAATATGATGCCAACTGCTGACCACCAGTCATTTCTGCACTGTGAGTGCATTAGTCTATTAGCAGGATAGGTTTGAGGCTGCCAGAGCCAGGCACTTCCATGGGGCAATGTTGTAAGTCAGTGAGATGGCATACAGAGCAGAGGAAGGGCAGAAAGCTTGAAGCTAAGGAAATAAGAATTTTGAGTTTTAATTTGTGTGTTCATTCATTTGACAAATATTTATTCAGCAGCTACTATATATTACAGGGACTGTTCTTGCTACTCTGAATAGAGTTTTGAGTTTTATAGCTTGTAAGTTAATCAGGAGAGACAGAAATAAAACCAAATTATCAGGAAAAGTTTTAGAAACTCACAAATACTTTGAGACAACTAATCAGAGTGACCAGTTATTGATTTCAGTTTGGGAGTCAAGGACGTTTCTCTGAGGCAATGACTTTTATTTTTTGTTTTTGTTTTTGCGGTACGCGGGCCTCTCACTGTTGTGGCCTCTCCTGTTGCGGAGCACAGGCTCCGGACGCGCAGGCCCAGCAGCCATGGCCCACGGGCCCAGCCACTCTGTGGCATGTGGGATCTTCCCGGACCGGGGTACGAACCCGTGTCCCCTGCATCAGCAGGCAGACTCTCAACCACTGTGCCACCAGGGAAGCCCAAGGCAATGACTTTTAAACTGAAATCTGAAGGACTAGAAGGAATATAGCATCCAGAAGTCTCCAGAAGGAGCATTCCCAGAGGAGGAAATAGCTAGTACAGTAGCCCTAGTATAGGAACTGATTAATATGTTTGAGAAATCAAAAGAAAGCCCGAGGTCAGACCATAGAGGTCTTGGTAAGCCATTAAGTTGGTCTTAATGAGCAGAAGACCTCAAGTTCTCTTTCTGACCCCTGAGAGCCAGATACATTTAATAAGGAAAAGGAATGTTTTGTTGATGAGTACTTTAAACAACAATGAAAGCTTATGTTAAATGAGGGTTTATTATGTATCAAATGTGGTTCTAACTGCTTTATATATACATTAAATATTTTAATCCTCATAACAGCTCTATGATTGTCAGTATTTTTATTAACCCTCTTACTATGTAGGAGGAAAGAGAATCACGGAGAGTTTAAATGTACTTTCCACAGGCTCACAGTAAGTAAACGGCTGAGTTGAGATTTGAACCACAGTGGTTTGGCTCCAGAGCCTATGTCCTTATTGAAAGACTTGTCACAGACTTAGAGGAAGCCTTTCCTGGATGCTTGTTTCTGAACTCCATGTGATGTACAACTTTTGCCACTGAGATCAAACAGTAACAAAGGGTTATGTTTTTCTCAAATGCTTCTTTCCTAGGTTTAATGAATCTTTTATATTAAAAAGTTTCAAAGCCTAACATTCTTTAATCCAGAGAGACCCAGTTGGAAATCTGATCTTCAGAAATACAAACTATAAAATAAAAACACTAGATTACATATGAGTAGTTTCTTTATAACTCTTGAATTTAAAATCCCCAATGTAAAGTTCTCAAGGAAGAAATTTTGGATTTTATCACTTTTTAATCTTAAGCGAACCATAATATCGAGTCAAATAATAGGTACTAAACTAGCAAATTTTAATTTTTAATCCGTGTAGTTTTATCTTTCTGCTTTATCAACAACTAAAATATGTTTTGCTTTAAGTTCTTCATTTGATACATTGATGAAGATGATATGCTGAGTCTTGTTGGATTTATAGTTTATATACTTTCATTTGATGACAGAGTTTCATTTCTTAAAAAAGACCCTCAATTATTCCTTCCCATAAGATTATGTGAGACGCTTTTCTTAGCCCCTTCTTAGAAGAAGCTCAAATAAGAAACACCAGAAATGATGACTTTCCCAATTAAAGTCAGTCTTCCAAATACATAAGGTGCTTATTTTTCTACCATTACAATATCTTAAAACATAGTATGTTTTTTTTTTTAATTCATTAAATTCAGTACGATCTAATTCATAATATTCGTTTGTGTCCATTCTTATAAGAAAATGACTGCTTTTGAGAAGCAGAAACACATTTGAATAAAACTTTCATCCCCAGTACTGGAATTTAGTAAGAGTGAGATTTCTCTTGGTGCCCCTTTCTCACATATCTTAACGCTAATCTACCTTCAGGGTATGTCCAGAATCCCACCACTTCCCTCGCCTCCACTGCTGCCACCCTGGTCCAGGCCACCATTATCTCCTTCCTATCCTCTCACGGGTTCCCTGCTTCTATTCACAGAGCAGCAGCCACAGCGATCCTTTTAAAGTATAGACCCAATCGTGTCGCTCCTGTGCTAAACCCCCTCAAATGGCTTCCATCTCCCTAATGTAAAAGTCTGCAGTGGCTGTAAGGCTCTCCTGGATCTGCTGCATCTCCCCATCGGGGGGATCACCTTATCTCCTTATTGGCTCCCCTCTGCATCCACTTGAGTTACACTGGCCTCCAACCCTCCAGGCACACCCTGTCTCAGGACTTTTCCACTTACTGTTTTGTTTCCTTGGGATATGCTCCCTCTAGGAAATATGCATGACTGTCTTTCTAAATCAGATATCTTTCCAGGGAATCTCACCTGACCGCCCACTTAAAAATTTGCCTGCCCTGGGCTTCCCTGGTGGCGCAGTGGTTGAGAGTCCGCCTGCCGATGCAGGGGACACGGGTTCGTGCCCCGGTCCGGGAAGATCCCACGTGCCACGGAGCGGCTGGGCCCGTGAGCCATGGACGCTGAGCCTGCATGTCTGGAGCCTGTGCTCCGCAACGGGAGAAGCCACAACAGTGAGAGGCCCGCGTACCGCAAAAAAAAAAAAAAAAAAAAATTTGCCTGCCCTCTTTGCTGCTTGCACTCTTGTCCACGTAGCTCTGTTCTACTTTTTTTTTTCCATAGCATTTAACACATACTGTCATACTATATGATAATATACTACACAGCATACTATATACTATATAATAAATTAAGATCACTTGCCCTAGAATGTGAAATCCAAAAGGGCAGGGAATTTTTCTTTCTGTTAATGAGATAGCCTCCAGTGGTCTAGGCCTGATACCAAACAGGTGCTCAATGAATATCTGTTAAATGAATAAATCTTTGTCTTTTCTTTCAGAACATTTGTCAGTTTTATGAAATATATAATTACAAGGTTTTTTTGTTTTGTTTTGTTTTGCGGTACGCGGGCCTCTCACCGTTGTGGCCTCTCCCGTTGCGGAGCACAGGCTCCGGACGCGCAGACTCAGCGGCCATGGCTCACGGGCCCAGCCACTCCACGGCATGTGGGATCTTCCCAGACTGGGGCACGAACCCGTGTCCCCTGCATTGGCAGGCGGACTCTCAACCACTGCGCCACCAGGGAAGCGCTATAATTACAAGTTTTAACCTTATACTTTTCGCCAGGTATTTGATCACAAATCATTCTATCCTCTGATAATGCTTAAGAGGTTTTTCTTTCTATTCTTTCTCCCTTCCTTCCCTTCCTCCTCTTTCTCCTTTCTGTCCCCTCCCTTTCTTTCATTTCTTTCTTTTCTTCTGCTCCCTTCCTTCCTTCCTTTCTTTTTTCCTTCCTTTTCTCCTTTTTCCCTCTCCTGTTCCTCTTTCTTCTCTGTCTTCTCCTTCTCCTTTTCTATCTCATTCAGTAACATGGAGCTGTTAAAGTGCTGTGACTGCAAAGAAGAATCAGAAGCTGTGCTTCCCCTCATAGAGCTCACAGTCTAATCTTAAAACTTAAAATTTTGCAGCACGTTGGGTTAAGTGCCCTGGAAGAGGTATGTGCCTTGTGCAGAGGCAGGGGTGGGGTTAGGGAAGAGATCTAGTGTGATGAGGTTGGAGCTGGGTTTTGGAGAATGCATAAGAATTTCCCATATAAATAGAATGTAGTGGCTGTATTATAAGGATTACTTGCTGATCCGTAGGTTTTCTTTCTTAACCATAGTTAACAGTCCAACGGAAAGTTGTTATGATTTTCTCAGTAGCTCATCACCTCTGGAAATACAGGGGCATGTGGATGTGGCAGGATGATCGATTGGCATCACATTTAATGGGCCTGGCTTCATATATGATTCACATTTAATTTAGGCCTGGCTTCATATATGATTCTCCAGTGAGTGAAAATGTTACATGAGTAGCTTTCCATACGGATAACTTGTCATTATTTATATTAGTGTTGTAAAACTTGTTACAGTCTGAGGTCTTGGATAGGAAGAAAACTAGAACTTGGCTAATCCGCATCAAGCTACAATAATTGTCTGAAAATCTCCACAATCTTATTTTTAATTTCTTTCTGATTCTATAGTTGTTTTTTCCAAATAGTTCACTTTATAAGTACTACACCCACTCAGTTTTAGAAAAGAAAAACAAACTATTTGTACCAAGAACCATTTTCTACCATGTAGAAGATAAAAAGTCATTCTGGCTAATTCAGGATTCTTATATTATCAATTAATCTTTATTCTTCCTTTGTATATTCAATCTCTAGCTCTAAATTCAGTTCTCCCTATTGACTCTTAAATGTGCTTAATTCTCTTGAAAGAGAGACAGACAGACACAGAGAATATGTTATGGACTAAATGTTTGTGTCTCCCCACAGTTTATATGTTGAAGCCCCAGCCCCCAATATTAATGGTATTCGGAGGTGGGACCTTTGGGATGTAAATAGATTTAGGTGGTGTCATGAGGGTGGGGCCGCCATGATGAATTCTGTGTCCTTGTGAGAAGAGCTCTCTTTCCCTTTGCTAGATGAGAACACAGCAATAGGGCAGTCATCTGCAAGCCAGGAAGAGGGTTCTCACCAGAAACAAATTGATTGGTACCTTGATTCTGGACTTCCCAGCCTCCAGAACTGTAAGAAATAAATTCCTGTTGTTTAAACCACTCATTCTGTGGTATTTTGTTACAGCAGCCTGAGCCAACTAAGACAGAATAGAAAGAAAGAAAGAAATGACAAAACAAAAAAAAATGCCAGATTCACTACCTCTCACTTATCATCTTCTCTCCTGCCTTTCGCAGATGAGCTTGTGGCCATCTCCTCACTCTTTAAACTGCTCTCGTGCAGCATCCAACCATCCCGAGAAACAACTCTTGACGATGTCACCAATGGCTTCCCCATCACTGACTAAATAACATTTTTTTCAGTCCCTATCTTACTTGCTGTATCAACAACGTTCAACACCAATTTCCACTCTCTCCTTCTAGAATCATTTTCTTTGCTTGTCTTCTGGGGCACAACAGCCATCTGTTTTTCATCTGTGAGTGCTTCTTCAGCATCTCCTTTTATAAATGTATTTCTGTTACCCAGTTGCTAAATCCTGGAGTTAGTAGAGGCTTGGTCCTAGGCCGCCACCTTCTTTTTTTTTTTTTTTCTCACACTCTCCTGTGTGATCTCATCCATATTTAGAGCTTCAATTACCACTTATTGATCTACTCAGATGATTTCCAAAACTGTATCACCAGCACATACTTCTTCTCTGAACCTTAGAATTACGTATAGAACATTTTACTTGACATTTCTTCTCAAATGCCTTCAGAGTTAAAGTGTTAAACAACTCCTGATTTTCATATACATTTCCCCTCTCAAGAAACCTGACATGACTTCCATCCAGTGTTCCTTATTTTATGAATGGTACCACCAGTCACCTGGTTGCTAATCTAACAGCAAGATTCACTGCCTAACTTACTATATAGTTTTCACTTGCTAAATCTCTCGCAAAGTCATCTATCTATCCACTTGTATTTATCTCTAACAACACCACTCTTTTCTTTTTTTTTTGCATGGACTGCTACATGAGGCCTGCTCATGAGTTTATCAGCCCTTATTTCCTCATATGGTAGATCAAATTACTTTTTTCAGAAACACACCTTATAATGCTTTTCTCCTTAAATAGCTTTGCGTTGCTCTTAGGATCTCTACTAAGCCCTTTAAAAGTTCTTCAAACTCCAGCAAGTCTAGATTCTAAACTCCTCTTCCTTTGCTTTATTTTGTTTTTAATCAAATCTACTATGTTTTGGATGTAAGACACATTATTCATTAATGTACTGTGTAGGGAAGGGAAAACTTCCTTTTACACTCTAAGTCCTTTGGCCGGACCTGAGAATTAAACTGACCTAAAGCAGATTAACAGGAGAAAAGCATACACAATTTATTGAATATTTTCACATGCACATGGGATTCTTCAAAAGGAAAATGAAGATGAAGGAAGCAGTTAGGACCCAGAGTTTTTATAGTTTTTCAAAAAATGATAAATTTGTGGAGAAGTGACAAAGCAAAGGGGTTTGGGCTGGAGGCAGTAACTTGTGGGAGAGTGACCGGGAAATATATGGGGAGAACTAATGGAAGATAAGGATTATTTTAATAGGTTGGTTTGTATAGGTCCATTTTGGCATGGCCTGTCAGTCTCAGTGTTAAGAATGTTCTTCTCTTCCTGGTACAGGGAGGGCACCTTTCTCACAGGAAATTTTATGACCTGCTTCTAGATAGAATGGGGGAGGTCAGAGAGCCTTTCTTATGTCTGCTGGTTCTCAAGTGCCTTCAGCTGAAAATAATAATATGCCAAAGCAGCATATTTTGGGTGGTATGTTCTGAAGCTTTTCAATTACTACTACAATAAATATATAACACAATACTTGTTTATCATAGGGATTGTTAACTGCATTCCAACTTAAGTGATATGCAAAAAGATGTCCACCTTACAAATGATGAAATAATACGGTATTTCGTCAGATTCCCTGTGCTCTGTCTCTGGCTCTATCTTCTTGCTCTCTCTGCTAATCTCAGGTAGGGTGCCCCAGGAAGCATGCCAGGAAGAAGATTTGCATTGAGAAAGTTTACTGGAGTGTGCTCTCAGGATCAACATCTGGAGGGTATCAGAAAAAGCAAGTTTTGGCAGAGGGTAAAACTTAACTGTGTCACAACAAATGTCTCAGACAAACCTACATAGACCTTGGGGGCTGATCCAGGCAGTTATATAAGCAGTCCTGCCCCTAGGACCGTAGACCTAATAGACCTTGTGATATCTGGAGATATCTATGGTGAGCAAGCCCAGTTCTAGCTTGGGGCAAACTCAAAAAAAAAAAAAAAAGAATCATAACATACATGCTTAGGGTCCTGGAGCAAAACTATGCCATTTGCAAGACCATGTCAAAATACAAGACCATGCCTCTGGCATGCTTCTGGGACCTGGTAGAGATGAAGTGCCTGAACGTGGGACATAAAGTGAGTATGCTGTCAAAAGTGCCGATCATGATCTGGGTTCTATCAGAGCTACTAAGTCATAAATTAGGTGGGCCCAGTAACAATCCATTGTAAGACAAAAGTAGTATTTCAGGGGCATGAGTAAGACTAGAGGTTAAAAGTAAGGTCCATGAGCAGGTATCCTGCACCCCAATGCCATCCACCATTATTGCGCTAGTACCTCAGTGCAATAATGGATTGGCTCAGTATGTGAGTACACCAGTATGTGAAGATTTCTAGTGTTTGACTCATTGACACAGAATCTTGCATAAAATCATATTGAATGAACAAATCCACTTTACAGAAAGGGAGGGCGAGTTATATGTCATGGACATATGGTAAATGGGTTTGAATAGTATTTCCAAGTATGAGATATGTGACTTTTAGAGGATGATGAGGGCCACAGGGTGTTCTCGCTTCTTGGTAGTGACATTTGCAAGAGGCAATAATCTGCCCCTTACTTTCAGGGAATGTCCCATTAAGCCACAGACCAGTGGAACCCTACAAACTTCACTCGTGTGTTGGCCCCTCAGTCTTTGTAGGGCTTATTTCCTATCATACCACATGTGCCTTTCTAAGCTTCCACTGTATTTGCTACTTTTGCTCATCTGTTTTGGTTGGCATGACGTTATTGATAGGGTTCCATTAATACGGTGGATCAGTGTGATATTCTGAGGGATCTCCAGGCAATCCAATTCCCTTCAGACTATATTTCGACAAAAGGAGGAAGAATTCACATAGCTCTGGAGCAAGATTAGAAATACATACTATTTCTGATTCTCATTTCTGACTGGGTTAAAAAAGAGCATATATGACATTCCAGAGGCAGTGTTAATCTGCTCTAGCAAAGATACCATGTCTGGTATGGTGGCTGCAGCTGGGGCTACCACTTGTTTCAGTTTTGAATAATCTACTGTCATCCTTCAGCATCCATATGGCTTTCCTAGAGTCCAAACTCATGGATTATATGGAGGTATGATAGGCCCATCAGAAGGGTGGCTCTAATCTTTACTATTCTGTACGGGGGGAATTGTTCATTTACTCTCTTGATAGAGGCTTCCATTTGGACTTCCTCACTACAGTATTTCTTGCCCCACACACCAACAAGCATGTTGGGAATTTCCTAACTAAAAAGTATGTCCATTCCAATTATATATTCAGGAACTCAGTCAATGACCATGGCTGTGAGCCCTCCCCTCACAAGATCTTTGCAGATGTTGTTTCTTCTCCAGGGATGCTGTCCATTTCCCTCTTTGATTTTTTAACTCTTATTTGTACTTTAAATCTCAGTTCATAGAAACCTTCCCGAATAGGTAATTTCTCACATCATATACTCTTCTATGACCTGTAACTCTCCTTTTCAGTATATAGCAGAGTTTGAATTTTGTCATTATTTGCATGATTATTTAAGTAATATTTATTTTCCTAACTAAATTGTAGCTTCCCTGAAGTGCAGGGAAAATAATTGTATTTACAACTACCATAGTATCTGGATGCAATCGGTATTTAACATCAGCATTTATATAGTTCATATAGAAGAAATACATGAACACATTAATGTATACATGAACACAAAATGCACTAGAATTTTGATTAGAAACTTCAAATTCTATCTCACAAAAATTGATTCCTTGGATGCTCAAAATGAAAAAAGCAGTTAATTAGTGCCCAGGACATAGTAACGAATTGTGTAAATATTTTTGACCATTAATGAATGGTGTCCAGATTTGAAATATTCCACATATTTTTGCCAAACTTATGTTTAACTAGCTTGAATAGCTCAAAACCACTTTAAATACCTAACTGGATGGTTGTCCTGTAATGGTTAATGCATTCAAACTATCTTTAACCATGAGACACACATATAGGATGATTTGAAGGAAATAGGAGTAACCATGTTATTTATGCTGTTAAATCACTTGATCAGTGTATTCAGTTTTGTTTTTTAGAGTGTTATCTAAAAATACTTTATATTTTATTTTATCAGGTCATTCAATATTTGATTTTCTGTGGAAGAGCAACTTTCTAAAAGAATCAATAAGACTCCACCATTGTTTCAATGTTATATATGCAAACAAATTTTTTTCACTTCTCATACCACTGTTGGATCAGGTTTCAGAATTTCATGCGACAACACTGTATTTGTGATTAACACCTGTAATCTTTTTACCAGGGCAACAGTGATATAATAAATGCTGAAGGGAGCACTGATGAAAACCAAGTATTATTGCCAAGTGTTGGGACATTAAGAAAAAAACTAAAAAACAGAAACAAAAAGCCAGGAGCTACTACCCATATTTGGCATGCCATCGAAGGGCGCTATGGGGCCTCTTCACTGTCTTTGTAAAAGATATATTTAAGATTGCCAGTGGGTCATTCATTTGGCAAATTCTTGCTATTCACATTAGAACATCTTTTGCTTTGTAAAAGTTCATCAAAATCAAAGCAAAGAGCATTATTTTCATTCAATTTTATATGCTTTCAAAATAAGGGGGGAAAATCCTCAGTACAATATATTTTGCTTACTTAAATGTGTAATAAGTGCACAGCTTTCGTCTTGTTGGGTGTCTTGCTCTGCCCAGGATGCTGCTCAGTAAGAAGGGGCGGGTCCACATCTTGTTTATTATTTTACTACCATTGTCTTGAAAGTTATGTTATTTTGTTTCCGTGTTTGCTTCTATAAGAGGGTTGCATACATGAGGAGCAATCAGTAATTACAGACATTTCTAGTGATTAATGTTAGCTCAGGAATTTAGATCCCCTTTGAAAAGGGCAAAGTTCAAGCCTCCCTCTCCAGAACTGCATATATTCAAAATATACATGTTTTGTAAAATTTTATAAAACGTCAAGTGGCATGTGAACTTGTACTGTACATGTCAACAACATCTCAATGACATCTTGTCACCTCATTTGCAATGTATGGGATCACAAATATACTCCTTTTCATGGCATATACGATGACTTTTGGTGATCTAGCTTCTACCAGTTGTCCAACTGTTTTCAACTAAGAAAGATTCTGTTCACCAGAGGACATATGGAAAGGTCTGAAGACATTTTATTCTCACGACTGTGGTGGTGTGGGCGGGGAGGGGAATGTGTGCTACTGGCATCTAGTGGGTGGACCCCAGGATGTCTGCTAAAAGTGCACAGGACCATCTCAAAAACAAAATTATCAGGTCTAAAATGTCAACAGTGCCAAAGTTAAGCTATCCTGGACTACTTTTAACTCCTGCTACCTACTTCCCACATCTCATCAGTCCCCTATCCACACAAAACCACTTGCCATTCCCATGAAAATTCCCTCTGTCTACAATGTCCTTCCCCCTTGACCCATAGTCACTTATGTTTAAAGTATTTCCTTTTGGGTCACTCTTCATCAGTGTTTGCATAGAACTCTTCTGCAAATGCCTCAATTTAATATTGTAATATTTCCTGGCATATATTTTTTGCCTACCAGACCTTGAGCTCCTTCAGCGATATTGAAACGCTAGTGCCTGGTAGATGATAGCCACTCAATAACTATTTGTTGAACACTAATGGAATAAGGACAAAGTTTTTAAAATGCTTTAACCTTTGTTTTAAAACAAAAGTTAAAATATGTTTGAATTTTGTTTCATGTTTTCATGAAAGAAGGATGAAAATGGCTTCAACTAGTTATTCTTGTAATGGATCCGGGAGGTTGACTCATGAAACTGGGTAGTAGTGGGGGAGATGACCTATTATAAGAAATAAAATTCTAGTCACAACACAGAAGTACTCTATTTGCAAGTTAAGTCGGGACCTATGAAGTTGCAGGTGTTTTCATTATGCTGAAGATGTAAAATACAGTGATTAAATGGCGCTTTGGTAGCCCAGAGCTGACACAAGAATAGGTCATAGAATCTTAATTGCCTTAAACTCTTTAAGCATTCTCCCATCCTGTAGTCATTACATCCTGACTTCTGCTTAATTGCCTCCCATCTCTGCAGGGCACAGTAACTCTGGCAGCTTCCCTAGGACTGAAAGTTTTTAAATTCCAGTGAGTTTATGGAGGTGTAACTGAAACTCATTCTCTCCATTCCTCACCCCCATGACACGCATTAACACTGCGGCCCTCTGTTTCCACATTGTTCTGTGAAGTGCCATCACCCCTTCAAGCCATTAGGTTGCCCTTTGCACTAGAGTAAATTCACTCATGTGGTGTGCGAAGTGATGCCATGCATCAGACTCTCCAGCTTCTCTAGTGCTGGGATCTATTTTCAGTTTCCATTGCAGTGCTGTGTACACCCCAGTTGTCAGAGTTCAGGGCTCTGCCGTTTGTCCACTGAATGATTCTTCGCATATTACTTGCTACCTTGGGCTTCAGATTCTTTATCCTTAAAATGAGACATTGGAATAAATGTTCTCTAATGTTACTCATAGGTCTAACCTCCTTTAATTCTATGATTAGTATAGATAAAGGAAATCTCAGCTCAGATTTTGCATGTACACATGAGGGTTTGATCATGGCTTGATTCTAAGCCTAGCTGATCTTCAAACAATTCATCATCAGAACTTTCTGAGAACCAGGCTAATTTAATGCCCACTCAAATGAATTTGCACTCAATTAGTGCCTCATACTAATAAAGACAGTCCCCTATAATAACCAATCAAAAATGCCTTTCCTGTATTTAGAAGGAATTTACTCCTTCTTACCCTGTATCTAGTCTTTTCAATCCACATTCAGGAAGAGTGGCTAACCAAAAGAGGGACACTGCCCTCTCTTACCTGGCTAGTTAATAAAGTCAACTTCCAGATAAGCCTGTTTTGGACTTTGGTTATACTTCCACAGCACAGGGCCAGGAAATATTAAGCTCAATGTATAGGAAGCTACACATTTCCTTTACTGGGATGTTTTTAATGGATCATTAACCATTTAGTCTCCTGACTTAAAAAAGTTAAAAAGGAGACTTACTAGCTCTCCTGACTTAAAAAAAAAAAGCAATGAACTCTGGGAGCAGAATTGGAGCTTCTAGGCATAGATCCTAATCTGAGATTAAATTTTTAAAAAAGCAGATGCCTGCTAATTGTCCCTGGGTACAATGAATAGAATTCGTAATCAGAATTTAAAACATCAATACCTGTCCCCACGTGCTCTACTGACTTGTACAAAAAGGCTTTGGCCTCTTTAAATTTAAAGATTAATTGATGGTTTATGTCTCAACCCATGCCTGGTCAAGCTTTCCATATATATGGGAGAATTATATGTGTATATATATATATATTATACTTTTGATGGAGAAGGGATTATTAATTAAATAACATCTTAAATAAGTGAAAATAGACACGTAAGGCTACCTTACTGAATATGCTCCATGATACTCAAAAGGCAGCCACATAAATATTTAGGGAACTGTCTTAAGGAATATTTTTACACTTAGGTTAGGCCTTTTAAACAACTCACAAGAATTCAGATAAGAGGCCTAGCTTTATTAGAAGAAGTATTGAAGTGTTTTTTTAGTGGTAATTTGTTTTCAATCCAGTACAGTCAAAGACTGAAGTGATTAAAATTGAATAAATTTGACTTTAAGTAGGTACAATCAGTAAATTATAATCTCCAGAATGAATCTTTAGCTTACAGTGCTAATTTTGGATTTTCTTATTGTAATCGAAGGGAAGAGTTGCATTTTCAAATGGGAAGAAACAAAGATATTTTCCAGTATCAACTGTGTAGTCAGTTGTATTTGTTTCTTCCCTTTCATGTTTATCCACATTATCACCTTTCTCAAAATATAGCATTTAGTTTTTACGATCCACTACCAACCAGTTGGAAGACTACCAAATATTAATAGAATAAATTTTTTACCTGTTTTTATTTTCTGTATCATCTTATTTCACATGGAAAACTTTGTAATGTGTGTACCTATATATAATTTTATATGTTTTCTAAATGTTAAGAGTAGACCATTTGCAATTCCTAAAACTTTGCTTATTTTAACATGCAAACTTCCTTCTTGTGTGTGTGCATGTGTGATAAATTTTTGATAACCAAGTTTTATATGATTAAAGGTATTAATCTAAACATTAATAATCCATATAACACTGCCATATAATAAGACATTCTTATTAATAATATAAGCCTACAGTTATCATTTTAACTCTCAATTCTGTAAGGATGATGATTTTTTTTTCATAATGAAAATAAGTTCTTCACAATGGAGAGCAAAAGAAGAGACATTTTCATTTAATAGATTTTGCTTATCTTCACAGAAATATTAATTGATTCTGAGACTGGTCAAGCATTGAAATACAGTGGAATACCAAGCTGTCAATTTACTCCTCACATTTGAACCTGAGGTTAAGACAATTGAGCGATTTTTTACAAAACATAATTTTAAGTTAATTTTGACCAAAATAGCTTAACATTTCTACTCAAGGAATGATTTTTTCATTTGAATTCCATCAGTTGCTTACCTCCATGTGATTTAAAATTCTAAACATATATGATTCAAATTGCTTAAGGTTTGTAAATTTGCTACCTAGGAAGATAACGTAAAAGTCAGTAATGGTGCATAAGAAGTACTTAACCGAGCTATGCAGTAATACAAAAAAATATGGCTGAAACATACATCAGTGAAACCAGAAATGGAAAGAATCCGTTAAAATAATGGAACATTTTAGCCTAGGCACACTTACTATAAAGTAATTTTATCATGATTATTCTAGGTCCCTCCACATGAAATAACTTATCTATATTTACTGAAAGAAAAGTCAACTGCATTATCTGAAGGGCCCTAGTGGATTCATGTTTATTTTTCCATTTTATTTTAGGTCCATTGATTTTTCTCCTTACAATTTTTTTTTAAATAACATACCACAGCAGATGTTTAATATGCAACATTATGATGTAATAAATTTGCTGTTTGCCTTTGAAACTCTTGAAGACAAATAATTATATTTCCAAAAAGGAACTATTCATTTAATTTAGCTATATGAAATAGGTTATTGATCAATGGAGGGTATATTCCTTCTCTAATTATGGAATGGTCAGACCTTATCTAGAGTGACGTTTGCATTTCTTGGTTTCCCATTTCCAGATAGATGTTCAGAAGCTACTGATGCTCAAAGAAAAATGGGGGGAAAAAAAAAGAAAAATGGGAAAGAAAGAGAACCATGTGGCTTAGGAAAGAAAGAGAGCCATGTGGCTTAGGAAACATACCTCATTAAGTTTAGGTGAAGCAAGTGGATATATTAAACGTGGAGACAGTATCAATAAGAGGAACCAACCTTACATAGGTTTCTTCAAATATGCGAAAGGCTACCATGAAAAAAGAGTGACTAGGTTTGCTAGTCATAGATGACCAAACCTATGATTGCTAAATGGACAGTGTAAGTCCTAAATGGACACTAAATTCATCAGTATAATAATGAACATTCTAACGGTGGTGTCCAACAAGAAGAGCACTGCTGGGGAAGGGATGGACTTATTTTTGTTTGTTTGTTTATGTCTTTTCCCCCAGCTTTATTGAGATATAATTGATAAATAATAATTATTTATATTTATGGTGTACAATGTGATGTTTTGATATATGTATACATTGTGAAAAGATTAAACCATAAGTTAATTAACATATCCATCACCTCACATAGTTATCATTTGTGTGTATTTGTAGTGAGAACAGTTATGATCTCTTAGCAAATTTCAAGTATAAAATATAATATTTCTTACACTGAATTTCCATCTGTCATGGATGTGGTAAAAGAGATTTACTGGTTGGATGAACCTTAAAATCCCTTCCAACTCTTAATTTTATACATCTGAACTGTACTGAGATAGAAGAATCAGTGTGTGCTAAATTTCTCCTTTTGCAAGCCTCAGTCTGTTGACCAGAGCATTGGTCTACAAAGAGAAGTCAGCCCACCCCATGGGGTGTGTAAGACAACCCACTGGGATGGAGCAAGAAAGCATTAGAATTCCTATTGGGGTTTATTTTATCTACTTTTCTACTTCTGTATATTTTAATGATAATATTAGTCCAGAGATACATGATTAGGATTTATAAAACAAATATAAAATGTTTTTACTAATAGGGGTATGATATCAAAAATAAATCACTTGAGGATCACTGAAATAAAGATAAGAAGTAGAGGAAAGTTAGTGTAGAATAATTGTAATGGAATTTCATATATCTGTGACAGAAATAGAGTACAACCTTTAGATTTTTGTGGTTTTCAAGTTCATGCCAATGAAGCTATGCTAGGATTAAAAGCTGAGAGTATACTGGAAGGACAGGCCTTGTTAGCCATATTAATGTTAATAAGTTCATACACTGTCACAAAATTAATTGTATATATAAATTGGGATGCAGGAATAATGGCATCATAGATGAAGCACTACCCTCTTTCATCTAGGGTCATCCTACTTCTAACACAAGGTTTTAACCACAATTAGTTTAGCGGTTTGGGGTTATTACCTGCTAGGCAGTAGTTCTCCATCAGAATGAATATAAAGCACATAATTTATCACAATTAGGCTTAATTGGCTATCTTAGTCTCTGGTCAGTAGATGCCAAGAACGGAGACAGCCTGGACAACATTCTCATCTCAGTATCCAGAAAGGACAGTTTTAGGTCATTTCCTGCCAAATTCACTGATGGATGTGGTCAAATTTCACTCTCAAGTACTCAAACAGAGGGCATCCATGTCTTACAATACCATATTTTATTTTGTCTTCCTGAGAGTTATTTATTTTTTTACCCCAGCTTCCCCTCTCCCTCATCCTCTCCACTTGTATTCTCTCCCTCTCTTCCCCTTTTCTCCCTTAACCCCCTTTTTCTCTCTCCCTCTCTCTCTCTCTCTCTCACTCTCTCTCTCACACACACACAGTTTCTGATGCCAATCAGGAGGCTCCAATCAAGCAATGAATATACAAGAAGGAATATGGCTGTAACAGTGTGATATACAATTTACACAAATAAATGTCACTCGCTTTTATATTGAATACTGAAAGAATTTCTACATGATGAGGACAAAAAAGTGAACATTTTTAGCTAAATGCGTCAAAAACATTATTTCCAATATTCAGCATTCTTCATCCAGAGACTATTAAAAGACAGAAAGAACACTTTTTGTTTTTAATATTGAGAGCTCTTGGCAAAGTTGTTAGAAGCACTGTTATCTACAGGGCAAATGACACTGAAATTTTATATCATCTTTATGATCACCAAGTGTTTCTCAAGTACTTAAAGTCAGGAGAAATCAATGAAACAAATTATTCGATGAGGGCAGTGGATTTTCCTCATCCACAGGGAAACAGAGTTTTTAAAGTAGCACATTGATTCAGAGATCTAGCACCATCATAGTTGAAGAAAGTGTTGATTTCTCCTTCAGCTATATATAAGACAAAATGCTAACATTAGGTATATAAAAGTAAATTTATTGGGAATAAGCTAAAAAATAAAGGACAAAATAACTTCAAAGCCAGAAAATTAGGATCAACATTATCCAGTAAATATGTTATCCAGTGGCTATGCCAAAGATTGTTCCTGAATTAAACCAGAAAAGCCTAATTATGTCAATATACTTAACTCAGTGTTTCTTTCAGAATTACTGGTTTACGTGCTGACTTTCATGGGCACATGTAGACTAGACTGTGACTTAGATCTCGACTACATTGAGACCTGTGTATAGTGTTCATGGTGATTATATTAAAAAGATATTTGTGTCTAGTTTTCATCATAAAAATTTTTATTCATTTGTCTTAATTTAGACTTAAATTCTCTGAATATAAATATGACAGTAATATAAATAAAATTATGAGCATAAAGTGAATTGGGAAATGCAATGCTTTATACAGAGAATATTATTGCAAGTACTAAGTTGTCCTATGGTAGTACTATAAAATATAAACATGTAAGAGTCTTGACTTAATATGTGATATAAGCGATAATTATTGTATTGCTTGAGGTGAATGACATTATGTAGGTAAACAACCCTGATTTCTGGTTGTAGCTTAAAAGCTGAAAATCTATTGATATAGGCTAAAATGAATGGTCTAGTTTTTAAATCTGAAAAATCTTATGAATGACAATGCATTTTTCTGTTAGGTAAAAATTAGTGTAGTGAGGATCTTATTTTCTGAAAACATGCTCAGAGAATTATTGAATGATTTTTATTGTTGTTTTTCTAGTAGGACTCATGACATGAGTGGAAAGGTGGTGTCTTGTCATGTATTGGAATGTATATGAGCAACTCATAATTCCATTACCATTCAATGTCTTTCTTGCCAATTTAATAGCACTCAAAATAAATGGTGTTCTCTTTAATTATTGGATGCTGCATTTAAGTATCTCCACAGATATAACCTCCCCACCTTGACAGCACACAAGTTACCAGAAGTAGAGAATGAAACACAGGCAATCCAATTTTATCTATTTATCAACCTATCTCTGTTCACCTGCATCTATTTAGATTGTTTTTATTATTAAAATTGAACACACACGGTCAACTTAGCACTATTGTGTATGTTGAAATGAGGTTTATGAAGTTTTGAACTTTACCTCTGCTGGTTACTTGGTCATCTTCTGATACACGTGCATATAATATTCATGATGGACCTCATTGAGAAACAATGAATATTTAATTGTTAATAAGTATGAATGTCCTTATTGTCTGGAAATAGTCCCTATGAAGATGCTGGGTGCCTGCAAATAGGCTGACCTTCAACATGGGTTGCCCAGCTCTCACAGATGTGTACAGACCCTTGTCAGTTAAGAAGGAATTTGAGATGAAACACTTGAAAACAAAGGTACTACCAGCTGAAGTGTAAACACATTTAGGAAATACAAATAAAGTTCTAGTTTTTTAAATGGTTTTGAGCACTTAGGGAAAATGAGTAAGTGGAAAATGAGTAGTTTATAATTCAGAGAAACGCTGACACTTGTAAACAGTGTTCATCAGGAAAACACATGGACAGAAAACCATTATGGTGACAGTAGAGAAAAGCCTGAGAGTTCCCTTTTGCATATTTGGCTTTATGTCTTTTAGAAATTAGTAATATTTATTTTAATTATAATAGCAGTAAGTTTACTACCAAAAAAAAGGGAAAAGATACCCCATTTACCCCAATCCTCAGAATTAATGCTAAGTTGGCATGCATCCTTGTAGACATTTGTATATATCTATATAAGTATATACACAAACATGTAATGTAACAGATATCCCTTCAGCCTGATTGGCCCCATGGCTAAAAGCTTTCTGAGATTGCTTAATAATCTAAAAATAAAATTAAAGCCCTATCTCCTTCAGTGCAGTCTGGACAGAGCCCTCACTAGATTTTCTTTTCTTTTTGTTTGTTTGTTGTTGTTTTTTTACATCTTTATTGGAGTGTAATTGCTTTACAATGGTGTGTTAGTTTCTGCTTTATAACAAAGTGAATCAGTTATACATATACATATGTTCCCATATCTCTTCCCTCTTGCGTCTCCCTCCCTCCCACCCTCCCTACCCCTGCAGGCAGTCACAAAGCACCGAGCTGATCTCCCTGTGCTATGCAGCTGCTTCCCACTAGCTATCTACCTTACGTTTGGTAGTATATATATGTCCATGCCTCTCTCTCGCTTTGTCACAGCTCACCCTTCCCCCTCCCCATATCCTCAAGTCCATTCCTTAGTAGGTCTGTGTCTTTATTCCTGTCTTACCCCTAGGTTCTTCATGACATTTTTTTTTTCTTAAATTCCATATATATGTGTTAGCATACGGTATTTGTCTTTCTCTTTCTGACTTACTTCACTCTGTATGACAGACTCTGGGTCTATCCACCTCATTACACATAGCTCAATTTCGTTTCTTTTTATGGCTGAGTAATATTCCATTGTATATATGTTCCACATCTTCTTTATCCATTCATCCGATCTTTTTGTTTTTTTAAGTGAGTTGCAGCATGGCAGAGTGGTAGAGGATGGTGAAGGGGTGGAGACACTGTAACAGAAGCAGCATCAGGCATTATATTTTAAGTGACAACGTTTTTCTGCTTTTAGGTATACCCACACGTGTACATGCAAGTGTCACCAAGCGTACACACGTGCACCTTTAAAATAATATTGTGTATCTATTTCTGCTTGTTGCTTCTCGCCCTCAATACATTTTGGGCAGTTTTAATGTCAATACATATAAAGGTCTTTCTCTCTGTGTCACCATAGTATTCCATTTGCCTTAATGTACCAAAATTTATTTTCATTTTCCCTTTTTGGTGATTGTTCCATTATTCTTGGTTTTTTGTTAATACAGCTCTGCAACAAAAAACCTCTTATCTATTTACATATGAATTTAGTTGACCCTTGAACAACTTGGAGGTTAGGGGTACCAATCCCCCACATAGTTAAAATCCATGTATAACTTTTTTGTTTGTTTTTTGTTTGTTTGTTTTTGTTTTTGCGGTACGGTGGCCTCTCACCGTTGCGGCCTCTCCCGCTGCGGAGCACAGGCTCCGGACGCGCAGGTTCAGCGTCCATGGCTCATGGGCCCAGCCGCTCCGTGGCACGTGGGATTCTCCCGGACCGGGGCACGAACCCGCATCCCCTGCATTGGCAGGCGGACTCCCAACCACTGCGCCACCAGGGAAGCCCCATGTATAACTTTTGACTCCCTCATACTTAACTGCTGGTAGCCTACTCTTGACCAGAAACCTTACCAATAACATAAACAGTCAGTTAACACATATTTTGTATGTTGTACATATTGTATACTGTATTATTACAATGAAGTAAGCCAGAAAAAATAGAATGTTATTAAGAAAATGTTAAGGAAAATAAATTTACAGTACTGTATTGTATTTTTACATATTATAAGTTTACATTGTTTACCAGATGAATCATCTGTCAGTACTGACATCAATATTGTCTTATATGATACAAAACACTGTAGATGTTATACATACTAACATACTATGTATAACATACTATGTAATACATATTAACACTAGACAGCAAAAATGAAAAGATAATGTGAAAAATTCATATTTATTTACAGGTAAAACAATGTATGCATTGATAACAAAGAAGCAACAATATGATTGCTTTATAGTAGCCTAGTGTAATCAATACTATTGCTTCACAGTAGCCTAGCCGATATATTAATGAATGAATCATTACAAAATTTTTATGGCATACAGTATTACAGTCATGTTCATAATACAGTATTGGAAACGTTGTTACATTTTTAAAAAATGACAATTTGCCTGTGATGATCGGCTGATACACAGTTCCTCCAGTTAGAGAGAGAGAGAAGCGTACTGTATGGTAATGTAATTCTTTGAAAGCACACTTATAAAACAGTAAGAAAACTAATACATTATTAATTTTATATTAAATATCACTCACCTTATGCCTGTGTAAGGATAGGTTATCCACCTCAATAAAAGTCTTGTACATAGTGTTCCACACAATGAAGACTTAGACGTTAATGATGATGTTAACACGAAAACATCTCATAGATTTCTTGCCATAGAGTTACTAGAATTTCACACCAAGACACACACATATATAATAGATAAGTTTATTAACTGTACAGCATTTGCTTTAGTTTCAGTGCCCATATCATAGAAGGGTGCATGTCATAAAAGAAGTCAAAAGCAGTCTTGAATAATTGGAACCTTTCTGCCAGAGTGTCTAATGTCAATTTGTTTTCTAGCATTGCTGTTTCTACGTCTTCTTCCTCATTGTCTGGCACTGGTTTGGAAGCACCCATCTCCATCAAGTTGTCTTCTGTTACATCCTCTGGTGTGATATTTGTTAGCTCTTGAATTTCTCCAAGATCTGTATCTTAAAGCCCTTCACCCCCTACCTTTTTTGCCATATCTACAATTTCTTTCATGATATCCTTGATCAGCTCTGTTGTAAATCTTGTGAAGTCATGCATAACATCTGGACAGTTTTCTCCAGCAGGAATTGATCATTTTGAGCTGGATGGCCTCCACAGTTTTTTCTGTAACAACGATGGCACCTTCAAGTGGTGTAATCCTTCCAGGCTGTCATGATGTTCTCTCTAAAGGGGTTCTCTTCCATAGCATTGACAGTCCTTTCCACACAGTATTGGTTGTAATGCTCCTTAAAGGTCCTTATGACCCCCAGATTCGAGTCTGAATTAGAGATATTGTGTTTGGGGGGAGGTAGACCGCTTTGATGCCTTCAGTATTGAACTCAGGGGGTTTGGGGTAGCCAGGGGCATCGTCCAATACCAAAGAACTTAAAAAGGCAGTCTCATATTGTCAGGGTACTTCCTGACTTCATGGACAAAGCATGGATGGAACCAATCCAGAAAAAGAGTTCTCGTTGTCCAGGCCTTCTTGTACAACTGGAAGACTGGTAGCTGGTGTTTATTTTTCCCTTCAAGGCTCACGGATAGATAAGGGCAGCCCTGATCATAGGCCTGACTATATTTACACAAAACTAGTAGAGTTAGCCTATCCCTTCTGGCCTTAAATCCTGGTGCTAGCTTCTCTTCCATACTAATAAATGTCCTTTGTAGCAGTGTTTTTCCAGAAAATACACTTTGATTTGCATTAAAAACCTGTTCAGGCAGATATCCTTTCTCCTAGGTGATTTTCTTAATGTCATGTGGGAACTCATCTGCTGCCTCTTGGTCTGCAGAAGCTGCTTCTCCTATTATCTTGACATTTTTAAGCCAAACCTCTTTCTAAAATTATCAAACCATCCTTTGTTGGCATTAAATTCTCCAGCTTTATCTCCTTCACCTTCCTTTTGCTTTAAGTTGTCATATAATGACTTTGCTTTTGCTAGAATCATATTAGTCTATAGGTAGGCCTTTCTTATAGCAATCCTGCACCCACATAAAAGCTGGATTTTTAATACAAGGTAAAAAAGGCATTTTGCAAAAAGTGCAAGGTTTTCTCGTGTAGCTACAGTGATGGCTCTACAAATTTCCGTTTCTTTTTTTTACAATGGTTCTTACGCTGGATTCATTTATCTTGAAATGGCAAATGATCGGCAACCACAGCTACAGACCTCAATCTATGGTACTCATCAAGCAATTCAACTTTTATTTGTAATGTCATAACTTTTCTCTGCTTCGTGAGAGCACTTCCACATCACTAGTGGCACTTCATATGGGCCCCACAGTGTTATTCAAGGTTTTCGGTATTGCACTAAACACAATGAAAACTACATGAGAATCATGAGAGATCACTTTTTACTTTGATACAAAAGTTACTGGAGAGATGAACTGTTCATAAGGAAATGACAAGCATCACAGGGTGCTTTAAGCAGACACTGGCAACATTGAAGCTCATCAAAACAGCAGCAAGAGGTGGCTATAAAATTGCTACACTAATACAGTCTTACTACAGTTAATTTTATGCAATTATTTTATACTGTATGTTTGCATCTTTATGTTATTTATCTGGACTGCGATGGTGCCATGTATTGTAAAATCTGTAAGTCTTTTTGTGCCTAGGTTTTGATTACTTTTACCTTTTTTATTATAGATTTGCATGTATTTTATGGTAGTAAATGAAAAAAGAGAAGAATTTACATATATTTTATGCATTTGTGACATACCTACCTTTTAAGTTTTTTCAATATTTCTAGACATTGTGGTTTGTCTGTGAGGTTTTTCAAATTGTTGCACATCTCGAAAAAATTTTCCAAGATGTTTATTGAAAAAAATCTGCTTATGAGCAAACCCATGCAGTTCAAACCCATGCTGCTTAAGGGTCAACTGTATAATGATAGCTATCGACCAACTTACCCCCAGATCTCAGCAGAGTACATTCCTAACGTGTGGTTTGGCTGCCGTGGAATATGCACAGTTTAAAATTATTTAGGTATGAAGAGTGCCATTTGCACTTGCCCACAGTGGATTTTATCAATTTGGTTGATCCAATACATGGATATATTAGTTTCACTTTAGAATTTGCAGTGAATATCATTGCATATGATTATTGACCATTAGCCTGCTTATATGTGTTTTGCTCATTTGTCCTGTAAGTTGTCTGTTTTGTTGATTTGTAAAACTATTTTACACATTAAGAATATTAGACCTTTATTTGAGTCTAAATTTTGTTGCTGTTTGATTTTAACCTCTGTTTTTACGATAGCTTTTGTGATATAATTTATAGTTAGAAATATCCTCTCCACTTAAATATTGTAGAAAGATTTCTCCTGTTTTTCTGGTACTTAACTGGTTTGTTGGTTAATTCTTGGGTCTCTAATCTCTCTTATTTATTGTGGAATGTGGTATAAAATAGAGATTTACTTGAGTCGATATATTTAAAACATTTAGATAGGTACCTGGGACTTTGGAAACTCTCAGTGAATTTATTTTAATTTATACTATTTATTTTTTGGATTAGCTTAACTTGCAACTCCTCATAGGACTACTCTGCATATACTGCCTCCATAGGAAGTAGGACTATATATTAGAATTAACACTGACTGAAACTAAGTGTCTAGACTCTATATCTTCCTCAGCCAGTTTCTAGTTAGTAACCATGCTAAAATAACTTGATATTCTAGGCCTCAGTTTCCTTCCTGAGAAACCAAGAATCAATCTCCTTGTCATTTCTCAAATTGTCTTCTCCCAAGCCCTGATTGTGCAAGGTGTTAAAAAATGAAAGTGAAATAAGTTACAGAAGTGCTAGATTAAAGAAAGATAAACAGGTATGTGTGAGAGTCTTTTTAACTTTTAACCATAGGCCTCTCAAAGCCGTTACGATTATATGTGTGTGAATCTACATGCATTGTACAATATTTTCTACACTTATCTAGCTACACATCCTTTTTTTTTCCTCAGAGAATCTTACAAAAGAATAGTAATTTGTGACAGGCTGGGTTAGATGATCTCTGAATTCTCTTTCTTCTCTAATGTTCTAGAAATGTCTTATTCTGAGGCTAAGCCATGCTATGATATGGAGATCTTGATTTCTCAAGTTATTCCACAGGAGATATGTAATACTATTAACATCCACTTTCAACAATTACAGTATTACTTGCTATGGCTCCAGATACACATGCATTCATAGTGTTAATAACTTTCACTGCCAGCTACCAAGCAAGGCGCTTAGCGTACAGACACCTAAGACCTGGTGCCTTCCTTTAGAGTCCCTAGTATACCTCTGCAGTGTGTGGGAAGCACACTTCATTCTTCATTTTATAGCCAAATCCACTTTGTTGAATCAGTTACTCAGTAACCTCTGTGCCTGAAAGGTGCATAATTTTTTAATATTGCAAGAGGCTAAAGAGATGAAATTTGTTTGTTTTTAGAAAATTACATTTTTTGCAGTATGAGAAGTATTTATGCTTCGTCTTTTGATAGGCTTTAAATTGGAACATAAGTTGCTTCCGTGTCACATTTGCTTAAAAGAATTCTATTTTCAGAGTTCTGTATTTAGTATAGCTTATGTCAATTTATTGCCTGCATTTCTATGGAATTTCATTGCAAAAATAAAGCATGCAATTTATTGAAATATTACAGTCATTTAAGAAGTAAATAAGCCATATGAGCAAGGAACCATTCTGTAGGGCTATTTTGTGACTTAATTATTTTAAAGTAGAATGTAAAATAACCAAAGCAAATCTAAATAAATTGGTACCAGGTTTAACATTCTTTTTTCATTGAAACTCTGGCAGGATATTTGACAGTAGTCAGAATTGAAAAGTGTGCCATTGTTTTGTGCATTCTCAAAGGAAATTGAAGAAGGGTATTGGATGAAGGGAACAGATGTAGGACTGCAGCTTTTAATATGCTGTGCGGTCTGTACATCATTCATTGCAAACTAAATGACCCATTGAGAGAATACTGTACTTATCTGTTCATGTCTGTACCATACCCATTATCATTAATGGGGCACAATATGCTTACATTTAAAATAACCTACTCTGCAAGAAGAAAAACGAAAAAAGGTATAGAAAAAAAATACCATCTAGAATTCTGATATTGTCAGGTGGCATCAGAAAAACTGTAGGACTCTAATGTTTTGGGGATTCTCCTTTTACTTTTAACTTTTCTCAAGTATTTTTTTCCTGTTAATAACATTATTATAGTGAATATTGTTTTGAATTTGTATTTTGGAATATGTCTCTATTCACAGGGAAAATTTCTAGCTAGAGAGTTCCTGCATCAAAGTACATGCTTATTAAAATGAATTAACAAATATACAATGGAAAAATCTCTGTCCCACCCCTTTCCCTAGCCATCCAGTTCTCTTCTCAGGTATCCAGTGTTATCCTTTCAGAGGTACTTAAGTAAATACAATCCAAATATGTACATTCATGGTCTTTCCCCTCTTCTAGTTTTTTTTTTTTAATGGAAATGATTACATATTTTACACATTGTTTTGTACCCTAAATTTTCTGTTTAAATTGTTACTTTAATAAATTGAATTATCACCTTTTAAAACTGTACCTAAGCAATATAGTATAGCCTATAAAACTGGAAATTTGCATGGGACCCAGTCATCCTACCCTCAAAGCTGAGGACCAGAAAGAAATGTATAATCCTGACCCTCACAGCTGCCTGCTGGGAACGTGTTTGGAAGTCTGAGCATAGTCTCAAGTGATCAAATGCAGAAAAGGGGCCAATCAGAGCTTTGATCCCTACCATAGAGTTCTAACCATTGCTGAGACTGAATGACTTCCTTCCGTAAGTCCTCATGACTTCTGACCCAGACCTCTGGGTCAGGCTACCAGACTAATGGCCTGTGCAATTTAATGATCTGTAGTGAATGTTGACTGCCTTTCTAGTTTTTGATCACCAAAGGCAAGTATAAAGTGGATATATTTGGGACTTCCCTGGTGGCAGAGTGGTTAAGAATCCACCTGCCAATGCAGGGGACACGGGTTCGAGCCCTGCTCCAGGAAGATCCCACATGCCGCCGGAGAGCAACTAAGCCCGTGTGCCACAACTACCGAAGCCCGTGTGCCTAGAGCCCATGCTCCACAACCACAACGAAAGAAGCCACCACAATGAGAAGCCCACGCACCGCAACGAAGAGTAGCCCCCCCTCGCCGCAACTAGAGAAATCCTGCGGGCAGCAATGAAGACCCAATGCAGCCAAAAATAAATAAATAAATACATAAATTTATATATTTTAAAAAAGTGGATACATTAATATTCCTCTGATAATATATTTTAGAAAATTTATTCTAAACATTACTGCTTTCTCAGCCACTGAGATGAAGGGAGAAATAGTCCCCAGAGACTAATAAAAGAAAAAATTAACCTAGACCTTGTGGGATCAGTCCTATGTTTGTGACTTCAGTGGCCTGAACAAAGTTCACAAAAAAGCCAGTGCCTGGCTCTGTGGCTCACTTGTGTCTTTGAACAAAGCAACTTGCTGGTGCATTGAAACATGAATCACATTAGCACATTTACATTAAAATATGACACGATATCAAAAGATAATAGGATTGCAAATCTTTGGCATACAATCTGGAAAAAAACTGTGGATAAGTGTCATGTTAAAAATCTTGTTCTGTCATGATTATAAGTAGAGTAGTAATGGCAAATGACAGCTTAAAGAGAATAGAAAAAACCATCTTGACACCAAAGTGATGATATTATCTATATTCTGAATAATTTTACTTATAACAGATACTGTTCTGTAAGTTTGTCTTATGATTCATGTTTTCATTATGAAGAGAGAGCATTCTCTCTTCAAATTTATTTACCCTGCTGTTAATATTGTTTCATCAGCTTTCATTGAATCGGTATAATACAACTTATTTTCATCCCTTTCATGTAAAATTTCCTAGGTCATTTTGCTAAAGTGTGGCTTCTACAAATAATGTATAGCTGGATTTTATTTTATTATTATTTTAAAGAACTCCATCTTTCAAGAGGCGTTTAATGTTTATATTTATTATAATTAATGATATAAATGATAATTTTATGTGAATCTACATGTAGATGTGTGTGTTTATACACTATGTTCTTTTTTATTTGCTTTTATTCCTTGTCCTACTTCATATTGGACTTGTGAGGTTTCTTAATTTCCCCTTTCCTCTTCCAATGATTTGGAAGCTGTGTATTCTATTTCTAGTTTTTCCAGGTTTACTCTTCACATGTTTACTTAGTTAACAGACCTATGGTTTTTCAGTATCATTTTGTTCTTTCCAAATAGTATGAGGAATGAAAATTCTCTAACCTTAACGTTCACACACCCCACCCTATATTGTCATTACTTAGTTTTCTAGTTTCACTTTTTAAAAACTCTCCCGTATTAGCCATTTGCTTTTAACAATGTATGTTTATTTACATCAATCAATAAGTTGAATGATTTAATTGCTCACAATTGCTTCTTCCATTCTATCCCTTCATTCTGAGTTCAGTTTTCTTCTTACTAAAGTACATCCTTTAAGGGCTTCCTTGGTGGCAGATAAGAATCTGCCTGCCAATGCAGGGGACACGGGTTCGATCCCTGGTCCGGGAAGATCCCACATGCCGCGGAGCAACTAAGCCCATGCACCACAACTACTAAGCCTGCTCTCCAGAGCCTGCGAGCCACAACTACTGAGCCCGCGTGCCACAACTACTGAATCCCATGTGCCTAGAGCCAGTGCTCTGCAATAAGAGAAGCCACTGCAGTGAGAAGCCCATGCACTGCAACAAAGAGTAGCCCCTCCTTGCCACAACTAGAGAAAGCCTGCATGCAGCAGTGAAGACCCAACACAGCCAAAAATAAATAAACAAAAGTAATAAATAAATAAAGTACATCCTTTAAAAGTTCCTTAAGTGAGGGTCTGTAAATGGTAATATATTTTTGTCTTTGAAAACGTCTTTAGTTAGCTCTCATTCTTTTCAGGGCTAGTTGTGCAGGGTATGGAATTCAAAGCTGATAGTTAAAAATTCTTTTCACTCCGAACTATTAAGATATTTCATTATATTTATCCCTTATTTTTGCTGATGAGATACCTGCTGTCAGTCTGTTCATCACTACTATATAGATGACATGCTTTTTCTTTGCTTTTAAGGATTTTTTGTTTATGTTCTAAAATTTCACCATGATTCTCTAAAAGTGACATATTTTGTTATAATTCAAACTTGGCATGTTACTTCAACTTGAAGAAACATGTCTTTCTTTTTTTTTTTTTTTTTTGCGGTACGCAGGCCTCTCACTCCTGCGGCCTCTCCCGTTGCAGAGCACAGGCTCTGGACGCGCAGGCTCAGCGGCCATGGCTCACGGGCCCAGCCGCTCTGCAGCATGTGGGATCTTCCCAGACCGGGGCACGAACCCGTGTCCCCTGCATCGGCAGGCAGACTCTCAACCACTGTGCCACCAGGGAAGCCCAACACATGTCTTTCTTCACCTCTAGAAAATGATTGAGCATTTCTGAATGATTATTGCCTCCCTTTTATTCCATCTATTCTCACCATCTAGAGTTCCTATTAGATGTATGTTGGACCTATTTTTATAACTTCTATTTCACTTAACCACACTTTCCTATTTTCCCGCTATTTAATTTCTCTTGCAGCATTCTGGGTGGTTCCTTTGGGTTTCTAACACCTAAAACTTTCCCTTTATTTCTCAGCAGTGTGTTTTTAAATTTTTTAAAGTCAAATTTTATTCAACATTTCTAGGTACTGGTACTAGGAGGGAGGCCATATATATTACTTCAGTCTGTCATGATGCTGGATTTAGTTGAATTCTTTATACTACATATTTACACAAGATGTTATCTTGTGCTATGCAGAGACAATGTCTAAAGCTTCTGAGAAATCACAGAACACTTCCAATTTCTTGATCCACCAAAATCAACCTGACTTAGAAAAGTACTGAAAGTGTAAGGTGACCCTACAAAACTTCTGGGCACATACAGAATTTTGTCTTTAGTGTAGTGTAATTATAGTATAACTCTTTGAAAAGTGTGTGTGTGTGTGTGTGTGTGTGTGTATAGATACATGCATATATATGGAAAGATTCATTTTCTTCCAAATTCCTAATCAATTGAGGAGATGCAGATTATGCTTCTCAAGTTTGGAACATAATAAGAAATTGAGAGAAGGGTGGAAGGGAAGAGAAAGAAGTAAAGAGGGAGTGAGAGAACATGTGTGATGACAGACAGTATACTGTTTGAAGAGATTAAAAACATCATAATCCAACAGAACTCTCAGTCTTTTAATCAGCTAAGCTTAACTTTACAGAGTATCTTATTATGTTGTTAATTTGTTTGAGTTTTTTTTTTTAACCAGTAGATTCACTAATTTAAATATTAGTACTTAGCAAAAAATATTTAATAGGCTATACACATTTACCTCAGGGTATGTACCTTTCATCCTTTTCCCCAAATACTAACCTCTCCCATAGGACAAAAAGCATCACATCCCCCATGTAAGATTCCTAATCTGTGTTTCGTGTTCATAGCTTTATATTGGAGTTTCCAAAACTGAAAGTAGTTACAATATTCAATAGGAAATACCACTTTTACATAACTCAGGTTGACTGACTCCACTAATCTAGGACAAGCATCCTGACAGTTCAGTATTATAATCTTCTTTCACATCAAAGTTTTGAAGTATTTCTTTTTGTAAACAAAATTCTTTTAATCAACAAACCTCCTAATACATCTTTATAGTACTTTTTGCCTACACTTTTTTTAGCCATTTTTAAAAATTGAAGTTTAATTTACAATGTTTTGTTAGTTTCAGGTGTACAGCAAAGTGATTCAGTTATATATATTATTTTTCAGATTCTTTTCTGTTATAGGCTATTACAAGATATTGAATACAGCTCCCTGTACTATACAGTAGGTTCTTGTTGTTTATCAATTTTATATATAGTAGTGTGTATCTGTCAGTCCCAAACTCCTAATTTATCCCTCCCCCCACCTTTTCCTTTTGGTAACCATAAGTTTGTTTTCTATATTTGTGAGTCTATTTCTTCTTTGTATTGGGTTGGCTAAATAGTTCATTTGGGGTTTCCCATAAGATTACAGACAAACCTGAACGAACTTTTTGGCCAGCCCAATAAATAAACTCATTTATATCATTTTTTAGATTCCAAATATAAGTGATATCATATGATATTTGTCTTTCTCTGTATGACTTACTTCACTTAATATGATAATATCTAGGTCCATCCATGTTATTGCAAATGGCATTATTTCATTCTTTTTTATGGCTGAGTAATATTCCATTGTGTATATATACCACATCTTCTTTATCCATTCATCTGTCGGTAGACACTTAGGTTGCTTCCATGTCTTGGCTATTGTAGATAGTGCTGCTATGAACATTGGAGTGCGTGTATCTTTTTTATATGGAGATTTCTCTGGATATATGCCCAGGAGTGGGATTGCAGGATCATATGGTGACTCTATTTTTAGTTTTCTTAAGGAACCGCCATACTGTTCTCCACAGTAGCTGCACCAATTTACATTCCCACCAACACTTTTTCTCCACACCCTCTCTAGCATTTGTTACTCATAGACTTTTTTTTTTTTTTTTTTTTTTTTATGGTACACGGGCCTCTCACTGTTGTGGCCTCTCCTGCAGCGGAGCACAGGCTCCGGACACACAGGCCCAGCGGCCATGGCTCATGGGCCCAGCCGCTCTGCGGCACGTGGGATCCTCCCGGACCAGGGCGCAAACCCACGTCCCCTGCATCAACAGGCAGACTCTCAACCACTGCGCCACCAGGGAAGCCCACTTGTAGACTTTTTAATGATGGCCATCCTGACTGGTATGAAGTGATACCTCATTGTAGTTTTGATTGCATTTCTCTAATAATTAGTGATATTGAGTATCTTTTCATGTGTCTGTTGGCCATCTGTATGTCTTCTTTGGAAAAATGTCTATTTAGGTCTTATGCCCATTTTTTGGTTGGATTGTTCATTTTTTGAAGTATTTCTTTTACTTTATCTTACTGTATGCTTATTTGGGACTCTAGGGAAGAGGACTTCATTGACAAATCATTTTTTAAAGAAATATTTGCCATATTTTAATATGTATATCTATGTACTTATTAAAGAACTGAGAACTACATTGGAGAAAATATAGAATATGAATATTATGACTTGCAGATATCAGAAAATATACTGACTTATGATTGAAATCTGCCCAATGGAAGTAAAGTGAATCTTAAGAAGAAAATCTTGAGCGTATATTCCACAACTCTGCAAAACAGTTTTATGCTGAACCTCTGAGCCAGAAATGTGAGAAAGTAAAGTGATTGAAGCCTGTCAGCAAAGAAAATCAGCCAGCAGAGTGATGATTCCTATTACAAGAGAAAGACTTCTATGAAAACAGACTCACAGATATCAATATTTCCTGTACATTCTCTTTATTTATAAATCATAAATCATACTGCTTTAATAGGCTTGCTATCTTTATTGTTGGGATAAGTGTAATGTTTTACACATTTGGGGGACAGTAATTGGCAACTGCATTAAGAATCCCAACTCGTGCACAAATCCCTGGGTGGCACCCAGGAACCTTGATCCTTGATCTAAGGCAAATAAATTCTCCAAGTTTTATAAAGTGAGGGTCACTTATAGCTAACTGTGATATTGAAACTCTCATGATATGGTGCTCAGTGAGAGAACAAGCTAGTCTAAGTGGCAAAGAGTTGAAAATTGAAGAGTTTTATATAAAATATAAGCTACTTTTAGTATGCAGTCACAACAAGCTTGAAAAATAAAGAAGCAACAGTAATTCAGCTTTAAAATTATAGTGCTCAGTTGTTAAAAGGTCACCTGCGCTTGGCCTCATTTCTGCTTAATTGGGACAGGTTAATCTTATTTTCTGTTGTTCTTTCAATTTGGAAAGAAACTGGGATCTCTGCTAGTACTCCTCATCCATCAAATCCTGTGACCTTGAAAGCAAATTCCGGCTCTTGCTTCTCAGGAGAGAGTCTGAAAATGAGAATTAAAATAGGTCTTCTCAGTGGAGACCCACAGCAACATGTAATAAGACATGTAAAAAAAGATCCTATCACTGCAGGCATACTGTAATCTTTCTCAAAGTAACATATGGAGTCAAAATGAGAATTCATTTAAGCTCAGAATTAAAAAAATCAGTGAGATGTTAAATCTTCTAAAAATCGACTAAAATTGTCTATGAAAAATTTTAATGGAAGTCAACGATTTTGTAATTTGTTTCCTTTCAACTCTTATGAAAAGCTCTGCATCTCAAAATATGAAATATTTTAAACTCTGATTCTCTAGAAAGAATCCCCCAAAAGAAGAATAGAAATGTGAACAAAAGGTATAAGTAATGATAGCATATTCATTATTACAATTTTTTAATTTAAAAAGGTACAAGGACATCTCTAAGTAACCACAGGCTGGTCTGCTTTTATGATAAGAAATGCAGAATTAGGGTGAATATATAATGAGCACTGTCATAGCAGCAGTATTCAATATCTGAGAGTCAACTTTATTTTACTGTTTTAAGTGTATTAAGGAAAACTTACATGATCCCGGAACACAATGGAAAGTTTATGAACATATCAGGTGTAATTCTTCCTTTTGATTTCACAGTAAGCAACCTGTATAAGAGTCTATAATATCACCAGGTAAATTCCTTTTCCTCTTCTAGAATTATCCAACAACAAAAAAACATCAGAACTAAGAATAAGTTTCATTAATTTAAGACTAAAGGGTTTTTCATACAGTTGAGAACTACAGAGATTTTAGTCTGACTAAATTAAAAAAAAATTTATTGTAATCTTATTTAATACCAACTTCATGCAAGACCATTATCTGTAAATAAAAGAAAAAAATCCTACCACAGGTATGTGTTTTCCAAGCTTCTTGTAACTAAAGCCATACATGCGCATCCCCACATCTCCAAATTCAGGGCTGTTTTCTATTTACAAGTTGCTCCATTTACAAGGAAAAGCCAGACAATGCTCTCTAAAAATGACTCAGGGTCCAGGGAAATTTAATCATAATCCAACGCGAAATTATCTCTACATTAATATTTAGGATAACCAATCTCACATACACTGATTTATTATTAACTACAAAATTATATGGGAATAACAAGTATATTCTTAACATCTAGTACAAAAGGGTATAAAGCATCAAAAGGGTAGTATAACATTTCATGTTTTATTTATTTTAAAAGACAGTGTTTACTGTGATAGTATTATTAGAAATTTAATTGAGCAAAGCTCAGGCTGAGTCAACTCAGAAAGAATCCATATTCCTTTTTCATTACTTACTGGATGGTGGCCTTAGGGAAATTATTTAATCTCTTTCCTCTTGTATAAAATTGGGAGATAATAGAACCTACTCATTATTGTGTTGTTGTAAGATTAAATGTGAAATACTCCTTGGTTAAAGTAACGAATATAGTGCTAGGTACATAGTAAGTGCTCAATAAATGTAATTCAAATTTTTCCTAATTTTATTTTGGCACCTGCATTGAATAACATGAATATGTCTTATGAATCCAATATTCAGATTTTATATCTTCCAATATTGATAAAGGAAGCAACCTATTTTATACTACTTAAAGCTTCAATAGACTTTTCAAGATAAGTTTGAGCAGGGTGATGTAGTAAATGCAATGTAATATGACTGCCGTTGTAGTGATAATTAGCACCTCTATCCCATTACATAACCATTCCTTCTTTTTAGGTCAGAATAATTAAGTTTTAGTCTCTTAACAAGTTTGACGATTATAATACAATATGGTTGTCTATATTCACTATACTGTGAATTAGGTTTCTAGGTTTTATTTTAAATTTGGACCCTTAAACAACATCTGTTCTAGCCCCCCAAATCCTGCCCCAGCCCAGCCTCTGGTAACCTCCATTTTATTCTCTGTTCTTACAAATTTGGCTTTATTAGATTCCACATGTAAGTAATATCATACAGGTCTTGTCTTTCTCGGTATGATTTATCTCATTTAACATAATGTGCTCAAGGTCCATCCATGTTGCTGCAAATGGCAGGATGTCTTTCTTCCTTATGGATGAAAAATATTCCTTTGTACAAAAGTTTTTGTGCAGCAAAAGAAACAGTTTGCAAAATTGAAAGGCAACATATAGAATGAGAAAAACATTTTGTAAAACATATATCAAATAAGGGGTTAATATCCAGAATATATAAAGAACTCATACAACTGAATAGCAACAACGAAACAATCCAATTAAAAAATGGGCAGAGGAGCTAAGTAGACGTTTGTCCAAACAAGATATCTAAATGGCTAATAGGTACATGAAAAGATGCTGAACATCACTGATGATTGGGCAATGCAAATCAAAACCACAATGATCTATAACCTCACACCTGTTAGAATAGCTGTCACCAAGAGGACAAGAGATAACAAGGGTTGGCAAGGATGTAGAGAAAAGAGTCCTTGAATATTGTTGATGGAAATGTAAATTGGTTCAACCATTATGGAAAACAATATGGAGGTACCTCAAACAAAAATATAACTAGTGGGAAGCAGCCGCATAGCACAGGGAGATCAGCTCAGTGCTTTGTGACCACCTAGAGGGGTGGGAGGGAGACACAAGAGGGAGGGGATATGGAGATATATGCATACGTATAGCTGATTCACTTTGTTATACAGCAGCAACTAACACAACAATTATACCTCCATAAAGATGTTAAATAAATAAATAAATAAATCTACCATATGATCCAGCAATTTCACTTATGGAAATATACACTCAAAACAATGAAAACAGGGTATCAAAGAGAGATGTTGCACTCCCATGTTTATTACAGCATTATTTACAATAGCCAAGATATGAAAACAATTCAAGGAGAATTCTTATGCTGATTAATTCAACAAATGTTTATCGAGAGCCTAATTGCCAGAAATCCAGTTAGATGTTAAAGTGAGTGGCACTAACAATCCAGCCCTCAATACTGAGGTGCATAACATTACTGTCTATCTTAGCTAAAGTTTACAATTCAGACTCTTCTGATGGTTTGTTCACTTCTCTAAATTCATGGTGAAATATGATGGGAAAATGGAAATGTCTTTACTTAAATTGTTTTAGCTCAAATTGCATAAAAGTTCTATTACAGACAGTTATTATTCAACCCTCGTTATCTGTGTGTGTTTACAGGATACATGTATCTTTAAACTTCTGCTCCACTGACTTCATAATTTCAAAGAAAAATAAAAACATGATAGCTCCATTAATTATTTACATTCTGCATTTAGTTCTAACAGATGCTGGAAAACAGTATACAGGAAACACTGATCAGTGAAATTTGTGTGGGCAAAGTTGCCATTGGAGAGTGGCGCTTGCATTTTGAGGAAACGAGTACACTGGCATTTTGAACCAAACTAAATATGAGACTGGAAAGTTCATTTTAGTAAAGCTGAAAGATGGCTTTTTTTGATAATTTAATTTTTACCTTTTAATTATGTGCAAGCTCAAGATAAAGTTCTGTCTTACTTCACAACAATGATCTAACCTCTTTATAACAATTCTGCCCTTCAGGGCCAACACATAACTCCAGAGACCATATTCCCAGATTACAGTATTCCCCCCTTATCCGCAGGGGATACGGTCCAAGACCCCGAGTCTGAAACCACGGAGAGTGTTGAAATCCTATACAGTTGATCCTTGAACAACACTGGGGTTAGGGGCACCAACTCCTCACACAGTCAAAAATCTACTTATAACTTCTGATTCCCCCAAAACTTAACTACTAATAGCTTACTATTGACCAGAAGCCTTATCAATAACATAAACAGTCGATTAACACATATTTTGTATGTTGTATATATTATATACCGTATTCTTGCAATAAGGTAAGCTAGAGAAAAGAAAATGCTATTAAGGAAAATCATAAGAAAGAAAATACATTTACAGTACTGTAGTTATCAATTCCGTAAGTTTACATCATCTGTTTACAAGGTGAATCACCTGTCAGTATTTACATCAATATTATATGATACAAAACACTGTAGATATTATACATATTACCAACACTAGACATCAAAAATGAAAATATAATGTGAAAAAAAATTTATATTTATTTACAGGTATAACAATTTGTGCATCAAGAACAAAGAAGCAGCAATATGACTGCCTTATGGTAGCCTAGTGTAACTGATACAGTTGCTCCATGGTAGCCTGGTCTACACACAAATGAATAAATCATTATAAAAATTTTATGGCATGTATTATTACAGTCATATTCATAATACGGTTTTGAAACATTGTTACATTTAACAAAACACACCTATGATGATAGCCTTCTCCAATTACAAGAGAGAGAGGCATACTGTATGGTAATGTAATTCTTTGAAAGCATAGTTATAAAACAGTAAGAAAACTAACACATTGTTAATTATTTATTAAATGTCACTCACTTTATGCCTACATAAGTGTAGACTAGTATCTATATATATTTTATACATGACGTACCTAACTTTTCCTTAAAAATTTTTCCATATTTCTAGGTAATGGAGTTCGCCTGTGAACTTTTTCAAATTGTTGCAAATCTGCCAGAATTTTCCAATATATTTATTGGAAAACATCTGCATATATATAAGTGGACCCATGTAGTTCAAACCCATGTTCTTCAAGGGTCGACTGTATATATCAATACTGTGTTTTTTCCTATACATACATACCTATCATAAAGTTCAGTTGATAAATTAGTCACAGTAAGAGAATATCCAAATTGCCAGCATCACTACTCTTGCACTTTGGGGCATTTTTAAGTAAAATAAGGGTTACTTGAACACAGGTACTGTGATACCGCAACAATCGGTCTGATAACTAAGAAAGGGATGATTCATGTCCAGGGCCTGGGCTGGAAGGAGTGGGAGGGCACAAATTTTCATCACGCTACTTAGAATGGTGAGCAGTTTAAAACTTATGAACTGTTTATTTCTGGAAATTTCCATGTAATCTTCTCAGACTGTAGTTGACTGCAGGTAACTGAAACTGCAGAAAGCTGAACTGTGGATGAGGGGAGACTACTGGATACCATGTCAATGGTGTCTCTGGAATTCCTCAGTGCAACAGCCGTGCTTGTGTCCAGGTGCTCTGAATATTTGATTCCATTTTTTTCCATGATCTCAGTTGTTTCTCAGAGTAACTGTTGCTTTCAAGTATTCCCTCAGGTGATCTTTCTTTCTTTTTCTCTTTCTTTTTTATGGAACATTGTACAAAGTTATGGTGTTAAAAAGTTATAATATTTTGGCAATAAATTTTAGAACAAAAAGATAAAACAGCATGAAACTCAACTAGTCTATGAAAACTAATGCTGCTCAACAAGGTTTTTCTTTTTCAAGATTTCCAGGATCTTTTTGATGGAATGGGTATATAGACCATGGTCACTATAATTATACGACCCTTTAAAGAAATCAAATCTGTTCCAAATAGTTCATTTTAATTGACCAATACATTTTTTCTCCTTGCGTGTTTGGACTCTTTGCTGCAAGACCAGATGGAGAACTTTGCAATTGTTGCCAAAATATATAACAGTATAAGATGTATGTATAGATGTATGTATGTGTGTGTATGTGTGTATGGGTGAATATATTAAATCTATACATATTCAGAAAATGAAAAATAATCTCTGTGGTTCTAAATCATGCCAGCTTTATTCAGTGTTACCATGATAATCATTGCACATAACAAAGGCCTCTTCTGGTCCTTTTTTATATTTTTTGCTAATGTAAACCATAATATAATGCTATATGCCTGCTTAAAAATGTGTTTTAAATTGAGTAGTGTTTTATTTAATAATAGAAAAATCACACTCCATTACAGAGCCCTCCTTATAGATCTTATTTTGTCAGTTTTATAGGGACAGTTTTTTACAGTAAGGATCCCAGAGACCCCACAACAGAATATAAAATGTAGGTTTAAGATGAGAGAGGAATGATACCACTATCTCATTCCCTTATTGTGGAACCTGAATTGGCCTGTAATTACATGTGATTAGATGTTCTGCTCCCGATCACCTCTTCTTATCTCCCTAAAGACAGTAACCCCCTACTGGCAAGGCCCTGACAGTGAGTGCATCCTTAGTACCTCGCCCTAGTCCAGGCCCTAATGGTACAAAGAGACTCCAAATAGGAGAGGCTTGAGCTGGTCATTCAGGTCAGGTTAGGATTCACCAGGGAAGTGAAGCTTAGGATCAGCTCTGAAAGATGAGTAGAAATTAACTAGATAAGGGGATGGGGGGAGACTGTTCCAGGTAAAATAGCACATGCAAAGGTCCTTTGATGGCAAGACCTTTGCATATGACAGGAACTAAGAGCAAGCTACTGTGACCAAAGTCCAGAGCATGACAAGGTACAAATGAGAGGCAGGAAAGGATTGTAGGAACCTAGTCAGGCAGGGCTCTGGAAGCCTGATGAAGGATGTTACTTTTTATATTAATTAAAGGGAAAGAATTTAGGCAGAGTAGCTCTGCCTTTTGAAAGTAGTACTGTACTGAAGCTGGAGTGTCCAGGAAGCATGGGTGTTGGGTTCCAATCAGGGGTCTTTGCAGGAGTCTAGACAAAAGATGATGGAGTTGAAAACAGTAAGAGTTCTTTAGGAAGTAACTCAAGAGGAAGACTGGACTGCAGAAGAAGGGTGAAGGTGGTGGGAAGAATAACTTCCAGGTTTTACTGCCATTATAATTAGGAGACAAAATTAGTTCAATATACTGAACACGCACACACACACACACAGAGAAATAGAAAATCTTTTCTTTTGTTAGAGAATGGCCATCCTTCCATCATTATATTTGTCAGGAGAATAGAAACTCAACGAATCCCAAACTTTAAAGAAAGTGAAGGTGTTCTCCACATTGTATAGCAAATATTCTCATAATTTTAAATTATCAGGATAATGTTAGTCTAAAGGATAGATGGGTGAATTCTATCATTGTAAAATCACAGTCCCTCAAGTCAATTTAAGCTCACTTAGCTTTATGAAAATATCAATAATATTATTTTGTCCTTTCTTCATTCTTTTTTATTTAAAACACAAATTGATGAAATACAGCCTAAGGGTTAAATCTGGCCCTCAGTCTGTTTGTGTAAACAAAGTTTTATTGGAACCCAGCCATATCCATTCATTGACCTCTTGTCCATGGCTTCTCATAGGCTACAGGGGCACAGTGGAATCGTTGCAACAGAAACTAGATGGCCCACGAAGTTTAAAACATTTGGCCTTCTGAATGGGGCCTCAAAACACTAAATTCTAAATATATAATAGCAACGTGTTTTTTTGAAAAACTGTATCTTCTGCCTTAATATGAATTTCTTATTTCTTTAGAACAAACATAATTTTATATGTAATTTTGGGGTCCTGGAATAAATATCCTTCTAGTCCACCATTCTTAAACTATGCTTTCTGTTGTTTTTCTCTTTTTCTAATATATATCTTATTAGTCAATCTCTGGCATATTCAAAGGCAGGCAGAGTCCCGAGACACTTACATGTATAACTCTCAATTTTTATTGCACATATTCCATATTAATGCATCAGCTGCTTTATTAAAATATTTGGAAAGTATTTATACACTAAATTGTGTGCTGAGTCTAAATGCTTCACTGAGGAATAAATAAAAGTTGTCATCTCAAATGTAGTAATAAAGCATTAATACTGTTGAGAGCCTACTCTCTTATACAAAGTATTCTGATAGTCCATGGATCCAGGGAACTCAATGAGAGCTTCTGTTTAATAATTCAAGTAAAGATATTTAGACAGAGATGGGAGCTGACCAGGAGGTGAGAAAGATGAGGTGGCCACAGATAAAACAGACAGAAGTAAGGGTCTTAGTAAGATTGGCTATGAAATAAATTGCTCCTTTGCTTTAGAATTTGAAAAGCATTGCACTATTTAATAAGATATGCAAATTGCAGTTCCTAAATTCAAGACCATTTATGGCTTTGAGATTTCATTCATTGTAGTAACCAGTTTGTTTTTTTTGTTTTTGTTTTTTTGAGATCTATGTGGGCAAATTCTTAATTAATTTATTTATTTTATTTTTGGCTGCCTTGGGTCTTTGTTGCTACGCACGGGCTTTTCTCCAGTTGCGGCGAGCGGGGGCCACTCTCCGTTGCGGTGCGTGGGCCTCCCATTGGCCAGCCTCTCCCATTGCAGAGCACAGGCTTTAGGCGCGCGGGCTTCAGTAGTTGTGGCACATGGTCTCAGGAGTTGTGGCTTGCGGGCTCTAGAGCACAGGCTCAGTAGTTTTAGCGCACGGGCTTAGTTGCTTCGCGGCACGTGGGATCTTTCCCGACCAGGGCTCGAACCCACGTCCCCTGCATTGGTACGTGGGCAAATTCTTAAAGAGTAAATTCTCGTATTTGTTAATACTTTTTCTTATATTAATGCCTCACAAGTACACTAGACTAAATAAAACTTGCAAAATGCTGTTGGAAACGTCCTATGACAATTTCATGTTCTTCTGTATGCCTCACTGCTAAGGAATTAGGTGGCTCTTCTGAAAAGAGATTCTGTGGACCTTATGTCAAAGGCTGTGGGACTTGTGAGATGCCAGTCCACCATCATCCCTACATCCAACCTTTCATCTGGAACTCACTGAATGCACCATATCAGTTCTGCCAAATGATGTGTCAAAACCTAGGGAAAAAAAATTAACCAAAAAGTTCTTAAGACACAGTGTGCAAATAGTCATTAAAAGCAGTAATTATAGCCACAAATAAAAGGACAATCTTTAGATACTAACAAATAATAGCTCTTTTCAGCTATAGGTACCTGTATGAGTAAACATCAAAGTCAGTGTTATCATCTACTAATACAAATCACTGCTGCCTATCAGTGAGAGCCAAAGTATATCAGTAAAAATTTATGCTTTAGATTTTCTTAGAGTTGTATTTAAGGGGGCAAATTTCCACTTGTTCAAGGTTGTACCTGCCAAGTTTCATTATTTTAGTGGTACCCTTTCCCCTTTGTAAGCCATTTTAAGTTCTTTATTACAAAGAAGGGAAAGTAAATAAACAAATTGGGCAAAATCAGCACAGACGATATTAAAACAAACACCCCCTGAGCTTGCTTCTGCTGGGTTTCGGCTCTATTTTCCATGAACATGCTATGTAAGCTGATTAATGCATCTCTTATCCCACTTGGGAGAACAAAGTGATTCTTCAAACAGAGATACCCACAGCATTCAAAACTGCCCGTGATATTTGCACTCAGGATGTTCCTTCTAGTGGTATATATGTGTTCGTGTGTGTGCATGTGTGTGCAAACTCTCTTTATATACACATATTCTTTTTCAATTAAAAATATAAAACATAAATATTTTAAAGAAGGCAAAAAAGAACACCATGACTAATACATACCAGGTGTTAAAAGTTTGAGAAATGTTGTAGGTGTCAAAGTAACTTTCTTTGACATAACTTGTGTCAATAATTATGCTTACAAATTATAAGCAAGTAGAACTATTTGGGGGCTTCTCTGTCATATATATTTCCTATGCCTCTCAAGAGGAAGATTTTATTATCTTATACATATAGATACTTTGTTCAAGAGTAGATCCATGGTTCTTTTGATCCAACTGGACATCAAGAAATACATTCATCTAGACTAGAACATTCTAGAGCTATTCCAAAATAAGTTCTTTGAAAGTTTATGGAAAAACTTCTCAAGCCATAAGAAGTGGGTATTAGACATGTAACTCAATTGATTTTGACATAAGTGGAAATCACCAAAATTAAAAGCTGGATTTCAGTTAACATGTGCATCTCTGTTTTGTGGGCCTGAGCAGGGTGGCCTCACTTTATATATCTCTTTCTAATTATGAGTTATTTTCCAAACCAGGCTTTTAGAGCACATATCTCTAGTTTCTGCTAAGAATCAGTCTAACAGTTGATACTTTGGTACTTATGCTACAGCATATTATCACTTTCCAAAACAACATAACAGTTTTTTTTTTAAGTCAAGCAAAATGGTTAAGCTTGCAAATTTAACAGAACCTAAAGATAGAAGATGTAAAAGACCTGTAGATTTTCTTCCATGGGTAGACGTAAATGCTAATGAAGTGTTCCTTGAAACAAATTTAAATTAAACCATGAGCTACCTTCAACAAATATATGAAAGTTCAAGAAGAATTGAAAATGTAACTGCCGTTAGGACCGACGTGCTGATGGGCCACATTCTCAGGTGGAAGGTAGTTTTCTTTCTCCTGCACATTAATAATGACAGGTGGTGCTGGAGATAATTTTAACCAGATTATGGTGAACTGTAGTTCTGATTCAAAGGTTTTTTTCACTGCTTTGTTTGAATAAAGTATGACTGAACACAGTTTAAAATTCATTTATTTCCCAAAAGCATTTGAAGATTTTTGTGAGAGAACTGATGAGGTACTTGCTTTTTTTTTTCCAAAATAAATAAATAAATCTTTGAAAAACTTAAAGCACTGATTTTTAAAGGGCTTCACAGACTTTTATGTGAAGATAGCTTTCTCTAATTCCTGAATGTGAAGATGCCTGTTCACAGAGCTTCCAGACCTGAAGTGTGTATGCTTACATGTGTGTGTGTGTTTATAAAGAATGCATAGAAGAATAATTTCTTATCCTTGGACTTTTAAAACAAAGCTTCTCCTGATTGGCAAGATATGGAAATCATTTCAGCCAAGAAGTGAAAACTTATATCTCTTTGGTGTTTACATCTTACAAGAAAAAGTGTTCTTTCTAAGTAAGCTAAGCTTTGACTAGCATCTGCCTCTTGGTCAAATTTGAGGCATCTGAATCTCATTCAAAAGCCTTGAAGGAAGCTTTAAATCAATCAAACCCATTTCTTTTATGAACTTGAGCACCTGCATGCGTGTATGTGTGTGTATGCATGTGTTTGAGAACGTAAGAATAAATGTATACTCTGCTGATTTTTGACAGGCATGTTTAAGGCATAGTCTCATTTGCTAAAGCAATCAAAAGCAAAAATATAATCAAAATTCTCAGATACCAAGTTTTTAAACCAATTAAATATTAGTCAGTGTTAGGACTTTAAATTATTCAGACAAGGATTTCCTTTTTTAAAGCAATGCTATGTGCATTGTGCTAACAAAAGAAGTATATGTGAAGATAGCACCAAATCATTATAGCTCAAGTCATTTATCTTTATTTAACAATCACTTATATCTTGCTTACTATATTCCAACCTGTTTGCAAATATGAACTCACTCCTCTTAATATAATGAAGTGGGGACTTTTTGTACCCCTATTTTATTTCTTACATGTACATGACATTGAAACACAGACAAGCCGAGGTCCAAAAGCTCATGAAAATGGTGGACCCCCGATATGAATTTAGGCAGCCTTCTGTTCAGGGCATCTATTTTGACAACATCAAAATCTGTGTTCTTAACCACGTACCCAACCTCCTTAATCAGTGTTGCCCTTTGAACTGAAAGCACTTTATAAATTCTGAGTCTGGGACTTCCAACCAAAATTAAATAATCCTGAAAAAGAAAGGAGAAAGCTATCCCACTCTGCACTAATTCTTTCTGTCAAATATCCCAAGTACTTAAAAAGCATCCCTTATAAATCTCTTTCAAGGGGTAACAGATTTTCTCTAATCCTTAACCAAAGTAAGGAGAATATAAGAGCTACTGTGGGTATAAGTATTAGTCCACAAAGGCAAATAAGCTAGAAATATGCCTTAGTGCTTCAAAGCCCAACTTAGCTTTCTAACTCTGAACCTCCCTGTAAGGGTCCACACCAGGTGTCTGCTCTTTCCCTAGCATCTTCCATAGTGTCAGGATATTGAGGGGGAGGAGGAAGTTGGGTTATCTGCTCTTATAAGTGGTCCACGCAGGTTAGGAATGAGATACCTATTTTTCCAATTCTGGAGACCTGTTAGTTTTCTGCTACTTTGTACTACGTGTAAGAGCCAGGAATCTTGCCATGTTGCATGTGACCCTGCCTGCTTGGAACTACCTGTCGGGCACTTCCCCCATAGTGCCACCCCTGCCTAATCCTCTAAAATAATTTCTCTCTCTCTTGTCTCTATCTCTCTCTTTCTCTTTGGATGTTTGGGAGAGAATTCCAGGGTTTTCTTCCATGATCTGGTCAAAACTCCCTGAAAATGCCAATAATTATCCTTTTGCAAAGACCTTCAGTACTTTGCACACAAACCCAGGGAGACTGGCAGGTTATTTTGGGTTTCTGCTCTGACACAGTTTCTCACTTGAGGTAATGAGAACAAAGCCAACTACCTGCTAACATGCGGAAAGGTGAGGAAGACAATTCTAACCCGAGCATGCAAGTTTCCTCTTATAAATATTATTCTCATCTCAGAATGATTCCCCTTCTCTTAAAGAAAAAACAAAGAACTTTTTTCCTAAAGCCAAGCTTTGAGAGGTTGAGTATATTCTATATTAACAGGTATAAGGAAAGGGCTTTTAAAAGAAGAATATTTATCTTAATATTAGTTGCACTATTAGATCAGAAAACAATGTTGTTTGACAAACACTGCTGTATTTATCAAATAAAAACTAGATGGTACATTCAGCATACAGATCTTTTTTAATGCCACTCTCAAATAAAAGGAGCCAAGCGTTCTTTGAAGAAATGACTGATTCTAGGGCTACAGCAGAGAACATGGAGATGAGCCTGGAATATCTGGTAACACCAGAAAGTAAGGAAATGATAACACACATACACACACACCCACACCCAATGAGGACATGTCAAAGGGATATAGGAGCCAACAGAAAGAGCTCCAAATGGCCAAAGCTGGAACAAATTAGCAAAAAAATAAATAACAGTGTTGGATTATAACTCAAATATCTCTGAGTCTATACCAATATAAATAAATGATTAAATAGAGAATAGACAAGTCTCCTGTGCAGAAAATTTCAAATAACACTTGTAGATAGTATGCCCTCCAGAAGGTAGAGCATAACTATCCATTTCTTAAGTGTAGGCTGCCCATAATGACTTCCTTCCAGAGAGTACAATATGGAAATGGGGGGAAAAAAGTAACTTTACTGTGAAAAACCTGACAAATACCATCTCAGTCAGATGATCAAGGTTAATATCAATAGTAGTCATACATCATGTTGATAGCATGTAGTTTTTTTTTAAATTGGGGTATAGTTGCTTCACAATGTTGTGCTAGTTTCTTCTGTACAGCCAACTCAATTAGCCATATATATACACATACCCCCTCCCTTTTGGATTTCCGTCCCATCTAGGTCACCACACAGCATCGAGTAGACTTCCCCAAACTATACAGCAGACTCTTACTAGTTATCTATTCCATCATAGCAGTGCATACATGTCAATCCCAATCTCCAGGTTCATCCCACCACCCCCCTTTCCCCCCTTGGTGTTCATGTGTTTGTTCTCTATGTCTGCATCTCTATTTCTGCTTTGCAACTAGGTTCATCTGTACCGTTTTTCTAGATTCCACATATATGCATTAATATATGATATTTGCTTTTCTCTTTCTGACTTACTTCACTCTTTTTGACAGACTCTAGGTCCATCCACATCTCTACAAATGACCCAATTTCATTTCTTTTTATGGCTAAGTAATATTCCATTATATATATATATATATATATATGTATGTATGTATGTATATATATATATATATATATATATACACACTACATCTTATTTATCCATTTGTCTTTCGATGGACATTTAGGTTGCTTCCATGACCTGGCTATTGTAAATAGTGTTGCAGTGAACATTGGGATGCCTGTGTCTTTTTGAATTATGGTTTTCTCAGGGTATGTGCCCAGTAGTGGGATTGCTGGGTCATATGGTAATTCTATTTTTAGTTTTTTAAGGAACCTCCATACTGTTCTCCCATAGTGGCTGTATCAGTTTACATTCCTACCAACAGTGCAAGAGGGTTCCCTTTTCTCCACACCCTCTCCAGCATTTATTGTTTGTAGATTTTTTGATGATGGCCATTCTGACTGGTGTGAGGTGATAACTCATTGTAGTTTTGATTTGCATTTCTCTAATAATTAGTGATATTGAGCAGCTTTTCATGTATGTGCCTCTTGGCCGCCTGTATGTCTTCCTTGGAGAAATGTCTATTTAGGTCTTCTGCCCATTTTTTGATTGGGTTGTAGTCTTGATAGGATGTGATGAGAATGGTGCTATCCCTTTGTGGTCCTTCTCCCAAAAAACACATTACCTCAGTCTAATCATGAGGATAAGAGACAAACAAAAATTGAGGGAAATGCTGCAAATTGTCTGACCAATATTCCTCAAAAATGTCAAGGTCATCAAAAGCAAGGAATGTATAAGAAACTGTCATAGACTAGAGGAGTATAGGGCAATATGATGACTCCACATTAAATGTAATGTGGTCCCTTGGATAGGATCCTGTAACAGGAAAAGGTTATTACGTAAACACTAAGGATATCTGAAAAAGGATGAATATTGGTTAATAATAATGTATTGATATGTATTTAGTAGTTGTGACAAATGTACCATACTAATGTAAGATGTTAATAATAAGAGAACAGGTTGTGAAGCATACAGGAACTGTCTTTCTTCTATCTTCACAAACCTTTTGTAAATTCAAAACTGTTATAAAATAAAAGGTTTATTTTAAGAATTCAAATGGTAACCTAACAATCTATGAGATGGACTGAGTCAGCTCATTGAGCTTGCCCGGCCATATTGTCTCAGCCAATGTACACCCCCAATGCCGCCCTTTACACAGTGATGTTGCAGAAAGAATTCTGTCAGGGACAAAAATTATGGCATGGGAGAGGGTTAATAATTAAAAGCTTTACATTTTTAAGTTTATTATTGAATCACTTATTTGCTCAAAAATATATGGAAAGAAATTTAAAAAGAAAATCTCAAAGCAGCAAGTTTTCTTAAATGGTACTTTTCGTTCTTTTGGTTTGTTTGTTTGAGAGTCTGCAGTAGAATACAATTTGAGAGGTTTATGGAGAAATTATAACTACTGTTAATTTTTTTTTCCAGTTCAGGCATGTAAAGGGATACTAATATGCAGTTTTGTTTTTTTTAAAGAAAGAAAAACAAACAAAAAGAAAAACCAGTAGCAGATTGAATTCAGATAAAGGTACTAAACCCAATTAGAAAGAACATTAAAAAATAAAATAACAAACAATGGGAAAAACATAAGAGCAAGCATTCCTCTCCTTAGATGGAATCACAGCTGTAAAATGCTGAGACACCAAATGCATTTTGCCTCAACCAGATTACAGAGGAAAAGACGCTCTTATTTTGGATGGAGTTCAGAATTTGACACCGTCTCTCACCTTTTGAGGTCACTTGCTTTTTTGTTCATTACAATGCATAAACTTTGCTCATACCTTGTTAAATGCCAGATCAGTGTAAGTGTAGTAATGAAGTTTGTTGTTTGTTTGTTTATTTGTTTGCTTTTTGAAAAGTCTGCACAGCATATTGAGAGGCTTTTCATTTCAGGGCTTAAAATATTTAATGAGCAGGTGGCTTACTGCCAGCTACAACTTACTACTCACCCGCTATAAAGAGAAAAAACTATAAAGTTCAACATCAGCTACTCTTACAGCCCGTTCAGGCCTAGGTTTGTAGGTTTGCAAGTACATTAGAAAAAGCTTACAGTGTGTGAAAAGAAAAGAGTATGTGAGACATAAAGGAGCAGATATTGTTAAGATATATGCCAGTGTCTGACTTGTCAGCTTATACATTTACTTTTCTTTATGATTATTAGAATTTGTAGTATTTTGTAACTAAAAATGCAACTTGCTTTACTTCCAAGATGTTGAGCTATCATCATCATCAACATTGTCATAGTTACCATCAGCTTTACTAGAAATAGGACCTTAAGCTCCTCCACTTGAATTTGCTTTGCAAAATTGTCTCTAGAGATATTTTTATTCTTAAAATTTCTTTGACATTACCCCACTTATTATTATTGATGTGTTAACAGAAAACTATAATTTCTGAAATTGCTTTATAGTGTGTGAAGTGGTTCTCAATAACAAATTTCTGAAATGTAGTAACTTTAGGGAATCTAACAAGAAGAAGGAAGCTTTAAATTCCCTTATAAATGATCAATTAATATAAGACTTAGACACGTCAAAGAAGAGACTGTGCAACCCAAAGAAGGTTCACAGATGCTTGTAAACTCTTATTGGATTTGACACTGGACACTTAGAAGAAACCTGTTTATTAGTGATTTATTTCCTGGAAAGTTAGAGATACCAAATTTTTGTGCAATGAGTCACTCCAAAGGAAAGACATTATCGTAAGAATGATGACAAGTACTCTGGCTTGTGAAGAAGAAAATCTTATTCCCAGCCTTGAGCTGGTGTAATATGACTCTGATAATACCCTTGGGTCTCAGGCTCTACACCGTTGTGAAAGAACCAGGGAAGAATGGACTACAAGATCTTTTCCAGCTCTAAAATTGTTTCATTGTGTAAACACAGATATTTTTATCCTCTACAAAATAATTAGTGCTATATGTCATTTTGTAAAAGTCTGTTTAGGAGTAGTTCAATCACATCTGCCGTTATCAAGTAAAAAATGCAATTCACTTTAATCTGTGATAGTATTATCTATCAGCTGCTAATAAATCAGTTGTTCTAAATTCTATTTTCCAAAGCTTTGATACAGACTTTTATCATTAGTGAAATTTAGGGACAGAAGTGTTTCCTGTTTCAAAGATTTAATGAAGCATTCTTTTTAAAGGTTATTACCAGGTTATTGTATATCAAAGCAGATCATAACTGAACTTCATTCTTATATAATTTACTCTGACTTTGAGAAATTCCTTTACATATTCATTAATAGAGAAATCTTGAAATCTGTGGATCCCAAGAGACCTGTAGTGTTTCTGTAGATCATGCATGTTCTCAGTGGTGGTGCAGTTTTCTCTCAAGAGAGCGAAAATTGGTTTATTGAGGGAAGATTAAAAAATAAGTTAGCTATTTTGAGTGTTTGAGGCCTTCCAAAGGGCCTTAGTATGTATACAGATATAAGGATATCAGTGAGATTAAAATTTTATGGGGAATGTTTAGGAAAAAAATGTCTAAAAAGGTTTATTAGGGGGACAATAATGAAGAAAAGGCCGCATCACTGAAAAGCCAAAGCAATTTAAATATATATTTTTAAACCCTCAAAACTGTATCTGGGTGAGAAAGCAGAGTGCCAAGTTACTTCGCAAAGCAAATTAAACGGACTGAGTTATAAACCTTTCAAAAATTAGACTTATAATGAGCGTGCAGACAGATCTTTAACTGTAGCAATTCCTTCAAGGACTAAGCCACTCTAACATCCTTTGGGAGCCTAACTGAAACTGATTATGGTTGACATCTCATAATAGACTTTAGTTTAAATGATTTCTTTTTGGATCTAAAAACAGTTTTGGTTCCATGTATTTCTAAAGTGTGCAATATACTTCCTTTATTTTTTAATAATGATATGATGTCTAAAATGTTAAAATTTTAAAAGTATGTCGAACTGCCTTTGAAAACACAAACATGAACTAAACCAAAGTGTAGGCCACACGAATCACATTCTTTGTCTTCACTTGGTGTTTGTGTGGACTACTGAACTCCTGGGAGCTTTACGTTTTGACAGGTGGAATCTTTAAGAGGATCGTTTTCTTTAACACTGTATTTAAGCAGAGCCTAGGGGAAAGTAACAGTTGCCGTCACAGAACTGATTTCATTTTGTAAGTGTGTTTAAGAAAATTAATCAGCTTCTGTGATTCATAGTTACCAAGGAAGATGCACAATTTTGATATAATATTTGATTCTGTTGAAAATATGTGTGGGAGGTATATGATCAAATAGTTTTGTATGGAAGCAATTTCCCTTTATATTATTTATGTTGAAAGATTTTTGCTAATAACAATAGTAATCAGCGACACTTTATAAGAAATGCAGTATACAAACTGTAATACCAATGACACTAACAAAGCATCAATTATAACTGCATTATTGTAAAATGCTTCTATTGCAGTGAATCTGTCAAGTTCTGATCATGTGAATTTTATTTTTGCCAACATCACTTCATATGCCATAGCCATGAAAGAATAAAAGGAAAGAGAATATGTTTTGCATCTATGTGTCATGCATTTCACTAAGAGATAATCACATCCAAGAAATGTGGGAGTTGAGTCACAAAACAGTAAGTACGTGTAATAGAGCAAATCAAGTCAGAAAATAGGGTGAGAATAGCACTACTGCTCATCTTTCCAACTCTGAGCATTAAGACTTATATCTCTTAGCACTCATATTTCCAATTTAAATGAAGGTAAATATATTTTCAACTTTTGACTTCCTAATTCAGACCTAGAAAAAAAAGGAACCTGTTTAGTCTACTCAGGACTAGAAAAAATGTCATGCAATAGAAAAAGGAGAATAAGTAAATATGAATAATAAGATAAACTATGAATAAGAATATACATTTTATAGTCCATCATAGTTCATAAAATTGGATTTTAAATCTATATAAGGACAGAAGTGGAAACCACATGAGAATCTTGATATCTTAGAATCTCCAAGGAAATGAAAATTGTGTACAGTAGCAAAACTATAACAAGCAGTATTATAAATGATTTTATTAAATATTTTAATATAAATCAACTAAAATTAGATAAGATGGCTTTTTAATATTTTATAATCAATAACCATATTTTAAAAAACCAAAATAGTGGAAACTTCATATAATTTCCCAGGATTTTGCTCTGAAATCTTAAACAGCCCAAGAGCTTAGCACAGGCTACAGCAATTTTAGATTGGAGGTCAACATAAGGTATGTCAAGAGCACTAGTCTAGAAACACTGGGCATAAGTGCACTTGCTAACTGAGTGACATCTCTGGGTACATTTCCTTTTCTTTTTTAAAAGAGGTAGTTGGACTGATGCATGTTTCTGAAATCATTAGATCATGGCCAACTCTGAGAAAATGATAGCAGCTGTGCAATAGCTATTCATAAAAATCCACATATTCAAAAATATTTTCATTTCAACAAGATTCTCTGTGTCCTTGAAGCCACTTTGTGGGACCCTTGGGACCCATTGGTTTCATGAACTCACAGTTCAGGAACCTTGAACTGAGATTATTTTAAGGACTTCTTTCACCTACGATATTTTTGTCTGTGTTTCTAAACCAAGTTTATTCTAAGTACCATGGATTGTATAAATTTATATTTTGAAGCAGAAATCAAATGGACTCTTTTTACTTAATTACATTTATGGAATACAGATAGGTCCAAGCTTACTCAAGGAGAAAAGTCAACCAACCAAATTCAAGAGGGAACTTATATATGTAACTGGCTAAACCCTAAAACTCTTGAGTGATCCATGATCACAAGTCTGTTCCTAAATCATTCTCTACTATAATCAGAAGGCCAGTAACTAGTGTTTTTTATTATTGTTGTTTTTATCCTTCAATCAGAGTTGGGCTTCCAACTCCCTAGGAAACTCCCTAGGAAAGACAAATTATAAATATCTGGTAGCAACACCTTAGATGCTAGTAAGAAAAAAGATTTTGTGGCAGTCAAAGACTTGGGTCAGAATTCCATCGCTTTCTTTTACTGGCTGGACAACTATGACAATTTAATTTCTGACTCCAAACTTTCATTTCCTGTATTTGTAAAATAGAGTATAAAACCTCCAAAGCAGGTTTTTGTGAGATAACAGATTACAGGCATACCTTGTATTGTGCTTCACTTTATTGTGCTTCACAGATACCGCAGTTTTTACAAATTGAAAGTCTGTGACAACTCTGCACTGTCAGATGATGGTGAGCATTTTTTAGCAGTAAAGTATTTTTTAATTAAGTTATGTACCCCCTTTAAACTTAATGCTATTTTACACTTAATAGAATACAGTACATGTAAACATAGCTTTTTTTTTTTGACATATAGTTGATCTACAGTATTCTATTGGTTTCAAGTGTACAGCACAGTGATGCAATATTTTTATAGAATATACTTCATTTAAAGTTATTATAAAATAATGTCTATGTTTCCCTGTGCTGTACAATATATCCTTGTAGCTTATTTATTTTTTATATACTAGTTTGTACCTCTTTTCTCCTATCCCTATCTTGCCCCTCTCCCATCCCTGTGCCCACTGGTAACCACTAGTTTGTTCTCTATATCTGTGAGTCTGTTTCTGTTTTGTTATATTTGGGTTTTTTTAATTAGTTTTTTAATTACTTATATTTTAAATCAAAATATAAGTAATAACATACAGTATTGTCTTTCTCTGTCTGACTTATAATACCCTCTATGTTCATTCATGTTTTTGCAAATGTCAGAATTTCATTGTTTTTTATGGCTCAGTAGTATTCCATTGATATATACCACATCTTCTTTATCCATTCATCAGTTGATGGACACTTAGGTTGCTTCCATATCTTGGGTATTGTAAATAATGCTGCTATGAACATTGAGTGCATGTACTTTTTTGAATTAGTGTTTTTATTTTCTTTGTCTATATACCCAGGAGTGGGATTGCTGGATCATATATTTGTTCTGTTTTTAGTTTTCTGAGGAACGTCCATACTGCTTTCCATAGTGGCTGCACCAATTTACATTCCCACCAACAGTATACTAGGGTTCCCTTTTCTTACATCCTCACCAACATTTGTTATTTGTGGTCTTTTGGACAATAGCCATTCTGACAGATATGAGGTGACATCTCATTGTGGTTTTGATTTGCATTTCTCTGGTGATTAGCAATGTTGAGCATCTTTTCATATACCTGTTGGCCATCTGTATGTCTTCTTTGGAAGAATATCAATTCAGGTCTTCCTATGTTTTTGTTTTTGGATATTAAGTTGTATGACCTGTTTATATATTATGGATATAAACGCCTTATTGGTCATATCATTTGCAAATATTTTCTTCCATTCAGTTGGTTGTCTTTTCATTTTGTCAATGGTTAAACATAACTTTTATATGCACTGGAAAATCAAAAAATGTGTGTGACTTACTTTATTGTGATATTCACTTTATTGCAATAGTCAGGAATTGAATTCTCAGTATCTTTGAGGTATGCCTATACATACATGCACACACACATATACGTATGTATAAAAATCCTCCAAGGCAGGGTTTTACAGAGATAAGAGTACACATACATAAATACATATGTGCATGCATACATATATGAATAAATATACATAGATGTGTCTATGAATACACAAGTATACATGAATATATACATACATGTGAACATGTGCTGTGTGTGTGTTCTAGCAAGGTGCCCAGCATATAAAAATTCCCTAAACAAGATAGCTTATATTGTCTTCAACAAGCTCCTGGCAGCATAGAAAGCACCTTGTGCACATTAAAAAAAAAAAGGAGCTCCTTCTGAACAAGAACATTATCAAAAGATGCCTATTCCTCCTGGCTAATACAAGCCAGTCCCATGGCTCAGGACTAGATTTCACCTATTACTCATGCCTTGAGCTGGGCATCAAAAATGGCTCTGCTAGACATTAAGCTGTTCTCACTCTGGTTCTTGCTATGCCCTATACCAATAACTCTCAAAGGATGATCCCCAGACCAGCAGCAGCATCACTTGGAAGCTCGTTAGAAATACACATTCTCAGGCTCCACTTCTGATCTAGTGAATCAGAAATCTATGTTTAATCAGCCCTCCAAGTGGTTCAGATGCTTTCTAAAGTTTGAGAACCACTGCCTCATACCAGGTTCCATTCTCCATTACACCAACAAGTCGTAAGTAGTGTGAGCAGACTCTGTCCTCCTCCTCCTGTTTCTCTTCCTCCTCTGTATACTTCTCAACCAAAGAGAATTTACCATACCATGCTGAAGGGATTTGAGGACACTTATGTATTATAAAGAATAAAAGCTTCTTTGGCTTGGTGTTATACATTTTATTTCTTCTAAGTGTTACATCTCCTACTGAGTACCTCAGAGTAATGACAGCTGGTTATGCTTTCTTGGGGTTCCCTCAGGTGACCTCCCCATCCTGTGATCTCTATTTGCTTCTGCCTGAGCCCTCCTCTAATAAAGCCCCTCCTGTGAGCAGGTCAGCAACTCAAATCACCATCTATAGAGTGAGGCATTTGGGCAAAACTATACGTTCAAGTCAATGTCAAAGCTCCTTCTTTATGATCCAGTATACTATGAGTTGTACAGGCAACTAGGTTGATGCTATGAAGATCCATAAGAGGTATAGTCACCTGGATGATAACTCTGACTCTAAGTATGAGACGTGTGGATTTCTTTCATAAAGCTGAGTGGAAGAGTTTTGTCTTAGTTATTGTGTCTGACCCACCTTCATCTTTAACAAGCTGACTCCAAAGATTGCTGAGTTTCCATTTTCACTCTTGATGTTAGCTCTTAACCCAGGGCTTTTCTCACTCATCCTTTACATGTTATAAGGAATAGAGAGTAATAAGACAGTAGGGACTTCAAACAAAATGAAATAGATTGAAACACAGGGAGTGCGCTGAATATTTCCCAAAACTCTTTTGCTAGTCAGCTGAAAGAAATATGAAGTTTGTCTCCTCAACATCGGAATGTCACAACAGCAGGATTTCATAGGGACTCATTTGTGAAATATTTGGTATAATATAAAGGATAGTTTATAAAGTAAAAATAGAAATGGGAAGTGGATAAATGCCTCAAATAGGGAAATACTGAAAAAAAACCTCTTACTCTTTTATTTTGAATGTGTGCAATGTATCTCATTTTGTTTGTTTTTAATTAGAACTTTTTCACATTTATTTGCTCTTCTCCTGTATATTTGGATATTGAGCTTGACTTTACCAATTCTCTCTACTGCTTTATATTAAAATAACATTTTTAAAAGCTAGGCAATGGAATGATATGAGCCTCAAACCTATAGGTTGAGTGTGGTCCATTCTTAATATTGTCTAACATTCTAGGAATTTCTGATGCTTTTTATTACTATAATCAGTAAACATTTTTTGCAGGGATTTGAGGACCTGTCCTTTATAGAATTCGAAAAAAGAAAGTTTACTTCTAGTTTCATCACCTTTCCTATTTCCCCATGTACCCATCCTGTTCACACTATTTCTTAGTTCTTCAGAGAGCCAAGTGGGAGATCTCATTGGATGGATATGACCTTCAAGTCCGACTCTTGCTTTGCCCACCATCTGAATCTACAATTTTTTTATCCTATGTGTGTTTCTTCACAAATCTTAGTTCTGACTACTATGATAATCTGTCAATAATTTAAGCTAAGATAGTGGTTTAAATGTATGTTTTCCCAAGGTTATAGATAAGTCTTTGGTAGGTTATGCATAAAGACTGCTCAAGACTCGAATCAAAGGAACCACAAGGAGGTTTCCTGGGCCCCTCCAAGTAACTTTCAAGCAGTGTGTCTTATAACTTGTGAATTTAAGGAGTTTATGCTAAAGTATTTGGTGAAACAAATCATCATAGAAAATAAATATCCATTCCCATTCATAAACAGTATTATTTGCCCATGTGCCCAGAGGTGTCTAAATTTCTCACTTACATTCTTAATATATTTAGATGTTCTGCTTCCAATGATTCTGTTCATTCAAGGTCTCTACTCTAGAAGCTGATAGTCTTCTTATTTACCAAGGTCCCTTCAATGTACAAAAAACAAAATACCACAGAAGAAGATGAGGTTCCAACCTTATTAGAGTAGCCTTTATCTGATTATGGAGACAGACATTTGGCACAAGAAAATCCTCCTTTTAGTTAATTTCTAAACTATGCAAATATGCCCACTCTTAAAATTCCACCAGTTTAATTTACTAAGAATTTTAATATATTAATCTTCCCAAATGATGTGACCTTTTAACAAGGGATTTCGACATAGTGACTAATATGAGAATTGCAGACCATGTGGCAAGTCCACGAGGAATATCTATTTGAACAGTTGGATTTGCTCACTTTCCAACACTCACAGCAGTAATTGTTAGAGATTTAACATACCTTCTTATAAAAGAGAAAAAACAGTATCCTTGCATATTGGAGATAAGGCTCTTCTTACCTTTATGTTTCTATTTCATGTTTAGAAGCAAACAGAAGGTTGCTTTTATAAGGTTTTTATAATGACTTCCTGGTGTTTTGGAGTGTTAAGACTAAGAGAGAGCTCAGAGAATATCTGCTCCGAAAGAATTTAGCCCCAGAAAGTGGACTTGCCCAAGGTTACAGAGGAAATTAAGAATGTGCCAACATAAGATCTCTTACTAAGTCCAGTTCTCTCTCCTTTGCACTGGAACACCTTTCACGTGATTTTGTTTTCCTGTCTTCCTAGAGTTATTCAGAGTAATGTTTGTTTATGTTCTTGATGTTAATGACAATGGCAGCTAATACACTGGAAATTTCCTTAAGTAACTTGACAACCCTATATGTGACATTGTACATCACTTAAATTGAAAGAAAAGTATGACTGATGCAGCACGCCTCAAAATTAAGTCTGTCATAAACTGCTCTGTATGAGTCATAGAAGCCACAATACTGTATTTAGAATAATAATAAGACAAGGAATAATGGCATCTTAAAATTTAATGAGGTAGTTTAGTTTAAATGTACATTGTTAGTTTGTGTCAACCTACTGCCCATTGCAAGCAGCACATTTTTTAACAACCTTGTGCAATGGGGCTGTAAATTACTATAATTAAATTAAGCCATAACCTTATCCAGGCAATATGAGATATTTACACTTTGTTTCTGTAATCATATTATCTGCTCAGAACAGAAGCTACAGTAGAATAAAAAAAATCAAACAGCACCATCAACCATGTCACTTATAAATTTTCAAAGGGAAAATAAAGCTACTTGGGATTAGCTATCCACTTTCCAGGTATGTCCATCACCAATCTCTGACGTAAGCAATTACCATTTAATGCATCTTTGTTAACTGGTTGTTAAATTTGAAAGCAGAGCACAATGTGGGATAAAAAAGTTTGCCTCAAATAAGCATACCTGCATGCCTTTTCGTTTCTTTCCAATCTCATTTTAAGATTATAGGCAGATGGAGAGAGATTACTAGTTTGATTTCATGGGATGGTACAGATTCTGAGAGACAACTCTGAACCCTGGAAGCAATATAATAAAATTAGCTTTTTTTTGATGATTCCTCCATTATGGTTTTCATAAAATTTGTATTGTGCTGGGACAATTTTTCATGGATTATTTTTAGGTATGTACTGTTTTCCTCTGGGCATGGTAATTGGAGTTGGAAGGAGATGCTTGTTAATAAAAAGACGGAGAGGGATTAACTATTTTCTCCTCTCTTTTATTTCAATTGTTTGTAACATCTGATAGCACTTGTCATATATTGTAATCAATATATAGATAATAAGTTCTTTGAAGTCGGTGCTTTAATTTATTCCAAGACTGTAAGTGCCTAGCATAGTACACAGTACAAAGTAGGGTCTCAATAAATATTTATTGATAGAATAAAAAATTGAGGAAAGGAATGAGATTTGTTTTCTTCAGATATTATGATTTACAAACGCTAAACCTTATTTTTCACTTTTAAGTTCCTGGAAAACTTCCTTGTATGGGTTAAACATCTCAGTAGTGGGAATTGAACAGTCATATCATGTCATATCATTTATACCTTCCACAACCACTTTTAGTTTTAAGAAAATTAGGACCTCAAGTTATCATGTTCAAGTTCTAGTTTTTGACTTCACTACTGATGCCTTGTCTAAGTCACTCAAAGTACTGAAAAAAATATGGATGGAGAAGTCACCAAATATATTCACATTTTTTAATCATGATAAAGAATAATCATCACTGAGATAATTACCATACTATGTTCCTCATCCTCTTTGTCTGTGAGAGATACCAAGTGGAGGACAGGTCAGATCTTGCATGACCTCATCGTCTTTGCATTTCACTTTTTAAAACTATATGTAGTGTTATAATCATACAAGAGCTGGATTTGACAGCATAACTCTTAAGGCCAAGGTTAGATTGTTACTTGGCCCTAGCTATACGTTGACCTTGTTCAGTAGAACTTCAAACACATAAGATTCGTTGTTAAAAAAAAAAAATTCAGCTAGAGTGTTTGTGTGTCAGTCAAGTTTCTTGGAGCACCCTGGAAAATAGCAAAAGCAAAACAAAACAAGAAAGAAAACAAGTCAGTTCCCAGTAGACTATGAGTTGATATGTCAACATCATCAATGAAAAGAGTGAGGCCAAATGAGTAGTTTCTAATCGGAGTTACGTACATGTGGCAAGGGATTGTGGAATTTCTCTCAAAGGAAGAAGAATATATAGAGTCATAGATTTGTTATTTTAATAATCCTTGCCCTTGGGGCTTCCCTGGTGGCACAGTGGTTGAGAGTCCGCCTGCCAATGCAGGGGACATGGGTTCGTGCTCCGGTCCGGGAAGATCCCACATGCCGTGGAGCGGCTGGGCCCATGAGCCATGGCCGCTGAGCCTGTGCGTCCGGAGCCTGTGCTCCGCAACGGGAGAGGCCACAACAGTGAGAGGCCCGTGTACCGCAAAAAAAAAAAAAATAATAATAATCCTTGCCCATGGTTCACTGTTTCCTTGTTATGACATTAATAGCTAGTAGTTTAAAATGTGAAAAAAAATGTATTTAAATACAAATAACCAAATGTTCAGTAGTGGAACTATGTTGCTCTGTATGTTTTTCTCCTACGTGTTAAAATAGCAAACAGTAATATCATTAATTTCAGTCATGTGAGTTTAAATAAATTGTGATTTACTATTTTTTTTTCTTGTCAGTGAATATGTCAGACAGGAGGCTAATTAGTTTGAAATCTCACTTAGAATATCTTCTACTTTATAATCTCTATGCATGGAAATTGACAGTATTTAGTAAAAGAGAATGCAGTTCAGTACCATTAGGAAAAAAATTGTTCTTATATTTATCTTCCTGTAAATGAGAACAAAGAGATAGAGACCATTTTGTCTAATTGCTGTATTATTCAAAATTGATGATATTTTCTAAGTCCTGAAGATCATATCTAATTTTTAACTGAAGCTCTAGGAGGGAAGATACTTTCTAGAAAGAGCTCATTTATTTTAGAATCAACTTACTTATTTTTCTCTTATTATCATGAGGTATATGCCAAGTTGCAATACATAATTTTCTATATTTAGAAATTTCTGACTGCAACATTTAGGTTAAAATTCCTTGAAATTAATATCTTCAGAGAAAGTAAATATCAGTTTTCAGAAAATGATGAGCCCTCATTAGTGAGGCAAGCACTAGATAAATGCTACACACGTGTTATCCATTCATTTCCAAAAATAACTTATAGTTACTGTTATGTCCATTTTACAGGTGAGGAGATCAGAGTCACACGCCAGTAAATGGTAGAGAAGGGATTAGAACTCATTAGCATGACTCAAGAACTTGAGCTGTGCTGTATTGTGCTGTACTTTAACCCTGAATTCTATGTTTTGTTTTCAAATCTTCTACTAATTTATTCATTGAACAATAGTTTAATCTTTATGAATTTCAGTTCTCTAATTAATAAGACAGACATCTTAGCACTTCAGAAAATAAATGCTATGAAATGTTGTTAAGAATGCAATGCGAAAGGTACTATCATGTACTACATTTGGAGTGCAGATGGGCACAATCTTTTTTTTTTATTCATTTATTTATTTTTTTATTGGAGTAAGTTGATTTACAATGTTGTGTGAGTTTCAGGATAAATTAGGAGACTGAGATTAACATATACACACTACTATATATAAAATAGATAACTAATAATGACCTACTGTATAGCACAGGGCAGTTTTTTTTAAAGCAATTTGGAAATATAAATCAAGGGCCTTAAAAGTTTTTGTACCATTTTTAACCTTGTACTTCCATAGCTAGTAATGTATCCTGAAGGAATAATCACAGGTGTGGTGAATGATTTATGTCTAGCCTGTGACCATCTTTGAAGAGAATGTTCAACAATACTAATAAATTTAAAATTTGTAAATTACTAGATAAGTTGACATGACAGAGTATGTTCTCAATTCCAAAGCATGCAAGTAATAAAGTTTGTAACTGAGATGAGTGACAACATATGAAAATCAAAACGATTTGACTATTTCGACTGGTGGTAACCAGTAAACTTAAAATATTACCTTAAAGAACAGAAACAAAAGAGTAGCATCTGCATAAGGACATGCTCACATTTGTCTGAGAAAGGCCTCTAGAATTTAGATGAAATTTACAATAGAGAAGTACGGGCAACAGTCATGGTGTCTGGGGACCATGGAAGCCAATAACAATAAATGATTAAAAAAGAAAAAGATTCACATCAGTAAAAATATAAGAAAATAAAGTAAAAGGAAACCCTTTCGATTTGATTGTAATAGCTAACCTGTTACTGACATTTATAGATTACAGAATACTTTAATATTTTTTTATGATTTTCACACAACTGTGCAGTAGGTATTACCTCTAAAAGAATAGGTTCGTTAGAGTCATTAGATTTCTGAGGACTAGGTTGATAATTTTAATTGGTAAGTAATATGTTCACATGTCTTGGTACTATGTTTTTGTCTGTATCCTAGATTTTTAACTAATTTACTGTATATAATTCCTTTGATCTTTACAATAGGGTGTCCTTACATCCTATGTGGTATTTTAATGTAAAATAGCCTTATTTCATAGATGCCAGATTCAAATAATTTAAGAAATATTTTTTATTTTACACACATATGTCAAATATAACATGAAACTTCCAGCCAGATCAACTTGGATAAAAATGAACATACTGAAAATTTTTGCCTTTGGTTAATTTCTGAAATTTAGTCCTTCTGGTTTCTTGTCAGCAGTACACCATGGTGGTCAACAGACAGACTTGCACACCAAGTAGATGAGTTCAGACAAGTCACTGACCTCTGTAAGCCCATTTCTTCATCAGTAAAATGGTGTTAATTATGGTACCTATTTATAGGGTTATTATAGTGATTAAATTAGAAAATAACTGTAAAGGATTTAGTACTATGCCTACCACACAGTAAGCACATGCATAACATATTAGCTATTATTATTGAGAATATTTGAGGGAAAATTGAATCAATCACACATTTTATTACGGTGGGGCTTTGTTAAAGTATAATGAGCTAAATCAGAAACACACAGAAGCATATTTAGTAATAATGCTTGGCACGTATTAAGGCTTCAGATGAATTAAATAAGTCAGTGAATATGACAACTTTAACCTATAGAAATGTCATAGAGTTATTTCTGCATTATAGAAATGATAAGAAGAAGAAATATACTTCAAGCATTATCTCATTTGAGAAATACTCCTGTGGATTCAGAGTAATATAAATTGAAATAAGTTTTGTCTTAAACATCGAAACTGTATAGACATGCTGTCCTATAATTGACTGATAATGATCAGGAAGTATGTCCTCTGGGTTTAGCCTGCTAACATTACATGAACTAACTTCTATAGTTAATAGCTAATTGTCAGTTGGAACAATCTTTTCCCTGTGCTTTTGGAAAATCCCTTGATCATTACATATAGGGACCATTATTTCATATTTCTGCATCTTCACCTTATACTATCTCCTATGCTGATGTGTCTTCTTTTTTCCCCCCGATAAACTCCAGCGTTACCAGTCCTGCCAATCCTCCTGGAGAGAACCTTGCCAGCACCTCCCACCTTCCCTAGTAGCCCACAACAAATGACTGGTTGACAGAACCCCTTGCTTCAGTGGGAACCAATGTGAGAGCCTCCTGTGAGACCAGGCTGCAACTTTTCTTCATATGAGACAACATTCATACTTAGCTATCCCCCTCCTATTCTCCTTTCTCCATTCCCCTTTCCCTGAGAACGTTCTCTCTAAAAATCACTTTCTCAAGAATATCTGTCACAGGCTTTGCTTCTAGAAAATGTAAACAAGACAACTTTTCCGATTTCTCTAGACCAATCCTTAGACAGCAAACTCCATCATGGATATGCCTATTCCAATACCTCTGTCATAATGCAGAATGCATAGTATTGCATTGATTTAGCTGTCTTTCTTCCCTACAAAACTGAACTCCTTGAGAGAAAGAACGCTCATACTGTCTTTGGATTCTTAAAGCTTTGCATAGTGCCTGGCACATGTCACTCGCTAAATAAATATGCTCCCTTTGTATTAGCACTAAGATTGGATCTTTTTTAGATACACTCATTCAAACACACAAGAATATTCACACACACACACACAAAAATATTCACAAACACCTTTAAATATAAGCAGCAATATTTCAAGTACAATAAGATTCTAATTTTTTTAAAAAACTCTTACACTGCATTTTAAAATCAAAATATTTGGCTTTTATTAAACCTGTGATCTTTTAATAAGGATTTCCTGAACTTAATATATTTAATGAGAGAATACCATACATGTAATTTGAAAAACTATAATGTGTAAGTATAAGTATATTTTTATATTTTACTTTATTATATATTGATATTATATATATATATACCTAAAATAATGACAATATTGAAGTGAATAGTGAACTTCACTTAGGTTGAAATATAATTGAGGCCAAAATATATTTAATTTTGAACTGAACTCCAAACAGCACAGTGTGAGTACATAAAAGTCATTTGATTGTCATCAAAAAGTCTTTTGTATATTTTAAGTCGGTACATGTTTGTTTATGAGTGTTGCTTTGACTGAGGAAAAACCTGATTTTGCAATCCGTTTTAAGCTTTCTTCAGAAAAAATAAAAACAGGTATTGGCATTGGTAAAATAGGAAAGTGGGGAACTCATTATATGGACACTTTTCTAAAGCCATGTTGTTCTTACTAATATTATGAAAAGTACTGTACTTAGGATTTTAAATATTTCTATATAAGTGTAATGGAATTAATATTCTGTATTCATTGGTTAATTCTCTGCTTTATGATGATGTATAATAAATGCCTACTAACTATAAATGACTATTAAGGACCAGGCAAGCAGCATGCATAATGACTAATTTGGGGTGTTCTGAGCAAGTACTTACATGTTTTCAGTAATGCCGTATTCAGATGACAACATTTTGGGAAGGAAATGAAGTCCATTTATTATCACAAGCAATATCTTAGGTTAGGTGTTTATTTTCCCCTTCATTTCCATCTTAATAATACAGCTTTATTTTCTTTAGTTTTGAAGAGTATTATGTTAAAAATATCTTCATTATTTAAACTGAATGGGAAATTTTGCTTCTATGGTTTAAAAATTTTTTATAATCACAGTGAGGTACAAAAACTTTTGTTTTGTTTTTTCTTGGCCATCCCCTGCCTTAAAGCAGTGCCTCTCGAAGTCTAATTTGAGTATGAATCACCTAGGATCTTCTTAAAATGCAGACTCTTACTGAGTAAATGTGGATGGTGGCCTGGGTGTCTGCATTGCTAAGTAGCCCCAGGATGATGCCAAGGTTGCTGGTCTGCAGACCACACTTGGAGGAGCAAGGCCTGAGTTGCTTATCCTTTGCAGTCCCAGACTTAGTCATTAATTCTTTCAATGAAATTTTGAATGATCCCAAGAGATGTTGCCTCTGCAGAGTTACTGTGACCTCTCCCTGATTTGGACCTCCAGCGGAGGCTCAGCAGCAGTATTTCAGGATCCATCTCTGATTCCTTTGACTTTCCCCCAGGGATGGTGCCAAACCATGGACAAAGTCAGCCTAACATGTTGGCTCTAACACTCTAACATGTTGGCTTGCAGCAGTGGTTTATCAAACTTTGGTGAAATTTTGTAGCTACCAAGAAAGTGGAATTGGCACACAATCTATAGAAATTTTGCTATGACAAGAAGACAAGATAGTGGCAGTTTGAGAAGTCTTTCTGCATGAAAACAAATTAAGATGCCTTGACAGCTCTGAAAAAGCTGTTCTCCTTGGCATTTTACTTCTTCCAATGTTCTCCAGTCATGTTATCTCAATTTCTCGTAAAGCTATACTTATAACCCAGGAATTTCTTCCGTAGCCAAGTCACACCTCAGAGTTCTGTCAGTTGTGAATAACCCTCAAGGATTTTTATTCCCTTGTCAAATGTGCCTGTATAGTATTCCAGCCATCATCCCTTTCATGTCAATAAAACTTTTACTTTCCCAAGGTTTTCACAACTCTGATCTTATATCTTATCTTCCTACTGAATAAAATAGTAGAGATAACTTTTTAAAATATTCATTGACACTATAAACATTCATTAAATTCCTGCTACAGCCTAGGCTATTGATAGGTACCAAGGAGGATATAAAGATGAGTAAGTTTTGGTACTGCCCTCAAAGAACCTATAATGTAGCAGAGAGGTAAAAACATGTGCATGAATTGAAAGGTAGAAAAGGATCGGTGCTTCAGTGAATTACATATCGCATACTGGGAGAATTTCGCAAAGCCTGTAATGATTTCCATCCCAGTGCAGTATGTGGAGGATATAGAAGGCACCACAGCACAGTCGCTTCATAGCTGGACTTTGAAAAATGAGTAGAATTTAGAGGTGGGGTGGGGGCAGGAGTTATGGCAACATATTATGGAGCTGGAAACTAGGGATGCTGCTTGGGGAATAGGTAGTGTACCATCTTTTTGTTGTGGTTGTGGCCGTTGTATTTGAAATGTGGAGAAAATAGATTGACACTAGAATATGGGTGGGTTATACTGGAAAGATGAGGGTTTTGACTTGTACTCACATTCCTTAAAGTCTTCTTTTACAGCTGAATGCAGTGAGGTACAAGGAGATGAGAGGACTTGTATAAGGTCAGAAAGCTTGCAAATGGCAGTATTGTATTTTCAACCCAGTACCTGAGCTCCCAGTTCTGCCCTCAAGGACAGTGACATGGTCCATCCAAATCCACCCCTTCCCAGGAGCCAGCAGGCCCCAGCCACTCCTGGGGGAGTCAGAGGGAGGGAGAGACAGTCACTTCACACCCTGGGGACAAGAGGGTAAAAGGCAACAGGTTCTTATCTGAAAAAAGATAAAGGGTATCATTGAACACTCATTTGGTTTTGCTTTAGGAGTTTTTTGTTCTGAAATTTCTAGATTTTGTGCAACCCTTTTTTTTTTAAATTTATTTATTTATTTATATTTGGCTGCACTGTGTCTTCGTTGCTGCGTGTGTCTCTTAGTTGCGGCCAGCAGGGGCTACTCTTCGGCGCGGTGCACAGCCTTCTCATTGCGGTGGCTTCTCTTGTTGTGGAGCACGGGCTCTAGGCACAAGGGCTTCAGAAGTTGTGGTGCACGGGCTTAGTTGCTCCGCGGCATGTGGGATCTTCCGGGACCAGGGCTTGAACCCGCGTCCCCTGCATTGATAGTCGGATTCTTAACCACTGCCCCACCAGGGAAGCCCTGTGCAACGCTTTTTAATGTATTTTTATTTCTGTAAGATTACAAACTTTTTTTTCTCTACTCATGCTTCAGGTGTATCCCTCTTTACAAGATATATGACTTCCCACCAAAAAAACACAAATGTGTAAATTGCATTTGGCTAGCCATCATATTTAATTTTTTTCTTAAACTGTGTTATTACCTCCTAGGCACTTTATGCAGCACATTTGTTCAAAATAGGTAATACATCATCATGGCTTTTCATAGTGAAGAAGGGGATTTTAATGAAAATGCCACTTTTAATAAGAAACCTCAATAATATGTGGTCTTGGTTGTTCCAGCTGAGATATTAATGTCTGACACTTTTTTTTTCCAGAATTCAGTAAAAAAGAAAAAGTGAGGAATATGATTTGAAACACAACACAAAAGATGTTGGGAAAATAATTGTCTTGAGATAGGACATGCAGTGTATGCAGAGTAAAATTTTCAGTATTTACTGCATGGTACATACTATTTCTTCTAGGTGTTTACTTTCTCTTATTGCTACCAAGCCTCAAAGTTAAAAATAAAATAAACAGATCAAACTAATAATTATGTCAGGCAAATTTTAATGAATAAATTTTTATGAAATTTTAATGGAAAAATTCAAATTTTATGGTTTTAGATTTGTTTCTAGAAGAAGAAGAAAAATAGACAAAAATTTTAAAATCCTCACTGTTCTACTTTAAAGAAGTGTCTCCCCACACTAAAGGAAACTGAGCATCTCAATTTTTACATATAAGAAGTCCTCAAAATGTGTATTTCCACGTATTATTTTCTCTCCAACCCAACCAAGTGGCCATATAAGCTGTTCAGGGAGACTATATATAGCTAAGAAGAACAGGATGGGTAATATACCTTCCTGTTTTCGAAAAGCCTAAATGAGGAATAAAGGCAAGAGAGTTTGAAGTAGGAGAAAGTTACCAAAAAATGTCATTTATTCATTCATGCAGTATTGAGTGTGCCAAGTGACAGAACTCTGTATCAGGTCATGTGCAGCAGAGGGACAATGTAGAAAGATAGGCAGGGGCCATGCATGAAGGGCCTGAAAGCCAAGCAAACAGATTGAATTGTATTCTCAACCTAGAGCCTTCAGAGTACAGAAATGCCCTTGACTATTTGTGAAGGAAAGGACCTGACAGGAAAGGATGGGCAGACGTAAGCAAGAACACGCTGTAAAAGCTAGCAAAACTGAGGTACAGGGTTTAGTGAGAGCTTAGCATGCTAACTGTGGGCCTGCACAGAGATTGTCAGTTTCACAAGGCAGGGTCTATGTCTGTTCTATTTACTGTTGCCTTATTCCCAGTTAAGCATATAGAGATCTGCATACAGTAGGTACTTCTTATATATTGACCGCCCTAACTCTCAACTTGATAGGCGAATAGTCATCCTGAAGCTTTTAAAAAACTTTTTACAAAAGCATTTTGAATTCCTTGTTAAACATACTTTGTATTCTGTTTGACAGTAGTTATTACCAATTTTAAATGAGTTATACTAAATTACTACTGAACTATACCAATTAAAACAAAAAGCAGGCAAAAGAAGAAAGCAAGTAGGAAGTCTAAGGCTACTTCTGTTAAAGTCGCACATCACAAATTCTCAAAAACATGTTTCTCCTAGGAGAGCAGGAGTAGGATTGTTTTGAATGACAGAACTTATACGGCATCTCAACATATTGACCAAGAATAGGGAATAATTATATTGGCTGAAATATGATAGAAACCGGATATATACATTGTAAAACACATAGACCACAGTTATGTTAGTGCTGTGATAGTGAAAACATATTTTTCATCAAGATAAAAATCAAACAAAATCTGAATGTCTTCTTGGGGAAAGATTTTTCTATCATGTCTGAGATTATCTTATCTATTCTTACTCTCTTTTTCACTGTATGTCAGTGATTCTCATTGTCAGAGAGCTTGGTATTTTACATGCTGTGAGTAGTACGTAGGACATTTTTGGTAATTAATATAGGTTTCAAAATAATTTCTGCATCAGTTAAAGTACTGCCAAAACAGACTGTTATTAGAAGGGTATTGGATAAGCAACAAGGGTAACAATATTTATACCTATCTTGTCTACTAACTCACCATGTCATTAAGTGAAATATTCACATAAAAAGAAAAAGGATTAGATGATTATTTCAAATCCTTTTAAATGTAATATTTTTGTAATCCTAGTCATCAATAGACACTGTATTTCTGAACTCTTTTGGAACTCTTGGCTTTCTATTTTTACCGGTTTATATATGCCTCTAATACTTATAAACAGGTCTTATTGGAAATTGTGGATCTTGTAGTCCATGCAAAGAGAAAAGACAAAAAAAAAAAAAAACCAAAAACACAAGTTTAGAGAGCTCCATATCCTAAATAGTCTTTCTGGGTTTAAGAAAATTCAAAAGTTGACAAATTATCGAATTACCAAGATATTAAAATTATCTTTTCCTCATTATTATCTCAGCTATCTGATTCCTCTTGTATTTCCGGCTGAAATGAAGACCATATTAACTTTTAGAGAATTCATCGCAGACCAACCTATTAGCACTGATAGTTTTGTCTGGAGGTGAAAAGGGGGCAACTCAGCTAAAGCCAGAAGAAAACCTTTGTGCCCCTTCACAAGGCTTTGAGATCCCAGAGGATAAAGAAGGTTAAAAAAATGGAAGGACCCTTGGTCTCAGCTAGATTTAAGAGTCTTTGTGATCATATCCAAAGCTCTGTGAAAGATTTATATAGCATTATATATATGGACGAAATAAAGACTCTCTAAGCCAATACTGCAATTCATTTAAAAATATACTCTGCTTTCAAGTTTGGGGGCATTAATGATTCTCCACATTCTACTTTCATTGTTGTTTTTTTTTTGTTTTTACTATAGCCATCATGTTGTACACTACGTCCCTAGTACTTATTTATCTTATGAACAGGAGTTTGTAGCTTTTGACCACCTTCCTCCAACTCTCCCTCCCTCCCCCAAATGTGAAAAAGAGATCACATTCTACTTTCTTGGACAGAAAAAGAGTATGCAAATAGAAATCATTACCTGAGTGACTTTATGAATATATCTGGATGAGCTTTTTCCAACTGTCTTTCTAAAAGTAGTAGTATTCCAAGAGACACAAACAGTACTGAATGAGATGATGAATGGCAATGGCTTAACATATTACCAGAAACATAGTCCATGCACAGTAAATGTTACTAATCTTTATTGCTGTTGTTATATTGTGCTTTTAAAAAGGTGAGGGGGCTTTGTGGTGAAATCAAATACAATTTAGTCTACCTCCTACTTCATTATTAGCATATGAAAGTTTCTGAAAAATTTGTTTAAATATTTTAACTAATTTTTTTTAACAGACTTGTTTTCATGGAATGAGTTGAAAGCCAAATTTGGGAAACATCAATCTAGCAATAGCTGTTGAATGAAAACATTTCAGTTAACTGTGTATGTACTGACTTCCTGCTCCATGTCTGGGCTGCAACAAATACAAAGAAATGAGACAGAGATGCTCATATTTTTAAAAAATCTAAAATGGGAAGATAGGACTAATGCTCGCAACATAAATCAAGATAACATACAATCATATGCTGGAGTGTTTAATACTGAATGCAGTCATTGGTGGGAGATGGGAGAAAGGATTTTAGACTAAAAGTCTAATTTTCATGATTTCATGAAAATGGGAGCCTTGTAGGAGATGCTGAATGTGAGTGTGCCTAAAAAACTAGGAGTCCCATTTTATGCAAAGATACAGCCATAAGAAAGATGCTAAATAACTAAAGAGAACTTCAGTGACAAGCAGTATTGCTTTCTGCAATACAAAGCAGAAAAGGGAGGTGATGTAAGCAACGCTTGAGGCAGATACCTTTGGAAAGAGGCTGGTTGGCTGAGTTGAAACCGGAAGTCTGGGAGACAGGGAAGATATTCCAGTTGTCATCACAGAAGTCCTAGCCCATGGGGAACCACTACAGCCGAGTGGCGGAGTGCACTGTTTCTGGACCCACATGCTGGTTCACACTCCACTTCTGCCACTTGTGTGAACCTGGGCATATTCATGAACCTTCAGTGACAGTTTTCCATCCACTGAAAAGGGGATAGGAATGTTACCTATGCCATAAGGTTATTGCAAGGTGTAAGTGAAGTGCATGAAACAGTGTTAGAACCATGCCTGCCACATAATTAATGTACAGTAAATAAGTTAGCTCTGATTAATTGTGATGGAAGGGAAAGAAAGGAAAAACATTTCAAGATGTTAATTAAATAGAGCGTGTAACCTCTTGTAGTACGGGAGATAGTCCAGTCCACCATCCAGCAGCCCCTTACTGCCTCTGATGCTGCTACCTCCCCTACCTGCCCCGTACAATCAGTGTTCTACACTGCAGCCCGAGTTACCTTTCTAAAATGCAAATTGGATGACTGTACTCCCCATTTCAGTGGCTCTCTACAGCCCCCAGGATCAAGTCCAACCCCTTGACATAGACTTCAGAGCCCTGTATGTCCTGACCCACCTCTCTCGTTCTTTCTCCCACTGCTCCCTTCCTCACAATCTGCATGCTGGAAAATGCCATGAACTCCTACTTAGAGGACAGCTTACATGGAGGGATATTCTCCTTCGCTTCTTTGTCTGGTCGTACAGATTAGCACAGGGCATATAATATAAATTTAGAGATGTGGAAACCTTTGTAGTTGTGTAAAATGACACCAAGAGGTGACTTGAAAGGTTGAAAGAGGGTGGTGCATAGCAGCATGCCAAGAAGAAAGCTTTTCTTTGAGACCTGGGTTGTCTTGGTTACACTGCAGATTAAAGGTGCGATCACTCCATGACATTTCAGAATTATATGTGCATTGTCCCTTATGCTACATTCTTCTTAAATAATAAGTGATATGTGTTCAGAGAATAAATGGATGTATGGTGAAAAGTCTCCCTGCCACCCATTGAGTGTCCTACAGCCACTCACTATCAGTTTATTGTGAATTCCTGCAGATAAACTTTGTGCCTTTTGAGAGAACTATATGCATATGCAAATCCTCCACTTGAACAGAAATGTGTAACTTGTTATGCTATCAAATTTGTCAGTGTTTTTTGAGTTACGTTTCATAGTTGGACTTTAAGATTGCAGAAAAATATTCTCATTTCAGCTAGTGCATTTATGGGTTATTTTTATATTTAAAGTTTTGATACTTGGTGTATATGAGATGTTGATCTAACCTTACTTTTTCAGAAGTTTTTTCTATTTCTTTAATAAATCCATTATTTTGCTACTGATTTGAAATGTTCCCTGAATCTCAAACTGTGGTCTTACATGGGCTTTATTTGTTGTTACATTGATCCGTTTATTTATTCATGTCCATCATCATTCTTGCTATGACTTATGCATTATAAAATGTTTTAATATCTGCTAAGGATAGTCATTTCTTATTGCAAGCCTTTTTTCAGAATTTTCCTGGCAATTCTTGCTTCTTATTTTGCTAAATGAATTTTAATATCATCTTGCCTGGATTAGAAAAATGTCATATGCAGTTATTACAATGGCATTAAATATATGGATTAATTTTTAGGTAGTTAACACCTTTATAATGTTGAGTCTTCTTATCCAAGAAAATAGTATATCTTCCTGTTTTTTCATTGTTCATATTGTTCACTTAAAGATTTCTACATGTGAATGTTGTACATTCCTAGTTTGTTTTGTTACTGATTTTAATGAAGCATTTAATCAATTATAACTTTTAACTGGTGTTTGTACATTAAATTGAGCTCTCCAGCCCTGCCCAAAATTCAACCAGTTAAGCCAAGTCTAAAAGGAAAATCATAGGGATTTATTCAAAGACTGCCACTCTCAGAAAGCACCTTGGAAAAAGATCCTCCAGATAACATTCATAGAGACCCTCAGGCTATGTTTCTGTTTGGTACACTCATATTTTCATATTGTAAATAAGAGTGATAAGGCTACTTGTGCTGATGTGAAAATAGCCCAAAATATTTTCTACTTACACTGTATTGGGTCAGGCAAGAATTTTCACAAAATAAGAACTAGATGAGTGAGTGAAGCAGTCTGTATAGATTAAAAAATAGTATTAGGTATGGAAAGGTTACACTAATACTCAAGTGTTCTCTTGTAGAGTTTTATGCCAATTAGAAGCCCCCTTCATTTCTGTAAGAATTAGTAGTTCTTCACTAAAAAAAAGTATCAAATGCCTACTCTGTGCCAGACACTGTCCAAGGTGCTGAAGCTACAAAAATAAATCTGGTTCAGTTATTACCAATGAACATTTCATATTTTTAAGAACAGTAGTCTAAGTCTTAGAAATTAGGTTAAAATATTTCTGCATGCCCTTTCACTATCATAGCAGAACATTCTGAGGAAAATGTGACATTCTAAATAGGAAGGTAATTTTTTTTGATATGCTATTTACTGTTGCTCAGGGCACAGACTTTAATAAATTACACATGAATATGAGAAGATTGATAAATAGTAAGTGATTTTTTGTGCAGTAGAGATGTAAATTATTTCTAATAGAGAATCACAGGTGTTGTTTTATTGTTATTCTGTAGAACATTAACCTATTTTATATATAGGTTATATATATTTTATCTTTAACTTAAACTTATTTCATCATTCTTTACTTTACACTGGCTCCTATCCTCCTTTGAGCCAGCTTTACCATTCTGCTGGTTCACTCATTAATACACTAAATAATCTTTGATGTATGCTCACTATATTTTTGCATGGGAATGATGTTTTTAACTTTATTAAAATTATACTTTAACATCGGTAAAGCTTCATTTATTTTTGTTTTTCATACTTGGGCTGATTTCCAATGCCCTTTTGAGAGAAACATGGCACATTATTTAAGAAAACTTGATGTTAACTTTTGCTTTTAATGATTATAAAATTCTTTCAGTGCTTTTTGAATACAAATAGATGGTAGAAGAATAACTCATCAACAGCGTACTCATTGTTTCTCAACACTGAATTCTACATTTTAAAATGAGAACATTTTAAATTATTTTGAGCACAAGCTAGTCATTTTTATATGATCAACTGTTTCTCATCACATTAGAATAAAAAACACAGAATTGAAGTGAATTGATTTAAAAGTATCAGCAGGCATTGTACACAGCAAGAGTAAGGCTATATATCTACAGTATGTATTAGATCTTTTATACTGGGGTTACAATCAAAAAAGTTTGAGAGCCAGTGCTTTAAACATCCTTGGCTCCAGGCTATTACACGATAAGTGATTTTAGGCATATGGGTTTACTTTGGAAAGTCTAAACTAAATGATCATGCCCAGTTTAACATCAGAGGACTCGAAGGAACCAGGTAGTTGAAATAGCAGCTGAGGCAAGTGTGCTTTTGCCTACATACTTGCATGTCCTTCATGTGGACACATTTCCCTTTAGGCTGAGCATATTACTAAGGACTTTCTCATCACCTCTGCCTTCCACCTCTGGTAATTATGATGCATTGATCATGGAAATGGAAGGAAAGGCTTTATAAAGCCATCCCTAAAATATCATTACATCTCAGCATACAACTCATAAAGGTGACAATTAGATCTAAATTGAAAATGAAGCCTATGCCAAAGGATTCTAAAATATGCATTAGAGAAATAAAAACTAAAATCCCATTTCATGTTCAAGGTGAAAAAAAATGCTTGTGCTTATCTATATTTTATGTTATTTAAAAAATTTTATATTGAAATATAAGTGATTTACAATTTGTGTTAGTTTCAGGTGTATAGCAAAGTGATTCAGTTATACATATATATATATATATATAATTTTTTTAACATTCTCTTCCATTATAGGTTATTACAACATATTAAGTATAGTTCCCTGTGCTATACAGTAGGTCCTTGTTGGTTATCTATTTTATATACAGTGGTGTATATCTGTTAATCCCAAACTCCTAATTTATCCTTCCCCCTCCCCTTTCCCCTTTGGTAACAATAAGTTTGTTTTCTATGTCTGTGAATCTATTTCTGTTTTATAAATAAGTTCATTTGTATTCTATTTTTAGATTCTACATAATAAGTGATATCATATGATATTTGTCTTTCTCTGTCTGGCTTCACTTAGTATGATAAACTCTAGGTCCATATGTGTTGCTGCAAATGGCAATATTTCATTATTTTTTATGACTGAGTAATATTCCATTGTATGTATATATACCACATCTTCTTTATCCATTCATCTGTGGATGGATATTTAGGTTGCTTCCATGTCTTGGCTATTGTAAATAGTGCTGCTGTAAACATTGGGGTACATGTATCATTTTCATTTGACTTATTTTTTTTCCCGATAAATGCCCAGCAGTGGGATTGCAGGATCATATCTATATTTTATATTCAGTGGAATACTCTACCTTCTTTCACTTTCCTAATGTATTCTTGAAGTTCAAGCAGCCTTTGACCCTCTTCAATAGAGAGAGCTCTTTATAGCTGGTCTAACAAATTCAATGTATTTAAATGAAAAGGTTATAAAGCACGCTAGGAAAAAGACGTCAAATGTATTTTAACATCAGAACCTCTTCCATCAAATTACCACTCATAATTGTGGCATAGACTTTTAGTTTTGTGTAAAAAGAAGGAGCTTTTGCTGAAATAATTCCATACGGAGACAGCTCTTTAATTGGGAACTTCTACTAGTCTAGAGATTGTGTTCAAAGGCCAGCACAAGATTCAGGATGGTAAATGAGCTGCCTTTTTGTAAGTGAATAAGTCCTATCACCACATTAAATCTTACAAACAGTTTTAAATCCAAAAACAGAGAGGCAGAAGTTCAGATGCTCTTTTAACACAATATACTATTTTCATTCTGTCCTCACTCTTTGGGATAGTGATTCAGGACCCACAGGGAAACATTCTGGGTGCAGGTGGGTGGAGCACATGTCCAAATCACCGGAGGTATTTTTCAAATTATTTTGGCCTTCCGCCCAAATTTCTGCAGGCTCTTCCTTTATTTAGCCAACTGCCTGCCCTGACACTCAACAACTCTAATGACAGCCTTAGTGAGCCTCTGTGAGGGCTGTTACCCCCTGGTGTTTAGGTATAAAACAGAACCTTTCATTTCTCTAGTACAGAAGGTGTTGTATTCAAAAGTGATTCTTGCTTTCTTCTGTTGCCTTATATCTGAACTACATCCTTGTCAAGTTCAAATTTGGAGATGGTCAAAGGAAGTGTTCTATGAAGCTTTGCTGTTCAGAGTGCAGAGCAGTCAGGGCTGATCAAGTGCACCTTAATGTGCAGTCTCTCCCCAGGAGTGAGAGTGGATTTGCCTCATCCCAAAAGGGTCAGTGCATTGAAGAGCTGTTAAACTTTCCAGAAAGGCCCCAACTGAGCTTTTCATACCTTTTTCCTCTCTCAGCCATTAGAATTTAACTCAATGGTGGAAGTCAGGTTTAAGAATGTTTTTAGGGCAGTTGCAAGTGGAAACTTTCCCAGGGCAAAGAAGTAATGAGCTCTAAAGCCCAGGAAATATTGTTTTAGTGGAACTATTTTCTCAGTAAACTACTGATATCAGTGTTTCATGTAGGAGGAAGAAAGAGGGAAAAGGTTGAGAAACAAATGTACTTCACTAGCTATTTAGACTTCATATGTATGGGTCTGAAGTTGTAACTGGGGCCTTTGCAGGGTATTTTTGGTCATGATCTAAAATGCACAGCTACTCAAGACGTGACCCCTCAGACCAGATGCATAGGCAGTCACCTGGGAGCTAGACAGAAAGGCGGAATCTTGGGCCCCTCCCCAGGGCTCCTGAATCAAAATCTGTAATCTTACCAAGATCTCCAGGTGACTCATGTGCACATTGAAGCCTCCGAATCTATGAATGAAGTGACATTGCTATTAGAATACTTGCTAAAGTTAATAGCTCCAAAGATATAATAACTGAAGAAGAAAGGATGAGTTCTTTGAACACATTACCAGATTGCATGTGATAGTGCAAAACCTGAGGGCCTTACCACTATTTATTTGCACCAGCAGAGTATGAAAGGGTCTGTTTCAATTTCATTCTTATCAGTGTTGGGCACTTTTATTTTTATTGTGAAATTTACATATTTAATCCATAGGTTGTAGAATGAGGGTAAGGATCTAGCTTTCATAATTCTTCAGTAGTTAACTGGTTTTCCCAGCATCAGTAAACAAATAAATCTCCCTTCCTGTATTGAACTGAAATGCTACCTTTACCTTATATTTCTATTACAGAGCTTTTAAACTTTGTATTTTTTCCATGGGTATATCTTTCTATTTTGACATCAGTACCACATTTTAATTACGGTGGCTTTATGCTAGGTTTAAATACATGCTTTTGGTGGTTATCTTGTCCATCTTCAACTGTGTCCAAGCATTTCTCTATATCATATCCTCAGCTATAAGTCCCTACAGCATTCTATGTATATTTTCATAATGAATATAGATATAAAAGGTGTTCAGCTTTCCATATCACTTATTTTATAGACATATAGTAAGGAAAGATGACCTTAACACTCAAAATATTAACATTTTTCTATTATTCTACCTTATCCTGATTTCTCTTTACCACATTTGTAATAAGATGTTCAGTAAGACAACAAGATCTACCTAATCCCTGCATTCAACATGATACCAAGGCGAGTGGCATGGTAAAAAGGGATTTGAAGTGAGGAAAACTTAAGGAAATTGAATCCATGGGATCTGCTCTTAGGGAATCCATGGGATCTGCTCTTAGGGAAGTTGCAGTATAAGTGAGAATTTAAGTTGGGTTTAAGACACAGACTCAGATACATGTTAAAAGTAGCCAATTAGAGAAAATTAAAGTTGTATTAGTTTTCTAAGGCTTCTGTAACAAAGGATTAGAAACTTAAACAACAAGAGATTAGGCTTATACAGTTCTAGAAACTAGAAGTCTGAAATCAAGGTGTCAGGAGAGCTGTGTTCCCTCTCCTTGGCTTCTGGGTATCACAGGCAACTCTTGGTGTTCCTTGGCTTGCAGCTGCACAATTCCAATCTCTGCCTTCGTCATCACATGACTGTCTTCTCCCTGTGCATCGTCTGCCCATGGCATTCTCCTCTCTGCATCTCTTCTCTTTTTATAGGGACACCAGTCTTACTAGATGAAGGGCCCACCCTGCTCAAGTATGACCTTATCTTAATTAATTACATCTGCAATGACTGTTCTAAGTAAGGTCACATTCTCAGGTACTAGGGGTTAGTACTTCAACATATATTTTTAGGGGACACAATTCAACCCCAAACAGAGCTCTTTAATGCAAAGGGATGACTCAGATGAGATTGAAGTTGTTGGTCACTTCGAATTCCTTAACAGGGGAATCACACACTGGTAAATAACACCATGGAAACAAATGAAGAAGGATTTCCACATCCTTCCTCACCCCAGCAGATGACTACACATTCAATTTAATGATAGAGGGAGTATCTCTCACTGGGCAGTCAGCATGGAGACATTGGATTGGTGATTAAGATTCAGGAGAATATGCTATTATCAACAGGAGTTAGAAAGGATGGAGGAAGGAAAGCGATCATGAATGACCGCAAAGTTTATGACCCTGGAGAACTGAAAGAAGACAATGCCAACTCTGTGGATGAGTGGTAAAATTTACCCATGAGTTTGCTGAATATACGTTTTATTTGTTCTTCTAACAGTGTAATTACAGACTGCCTTTTTATAGGTCATTGTGAGGCATTGTTAATTATTTTTCCTTTGGCTTGCTAGTTAAAACTCTATTTTGTTGCATTATAACACTTGCATTTCTGAACAGAAGTTTTTTCTGAGCCCACGACTTGTCTAACTCTCTGCCACTCACTCAGTAAATTACTGCATTTACATGTATACCCACCCAGTAATTTGTGAGCAAGAAGCCAAGGTGCTTGATTAAAGTAATTAATTCTCTCACATCATCCTTAAAATGAGCAAGAAGCAGAGCTAGGTGGTTTGGCTGATGTCTTCTAAGTCTACCCTCAATGATTTTAGAAGTCTATGATTTTAGAATGATTAGAAGTCTACCTTCTAAGTCTACCTCATCATGTGATTGAATACAATTCTAGAAAGCAGCATATTAAAAGGCTACCTCATAAAAATATTGGGCTTAAAGAGGCTATAGCCAAATAAATATAGACATTAATTTTATGCTCATTTCAAAATGAAGATCCAAGTAAGTGGAGATTTGGGATTTGATGTTCTTTAGAACAAATGTCGGAAGGAACATTACCTAACCACTGAGACATACACAAAGGGATGTTATTCTAAATCTATTCAAACCAAAGCTTCTTTAACACATGAACAATTCATGTAATCTCTGTCATTTTCCCATTATTCCCTAACTAGGACAATGTCCTCAGAGGAATAATTGCTGTGATTTTTGAAATTTGGTAAAATCCTTAGTGCTTTGGTGAAAGAAATGATAATATTTATCATTATATAGAATGCTGGATCCCATAGAACTTCAGAAATGACCAAGTCCAACACATTTTAAAATTATGGAACCAAGTTTCTTCAGTTTATCTTAAAAATAGAATTCTATTTGTTGTCTAAGGGCATTTGAATAAGACCTTATTTCCCATACTATTTTAAATTACTTTGAGAAGTCATTTGCATCTTTTCTTTAACCAGGACCTTTAACTTCATGGTAGAATCTGATGTATGCCTTTTCAACATGCATATAATTAATCAAGAGGGATCCAGTGTAGCGCTTAAATGCATGTGTCTTCATAAATGTTAGTGACTTAATTTTCCCAAAATGTTAGAGTCCACAGGCCATCTTTATAAAGTTTAAAAGATTCATGCTGTCCGTTATGCATTTGATATTTACCATTGAAAGGCCTGTATCATAAGCAATCTGGTTCACAGTTGGGCCTTTAACTTGACATTTTATAAAGCATGGACATTTGAGTCCTCAGTCCTTTCAGCTTGTTTCGAGATAATCGTGAATTAAATGGTGGGTGTAGAGGCTATGCATGATATTTTAATTAATAGCTCTTCTTGTCATAATTGTTTTTATCTGACTACTCAAAAACTACATTTTATTGAAAAACATTTCGATATATACCCATAACCTGAAAATATTTCAGGTAATTCCTTTCCACAAAATATTGAGGGAGAATTCTATCTGCATTTTTTCAGCATTACCTATTAGTAAACATATATAAAACATGTTTTAAAATATACATTTTAGTTTGATGACAAAACAATTACTTCATCTCATCATACATATAATGAGCTGTTGGAAAACCTGGAAGCAAGTTGATGCATATATTCTGATAACTCTGTGCTGCCGAGGACAGAATTGACAGCACTAGTTTCAAATGAGTCGCACCAGCAGTGACAAGATTGAAGAAAACAGAGATCAATGATTTATCCTAAGTCCTCAGCAAGAAAAATATAGTTGACTTATAGGTTATTTCCCAACCAGAGATTGGTTTTTAAAATCTGCAAATTGATATCTATTACATATCTTGAGTATCTTAATTTAGAAATAAATATACCTCTATAAATGCTGCTTTAGATCAAACAGAGAGAAAAACAGGCTAAAGACGTTTTAACCTTAAGTCTGGTAAAAACATGATGAGTTCTACCCTTGGCAGTTCTGAGAGCTGGCTGTGCCCCGAGTTCAGGATGTTTTTCTTCAAATAGGACAGAAAATCACAGGTCACTTTGTACCTTCTTTGAGAGACTGCGCACACATGAGAGCCCAAGGCAATTAAAAATAGAAAAAAATGATTTCTTTCATCCGGTTTTTGTGAGGTTTACTCAGTTTCTCCTCTCTGCACATTTCAAAGCCTATCGCAGTGAAATCCTTCTTCATATTTTCTTTAGCTACCATTTTTCTAAAAAATGTTCTTAGAAAGTACCCGACAAAAATAATTCAATAATAATAATATTAATACCAACAACTAAGTAACTGAAAATAATTTGAACTAATATGTAAATGAGTCATCACTTTCCTATGTGTCCATCCTCTGGGTCTTGAGAGATTTCGGACATGAGCATGCCAACTGAGGAAATATTTGGAGTGATTAAGGGTTCATCTTTATACTCTCCAAATACCACTAAGTCAATTTACTTGTCAAAAATTTAAAAACAGCAAGCAAGGAATTGGTCACCAAATCTCACCTTGCTGAACCCCCTTCCCAGCTGCTGTCCCTTATAACCCGGCAGCCAAGTACAATTAAAGGAGAAGTAAAAAATCAATTCCTCAATTTGACAAATGCAGCATGTTAACACATGCACTCTTGCTGACCCTCAAAAGGGCTCACCACTTTTGAAATAATTCTTCAAATGTATTTATAAAATCATTCATGTATATGAAAGTGCAGGAGAGTTCAAAAATAATTTCCTTTTGCTCCCCCTACTGATTTTATTCTTGAATTAGCCCTAGAGATGATTTATGCCAAGTTCTCCTTTAATTTAAATGTGGCTTAAGTGATCTCTTGGCTAACACGGCTACCTAAAAGCACTTTGTATACAGATCCATTACTGTAGTCATCCTTTGGAGAATAATGGAAAGGATGTATACTTGACAACATCCACAAGTCCTGTCACATATTGCAGCTACACAGGAAGCAGAATTACCCCCAAATACACCATGGGGTGATGGTCTTCCTATTTCATCCCTCCAAGAGGCCCTGCTTCCTTCCACAGGTTTTTCAAATCCATCTCTCATTGGCAGATCAGAGAAGAATTTAACCAAGAGTGCATGTCCTTTATGTTCCACTAAGACTAAAAATAAATGTAAATGGATGAGAGGCAAGACCCGAATAAACTTATGTTGAATGTTCTCAGTTGCTAAAATTATCTGAATGTTACCTAGTAGCCAGAGAGAACAGGAAGCCAACAGTGAGTCACAGAGAAGTAGCCATGAAGAAAATTAAAATAGATCTAAGAACATAAACACTAGAAGAGCATCCTCCCACTAAGTAACAGGCACAGGGCTCAACAGAGAAGCCAGCCTGTTGCCATATGGCCTCTGTTTAGAGCCACAGCCTGTCTGACAGCCCTGCAACATAGTGCATAACAACCTGTACCCCCAACCTCTACAAGTAAATGTGGTCTGTGTCTCGTTTTGGTGGGGGATTGGTGGAACTCGGTGGGAGTACTGTCAACAATGGATGAAGTAGGTGGGTCACTCCAAGAATGTTGCTGCAGTTAGTGTGTTGTTGTGTTTTTACTGGTGGGAGGGACATTTAGTTAGAAATGCAGATAGATGGGAGATCCAGGCGTATAAATCTACAAGATATTTTAAAAATCAAGATATTATAAAGGATCCAAAATGGAAAGAAAGAAAATATTTATGGTCTCGTGAGTCTCTTAAGAAAATCAGCACAATGACAGGTATTTTTCCAGTTGTGGTTCATCGCCTGAAAATGCAGCAATGTCCTCCAGGAGATAAAAGTACTGTGCCTCAGTGGAAAGCAATGTGGACTCTTTATTCTGGTATCGTGGCACATAAACTTCTTGGTTTATGAAAAATATTAAACTGTGATGATGTGAAAAGTTTCTAATATAAGACTAAGGTCTGTTGGTTCACACTTTTAGAGATATTTGGAATGTTCATCTCATATTAATATTACTTGCATTTCCTAGTATTGGAAAAATGAGAATTTTTACTGAGTAAAAATCCTCTTGTGAGTTTTCACGTTCCAACACCCCTATGTAAGAAGGTGCCTAATTTGGCAAATGCAAAATATGTATAGCAAGTGACAAAGCCTCCCCTTGCGCAAACTGCCATTTAGTGGTGAGCTGTTGTCTTGGTGTCACTGGGAACTTCTTTTAACTACTCTGTTTAGCCTTGATGGAGATTCCCTTTTTTTTCTGTTTGAATTAATGGGCTTGGTCAAGACCATTCCAGTGTTAAGCAGAAATGTCATCCCACACGGGTCATAGGACCTGGAACCATGCTGACCAATGAATATATTGAGAAAAACCACTTTGTATCCCCCAATAGTTTTATGTGGGTTAAATAAAGTCCTAAAAGCAATAAAGGAAATATTTAATAGGAACATAATCACGAAGGGTCAATCTGAGAGGCCTGTGGGAAGCTGAGAACCATTTTTGCCTTGGTGAGCTATTGAGCTGATTATAGGAAGAGTTATTGTTTTAACCAGTGCTAGTTTTATATCCTTTTATCTCACCAGCTTCCATATGGAATCATAATTAAAAATGTGGGAACCGTGGACATTGCCATGAAAAAGTCTGTAGACCTATAACGTGTGCTTAATGTTCTGCTAAGTGCGATTTTGAAGATGAACATGGCAGACCCTGCTCCAAGCAGTGCAAGATCTAGCAAGGGTGACAGATACTAACTAGGCTGTATTCCTGAAGCGCCTGAAGAGAGACGCTCATGAACCAACACAGAGAGGACCCGCGATCAGAAACATATCACAGAAAGTTGGAAACACATCACACATGTGCATGGAACTGAGGTGGGTGGTGGCTCTATTAATTACGTATCAGGGATCGTGTACTGTTCCAGTTTATGGTTCTTTCAAATCATCCATTTTAGAACTGGGCCACCCTTGAAGGTTTTGAGTCACCTAGGATTTTGAGAAATCAGCTGTTGAGGTTCACTGTATATTTGTCATAAGAAGGTTGGAATGGGGATGTGATCATTCCCCCCTCACTGGATTTCCCCCAGGGCTATCCCAGAAGACTGATGATCTCTATCCCAAAATGCCCCTTTTCTAGAGCAACAGCTTTCAAACTTTAGTTTGCAGATGGATCACCTGGAAGATCATTACAAAGAAAATTTTCAGGTCCCACCCCAGACCTACTGAATCAGAATCTCTAGATGTGAGGCACAGGAATCCACACTTTAATAAGCTCTCCAGGTGATTCTAGGGTATGCTAAAGTTATAGATACACTGCCAGTGTTCGTTTCTGTAGCCTCAGTTTGGGGTAGATGGTTGATTCGCCTCCAGATTAACGATTAGCCCCCAGGTTCAAAAGCTTCTCCAGCAAACTGAGTTTCAAGGATTGACAAATCTTCATGCAGTAAGTGAGTGCATAGGGAATTTTCAGTATAGTCAGCTCCTGTATCTGTGGGTTTCGCATCCATGAATTCAACCAGTGAATACAGAGAGTCGACTGCACCAGGCCATTTTATAGCAGGGTCCTGGGACCAATCCCTCTCAGATACTATAGTTGTCAAACTTAGCTATATATTGGAATCACCCAGAATGCTGAAAAAAAACAACCAGGCCTGGATCCCATCCCCGGAGTTCTCATTTAACAGTTCTTGCACTTTTAGAAGCTCCCCAGATCATCCCATCTGCTATCAAGTTTGATACCACTGCATCAGAAAGTGGTTCACTGACCTCTTCCCACTAAAAGCCCATGGGAGGTAGCAAAGGAAATGATTTTTGACAGCAAAAGAAAACAAAGGGAAATATAGTTTTAAAATATATCGAACTTTATTCTTGGGTTATACAGCATTTTGAGACTTCTATCTAGAAACACATTCCTAAAGAATCTTACTCTATAATGACTGAGCAGCATAGGTATTTCAGAGAGATTAAGGGTCAATCTAGGAACATTATTGACATCTGGTCAAATATATCAAAACCTTGAGGCATCTGATTAAACGGTTTTTTCTTCAAGGCACTCCTACTTTTCATTTCTTCACTTTTCCCCTTATTCTTTTGTTCTCATTTTCCAACCCCTTCAGCACCTGACAATCTTTTTCTACCATCACAAAATGATTTCATTTAGAGGCTTCAGTATTCTATTATTGCATTCTTAAATATTTACTGAGCAACTCTTTTGAGGGTCATGGTGATTTTCATAGTTATGTGATCATTTCTTCAAATTTCTTCAGGCACTAGGCACTGCTCTAGGTACTTGGGACACATCAGGAAAAAAAAATCCCCAAATCTTCCCTTTGAGGGAGCTCACCTCTAATGGGCCAAGTGACAAACAATAAGCAACATATAAAACAGTAAATAACATGATGGAAAGTACAGACTCTAAGTGCTATACAAAAGGAAATAGAATAAATTAAAGGAAACTGATAGTGCAGAGGTGGGGAATGAGAATTTTACACAGCGTAGTTAGGGAGGGTGACATAGAGAAGGGAAAATTTGAGTCAAGACTTGAAAGAAGTACAACTATTTGAAGGGAGAACATGTCAGGCAATACGTTTCATGAAAGCTTGAACAACAAATATTTTTAATGTTTTGTTTATTACAGTAAAGAAAAAGAGCAATGCTTCCCTGATCACTCTGGACTGCTCTGCTTCCATCTTTCAACTTGTTGCATGTTAATAGATTTTTCAAAGCTAATTATTAATTCCTGCCTTAGGATATTCAGTTTTGTTCATTTTCCATGGAGCATTAGGAAATCACAAAGTTCACGTGGTTACCATCGCATTGTCATTGGCAGTCTCAGCAGGCATTTACATTGCCTTTCACCAAACACATTTACATTTTGCAGCAACCCAAGGTTGTGTGTATGTGAGTCTGTGTGTGTACGTGTATGTGTTTTAGTCACACATAGTGCTGTGTATCCTAATGAGACCTGTACCACAACCAATTAGACACCTGCAGGAGAATCATACCATGTCCCCAAATGCTCTTTTCCTCTGCCCCTTAGAGATCAAATCAAATAACCTTGCATCAAGTCAATGCAGTTTTTGACTAGAATCTCAGAGTTGCACAGGGCTTTACTCTTTGGCTCAAACCAATTTTTGTAAACATTGGTTCTTCAGATGTAAAATTTAATTAATTAATCTCACAGATTTATATTAAATCTATTCTGTGAGGGGCATTTTGACCAGATTTTGCCAGCACAGAGGATACAATCTGAGTTAGAGTTACTTTCCATGTACTCTAAAGAACAACTCCTACCCTCAGTTTTAGATGTGCCTTGGGAGGTTTATTGTGATTAGATTTTCACATTAGATTTTTCTGGTAATTATATCTTAACGCCCTTAAGTTCATGTGAAATTCACAGAAGTCACAGGTGATGCAATTAAATTATTGGTTGTGAGTGTATATGTAACATTCGAAATAAATCTTGTTATATCTTCAGTAATTAGAATCAGTCCTTTAGGGAGTCGCTCAGAAACTAAAGAGGGAGTAATAATATAAAACCGTCTTTAGGGCAGAAGAATAGTTTAATTTATAGTTCTTTTTTTTTTGTTTGATACAGTAACTGTGAGCTTTAAATCTCATGCACAAAAATAATCTGATCTATATTCCCAGAATTTACTTATTTTTTGTTTCCCAGATTTATCCCCAAAGTACTCCAAACAGCAACTTCCATAGCAATGCCCTTCATCAAAAGTGCTAATCAGTTTTGTTATTCAGGATTTGGTGGAGACTGGCTGGTGGCAGAGCAGACAGGAAGAGCATGGCCTGGGCTCTGCTCCTTCCACCTCAGCCATCCTATCTTTTACCTCCTAGACAGACCTGACTTATGTTGCCATGTTCACCCAAAGAAGTTATGTAACTGCAAATTTCTATAAAACAACTATTCATACGAAAAATAATCATATTATATTTCATTCTGGATTTCAGATAAGTGTCAAATTAATTCTGCCTTATTATTTTATTGTATTTGTAAGAGAGAGATATTTTAATATTTCTAATATTTACCATTTTCCATTTAAATCTTTTTTTTTTTTACATAAAGCTTTCTAGGAGATGCAAATAACGCTTGATTTGAAATGATTTACATGTTCATGTTAAATTGACCACATTTTTATGTTGTTTATTTTAAGGGAGGGATGTATAGAAAATATACTCAGACAAAAATTATTTTAGATTTTCAATGAATATGATCTAAAACGCACAGTTTAGATTTTGATTTCTTTACAAAAATTTTACGTATCATGAAGGGTAAGTTTTTTGTTAGTTTTAAGGAGTAGTTAATTTTATTATGATATTAGATTTATTACACTCTGTGTGAAAGCAGGCAAAAATTCTCTCTGAACATTTTGTTCAGCTGACCATATTTGTATAATTGACAATATAAGAATTCATAGAGCCTAGATCATTACTATAGTAATCAGTGTAGACTCTAGTTTAAAAAAAAAAAGAGGCATGGTACTTCAGATTCTAATACAAAGGAAACCGAGGTTATTCCCAATAGTGTTATGCATATTTGCTTCTTTCTGCCACTGATCTTCTTGACAGTGTTGATTCGCTTGAAGGATGACAAAAAGACTGAGGGGACATTGAGAGATTATCACTTGACTTAATTGACATAATGACATGTACATCTTTGTGATCTTAGGTACTTTAGAATATGTTCTGTATAGAACACCACTCATTCAACAAACATTTAGGAATTCCTAAAAGAAAGTGAATTCTTCTTGGATGCTGAAGAAGTATAAGCACCAGCATGGAATTAGCTGAGGTGGGGAGAGGTCATCAAGACAGATGTGGACAGATAGATGGCTGGAAATCAAACTGGGAAATATAAAGCAGAAAGTGAGTGAAGAAAGGGTTCAGTTTGTGAGATCAGTGAAACAAAATCAGGAAAATAATTCAATTTCTTGACCAAAATGAGCCAGAGATAGAGCCAAAAGAAACAAAAAACAAACAAAGGACAGGTATGACAAAGAACCAAAATAGGCACAGGAATTACATGATTTTTGGTGGATGGACAATGAGAATAACCTGGCTAGAATATCTCTTAGCATGATGTGGTCCCCAGCTGGCAATCAAGGGGAACTAACCATGAATTGATGGAAATGAATTGATGTGTGGGTTTAACAGTTGGAGTGAGCATTCCAGGATACTGAAAACAGCACACAAGCATTACACTGTTATAGAGAATTTGTATGATTTGTAGGTGTAAAAACTATGAGTCAGAATCGCATATTTGAGGTATAGAAATCATAATCTTACTTTCTTCAGCACACTTAGAACAAAGTTACTGTAGCTAAGCAACTCAAAATTTCCACATAAACATAATCATCTCTGCAGATTTTGAAAAGTTAATGCAAGTTTCCAGAATCTGAATTAAATTAAGAATGGTTCCCACGTTAAAGAACTAATCAGTATCTAGACAGAAGATGAATTCCATACCTACAAATAGTGTTTAAGAAGTTTAAAGGAACTTAAGTAGTAAATCTGAAAGTCAGCAATTCTAGTTTAAAGAAGATATATAAGAAGAGATCTACATTTATATCTTACTACTTACATATCTTACTACTTCCATGTAGACCATCAAAAAGGGAGAAATAATATATAAAATATTGTGAGCTTTTATTAGGTACCCAGTACCATATCCGGCTCTTTATGGGCATGATCTCATTAAATCTATACAACTCAATTGAGGTGAATACTGCTACACATTTTAGAGATAAGAAAACTGAGGCTAGAGGGTTTAAGCAAGGTCACAAGCTAGTAAGTGTCAGGGCACAGATGCAAGCCTGGCTGGCTGGCTCTAGGGTTTAGGCTTTTAGCTGTTATTTTAAACTGCCTAGCCAAACAGAAAAACAGAAAGGCCAACAAGAAAAGGAGCCTTCCCTATGTATTCTCAAAATATGCAATTTATTTTCCAGGAAGAGATGGAAAAAGAGGCTGAAATGCAGAGTGAGCTCTTTGTCATTTTTGTTTTTTTTGTTTTTCCTCCATGATGCTTATGATCTGGTTAATATCATACTGATTAAGATATTTCTTCTAATGCTGTTTGTGCTGTGAGGTCCCCAAAAGCTACTGCATAGAGTTTTCTTATTAAGAATTATGAGTAGACTACTAATAATTTCTAGTAATTATAAAATTGTTTAATGTTTATAACATTGAGAATTTTATTTTAAAACTGCAGTAGTTTTGTCAACACTAATATCCACTTTCACAATTATTTTTAAAAGATGACAGAAGAGAAGACTTAAAATGTAGTGCCACTTGACTTGTGCAACAGCATATTTGCCAACATTAACAAGTACCATAAGAAGGGGAAACATCTCAAATAAGACAGAGACTCAAAAAAGATAAAATTGTAGTCTAGGCTCTGGCACTAGTTTTGTGGGTTTACTAAGTCACTTTACTTCTCTGAATTCTTATTCATTATTTACGTAAATGTAAATCACTTCCAGTTTCTGTGACTTGGTTATCATATTGCCAAGGAGGAAAGTGGAAATTAAACAGTTTGAGCAATGAAGATACACCTTTTGTTGAGCTGACCTGAACAAAATCATTTCAATTTCTCAGGAGAAGATAAAAGAATTCTTTAAACCCAGACTCTTAAATAATTCAGTTTCCAATTGTTCATTGTTACCATATAAAAAACAATTGATTTTTTATATTGAACTTATATTCTAGGTTTTCACTAAACTAAATGATTATTTCTAGCAGCCTGTTTTTTGTAAATTCTTAGGGATTTTTCTGTACAGATAAATTGTGGAGTCTGCAAATAGAGTTTAATTTCTCCCTTTCCAATCTCTATGACTTTTATTTATTTTTCTTGCCTTGTTGCATGGGCTTGGACCACTAGTACAATGTGATACAGTAATGTTGAAAGTAGGCATCCTTGCCTTGCTCCTGATCCCATCCCTGCCTTGTTCCTCATCTTAAGAGAAAAGCATTCAGTGTTTTGCCATTAAGTATGTGGTTGGCTGTGGGTTTTTTTTCTAGATATTCTTTATTATGTTAAAGAAGTTTCCATTTATTCCTAGTTTGCAGTGAATTGTTTTTATGAAGGGATGTGAATTTTTCCAAATGCTTTTTTTCTGCATTTATTAAAATGATCATATGGTTTTTATTCTTTAGTCATTACATTGTATTTTAACTATTCATTTGCATTCATCTCCCTGAATGCTCCTTTATCATATACCCTGGTATTTAGCATAGTACCTAGAATATAGTAGGCAATTAATAGATAGCTATTCAGTTACTAATACATGAATGCTGATCACTGTGCTAGGTGCTCAGAATTCTCTACGTTACATGCTTCGTTTTGCATCTCTATAAGTACAGTTCGTGTTTCTGCAGTACAATTTAGGTTTCAAATATATAAAAATTAATTAAAATTAATTGTGTTCATGAGTAATCAATAGTATGATTTCTCCTTATAACTTTGAAATCGAGTCTAGGTAAAGTATTTTGTATACAGGCCCAATTATTTCCTTAAAATGCTCAGGTTGTATATGTGTGCATACTAAAAACTACACAAGTGTAGAGGTATAATGCTCGTTTTTAGCAAATTAATTATTTAGAGGCATGTGTATATGTGTGTGTCAATGTGTATATATACATTTCCTATCCTTAAAATCATTTTTAGCCTCTTCAATGATCCACCATCAGTTTACTTTCCTAATCACTAATAGAAAATGAAAACACATCTTGCTTAGTGAAGCTTTCTCAGTAACAACCCACCAGATATTTTAACTGCTTCTTGGCCTTCCACTCTCTATATATTTACCTCTCCCATACAATTCACTTGCTGTGGTGGCTTTTATTAGGAATAATGTATTATATTGTCGAATTTCTATAAACCATTAAATGATATTTTTCTAACCCAGAGTTCAGTGCATAAAGTCACTACCATATATAATGGAATATTTATAAAGTTATGTTATATTCTTCGGTAAGAATGGTGCTAAGGTAATATAAAACTGCTTTCGTATAATATAGAATATAAAATGTTACTACTCAATCACGTATATGCTCTTCATTATATACAGCATGGCATTTGGTGTAGTTGTAAGGGCTTCTCATAGGAGAATGTGATGAAATATATGTCCTGAAATGGTGAGCATTCTTTCAGGGGTAGATGTATTAATAATACGGTTTGGGACAAGGCTGTGCATGGGAATAAATATCAAATGCTTCAGTGAATGGAGTATTGCCATTGAGTTTATTCTCCAGCTGGGTACTATGATTTTCTTGTCAGCTTATAGTGTCACCTGCTTACACGACGGAAAACTTGTGGTTGCCTCTTATTTTCTATTACAAATAGAATCCTACAAAGACACAAGCTATCCACAGGTTTTAGCTTGTATATAAATTTGTAGTTCTATAGGAACTCTGTGGTTGATCCATGTGCAGGATTTCTCTTTTAGTCCATTAGTTTAAAACAGATGCTTCTGTTTAAATCAAGATGGAAAATCTATTTCAATAAAATTCATTTCCTGTTACTATTTCAGGGGGGAAAGTGCATATCAGTTTTATGAGGGTTTTTGTAGGGTAACAAAAATGACTTTTAAGCATTGTTTTTTTACTATCTCACAATTCATTTCCATAATACTCTGTTTTATTAAGAATATCCAGCCTCTATATCACAAAACAAGCTCAGGATTATGTTCCTATGTTTTACCTGCCTCGTTGAAATGAATGGAATGGGGCCTTTCATATTGTCTCATACATGAAAATGATTATCATGATACTACTTTGCTCTCATTTCTTAAACCATGAGTTTTTGGCAATGTCATTGTCTTTAGGAGCCAACGAGTGTGGCTATCCTTATTAAGATTTTTCTGTGAAACATACCTTTTTTTTTTTTTTTTTTTGCGGTACGCGGGCCTCTCACTGCTGTGGCCTCTCCCGTTGCAGAGCACAGGCTCCGGATGTGCAGGCTCAGTGGCCATGGCTCACGGGCCCAGCCGCTCCGCGGCATGTGGGATCCTCCCGGACCGGGGCACGAACCCGTGTCCCCTGCATCGGCAGGCGGACTCTCAACCACTGCACCACCAGGGAAGCCCTGAAAGATACCATTTTCACACTTTTCCCCAAGGATTCAGTGAGAGTGAGAAACAAATGAGAGTCATATGGAAAGTTAGGGTAGAAATGAAATAAATATGGTGGCCAAAATGACGCTATCTAATCACCTTATCAATTAAGTTACTTATAGTGACTTGAAAGTTGGTAGAATTAAAAACACTTTAATAAAACTTTGTCATTTTGATGTATAAAAGAGCGATTACCCACATGTGGAGAGGAGAAACTATGCTTCTGTCCTGTCTACACAAACCCTGGCCAACTAACAAAAAACCCTGACCAGAAAAGGACAGGAAAAGAAGGGGGGAAGAACAGTGTTCTTAAGTTTCTAAGCATGGATTATGAAAGTATTATCCTGATAAGAAGGTATTCAAAGAAGACACAAATCTTCATTTACTACATGTGTTTTAAAACCCCCTAATGTGGGGCTTCCCTGGTGGCGCAGTGGTTGAGAGTCTGCCTGCCGATGCAGGGGACACAGGTTCGTGCCCCTGTCCGGGAGGATCCCACATGCCGCGGAGCGGCTGGGCCCGTGAGCCGTGGCCGCTGACCCTGTGCGTCCGGAGCCTGTGCTCTGCAACGGGAGAGGCCACAGCAGTGAGAGGCCCGCGTACCGCAGAAAAAACAAACAAACCCCTAATGTAATGTACCTGTAACATTGTAAGCCATAGCAGGCAATAGTCTGGTTATAGTGGATTAATTTCTCAGGTCTATAATAAACTAGTTCTGAAAGAGTGGAACAAACAGAACTGTATGTATAGAAAGTCTTGGAATGGCAGGTTTTATTTGGAATGGTACATCAATGACTACTTAGTTAAAAGAGATTAATAGTATTTTCACTCAGCAGTTATTATTTTTTCAGATGTTGTGTATAGAAAAACTGAGTCTGTCTTGACAATGTGGTATTGATCTGGATGAAACAAGATCAATAGGTATTATAGTTACTCAGTGACTAGGTTATTAGAAAAATAAATTTGGAATTATCTTGCTGGCAAATAAGGACAGACTTTACAAGGAATGCTCAAATTTGTTTACATGTTACAGTGTATTTATTATTCATTTCCAAATACAAATAAGCCTTTCCTAATGTTGTAAACTTTATTTATCTAATGCTACAACTATGCATTTGCTTGGAGAAATGTTATTGGTCTACATAGACAGCCTTATAAAATTTACTATGTAAGTTAACTTGACACTGCTTAACATATCAAAGTTCACTCTGTCATTTTACCAAAAATAATGAAAATAGTAACGTATGAATACTACCTTTTTAATTAAATCTCACTATATATACACATCTCTATCCACAGATATATGTTTTTCCAATATTTTCATAAGCATTGTTGATTTGTGCCCTAGAAAAACCTCAAGAAATACACAGGGCATGTGTTGTTAGCCCCTTGTTTGATGAATGCATTTGAGTGATAAAAATTCAAGAGAATTTCTTAAACTAACAGAAGGAGACTCCTGATTCCATTTCTTAAATTCGCATGTGCTTGTCAGACTCACTAGCTTTTAACATCTGCCTTTTCCCCATGTTGGCTCTCTGTGCTTAATTGAATAGGTATATTTTTTCACATAGCAGTGATTACCATAGGCAATTTTGACATTATTACAGGTGGTCTGTAGAGTAAGATGCATAGGAACTAGCGTCTGAGGCTCCACCGCTGAGGAACTTTCAAAGGTACTATTCTTATCCACACATTATCTGTACGTGGACACCAGATAAAAACCCCACAGAAGCAAGGCTGCCCTGGTGAACCCCAACATGGCTGGCAAACATTCCTCAGGGTGGAATTTGCAAGCTTTCTAGACTTGGAAGATGAGAATTGCGGTTAAGTGACACAATTGGTTTCTGAAGAGAAAGGCTGAGCTTCTTTTTATGCTCTGTGGCTATCTTTTGTAGTCCAGTGAACTACTGACAGAAAATGAGACAACAACTTAGAGAGAGACAAAAGGAGAATGTGAGGGAATATCTGAAAGGTCACCAACAGGACCTATGTGCTGTACATGTGTGTCTCTCTGGGCTCAGAACTGATTTCTCTATTAATTAGAACTATTTATCTCACATAGGCAGTGGGAGTTTAACCTTTTTTTCTTATACTATGTAAAAACATCCCAAATGAGGTATTTTCAGATGAAATTCATATCTATTATTAATGGCAGAAATGGTTTATGAGTTGCTTTTTTCATGTAACATAGTAAATAAAGCAAGATTAGAATCCAGCCAGAAAGTGAAATTAGCTCTTTGTACAACTTTTAAATTCGTGATTCTAGCAATGGAAAGAGACATACATGGCCCATGATATTTTCCGTTCTTAAACATGGTTTAGGATGTGGTCCTCTGTCATAATTATGTAGTTATGTGGATGTTAGTTTCAATTTCTCTACCATAAATGTAGAGGTGGGGAAAGAATATAATTCGGAGTTTGTATTGTTGTTGTTTTGTTTTAACATATTAAGTTACATTTGTAGAAAATACAGGATTGTGTGAGGACCTTAGGAAACACTACATTATTAAAGGTGCTCTGAGTGTAAAAGATGCTAAGAACCTGGAATCTGTGGCTCTCAACCTGAGAGCACATTGGGAATATAAAATAAGCAAATAAGAAACATCTTAAGAAAACTTAGCAAGTTCTATATCAGCAAGTGCAAGACAACATAGCACAAAATAAGTTCCAGGTGCTCAGAGCGTGCAGAGGTACAGCAGTATATAAGAAAAGAGAGACAGATTGATGATGCAATAGATCAGGCTTACAGGAGAGGTGAATTTCGATTTAAAGTGTGAGGTAGTGATGCATATGAAGTAGAATGTGGAGTGTGTGCATCCTAGATAGAAGGAATGATAATATGTATAAAGGTGCAAGAGCAGAATATGGTAAGCAAAGTGAATGAGATCATCAAGAGAAGCTGGGATGGCAGAGTGGTTCTGAAAAAGAGGTTAAAATCCCATAAGGCAAGTGCATTTAGCAAGGCAGGAGATGGGGAGACTGAACAGCAGACAACATAGGAGGTTATGGAAAGAGTTTAGAGTAAATATGGTCGGCAAAAGGGAACCCTGGAAAAGCCTTGGACGTGACAATTACATGAGTTCAGTGGATCTCACAGGTTAAAAGAACAAGGCACTAGATAAACCAAGTACCACATGAGGTTATTTCTTTCTGCCGGATAGAAGTGGTGAATGCCTCTAGGCCTTTTACATGATAATTGCTGCTGGGGTATAAGAGGACTTAAAAGAAATAGAAAGAGATATAGCTCAGACATTCCCTGGAAAAAGATAATAGATGAGTTATAACCCAAATAATGAGCTATCTCGGATGGAGTCAGAGAAAAGAGAACAGTTAAAAAAATGAATCTGTGATTTTTGAGCCCAGGGAAATAAGAGGAAGCTGCAGCTTAGGAAAATGACCAGAAATTATGACTGTCAACTAATCAGGTTTTTTTGGAGGCACAGTTTAAGCATTATACGTGAGTCAAAGAAAGGTAGGGCCTAGTACCATTTTCTTGCAGGACTATTGGAGAGGTGGGGGGAGGTATGTGATGAGTTTATATGTTAATGCATAACACTAAACTCTCAACACGGTAGTCACAAAGATATATCCCCGGTACCAGTCTTCCAGTCTGATTTTTTTCCCTTAGTACTGTCAGCTGTTGCAGGAATAGGTTTTGTGGACTTTGTGTCTTGAATCAAGCACTGCAGCACTTTACCCTGTCGCCTAGAAACCTGGAAATTAATACAATAGCACTCCTTCCTTTAGAAAACTGGAAGTAAGTACTCTACCCAGAGCTATCTATTCTATAACCTATACTTTAATGTAATTAGAACAAACAGGCAAATCAATACAAGGTCCTGTATTTACAAAATAACTGGACGCATAGTCAGTATGGTTCCATGTGGAATAAGGGCAACCACAATGAAGTTTTAGTTGGATTTTTTTTTTTGGTATAACTTGAATTATTATTCTTTTGTGCTTATTCTGGCCAAAACATCACATAACATTTAACAGTGTCAGAAAAAATATGATTTTCTCCTTGCCATTGTGTTCTTATTCTCAGCCCTGTTCAAAACAACTGCTCTGAAATAACTGAAGTGTCTGAAGTGTCACTGGCTTTACTTTCAGCCACACAGTATACTTTTCCTGAACTTCTCTAAATGGCCAACATGTCTGAAGGTATATCACTAATAGTAGAATTTGTTCCTGACATTTGTTTCACATTATATATATGTATTTTTAATGTGGGATCAAATGATGGATTCTGCATTCATCTGTTCTATGAACAACTGGCTTAGATAAAACTATTCATTTACTCATATATTTAGCTAATTGTTGTTGAGCAATACAGTAACACATAATATAGTCATGTGGTCATGTGGGAAACATGATAGTGCATGATAAATGTTATGATTTGGATCAGTAGAGAGCTATTAAGACATTAAAGAGACACAAATCACCCAGTCTGAGTATAGCAGGGTTTGTAGGAATACACTGGGAAAGGCCTAACACACCCCTAAACTGGGTCATCTAATAGAGGTTGCACAGGGCAAGGGGGTTAGAAAGGCTTTCCAGAGAAACAGCGAAGTTAGTTCAGTAGCCACCAGATTATTAACTACCTTGCATCCCATGCCAAGGAGTTTAAACTCCACACAGAGGGTACTTGGTAAAGAGGAGTGTGATGTGATTAGCTTCACGCTAGGGAAGATCAGTGGCAACGTGAGATTTGCTTGGAGGGAATAAAAGCTGGAGTAGCGGGATCCATTAAGAGGCTGTTAAGGCAACCCATTGAGGGAGGCTGATAGTCTGAACAAAGATAGTACCAAAGGGACAGAGACACAAAGATGTATTCAACAGCTGTGAAGAAATGAGAATCAAAAGGAATCTACGGCTTCCCTGGTGGCGCAGTGGTTGAGAGTCCGCCTGCCGATGCAGGGGACGCGGGTTCGTGCCCCGGTCCGGGAAGATCCCACATGCCGCGGAGCGGCTGGGCCCGTGAGCCATGGCCGCTGAGCCCGCGCGTCCGGAGCCTGTGCCCCGCAACGGGAGAGGCCACAACCATGAAAGGCCCGCGTACCGCAAAAAAAAAAGGAATCTAGATGTTTCTGCCATGGAAAGCATTAAGTTCTTCATTTTACCTCGGCACCTTGCTTTGCCCTCTATTTACCTAAGATTCTTTTATATATGCTGATGGAGGTATTTTCTGTTTTTATTAAACAATGGGTCAAATATTGTAGTACAATATTTTGCCTTTTTAAGTAAACATTCACAAGAGGTTTGCCACCTTGCAAAAATGTGTTAAGTATTTGCTCACCCAACACAGTTCCTTAAATATAATTGACTTAAATTTAAATGAAACTGGATCATTTTAGCCCATTACTCTAAAAAACCTGCTACTCTGTAATAGTTTCAACAATGGAGATTATCACACATAGAGAAATATTACCAAGTCCTTGGTGTCGTAATTTTCTCTGAAACCAGTTCCTGGGGTAATGTGAAACTATCTAACTTTTGGAGGATTAATAACTTTCTGTATCCTTTAAAGAAACCAAGTATGTAGAAATCCTCAAAGGGAAAGAATAAATTAGAAAAAAAAAATCCTTTCAACTGCACCTACTATTTAATCAAGTAAAAAGATAAACTATTCTTCACTATGCAGAACCTAGCAATAAAAATCAACAGCCAACAAAGATTATTGTACAAACAACTAAGAGATGCCATGCAGGATAAACTAAGATTCATCAAACATTAGAGTTAGAAGGAATCTCTGAACTCACGTTTTCAGATAGAAATATTTAGTTAGGAGTGAAGCTAGAGTTTTGTTTTGAAAAATAAGTTTGAGTTTAAACGGTCTAGATAACTCAGAAAACATATGCCCTCTGTGCTCAAGAATGTGGTTTGGGGTATATTTCATTGTAAATTTATATTCATGTTTGACTCAATATAAATGATTGATTATCATGGCAATAATCAATTATATGTTCCTTTTGGGTAGAGAAATTATCTGTTATACCTTGGTACTAATCTCGTGCCTAACACCAGTTTCTGCCTTAACATATATGCTATTAAGGTATATGTAACAGAAATTCCACTCGAACTAGGATAAGTGATAGGGCAAAATTATGGGTAGGGAGATAGAGGGGATGCTCATGTTACCAAAAGGTCCATGGCCAACTGGGTCTCGGAGCTGGAACAGTGTCCAGAGGCTCCACCTGTCTTCTCTTTATCTCTCTTCATTGCCTTCCTTCGCAGGCAGGTTTTCCCTTCAGTCAATCAGCAAAATAACTCAGCAAATTAAAACCAGCTTCTCTTCCCCAGTAGTAACAGAACAGTCAGAATCTGGTCTACTTGAACTACTTTGGGCCACTAGAGTCAGGTTTATTTTCCCTTTAGGCCTCTAATCAAGCCACCCTGAGTAGTGGTGCTGTGTCTGCGGGAAAGAAAGTTCTGCCTGGCCAGGCCTGGGTCACGTGCATACTCCTGGTCAGTAGACTAGAACCCCCAGACTGAGACTGACCAGAAGGTGGCTCCCCAGAAAAACCCTGGTGCCTTGGCAGAAAAAGGAGAGATGGATAATGGTCTAGTAAAAACATCAGATGTTCTCTACACTGCAATTTTGTGATTCTCTTTCTTCCTTGTCTTTACCACTCTCTTGCCTCTGTGCCAACACTCATCAAACTAAACATCAAAATAGGCGTTTTCTGGTTAGGCCTTTTTTTCTAGCCAAAACTTGTTCCTGATGAGGAAATGCCCCTCTTAGCCTAATCCAAATAGGTACTTCTATTTTATTCTACATGCAATCCCCAAATCCTCGGGTAGCCAGAGTTGGAAATTATTAGGGATGGCATGAAATAGTGTAGAGGCGTCAAGAGGTAATGGCCAGTGCACTGATTCAAATTCCAGAGACCAGACTGCGAATTCTAGCATTCACCACCAGGTTTCCTCTTGCCCACAAAGAGGAGGCTAGGATTACCATGATCTCTTCCAGCACTGATGCTTCATGCTTCCTGCAGAGAAGATAGGTGTGTGTCTACAAGGTAAGAGTTAGAATTATGCCAGGTTTCTTCTTGGTGTGAGTATCCCTTACCCATGGCCCCTTTTCCTAATACATGACCCCCCCTTCTACAGTCTCTTCTTGCTTAATGTTCAGCCTGGGTCTCCCTCAAATGCAGAAAATGAACAAAGACATATGCAGGTATTTATTTGGGAAGTGATCTCAAGGAGCAAGAATAAGGGAACCGGAAAATGAAATAAAAAAGGAGAAAAGCTAATAAGAGGGTGAATTGTTGAGTTCACAGGGCAACTGGGGCTAGATTTTACCAGGACCTTCTGAGGAATCTATAGAATGCCTGAGAGTGACAGGGAGAAGCATGTCCCCGTGGGTCTGTCTCTCCATCATCGTAGAGGATATTCCTTGGGGGCACAGACATTGCTACTCAGCCAGAAGACTCCAAGCCAGAGGGCAAAAGACAGTAATGCATGTTTGAGACAAGGTGATGTCAGCATACAGTGAAGCTTTATTGGAACTGTCTGCTGCAGCCAGGGCTAGAGTCAGAAATGAGGCCAAGAGGATGTGAGATGGAGATGAGAGTTTTCAGTGGACCTACCTTGCTCCCTGGATTTTTTGAAGCTCTCCCTCACCTGCATGAAGATCTAATGCAGATTGTCTGCTATGCTTGAACATGTCCCTGGCCCTGGACACTTAGCTCTTTCGCGACTGGCCTGCCCCTGGCTCTTTTGCCTTGTCTTGCTTATCTTTTCATACTTTCTCCTTCCTTAGCCAGCCCCTTGCACTTAAAATGTGATGCTGCTCTTGAAAAATGTGACTTGTCCCAAGTGAACAAACCCCCTCTACTTTGATTAGTGTGGGTTGCTTGTAGTCTACCAGCAATAATACTTATTCTAAGAAAATGTCATATGAAGACTCAGTGCTCATATTCTCTTCTGCTTGTACAGCTCTTTCCACTTAAACGCGGGTCTCCATCAGTTCTCCAAATCATCTACATGCTTCAAAGTTTAAGTCATCTGAGTTTTTTCTCACTTACTGGTACCCACATTGTTTCTAAGTTCCTTCAAAATTTCTTGCCTGCCTCCATTACGAATATATATTTATCGCTAGCTTTCTTGTATGTTCATTTTAATTCAGGTAAATTATAAATGGCTTGAGGCATAGCAAAGTACAATATATTTTGTATTCACTAGAGCACCTAGGTCAGTGTTGAGCAGATTATGGCAAATTGAAAGTTTCTGCTGCTTAGTTGATATTGCTTTTGTAAATAGGGAGAGACTAGGTTAGTGGCTAGGATTTATATCTTCTTCCACCACTACATGTCTGATGACATTTATCGGTATTCAGGTTCTTTATCTGTAAGTGGGTCTAATAAGAGTACCTGAATCAGAAAGTGAAAAATAATGTATGTGAAGTACTTAGCCTGGTGTTCATAGACATGCTAGGTCCTGCATTTATGGACTATTATAATTGCCCTTGAATAATGGCTATCAGTGCTTCTGTGGTGCATGTGTTATGTTTTGTTTTGTTTTCCTAAATAATTAAGTTGAAATTAGCCAAATTAGCCCAGTGCTTCATGGAGATTAATAGCTGGTTATGACATGCATGTGATACCAAAAGTTGATAGTTGTTTTTGAGAATGACATATAGGTTGGTTTAGATTTCTGGATACCTTAGTGTTTTGTTCAAGGAAGCAAACTTTGCAATATGTAAGAAACATGCTTAGAGTTTATTCTCATGATTACATCTGCCCAGCGCCCCCTACCTTCTCTCCTTCACTTGTCCCATTTCACCAATCCTTTAGTGGCCACCTCCTCCGTGGAGTTTTCTCTTTATCCCAACTCACTTTGTCATCCCTCAACTCATTGCATTTGACAATCTTACCATAACACTCACCTCTTCTCTTTTTCTCTAAGGCTTTACCTGTACTAATTGTATTTTTCCAGCTAGATTTTAAGCTGCCTCAGGGCAAGGATCACATCCAATCCATTCTTTATCTAGGGCAGGAGTTACACACTGCAGAGTTCACAAGAGACTCTGCAAAAAGACTGGTTGATTGGTTTACTAATTAAATCACATTGAATTTCTAAATTTGTAGTTCAACTGACTAGTTTATTTGTAGTGGGTACTCGAGTCAGTAGCTATATTGCTTCTCAATGCCATATCACTGGCCTTTAAAGCATGACAGTTGTGTTACAGAATGTTAGTTGTGCTGTGGAATCTCTGAATCGTTTATTGGAATGAAAAAGTAAACAAAGCCAACGACTTCCTCTAATGAGAAAGCCTTAGAAATTACAGTGCATGAATCACCAGGTTGCCCTTAAGAAATACAGGATTTTTGCTGTTTAAATGCTCTAAAACAAATTATTCATTAGCCTTACTGTCACTTCCATGTGTCTGTTTACACTGAAGGATACAATGATAACACCAGTGACCTGAAATAATTGCCGTGTAAGTTTGCCTCTGATGAAAGTTCAGTTTTTGCTGCAAGATGCCTGGAGCTCAAACTGCTGCATTGACAGCAGCCTGCAAATCTCTCTTTTTCCGGCCTAGTGAGGGAGGAACGGGGTGGGGAGTGCCGCTCAGGAAGACAGGCCTGGGGATGCCCGCCCTCCCTTCGTCCTCACGCTTCCCTCCGGCGTGAAGCAACAGTTCTGGCTGAAGGAAGAAATGAATCCTTATTCTACTTGGTGAGAAGGCATAGGGTGCTGATGCACAACCTACTGCTGGGCAGCTGGGCAGGGCAGGTCAGAGGGCAGGCCTGGGGAGACTGCCCTTCCCCGGCACGGAGCGACACAGCAGAGGGCAAAGCGGGACTCTACAAGTGGAGGACAACCATTGAACTAGAAATCACTCAATAAAAAAATTCGAACTCCCAAGTAATGACTATCGAGCGCCAGAAACACATATGAAAACAAGGGGAATGAGAAAGAATTGTAAAACTGTAGACATGAAATGGTTTCTCTTTAGCAAGGCTCCCTAAATATTTTCTGCCCTGGGGCTCTTTGCAGCTCAGTCTTTATTGTGTATGATTTATTTATTTGTTTACACCTTAAGCAGGTCAGCCCTGGGCAAAGCTCCTGAAATAGAAATCATCACTACAGTGTCCTCCCCAGGTCCTCTAACTGGGGTCATTGTAAGCCTCCTCAGTGACTTCACGCTGCCCACTGAACGCTCAGGTCGTATGTGGGGATGCTTCCGAGATGTGCCAGGTGATTCGTGTCCTGAACCCTTCCTGCCTCCTGACCCCTTCCACGCATGTCGGCCCCATTCCTTTTTAGCCTTGCCTGAATCGGTTAGGACTCTCCCAATTGCTACTAACAGAAAAATGCATGAGCTTGTTAGCGCAAAAGGAGAATTTATCATAAGGAGGCAGGGGTGTTTCATGCACTTCAAGAGCTGGGAGGCTGCCAGGCTTCAAACGCTGGAATTGTAGATTATCAGGCTCTCTCTCAGGCTCCTTTGCTTCATCTCATAGGATTTTAGCTTTTTTTTTTTTTTTTTTGTGGTGCGCAGGCCTCTCACTGCTGTGGCCTCTCCCGTTGCGGAGCACAGTTTCCGGACGCGCAGGCCCAGCGGCCATGGCTCAGGGGCCCAGCCGCTCCGCGGCATGTGGGATCTTCCCAGACCGGGGCACGAACCCGTGTTCCCTGCATCGGCAGGCGGACTCTCAACCACTGCGCCACCAGGGAAGCCCTCGGCTTCATTTTTCTCTGTGTCTCCGTGAAATATCTTCCACATGGGAGCCATGTGGCAAACAGACAAATAAAAAAAGTAAAACAAATGTGAAACAAAAGCAAATAAGCATGGCTCACAGCAAAGCATACATTACATAGTTAGCAACCAGGGGCAGGATTCACTTATTTGAAACTTCAGCTTTGTGAGAAAAGGCCGCTGGTGGATGAGCTGTAATCATAATGGCTGCCCCTGCCCCAACTTACATAAACTTGGCTGCCACGTCTGTGACCACGTGGAAGGGAAAAAGCAATTTCTATAAAACGGGGGCAGAAGCGATAGGTGTCCACTTTTATGCCTTTGTCTACAAAGCCACTGTGTTCTTCTGTCCCCATGTGTGGACTCCATAAGCTCACTGCCTTCTCATCCCTGTTAACTAACTGTGTTTCAGAAGGAACGTGGGAAAGAAGTCTTAAATTGAGGTTTAGAGCTGGTACAAGAGGAAATTAAAGTTCCTCAAATCATAGCTAGTAGCTGGAGTGTTAATCTGTTGACCCTGATTTAGCTTGTTCTACAGGAGATAAAATTGATTTAAATAATAAACATCCACAAACTCCTTATTGCCCTCTCCTTGGTCAAATCTGGTGTAGTGCCCGCAGTTACAGCCCCATGGGTTTTCTTTTTTCCATGAACTCAGTTGCCTGCTACAGTATATGTTTTATTTCTACTTCTAAAAATACGCATTTTCACTTTGCTGGGTACAATAATTTTATACACACAGGTGTATATATGTATATCTACATGAGTGTGTCAAAACAGGTTTTTTTTCAAATCTATATTTTTACTATCCGCGTGTGCTTAATTTTTCAGATTCTGACTCTGTAACTGTGAAATTGTCAATTGCTTTATCGAATTCTGCTGGATTCTTTTCCCTATCTATTTCTCTCCCTCTCTCTCGCGTGCACATTCTCTCTCTCTCTCTCTCCCCCCTCCCACCTCATCTATCTGTATTCAGCCACGTGTTAGACACAAGTTCATGATTATTGTATCTGCCTTGTAAATATTCCCTTTTATTCACATGTAGTGTGTCTTTTTATCCCTACTGATGCTTTTTGTTTAAATTCTGTATTGACTGAGAATAATACGGCTGCATCTTGGTGGTAACTGTTCTTGTTACTAGTATTACCTGGTCAATCTTTTTAATTACCTTATTTTTAATATTTTTATGTAATTTTGTCTTTTTAGATATGTATCTTCTAAGCAGTGAGTGGAATAATAAGCAATATCCTGTTTATTTATTCAGTTTTATAGTCTCTGCTTTTAAACATGAGTCAAATCTACTTATACTTCCTGTCATGATGGTTGTATTTTCACTTATTTCAAGTATTTAATGCTATCTTTTCCCCACCTTTTTGCAGACCATAGTTGATTAAATTTAACAAGTTATGTAAGTTTAATTTTGTACGTGCTCTTTACTTTCTTACAGACCATCTTCTCTTCTGTGTCTACTTTTCTTCTTGATAAGTTCATCTTTCAATAATTTTTTTGACAGAGGAATGGTCTGTAGGGATGACTACCTTAGTTATTTTCTGAGATGTCTTTATGTTACCCTCATTCCAATGATAGTTTAGCTGAGCAAAAATGTCTAAGATTTCTTAGCAGTATGAAGATATTACTCTGTTTTCTTCTAGCATATGAAAAAAAAAATCTGTTCTTGGTCTGATTGTTGTCTCTTTGCAAATAACCTTTCCATCTTAAAACTTTCTTTTTTTCTTTTTATTTTACTGGAGGTCGTTTTGTTATATTTAGATGTAGCATCCACATAATGTGTGAAAAACACTTTTCAATTTGAAAACATATCCATTTGGAAAATTCTCAGGTTTTTTTCTTCAAGTAATTTTTCTCTGCCATTGCCTCCATTCTCTCCATTGAAAACCCATTTTTGCCTTTGAAAATATGCTCGTACTGTTAATTGTGTCTCTTAACCACTTTTTTAGTATAATTTTAATGATTGTGTGTTTTGTGCTGCATTCTGAATTAATTCTACTGTGCTATATTCTAATACATTTAACTTCTCATTAGCTCAGTTAAACTAGATTTATCCAATTTTAGTTCCTATTTATTCAATGAGTATATTTTTATTTTCAAAATAGTTAATTGCATATTTTATAGTCAGTTGTTCTTGTTTTACTTCTGCTTGTGTTTTATAAGATTGCTCTCTTTTAACAGAAGTTACTTCTTCATTTGTCACATCGAGGTTCTTATACATACATTCTTTTACCTAATTTCTGTCAGACTTATTCATGAAATTAATTTCATTTGGAATGAATAGTAAGGAAAGGGTCATATCTATATATTTCTATATTCCAAATGCATAGCACAAGTTAGATACTTAGTAGTGATTCAGAAAGATATTCAATGAATAAATTTATCAATGTTCTGTTTTGCTATAATCAGAGATATTTATAATGTTCATCTAAAGTTTAGAGTGTACATGGTTTACTACTACTCTTGTTCAGTGATGAGAGAACTGTGATTCAGGATAATTTTATCACTTTTCTCAGTTAAACAAATACTCTGTGTCAGAGCCATGAGTGAAGCAAATGTCTGTCCCACTGCCTTCTGTTCAGCCTCAAAATACTCTTTTTTCATTCAGTCATTTATTTATTCATGCATGCATGTATGCTTTCATTCATTTTTAGGACCTTCCTTTTGCATGTATGCAAATTAATCAAGTTAATTATCTGGAATAAATTCTCCACATAGGATCATATTTTATAACATGAATTAAATCTAGATAATGTATTTGTTACTTTAAAATAAATATATATCTTGTCAAACTTCAGCAAGAACGATTTTAATTATGTTTTAATTAATTCAGTTGTTTTAATAAATATGTTTAATAGTGATTAAAGAAAGAAAGTGGCAAAATTTATTATGGATTTTCAAGCCATATTCTAGTCAATCTTCAATTCGTTATTTATAAACCGAAGTTAACATATTTACGCATTAAATACACTCAGTATCTTCTGCAGCAGAAAGGATGTGGATTTTACATTTGATTTCTAAGCAAATTAATGATGTAGCCAGAAAGCATAGCAGGATATAGTGGGATATAAAGGAACCAATTTAAGTAATTTGTGCAAATACTTAAAAGTTTATGAATTAAACTTCAGACAAATATCCTATAACAAGGCAACTTCCTCACAGAGCACAGCTCCAGCCATTCTGAAGTACTGATAGGCAGTTAAAAAACTGAGATTAAGAAATTAATGTCCATAGGTCTAAATCAGCTAATTTTGTAATTTACATTTCTCTTTGAAAACAGTTTCTTTCAATTAAATATGCCAGCCCTTACTTAAAAAGCTGTCCTTTTCTTCCCTGTTATTACTGATAATTTTTGCACATCTGTAATAATCTACATTTCTTTTCTTCTAAGGAAATATAGTTCACTAGAGTGGTTGAGAACAAAAGTATTGCAGTCAAGCAGACCTATGTTTCAATCCTAGCTTAGCTATGTACTGGCTATGAAATAGCATGTAAGTTATACTACTTCTTTAAGCCTCAGTTACACATCTGTGAAATTGGGTTAAGAATATATACTCCACAGTGTTTTTATGAAGGGAAAACGAGATAATGTGTTATAAACTATTTAGAACTCAATCTTACCTTACTCTTCCTAGAGTTATTTCCACTTTTACACACACACATACACACACACACACACACACACACACACACACACACACACACACCTAAACACCTTTGTATTCACCTGTATTTCTAAAACATGTATACTATAACTAATGATTATTTTAAAAACATTGTTTTACTGACTTTTAAAAATCCTCTTCAGAGGAGAACTATGCAACATTTTAGCATGGCAGGCAGTGTATTTTATTTTATTTATTTATTTTTTTAATTTAATTTATTTATTTTTGGCTGCATTGGGTCTTCGTTGCTGCGTGTGGGCTTTCTCTAGTTGCGGTGAGCAGGGGCTACTCTTTTTTTTTTTTTTAACATCTTTATTGGAGTATAATTGCTTTACAATGGTGTGTTAGTTTCTGCTTCACAACAAAATGAATCACTTATATATATACATATGTTCCCATATCTCTTCCCGCTTGCGTCTCCCTCCCTCCCACTCTCCCTACCCCACCCCTCCAGGCGGTCACAAACCACTGAGCTGATCTCCCTGTGCTATGCGGCTGCTTCCCACTAGCTATCTACCTTACGTTTGGTAGTGTATATATGTCCATGCCTCTCTCTCGCTTTGTCACAGTTTACCCTTCCCCCTCCCCATATCCTCAAGTCCATTCTCTAGTAAATCTATGTCCTTATTCCTGTTTTACCCCTAGGTTCTTCATGACATTTTTTTTTCTTAAATGCCATATATATGTGTTAGCATACAGTATTTGTCTCTCTCTTTCTGACTTACTTCACTCTGTATGACAGACTCTAGGTCTATCCACCTCATTACAAATAGCTCAATTTCGTTTCTTTTTATGGCTGAGTAATATTCCATTGTATATGTGTGCCACATCTTCTTTATCCATTCATCCGATGATGGACACTTAGGTTGTTTCCATCTCTGGGCTATTGTAAATAGAGCTGCAATGAACATTTTGGTACATGATTCTTTTTGAGTTATGGTTTTCTCAGGGTATATGCCCAGTAGTGGGATTGCTGGGTCATATGGTAATTCTATTTGTAGTTTTTTAAGGAACCTCCATACTGTTCTCCACGGTGGCTGTATCAATTTACATTCCCACCAACAGTGTAAGAGGGTTCCCTTTTCTCCACACCCTCTCCAGCATTTATTGTTTCTAGATTTTTTGATGATGGCCATTCTGACTGGTGTGAGATATCTCATTGTAGCTTTGATTTGCATTTCTCTAATGATTAGTGATGTTGAGCATTCTTTCATGTGTTTGTTGGCAGTCTGTATATCTTCTTTGGAGAAATGTCTATTTAGGTCTTCCAGGCAGTGTATTTTAGAGGTTAACATACTGAGTATTTCAGTCAGACACCTAGAGGTGAGATAGAGGGCAGCATGAACAACTAACTTAACTTCCTGAAGCCCCACTTTACTCATTTTTACAATGAAAAAGATAATGGAACTATATGTAAGTTGCTGAGTGGATGAATTAATATAAAAGGCTAGCCCAGTATGGAACATAGTAAGTATTCAGTTAACATAAGCTTCTATAACTATGACCAATACTATAAAATATACTTTGGAAAATGTATATAGAAAGATGTATTTGAGAGAAAGTATGTGCTTTGCTTGGTGTTAGAGCTAATACATTGGCAAATGTCTTGAATACTACTGTGACATTCAACTGTGAAAACCAATTATTACACAATTAGAAGGCTCCTTAATTAGGGAAAGATTAGGTCATGTTTTTTAAACACCCACCAGTATTTTCTGCCAATCCCATCTGTGACACACATTAGGGAGACCCCAGTTAGCAGTTGTTTAAGTCATTTTCCTAACACTGGCATCCATCTCCTTGGAGGCATCTATCAGAGACTTGTGTTAACATCTTTCAGGCTGCATCTGGATAGGACCATTATGTGATCAGCCTATTGCTACATTTCCTTGACGGACAGTATAAGATTTGCTTTTCATTCTGTCTTTAAACTTGTTTGTAGTAAATAATGTTTCATGAGATATATGATTTATTTTTTAAAATGATGTAACCATAATGACTGAGCATGTTGATTATCTAGAAAGGAGACAATTACATACTTACCAATTTATCATCTGGGAATAAGAAATTTATTTAAAAATTAAATTTCAGATAAATAAAAGTGACCGTGAATTTCAAAAAAGAAGAAAAACAGATAAACACCATGATGTAAATTTAAGGTAAAAGGAAAATGGGATGCTTTCAAAAAATGTATTTATCTTTAAGGGACAGCCTTATTTTCATAATTTAAATATATGGCATGTTATAGCAACACCAGTTATCTTCAGGTAAAGAAAACTGGGATTTAACAGTCAAAATACTCTGGAATCTCCTGTTATCTTTTAGGTTTAAGGAAGATAAAGTGTGGTAGTAGGCGAGTGGGGAAAAATTAAAATACTTAGAACTGTAGTATACAATTTTGTAGCTTTCATGTAAATTATTTCAGGTTTCTGAAAGTTTGGCATTTTTAACCTCACTTAAACAAAGAAACAGAGGCTTGGATAGGTGTTTTGACCAACTGGTAACAGGTAGAGCAGACACACAAACTCAGGTCTTCTGATTCCTAGTTCTATTTTAAGTTCATGGTCATCAATATAATGCAATAGTTACTCAAATTTTTATTTGACTAATCAATAAACTAAAGAAAAAGCTGGCTGTAAAAACATAATACCCGTAATAATCAAACTTTTAAAGGAAGAATAAAATAAGAAGTAATTAAAAAAGAGAAATATGTGTTCACCAAACATTTTGATGAATAGATAGCTTGAATTTCAAAATACAATAATCCCAGATTGGTCCCCTTTATCTAAGTACTTAACAGCACTTGGTAAACATTAAATTAGAGCTTTGCTCAGCATAGCGGCTTGGTGAATATTAAATAATAATAAAAATAATCAAAATACCACTGTGAAGTCAAAGGAATATTTCTTTTTACTAGATATGTTGCTCCATGTTTACAACTTTAATAGAATTTAAATGGTATACACTATGCATACCAATCGTTCTAAAACTTAAGAAATGTGGTAGATGTTTTGTCATCTTAATCAAATTTTGTATTTCATTTTCCTTGGGAAACTCTACATGCAGTTATACAACTAATCCTTTCGCTACTTAACCAAGTAATTAATACCTTTACAAGCACATCATAAAATATATAGTAATAACTCATTATGCACTTAATTTCAATACTAATTGCCTACAGGCTTAAAGAGCTCTTCACTGTGATAAGAAAACTGATGGCTATTTTTATTAGATATAACTTCAGAACAAAACACACTTTACCAATCTATGACCCAATTTGATGTTTAATAAAAATTCTCCAGGTGAAAATCTTGCCATTGACTAGTGTTAGATGACTTAAATAAATATTGTGTAATAGAACATTAAATTAGAAGTTTTGACTGCTGAGCCAAAACACAAAAGATGTTGAATTCTAAAATGGTACAAATCTATATGTAGAATTTATAAAAGTAGTACAAACCACTGAGTCCACATTACGTGGATAGGGAGATGTGATTATGGGATTTGAGAGGAGGCAATGCAGGAGATGTTAGTGGAGAGCTGCAGGTAGGAGGAAAGCCCCACTCCCCCACTGAAAAGGGTGTGGTACTCCTGAAGACAGGAAGGGCCTTCAGCTGGCCTTCGGCTGGCTGGGAGAACTTGAGCTATGAGGTCTATTAGTGGGCACATTGGACTAGTATCCAACCCCTGCCTAGAAATCTCTAAGGTAAAGATAAGCCAGCTAGCCCTGACCAAAGAGTGAGAAGAGTTGCTACTGCATTTGTTTCAGCCTGTTCCCAGTGTTTGTTGAGGTAAAATACAACCTTGTTTTCCAAGAAGCAGATGCAGGCATTTTCCTCAGAGGGAGAGCCAGCTGAAAGTCATGTTAGATTCTACCACAGGAGGTCTCGTAGAGGTCATCAGTTCTTGGTGGAGAAGTACTGCAGGTAGGCGCTAAGAATCCTGGGGTGGAATTAGAATATATTTGCGCCGGTCAAGTAAACTGCATTTTGAGAGACCCACCATGGATTGGGGTCCTTGAAGAACCGTCAGAGACTCAGCTCCAGAGAGCTGCCAGACACAGAGAGCTGCCAGACGCAGAGAGCGGGAAGCCAGCCAGTGACACTACAGCCAAGTAAGAACTTTTCAGCCTCGCTACTTTTCTTCCCATCCCCCAACTAAATCTCTAACCTCAGAAGGGTTAGAAATCTCTTGTTTGATGGAGGGTAAGGAGCTGTGAAATAATGACCAGACACCACTCTCCACCTTACCAGTCCAGGGTCTCTCCTTTAGGGTACAGCTGTGGAACATGTAAGCAACAGCAATTTTGGATAAATATGAAGCTTTTGAAAATTACATGGAACTAGGCATTCAATTATGGAATTTAATTTGTGTTTTACCACTCAGAGTGCGCTTTTTAGTAACTAATGGAGAACAGAAATGTCTCAGAACAGCCTGTGTTTTAATCCAGGGGGAGGGAATGTTTTCCTCACCTCAATAAATTTGAAGTGACAATAGGAAGAAATACCATTTAATGGTATTTGATTAAATGGTATTTAAATTAAATGGTATCTGATTAAATTCAATGACACCTGCCTGTTCAACATACCAGTCACAATTGTTATATTTAAATAAAAATAATTTACTGAAAATTTCAAAACTTCCTGAAACTTATCTTTCCTAGCTTTTAAATTAAGGACTATGAGGTGATAGAATCAACATTTTTAAGTGCATTTTAAATCCTAGTACTCTCCAGAAGTCCTTTTGTGTGTCTCTAGGTAAAGATGAATATAACTTGATGATAAAGAGTTTCATAGGTAGATTCCTTTGAAGTTGTAAACAACACATCAAGCAAATCATGGAGGAATCAGTTTTTTTCCTTCTCTGGGCAGTGACTTAACTCTTCTATTAGGATACGGCAAGGCCTTCTCACTTCCTGTTTAAAAAGGAGAGGGCTTCCCTGGTGGTGCAGTGGTTGAGAGTCCGCCTGCCAATGCAGGGGACACGGGTTTGTACCCCGGTCCAGGAAGATCCCACAGGCCGCGGAGCGGCTGGGCCCGTGAGCCATGGACGCTGAGCCTGCGCGTCCGGAGCCTGTGCTCCGCAACAGGAGAGGCCACGACAGTGAGAGGCCCGCGTACGGCAAAAAAAAAAAAAAAAAAGCAGAAGGGAAATACTGGAATTCTACATCAACTGAACTTCCTCCAGAGGTTTGGGGCTGAATTCGACTCACTATGTCACATACTGTGTATGCAGAATTGCTCCAATGCCTGCCCTGAAAATAGCTTAACTTTGATTCACTTGCTCTTTAAATGGAAGCTGGAAGCCGTTTGACTTGAAAATAATCTCAAACACTTAGAAAGGAGAGCAAATCTATGCAAGAGATAAGATCACTGGTGGGATAGCATCAGATACATTTCGGCAACACAGCTAGTTTCTGTCAGCCAAATCTTATAGTGAGATTCTTCAGATGACTGAGACAATTTCCAACATAGGTTATTTTTCTAAGTGTTTATTATTTGACAGACATAAACTTATTTAACTATCATTTTCTCCAAGTTTACAATAAATAACCTGCTGGAGGATATATGTGTAAATACTATATACTATTATATGTATATAATTTATTATTATAGCTGATTCCCTACCTTTGTGTGCACCCGTCAGTGCTAACTACTTTACTTGATGACACTGATATAGTTATTTATGTGCAGTGTGCTAAATGATGGTAATATAATTGGTAAAATTGGCTTTCACTTACCCACAAAACAACTACGAAATGAAATGACACAAACATTAGTCTCAGGAATTCTGCCATGAAATTTGATTATTTGATTCTGTGTTAGTGACAGATACTGTACATTCTGACACATTAGAAGTAAATAGCAACATTTAAATACTGCTCTCTCTTCTTCAATTGTTTTTAATGTTCTATTTTGAACAAGGTTTCTCAGAAAAAAGTAACAGTGCAGAGAAACACCAGTTTTTTGCTGTTTGATTTCTTGTTACTCTTTATTTCTGCTCAAAGATCTGGCGTTATACATAAAATGAAAGAATAATATGGATAAAGAATAGTATGTGGATCAAGGTGCAAGTCATACTGTTAATCTTGCACACATCCAATTTCAGATTTATTGAGCCAAGAATACAGAACTTAGTAGAAGCAAAGTTAATAGATAGAACAGGAATAGAAGAGAATACTGGTATGTTTTTTGCCGCCTTAGTTTGTTCCCTTAGTGTCGCACCACGGTTCTTTAGTTCCCAAACATGGCAAGCAGTTACTGGTAATACTCTCCATGCAGTGTAAATACTGTATATTATATAGTGTCCACCTAGAGTTACAAAAACTGCTGAGCACTTGTTGAGAAACTGCTTTTTATTTATCACCAGCAAGGCCACGTCCTCAAACAAAGTCAGTCCTCAGGTGTCCCTGAGCAAGATCTTGAATTGTCTAGGTGTGTGTGTGTGTGTGTGTGTGTGTGTGTGTGTGTGTGTGTGTGTGTGTGTGTGTGTGTGTGTGTGTGTGTGTGTGTGTATCCATCCTATATCATGTAATGTAATTTAAGTGTGTCTTTTTTTATTGAACCTGTTGGGAGGTGCAACAGAAGTAAATATGATTCTATCCTGTGTTAGGCAGTTCAGGATGCTATAACAAATAGAGCCTAGTTGGGTGGTTTAAACAACATACATTTATATTTCATAGTTATGAAATCCAAAGATCAAAGTGCTGGCAGATGTGGTGTCTGCTGAGAACCTGGTTCCTGGTGTGCAGTGTTAGTCTTCTCCTTGTGTTCTCACATGGCAGACAGCAGAAGAGTGGAAGGTCTCTGGTGTTTCTTCTTATCAAAGGCACTCATTTAGGAGGGCTCCACCCTCATGACCCACTCACCTCCCAAAAGCCCCACCTCCAAAAACCATCACATTTCGGGATTAGGCTCGAGTTTGATAGGGGTAAAAACATTCCGACCATAGCACATCCTCAAGACATTTGCAGCCTAATTCTGATTACGAGTAGAATAGAGGAACTCATTGTGGCTTGAGAATTCAAGTAAGTCATCAATGAGCAGGAAGTATTTAAACTGGGCTTTAAAGAAGTGCTTTGGGTTGAGAAAGTGGACATGGAGACAGGGGAGGCAATAGTGAGTAGGAGAAGAACATTCCAGATGGAGAAGTGAGCAAAGAGAAAGTGGATTAACTCATTTCAAAAGCACCCAAAGGCACATTCTCAGCATCACAGAGCGGGCATGTGGAGCACTGAAGTTTTTGAACGTGAAGTGCACAAAAGCCTTTCCTTTTCTGTTGGACAAGTCAGATGAACTCAGCACACAGAATATCTGAATATAAATGAATCACTGGCAAGTCATAAAACTATTGTATATGAACAACAAGATTTTGTTTCACATTTTCATTTGGACACAGATAATATGGTTCTTTCTAGAATTATTTGAAGAAAAGGGTTTTTTTCATTTTAAAGAGAAACAAAGTAAGAAATGGTTATTCATTGCAAATGGTGTTAAGAGAAATGCCTTTGGACAAGGTACCATAAGTTGTTAGAATATGACCAGTTTTTTTGTTTTTTGTCTTTGCTAAAATCCTTGATTTATTAGTAGTTCAAGTAAAGTGGGAAGAGGGCATTCTATTGCTTTTTGATGGAAATGTCTAATATACACAAACTAATTTAATATTATGAAGTATTCTAAGTTATATTTTACCGTAACATTTTAGATATGTAATAATATTTATAAGACCATTCAACTATAAATACATATGGAAATTATCTTAACATCAGAACAATTATCATTGTTATTATCAGAACAATTATCCTTTGCATTTGTTCAGCCAGTAGCTTAGGAACAAACCTATTTGGAACAGCTGGAGCCTAAAACTGACATTTGTAATACACAGAGGCAGCTGTTTAAAAATTGTACTTAAACCCCAGTAGTATACTATTTGTTTACCAACTTTCCTGTTATATGTTTTTGTCTCCTGAAAATGTATTTCAAAAATTTTCTTTAAGAATCAAGTGAGGGGCAGAAATCAGTTTGGGTACTTGATCTCAGATGGTAAGAGTAAAGTCCAGGGTATCTATAGGCCCTGTCCCTCTCTTTTCCTTTATCGTGCTACCAGCCTAACACTGTTGCCTTAGCTAAAGCATAGGGGCTTAGTTAATTGCTTCCCATTCTCTTTCCACACCCCCTCTCCCCACGCTTTCTCAACACACATCAGTACAAGCAAACTGATAGCCATTTAGATCAGTGAAAAAGCACAGATTTCTTTTTGATAATGTTACAAGTCTCCTAATATTTCTTGGATTCAGCATTACATGAACGCTTAAAGGCCCAGGATGCTAACCATGTGATATTTCCTCTTTCTTATGGAAGCAGAGGATATTAACATATTGCCATGCTTCCTAAGCAAAATATGCCAAGGAATTGATCCAGTCCAGTCTATATTATACCTGTGAATCATCATTTGGGGAATAAAATAGAAATAATCTCATCCCTGAAACAGAAATTCATTTGTATATGAATCATACTAAGTTGTGCTTGTATTATGTGTGGCCTCCTGGGTATAATATATTAGGAAGGAAAATTTTCTTTGAATTACAAATACAGTGACAGGAAGCAATAATGGGATTGGACTGGGCAGAGAATGTAGTTAAGTTCTTCCAATAGCATATGATATTCACCCTAGAAAATACTGAACGGATCAGATCTTGCCTTCCCTTTTACTGAAAAGGGAACTTGTTGAATATTCCGGAGATACAGCTACAAAACTCAGGTGCCCACTCTGTCGTCATCCAGCTCTCACTGCTGAAAAAGAAAACCAGGATCCTTCAGGCAGTCAAAGATTGTCACCTTCAGATAGGGAGAGGAAAGGTCAGGGTTGTAACCATGTTTATAGCTCTTCTAACCATGAAAGTGGATAAATCATGAGGGAGGGAGTACAGAGAAAAGATGACAGCCAAGGAATAAATTTTGGAGTTTGAGGAAGAGAATGAATCAGAGGAGATGGAGGAGAACACAGTAAATGACATAGGAAACCAGGAGTGTGTGATGACATAGAAGCCAAGAGATGATAATGCTCTCAACTTTGTAAACTACTGCAGCTGAGAGATGGAGGTAGATTAGGGTAAAGAAGGCCCCATCAGTTTTGCCCACATGGAACTGAATGATGACAGTTTTTGGCAATGGGTCCATCCAAAGTCTGGCTGAAGGTGAGAAGATAGAGTCAGGAGCCACAGGCCACTCTTTCAAGAAGCTTTGCTGTGTGGTAACTGGAAGGAGATATTAGGTCAAGGGTGGCTTTTTAATTTTCTCTTTTTTATGTTGAGATAATTTTAGACTTACAGAAGAATTACAAAAGTAGTACAGAGTTCCGATATGCCCTTCGCCCATCTTCCTCTTATGTTAATATCTGATATAACGAGACAGCATTTATCAAAACCAAAAAAATTACCCTTGGTGCAATACTATTAACTAAAGTACAGAATATATTGAGTGTTTTGATGAATGGCTTTCTTTTCCAGGATCAAATCCAAGATCCCACTTTGCATTTAGTTGTCATGCTTCCTTAGTCTCCTCCAATCTGTGACAGGCCTTCAGTCTTCCCTTGCCTTTCATGACCTTGACATTTTTTAAGAGTACAAGTTGTATTTTGTGGAACGTCCCTCACTTTGGGTTTGTCTGATGTTTTCTCATGATTAGATTGAGGGTATGTATTATTGAAAAGGATACCACAGAAGCAGTACGCCCTTCTCAGTGCTTCAAACCAGGGTATACATTATGTCAAACTGTATCTCTGGTTATTTTGAGCATGATTACTTGGGTAAGGTGGTGTCTTCCATGGTTTACCTCTGTAAAGTTACTATTTTTCCCTTTGTAATTACTAAATGGGGGGAGATACTTTGAGCCCGTGCAAGGATCCTGTTTCTCCTTAAACTCTTGCTTATAAATTTTGGCTCCATTTGTGGATCCTGCCTGTGGCAGGTATTACTGAGGCATTCTAATGGTACTTTTTATTTTCCTCATTCATCCTATATTTATTACTTGGAATTCTGTAGGAAAGCAATGTCACTTCTTCCCCTTTATTTAGGTAGCTCATTAGTTATTCTGTTATTTATTTATGTCAGTATGAACTTTTGGATGTTTATTGTATTTTTTAATCCAATGCTATCATTTATTCTGTTGCCCAGGTTGTCTTAACTTTAGCCATTGAAGGCTTTTTCAGGTTGCCTCCTATGACCTTAATATTTGTCCCAATTCTTCTCATTTTTCTTTCACTTAACATTTCTTTTCTGCGTGTGTATGTGTGTGTACTTGTATGTGTGTACATTTCCTTATTTTCTGGCACCACAAGATGTTCATCATGTATTTTTGCTAATTCAGCCTTGAAATCAACCAGCTTTCCAAGGAGTCCTGGTTCTTTTTATTGAAGAACGGTATTTAGAAACTCCCATCTGGCCCTAGGTGTGCTCATTGTTACCAGAGTTTCATTGCTTCTAGCCTCTTAAAAGGATGACTTTTAAGATGAAAGATAAAAAAGTTTTTATATGTATCTTTTTGATCCAAAAGCAAGCAAGAAATTGACTATGCAGGAGTGATAAAACTTAGGAATAAAGTCCTTGAGAAGGAAATGGTGATGAGCTTCGAAGCACAGGTGGACGGTTTGGCCTTTGATAGAAACTGGGCCACTATTCATTATAAAAGAATGAAAGAGAAAACATCGGTTCAGATTCAAACAGATTTTGATTTTGGTAGAAAGTAAGAACGTTCCTGTTTCTTGGTGGTGTTAATGACATATTAGGCAAGATCATTAGCTAAAAGTGACAGAGGAAAGTGAGGGAGGATTGAGGAGAGAGCATGAAGCCTGATACATTAAAGAATTAAAGTAGAATCTCAGAGTATCATGGATTGCCATTTTGGGATTTGTGGTCATCAATATAAAATGCCACAGCATGGTTGTCTGATGCAGGCGTGGAGTAGGCAGATAAGTTTGCTTAACCTAGAACTGAGGTTTTTCCAGGTGACTATAATTGAGAAGGAAGTGGGCAAGGCAGGTGAAGGTATTTGTAAGTCAGTGTTTCACGGTTGTAATGGTGAGCCATGGAATTAAACTAGATAAGGGAATAAAAAGGATAAGATGGTGTTAGTCTTATCAGCCTGTTGTCATAGGGGAAAAAATTGGTTTTGTTTATGGCTATGAACTGCATTTACATAATTTAGTTGAGGACTGTGTAACTGAAGTTTGTATCAGGATCTTTCCTTTCTTTTTAGAATCCACATCGGCAGTGCTACCACCTTCTCTAAGCTTTTATCCCTTGACCTTGTCTGTTGACCCCCTATTGTCTTAGTCTCTGACACTCTATCTTTTTTTCCTCGTCATCCTTTTCTACCAAATTTCAGTATTTCAAGACCATTTCTCAGGTGAGAACACAATTACTTTCTAAACAGTCGAAGCAAGCAAAAAAAAAAAAGTATTTTCAAAGTCACAGACATCACACCCAAGTTTTTGTGGGTGAATGTGATATTTAGCTTGGGGGATCATGGTGAGCTTCCACAAAGTCACCAGAAAAGCAAGTTTGAGAATCACTGACAGCGTCATTGCCAATATTCTATCTGAAAACCTCTCCTCTATCCCAGTCAAGGTCATATAAATGAAGCCAGAAAAGTAAAAATAAAACCTATTCTGTAGGAGACTCCATTAACTCATCTGCAAACAAACTGATGAGAAGATGTGGTTTAATTTTTCACTGGTCAGAGTCATTACTTTGTGAGACATGTTGGGTCACCTTTGATGTGTCAGCTAAATGGATGTTTCTAAAATTACCATGACCATTATTCATGGGAGTGTTAGTAATTACTCAGTGGTTAATGAAGTTGGTTTCCAGTTGATGATGGTCAGAAACTGAGCGCGACCCGTTGCTCAACAGCATACTGAGCAGAAGTCTCAGATATACCTACCCTCTGCTCACTGAACTCGGTTCTGACCTGAAAACAATATTAATAGCTCTGGAAGGAGGGAATTTGCTCAAAGAAACACATCCTGACCCGCAGAAACTCCAATTTCAGTTATTTGCTAGTGATACTACTGGCATTATTCTCTCTCTCTCTCTCTCTCTCTCTCTCTCTCTCTCTCTCTCTCTCTCTCTCTCTCTCTCTCTCTCTCCCCCCCCCCTCCCTCCCTCCCTCCCTCTCCTACTCTAACTGAATCCTATATGTACTGTAGGTTACACTAGTTTTATATCTGCCTATCTCAACTAAACTTCAAAGCCGCGAGGGTGGAAACTGTTTGCCTTGGATTCCTAGAGTCTCGCAAACGCTGGCCGCCTAGCAAGCCCTTAAATCAGAATGAGTCAGGCAAGCGCTTCTCTGATATCCAAAGTTAGAGAAGTTGGAGCAATCTTTAACTCATGTCCTTTTTAATCTAAGTCAGTTGCCAACTCAGACCACTTCTTTCTACACATAGAGAGGTCTACCTAGATTTACAGTATTTTAGATGTGGGAGAAACATGGAAGCCCATCTAATCTGGCATATTCCTTTATATAAAGGAATAAAAATTACCCCAAAGGGTTAAACGTGTTTCCCAATATCACACAGCTAGTGTGGCCAAGCCAGTGAAGCCACTGAGTTGAATATTCAGGGGGAAAAACTACTGATGCTCACTTGGCCAACAAAAGGAAAGAGGTTCTCAGAAGCAGATTTTGAAAAAAAAGATTACTTATTTCCCAAGCTACAGATCAGAGCCTAAACATCTCAGTGGTTTAAATTTAGGCATAACACTTGGTCCCGACATGTATTTATGCAACCAGGAATTCATAACAATTTAAAAGAAATGCTGCTTTGGTGCCATTATTTGAATAAGTTTATATTTCATCGTCATTTACTTCAAACTTCTCAATTAAAGACTGTACTTTAGAAGGCAAACAGGAAGATTAAAAGAATCCAGTTCCTTTCCTCTCCTTGATTGAAAGACAAAAACAAAAGCTTTCTTCTGGAGTTTTTTAAGGAAACAGGAACGTCTATATAGTTCCTGGTCCTTTCTTTGTGCTCAAAAATGTTTAATAACAAGTGCAGGGGAAATTTTAAAATCAGAATTCCTTTGGCAAAATATTTTGAAATTCAGCAATGAGTCGTTATTGGGCAGAACCTCAAATGATTTCAGATTTGTTGTCAGAATTTTGGCCAGGATTATGTTATGATCCCTAAATTATAATGAGAGGGACAGGACTAACATTTATTGAATTTCTACTGTGTGCCAAACACTCAGGGGTTTTATATACTTATCTCACTTGATCTTCACAGAAATCCAGTGAAGTACATATTTGGGAACATTAGCCCCTTTTTTTCGGCTGCAGTTGCATCAGAGAAGTAGCTTGACCAATGTCATACAGCAGGATGAATTTTATCACCAGTCTGTCCAACTCCAAAGGTTTTACCTAGTAGAAAGTATTTAGATTCAGCAAGCATTATTCTTCTGCAGGAGGCTGGGGAGGGGGCCATAACTTGACAGGTACTTCTTAAAACATTATTCCAGTAAATGATCAGAAGCCCATCTTCTCTTTATCACATACTTAATAAATAAACTGGTATTTTTTATGCCCTTTTACAACAGGAAAATGGAAAGATGAGTGTTCTCCTTTAGGCCAATGACAAAATTTTACTATCATGAACCCAGGAGGATACCCCAGAGGCAGTTCATCTTGGTATATAGCTACAGACAGAAAGAATAGCTCAACTTTAATTATGTCAAAAACTAAAATTATCATCTGTGCTAAACTTTCTGCAAAATTCAGTTGGTCAGTTCCAAATCCCTCTATCAAGCAAGTGAACTCATTCTCTTTCCTGGGCATACATTTCATAGCTAACTCCTCCTGGCAGGCACACTGAGAGTCAGTGCTGCTCTGGGCCAGACATTTCATAGACGCCCTGCTGAAGCTTTTCAGCTACCAGTGTGGGGATCGTTGTCCCAGTGTGAAGGTGCTTTAAGCCACAATCATTTCTGCTGCGTTCTCTAGTGTGAGCATGGCATTTTCAGTCAAATGTTTATCTAAGAGCCCAAATCAATGTAAACTTTCTCCTGGAGAAGGACGCAAGGCTGCCTCCAAGTAGCCTGGCTGTGTGTTTGTGCACAGAGGAGCACCAGAATTGAGATCACATTGAGTTCTCAGAGTTATCCAGCCAACACAGATGTTGTAAGAAAATGTACGCTTATTATTTTCCGTAGCTGATACTAATTTTTCCTCATGAGCCTCTCACCACAGTGGAAAGCAAAGACACTTAATTTAAACTTGCCAGTTAATGGTATCTCTTTTGTGTTTAAAAATAGTTTAAATTTGGTACAATTTTGGTCGATTCAAGGTTCAACTCAGAACCAGCACTGTTTCCCTTTTCTTTTTCCCTCTTTCCAAGATGATTTCTGCACTTTAGTGAGAAACAGTGCAAAGTTCTCAGGTATACAGGTGGGCAAGAGGGGCGTCTCTAGTTTTGTGCTGGTCCATGTGCTGGTCCATGTGCTGGTCTCATCTGTGAGGCCAAAGTGTGGTCTTTCCATGCATCCTGCCGGCCTCTACTGTTGAAACCATCAAGCTGATGTAACTCAGCTTAGCCTCTGCCTTCAGGGACTTTGGCCATCACCTCTTGTTACCTGCACCCCTTGGGTCTGATTCTTATTAGGCTCCTTGGACATCTGGCAGTAAAACCTTCATACCCAGGATGACTTCTCTTGTGAAGCCCCTAGCATTTCCCCACCTGGAATCCCAGTTTCTTTCTAGGGTTTGGGCATTACAGAGGAACGTCTAGATCACTTCTGCACTGTGCACAAGCTGTTGGTGCAGGGTTAGGTACCTCAGGTGTAATGATAGTTGGTCCTTGGATGCCAAAGAGAACATGGCAAGAGTCCCCCCTGCTTTTAGCTTTCTATTAAGCTTGTTAAACACTTATTGCCTCTGGAACTTTGGACACTACCAACAGCCTGTCTGTCCTATGTCTTACAACCCCCAGAGCTGAATAAGTGGACCTTATCCTTCTATACTATGTGACAAGGACTTACCAAAGTTCTCTCTACCGTTGACAGGCAGTAAAATTCTATGATATACACTCTGCCTTTGCCTTGTAAAATTCTAATAGGTTATACAAACAAAAATAGAAAATCATATTTCTCTTTCCCTAAATCATGGATCCAAAACTATGGATGACTGTGACTCAAGAATTCTCTTTTTTGTATCTTTTGTCTATCAAACTCTTACTTCTGACTCTTTGTTTCCTTTTGCATTTCTGTTTCACTTATCCTGATTTTCCCAAAGGCAAATGAATGATCCTGGTTGAATAGAAGGCAGATAAGTTAAAGATAAAAAATATATTAAGGTGTTCAAAAAATTAATATTACACTTGATAATTCACACAACCCTGTCTAACCTGCTTTCCAAATTATAAATCTATATGACCCAATCTGTTCTCACTAAAGGAAGGAAAGGAACAAAAGAACAAAAATTATCTTCTATTTAGCTCCTGTCAAAACCAGACCAAGAAAGGAACTCTTTATCAAAGTTAAGTGAAGGTTGTGTCACCATACCTCTAGTCTTTTATCTATGTGTTAAGTTAAATCACCAACTAGTTGAATCACATTCAGTTTGACCTTTGGTGAGTTGTTTAAATGGTGCCCTTGGCTTTTATCAATAGCAAAATCATATAAAAATTTCTCCCAATTTTGCTTCAATTATTTTGTCCATTATATTACTGAGTTTGGTATGTGAAAATGTAGAATCTAATGATAGGAAAACATCTGTATCTGAAATTAGCCAACTTTTACCCTACTTCCTCCTCTTTCTATTAATTAGTCTGTGCATTTCTTCCCATCTCTACTTTTATCCTGACTTGCAGGAAATTCAGAGACCAATGTGATGCTTAATCATTTCCATATTTTTTCTTAGGAAGCCATATTAATACATTCCATGTATGTCCTTCTTAGCCACTGCAAACTCTCGAGGTATAGACAGGGTACAGTTAATGTAAAATTAACCTATACAAAACTCCATGAGTTAGAGGTTATATGTTTTACAGAGGAAGAAACTTTAATTTATAAAGTTTCATAGTGTGTTAAGGTCTTGTCCCTGGTAATTGGTAAGGCTGGGGTTATGAATCCAGCTTTCAGGTTCTAAATCAAGTGTTCTTTCCACTCCACCAAGAATGTTTCCATTTTAAAACAAAGAAACATCCCCATTTAATCAACCAAATCTTGGCTGTTCAATTTGTAATTTAAAGAAGTATATGATCAAGAAATGATTTTGAAAATATGTTTATATATGTTTGAAAATTCTTTTTTCTTTACCCTTATTTCAGAGTATCTTGCATGATATAAAACTGTCTTTTTTTTAATTTATTTATTTAATTTATTTATTTTTGGCTGCGCTGGGTCTTCGTTGCTGCATGTGGGCTTTCTCTAGTTGCAGCTCTTCATTGCGGTGCACAGGCTTCTCATTGCGGTGGCTTCTCTCGTTGCAGAGCATGGCTCTAGGCACGTGGGCTTCGGTAGTTGTGGCTCGCGGGCTCTAGAACGCAGGCTTAGTAGTTGTCGCGCATGGGCTTTGTTGCTCCCCGGCATGTGGGAACTTCCCGGACCAGGGTTTGGACCCGTGTCCCCTGCACTGGCAGGCAGATTCTTAACCACTGGGCCACCAGAGAAGCCCAAAACTGTCTTAATGAATTAATAATTAGCTTTTATAAACACCAGAACAAAGATCTGGCTACTATTGTTTCAGACACTGATACCACACACGTATTATTACACAATAAGATGCATAAGATTCTTACATACAATGAACATAAGCAAATATTGATGACTTTTCTTGTGCTGTTATAGATTGGCTACAATAAATCATGGTGAGAACAGTCCCATTACGGAGAAATGTCTCTATTCCTTCATTCATCAAACAGTACATAGTGAAAATGTGGACTTAACATCTAAGAATTTAATATCCAGGATACAAAGGAGTAGAAATTTTTCTAAAGATGGCTTGCCTTTCCCTGGAAAAATCTCTTTGGTTTACAATTTTGCTTTAGAATTCCACACTGAAAAGGCACAATTTTCCTTTTTCAAGGTAATCCTACTTTTCCGATTGTGTTTGTGGACAAAGTCTTCCTTTTGATTCAAGTAACTGCGTAACTGTGCTAATTAAGGAAAACGAGACAGAACAAAACAAAAGCCCCCAAACTACTACACTGAGTTTTTTAAACAAATTAGTACTGTCCCTAAAGACAGTATGAATCCTGAGAGGAAAAGAGAAGAATTTAGGAGTGCTATCAGTGATTATTTCCCACCTTGGGACTTTCTGCAGGATTCTGTGAGCTTTTTAATGTTTACTTTGCTTCTCCTCAGAGATAATCCTGCTCTATTTGAGGTCAGACATGAAGCATAATTTATGATGCCTGACTGCTTTAAGAAAACTGAAAGCTTCCTACATTGTTCTTTTATGTACAATTGGTTTAAAGAAAAGGCTTTCTTACTAGAAAGGCCTTTCCCTCTGTTATTAACAGTGCATCACTTTGACTTAATACTATTAGAATTCTAAAGTGACTCATTCTGATGAAAAATGAAGGTGCTGTGATTTTAAATTAACATAGAAATGTGAGTTTAAATGTTAGTAATTACCCCAGATTTGCACATGACCTAGTAACCTGTGTATTACATGACATAGAATGCATTGCTCTTTAGATCAAACAAAAAAGACATTGTGTTCTGCTTGTGCTTCAAAATGTATTAACTCTTCTCTCCCAGGTGAACATAGTCTAAATCTGAACCTTTCTCTATGCAGTTTATGATGGTGACAGCGGTTGGATGGGGGAAGCAACAGGTGATGATGCTATTTAAAGATGGCCAAACATATTACTTATATGTCTTTGCATCAAGTTCGTACAGTTCATGATGTATGAGCATGAATACCATGAAGGTGTTCAGATCACTGTGGGCATGAAAAGCATAATCAAGATGTAACAGAAGATCTCGGTTGAATAGTTAAATATAAGCTGAGGCTTATGGTTACATTTAAATTTCAAATTAGTCATCTCACCTCCAGACTCTTCTTTCTACTCCAGTTTTTTTTTTTTTCCTTTCATTGGTCTTCCCTTCCCTTTAAAAAGGCTAGTCTTCTAGCTTTCTAATCTCTATCCCAATCAAACCAGGAAAATAATTACTTTGACTGTAATTCATGTTGATGGGGCAACTCATTCAGATATTTGCATTTTTATTCCTTTAAGCTCTTTTTTTGGAATGAGAAACGTGGTCTCCTATTTAAGATGCCCTAAGTGGTGGTGGGCAGGAAGGAGAGAACCTTCTGTTTGCCTCAAAAATTGTGCTAGGGTATAGACTTGCTAACTGAGAGGATAGTTCTGTTTAATAATGTGAGATACTTAAGTGAAACTGGCTCAAAAAGCCAGTGGATGCCAGGTACAGATTGTTTTCCTTGTTTACTCTTCCTAGCTTAATACATATTTTCCGGTTTAATATATATTGAGCTGATTGGAATCAGGGAGTATCAGGGTGGGGTGGAAGATGGTTGAATACAGCAATGACCAATACAGACTTATTCTCTGCCTCTATGGAGCTTATATAAAATCTTATGCAGAAGAGAATAAATAATTGCAAATATGATGAGTGATGTGAAAGCAGCAGCAGGTGTTATGAGTGTATAGCAGGACTTCTAACCTAGTGTTGAGTAGTCATAAACATAGTCACAAAGAAGTGACAAGTAAAACTAAGACTCTCAGGTGTCATGGTTCAATGTTCCCAGCCCTTGGTGAGACACCATCTCATGCTGTCTCAACTAACCCTGCCTCAACATGGTAACGATGCTGTGATAGTCCTTAGGACTCTTTGTATATAGCCCAACTTTCTCTCCTTCAGGGCACATGAGAGGACTGTACTTCCTCTCAGAGTTAGTTAGGTAATGTGATTCTCTTAGGCCAATAAAATATGAGGGAAAATGACATAGATCAGCTCCAGGCAGAAGCTTTAATGGTTGGCAAATGTTTTGTCACATCCTTTCTCCCTGCAACCAGGCTACAATGGAGTGGGTACCAAGTCCTAGGGCATCCTGGCTTTTGGTGTGGAGCAGAGGCCCGAGCTAGCCTGTAATGGACAGGAAACAAGAGTGGCAAATAAATCTCTGCTGCCTTAAACCATTAAGATAATGAGGCTGTGTGTTACCCCAACATAACCTAGCCTGCTCTGACTGAAACGTCTGCCCACACTTCAGTTTGTGCTATCTCAAGGCCTCTAGCACAGCATTAGCATCCATTCAAAGGACCGTTAGGTCAGAAGATGAGATTAGTCACTACATATGGTATTACAAATGTGGCATTGCTTTTGAGTATTATATTATTTATTGGCAAGGCAATATAGCATCATAATTAAAAGCATGAACTCTTTGCCAGTCTGACTTTGAATCCTGAATCTCGTACTTATTAGCTGTGTGGCCTTGGTAAGGTTATTTAGTTTCTCGGTGTGTGTTTCATCATGTTTAAAATGAATATAACAGTGAGGCTACCCCATGTGTATGTTATAAGGATTAAATGAGAACAGGGCCTGACACATAATAATCATGATATGAGGCCTGGCTATTACTGTCATAACCCTAAATTCTGTATGAAGAACTCCCACCTTCAAACTAGGAGGTGTGAACTGTAGTGAGTTTTGTTGCTTATCACATTATATCTCAGAGGAAAAATTGAGACTATTCTACCCTGAATATTGTTCTTTGTTAACATCAAGACCTGAAAAATGACATAGAGTGAGTCTATCATTTAATGCCAAGGTCATTTGAAGATTCCACATCCTAAATGTGACGCTGCCTCTTGGAAGACGCTTTAGAAGGAGGCAGATGATTTAAGGCATCAGGCAGGCCCAGCAATCTTCTAGACCCAGACGTGATAGGAAAGCGAGAATTTCTGGGCAGGTCACCTAGAAGCAGAGGCTAAGTTCTCTGTAGTGCCCTCATCGGCCTTGATGTGAGTTACTGTCTTGCTTTGGGGCACAGAGCAACACTGATGCAAGCAGAGTGATTACTGGAGAAAAGTCTAGAGCAAGAGAAACCATGCTACCCTAGGAGACCTTAGGACCTCAGATGCCTGCAACACAAAAAGCCATTGAAATAATCGGTTTTAACAGATTTCCTTCAAGCAGTTTAGCCAACATATCTATATAGTGTCTATAAATATCCCGCAGCCATTCATCATCTCTTTCCAGTGACATTTGCAATCTCGTGTTATGTTAAACCTGGCCAGTTTTGCATTTAGGTGGCATTGTGAAGTGTCATAGCATTTGACAGAATGGCAAGGTTGTAAATTGCAATCTGTTCTGTGGCAAAAAAATATTGTAAAAACATTAACTGTGTTTTTGTTGTTTAGCTGAGTCTCTCTCTCTCAATACCATGCTCTATATAACAAGACTCAATGGGAGGAGGATCACAGTGGTTAGGATGTACTGTTTTGTATTTTTCTTAAACTCTGACTGGAAAAAGAAAAGCAACAGATTTACCCTACAAGATAGAGCAGGTGGGAGACAGTTTTGGGGTAATTCCATTGCATTATTTTAATGGTAAATATATCCTAAAAGGAGACAAGTCTTATACTCTTTTCTGCTGAAATAGCCCATGTCTTTTTAAAAATGTACTGGGTACCTCCTTTGCACTTTGGACTATTACCAACAAGGAGATCCATCCGCAGCTGTCAGCTCTCTGTATAGCAGTCAACGAATTCATGGCCATGAATTCTTCCCATAATAAGTCAAAGCAATGCACACAGTGCCCTACATTCAAGTGAACAGACTTCAATCTGGGCAGATCTCGTATTTTATTGCTACACTGTTTTCATGTCTGTCACTGTAGAGAAATTTACCATTAAGATTTAAGTCTCGGGCTTCCCTGGTGGCACAGTGGTTGAGAGTCCGCCTGCCGATGCAGGGGACACGGGTTCGTGCCCCGGTCCGGGCAGATCCCACATGCCGCGGAGCGGCTGGGCCCGTGAGCCATGGCCGCTGAGCCTGCGCGTCCGGAGCCTGTGCTCCGCAATGGGAGAGGCCACAACAGTGAGAGGCCCGCGTACTGAAAAAAAAAAAAAAAAAAAAAAAAGATTTAAGTCTCTAGGATCTGGTGCCTTTGGGAGTTTCCTGAAAACTCAGTTCATAGTCATGTAAATGTGTAGTGACTTTTCATATTGCTTCTGAGAGTCTAACAATCAACATAAATTCCTTTAAATTTCAGCACTTAGAAATTCACATAATACTGTGGAATAGAGATGGTAGATATGCTAAGTCATCGAAAACTGAAATTTACCATTGTAGACAGAGTAAAAAGGTTTTTCCTCCATTCTAGTGCCACCGGGAGACCATCTGAATGGAATAAAAAATGAAGTGCAAGTACCTTCAGACTGTCTCAGATCAACAGTCTCAGCTTAAAATATAAGAGGCACACACGTGAAACTGATTTTCCCCCATGGTTTAGTTTATTTCAGAGAGATGAAAATAAATGGGTAGTGTCAAATATGAAAAACTTTGGACAGGATATCCTCAAACTTTTTTGGTCTCAAGACTTCTTTACGTTCTTAAAATTGTTTGAGGACCACAAAGAGATGTGCTTTATGTAGATGCTGATTACCACTAATAATGTTTAAAGTTTTTATCCGTTTTATTTTTTATCATTCATACATTTTATCTTTATTTTTTAATTTAATTTTTATTTTATGTTGAGGTATAGCTAATTTACAATGTTGTGTTACTTTCAGGTATACAGCAAAGTGGTTCAGTTATACATATACATATACCTATTCTTTTTCAGGTTCTTTTCCCATATAGCTTATTACAGAGTATTAAGCAGACTTTCCTGTGCTATACAGTAGGTCCTTGTTGGTTATCTATTTTATATATAGTAGTGTATATGTATTAATCCCAAACATCTAATTTATCCCTCCCCCCGGCCACTTTTCCCCTTTGGTTACCATAAGTTTATTTTCTATGTCTGTGAGGCTATTTCTCTTTGTAAACAAGTTCGTTTGTATCTTTTTTTTTTAAGATTCCACATACAAATGATATCATATATTTATCTTTGGGTTACTTCACGTAATATGATAATCTCTAGGTCCATCCATGTTGCTGCAGATGACATTATTTCATTCTTTTTCGTGGCTGAGTAATATTCCATTGTATATATGTACCACATCTTCTTTATCCATTCCTCTGTTGATGGACATTTAGGTTGCTTCCATGTCCTGGCTACTGTAAATAGTGCTGCTATGAACACTGTGGTGCATGTATCTTTTCAAATTATGTTTTTCTCTGGATATATACCCAGGAGTGGCATTGCAGGATCATATTGTAGCTCTATTTTTAGTTTGTTAAGGAACCTCCATACTGTTCTCCATAGTGGTTGTACCAATTTACATTTCCACCAACAGTGTAGGAGGGTTCCTTTTTCTCCACACCCTCTCCAGCATTTATTATTTACAGACTTTTTGGTGATGGTCATTCTGGCCAGTGAGATACCTCATTGTAGTTTTGATTTGCATTTCCCTAATAATTAGTGATGTTGAGCATCTTTTCATGTGCCTTTTGGCCATCTGTATGTCTTCTTTGGAGAAATGTCTATTTAGGTCTTCTGCCCATTTTTTGATTGGGTTGTTTTTTTGATATTGAGCTATATGAGCTGTTTGCATATTTTTGAGATCAATCGTAAGTCACACCGTTTGTAAACACTTTCTCCCCTTCTGTAGATTGTCTTTTTGTTTTGTTCATGGTTTCCTTTGCTGTGGAAAAGTTTTTAAGTGTAATTAGGTCCAATTTGTTTATTTTTGTTTATATTTCCATTACTCTAGGAGGTGGATCCAAAAAGATACTGCTGCAACTTATGTCAAAGAGTGTTGTGCCTATGTTTTCCTCTAATACTTTTATAGAATCTGGTCTTATATTTAGGTGTAAGAGAATGTTCATGGTTCTTACATCATGTCAGAGAATGTTCTAATTTCATTCTTCTTTTACATGTAGATATACAGTTTTCCCAGTACCACTTATTGAAGAGACTGTTTTTTCTCCGTTGTATATTTTTGCCTCCTTTGTCACAGATTAATTGACGATAGGTTCGTGGGTTTATTTCTGGGCTTTCTATCCTGTTCAAATGATTTAAATTTCTGTTTTTGTGCCAGAACCATACTGTTTTGATTACTATCGTTTTGGAGTAGAGTCTGAGATCAGGGAGGCTGATTCCTCCAGCTCCTTTTTTCTTTCTCAAGATTGCTTTAGATATTCAGGGTCTTTTGTGTTTCCAAACAAATTAAAACATTTTTTTCTTCTGGTTCTGTGAAAAATGTCATTGGTAATTTTACAGCAATTGCATTGAATCTGTAGGTTGTCTTGGGTAGTATAGTCATTTTGACAGTATTGATTCTCCCAATCCAAGAACATGATATATCTTTCCATCTGTTTGTGTCATCTTCTATTTTTTTCATCAGCATCTTATAGTTTTCTGTGTACAGCTCTTTTGCCTCCTTAGGTAGGTTGATTCCTAGGTATTTTATTCTTTTTGATGCAATAGTAAATGTTACCTTAATTTCTCTTTCCGAGCTTTCATTGTTAGTGCATAGAAATGCAACATATTTCTGTGTATTAATTCTGTATCCTTCAACTTTACTTAATTCATTGATGAGCTCTAGCAGTTTTCTGGTAGCATCTTTAGGATTGTCTATGTATAGTATGATTTCATCTGCAAACAGTGAAATTGTTGCTTGCTCTTTTCCAATTTAGATTCCATTTATTTCTTTTCTTCTCTAACTGCCACAGCTAGGACTTCCAAAACTATGTTGAATGAAAGTGGCAAGAGTGGACATCCTCATCCTGTTCCTGATCTTAGAGGAAATGCTTTCAGCTTTTCACTGTTGAATATGATGTTAGCTGTGGGGTTGTCATATATGGCCTTTATTGTGTTGAGGTAGGTTCCCTCTATGCCAACTTTCCGGAGAGTTTTTTTTTTTTTTTATCATAAATGAAGGTTGAATTTTATCAAAAGCTTTTTCTGCATCTATTGAGATGATCATATGATTTTAACTCTTCAATTTGTCATAGTGGTATATCACTCTGATTGATTTGCAGATATTGAAAAATCCTTGCATCCCTGGGATAAATGCCACTTGATCACTGTAAATGATCCTTTTAATGTATTATTGGATTTGGTTTGCTAGAATTTTTTAAGGATTTTTACATCTATGTTCATCAATGATATTGGCCCGTAATTTTCTTTTTTTGTTGTATCTTTGATTTTGGTATAAGGGAAATGGTGGTCTCATAGAATGAGTTTCGAACTGTTCCTTCCTCTGCAATTTTTTTGAAATAATTTCTGAAGGATAGGTGTTAACTCTTCTCTAAATGTTTGATAGAATTCACCTGTGAAGTCATCTGTTTGTTGAGGGGTTTTTAATCACAGATTCAATTTCAGTACTTGTGATCCATCTCTTCATATTATATATTTCTTTCTGATTCAGTCTTGGGAGATTGTAACTGTCTAAGAATTTGTCCCTTTATCCTAGCTTGTTCATTTTATTGGCATATGTTTGCTAGTAGTAGTCTCTTATAGTCCTTTGTATTTCTGTGGTGTTGGTTGTAACTTTTTTCATTTCTAATTTTATTGATTTGAGCCCTTTCCCTTTTTTTCTTGATGAATCTGCCTAAAGATTTATCAATTTTATCTTTTCAAAGAACCAGCTTTTAGTTTCATTGATCTTTAATATTGTTTTCTTTGTTTCTATTTCATTTATTTCTGCTCTGGTCTTTATGATTTTTCCTTCTACTAACTTTAGGTTTGGTTGTTCTTCTTTCTCTAGTTGCTTTAGGTATAAGGTTAGGTTGTTTATTTGAGATTTTTCTTGTTTCATGAGGTAAGATTGTATTGCTGTAAACTTTCCTCTTAGAACTGCTTTTGCTATGTCCCCAAACTTTTGGATCATTGTATTGCATTTTCATTTGTCTCAAGGTATTTTTTAATTTCCTCTTTGATTTCCTCAGTGATCCATTGATTGTTTAGTAACATATTACTTAACCTCCATGTGTTTGGTTTTGTTTTGTTTTGTTTTTAGTTTTTTTCCTTAGAGTTGGTTTCTAATCTCATAGCATTGTGGTAAGAAAAGATGCTTGATATTTCAGTTACCTTAAATTTACTGAGCTTTGCTTTGTGGCTCAGCATGTGCTCTATCCCACAGAAAGTTCCATGTGCACTTGAACAGAATGTGTGTTCTGTGGCTTTTGGATGGAACACTCTATAAATATCAGTTAAGTTCATCTGATCTAATGTGTCATTTCAGGCCTGTGTTTCCTTACTGATTTTCTTTCTGAATGATCTGTCCATTGATGTAAGTGGGGAGTTAAAGTTCCCCACAATTATGGTGTTACTATCACTTTCTCCTTTTATGGTTGTTAGCATTGGCCATATATATTGAGGTGCTCCTATATTGGGTGCATATATGTTTATAATTGTTATATCTTCTTCTTAGATTTATCCCTTGATCTTTATGTAATGCCCTTTCATTGTCTCTTGTAACAGTCTTTATTTTGTCTGACATGAGTATCACTACTTCAGCTTTCTTTTGATTTCTGATTTTCATGGAATAACTTTTTCCCTCCCCTCATTTTCAGTCTGTATGTGTCCCTAGATCTGAAGTGGGTCTCTTGTAGACAGCATATATATGGGTCTTGTTTCTGTATCCATTCAGCCACTCTGTGTCTTTTGATTGGAGTATTTAGTCCTTTTTCATTTAAGGTAATTATAGATATGTATGTTCCTCTTTTTTTACTGCAGGTTCTTATTAGTCATCAATTTTATACACATCAGTGTATACATGTCAATCCCAATCGCCCAATTCAGCACACCACCATCCCCACTCCACCACGGTTTTCCCCCCCTTGGTGTCCATACGTTTGTTCTCTACATCTGTGTCTCAACTTTGGCCCTGCAAACCGGTTCATCTATACCATTTTTCTAGGTTCCATATACATGCGTTAATATATGATATTTGTTTTTCTCTTTCTGACTTACTTCATTCTGCATGAGAGTCTCTAGGTCCATCCATGTCTCAACAAATGACTCAATTTCGTTCCTTTTTATGGCTAAGTAATATTCCATTGTATATATGTACCAAATCTCCTTTATCCATTTGTCTGTCGATGGGCATTTAGGTTGCTTCCATGACCTGGCTATTGTAAATAGTGCTGCAATAAACATTGGGGTGCATGTGTCTTTTAAAAAAAAATTTTTTTTCTGCGGTATGCGGGCCTCTCATTGTTGCGGCCTCTCCCATTGCGGAGCACAGGCTCCGGATGGGCAGGCTCAGCGGCCATGGCTCACGGGCCCAGCTGATCTGCGGCATGCGGGATCCTCCCAGAGCGGGGCACAAACCCGTCCCCTGCATCAGCAGGCAGCCTCTCAACCACTGCGCCACCAGGGAAGCCCTGCATGTGTCTTTTTGAATTATGGTTTTCTCTGGGTATATGCCCAGTAGTGGAATTTCTGGATCATATGGTAATTCTATTTTTAGTTCTTTAAGGAACCTCCATACTGTTCTCCATAGTGGCTGTATCAATTTACATTCCCACCAACAGTACAAGAGGGTTCCTTTTTCTCCACACCCTCTCCAGCATTTGTTGTTTGTAAATTTTCTGATGATGCCCATTCTAACTGGTATGAGGTGATACCTCATTGTAGTTTTGATATGCAATTCTCTAGTAATTAGTGATGTTCAGTAGCTTTTCATGTGCTTCTTGGCCATCTGTATGTCTTTTATAGAGAAATATCTATTTAGGTCTTCTGCCCATTTTTTGATTGGATTGTTTAATATTGAGCTGCATGAGCTGTTTATATATTTTGGAGATTAATCCTTTGTCCGTTGATTCATTTGCAAATATTTTCTCCCATTCTGAGGGTTGTCTTTTCATCTTGTTTAGGGTTTCCTTTGCTGTGCAAAAGCTTTGAAGTTTCATTAGGTCCCATGTGTTTATTTTTGTTTTAATTTCCATTACTCTAGGAGGTGGATCAAAAAAGATCTTGCTGTGATTTATGTCAAAGAGTGTCCTTCCTATGTTTTCCTCTAATAGTTTGATAGTTTCTGGCCTTACATTTAGGTCTTTAATCCATTTTGAGCTTATTTTTGTGTATGGTGTTATGGAGTGATCTAATCTCATACTTTTACATGTACCTGTCCAGCTTTCCCAGCACCACTTATTGAAGAGGCTGTCCTTTCTCAACTGTACATTCCTGCCTCCTTTATCAAAGATAAGGTGACCATATGTGCATGGGTTTATCTCTGGCTTTCTATCCTGTTCCATTGATCTATGTTTCTGTTTTTGTGCCAGTACCATGTTATCTTGATTACTGTAGCTTTGTAGTATAGTCTGAAGTCAGGGAGTCTGATTCCTCCAGCTCCGTTTTTTTCCCTCAAGACTGCTTTGGCTATTCGGGGTATTTTGTATCGCTGTACAAATTTTAAGATGATTTGTTCTAGTTCTGTAAAAAATGCCATTGGTAATTTGATAGGGATTGCATTGAATCTGTAGATTGCTTTGGGTAGTATAGTCATTTTCACAGTATTCATTCTTCCAATCCAAGAACATGGTATATCTCTCCATCTATTTGTATCATCTTTAATTTCTTTCATCAGTGTCTAACAGTTTTCTGCATACAGGTCTTTTGTCTCCCTAGGTAGGTTTATTCCTAGATATTTTATTCTTTTTGTTGCAATGGTAAATGGGAGTGTTTCCTTAATTTCTCTTTCAGATTTTTCATCATTAGTGTATAGGAATGCAAGAGATTTCTGTGCATTAATCGTGTTTCCTGCAACTTTACCAAATTCATTGATTAGCTCTAGTAGTTTTCTGGTGGCATCTTTAGGATTCTCTATGTATAGTATCATGTCATCTGCAAACAGTGACAGTTTTACTTCTTCTTTTCCAATTTGTATTCCGTATATTTCTTTTTCTCCTCTGATTGTCGTAGCTAGGACTTCCACAACTATGTTGAATAATAGTGGTGAGAGTGGACATCCTTGTCTTGTTCCTGATCTTAGAGGAAATGCTTTCAGTTTTTTCATCATTGAGAATGATGTTTGCTGTGGGTTTGTCATATATGGCCTTTCTTATGTTGAGGTAGGTTCCCACTATGCCCATTTTCCAGAGAGTTTTTATCATAAATCGATGTTGAATTTTGTCAAAAGCTTTTTCTGCATCTATTGAGATGATCATATGGTTTTTCTTCTTCAATTTGTTGATATGGTGTATCACATTGATTGATTTGCATATATTGAAGAATGCTTGCATCCCTGGGATTAATCCACTTGATCATGGTGTATGATCCTTTTAGTGTGTTGTTAGATTCTGTTTGCTAGTATTTTGTTGTGGATTTTTGCATCTATATTCATCATGATATTGGTCTGTAATTTTCTTTTCTTGTAGTATCTTTGGTTTTGGTATCAGTGTGATGGTGACCTCTTAGAATGAGTTGGGGAGTGTTCCTTCCTCTGCAATTTTTTGGAAGAGTTTGAGAAGGATAGGTGTTAGCTATTCTCTAAATGTTTGATAGAATTCACCTCTGAAGCCATCTGGTCCTGGACTTTGGTTTGTTGGAAGATTTTTAATCACAGTTTCAATTTCATTACTTGTGATTGGTCTGTTCATATTTTCTGTTTCTTCCTGGTTCAGTCTTGGAAGCTTATACCTTTCTAAGAATTAGTCCATTTCTTCCAGGTTGTCCATTTTATTAGCATAGAGTTGCTTTTAGTAGTCTCTTAGGATTCTTTGTATTTCTGTGGTGCCTGTTGTAACTTGTCCTTTTTCATTTCTAATTTTATTGATTTGAGTCCTCTCCCTATTTTTCGTGATGAGTCTAATGGTTTATCAATTTTGTTTATCTTCTCCACGAACCAGCTTTTAGTTTTATTGATCTTTGCTATTGTTTTCTTGGTTTCTATTTCATTTATTTCTGCTCTAATCTTTATGATTTCTTCTGCTAACGTTGGGTTTTGTTTGTTCTTCTTTCTCTAGTTCCTTTAGGTGTAAGGTTAGATTGTTTACTTGCGATTTTTCTTGTTTCTTGATGTAGGCTTGTAGAGCTATAAACTTCCCTCTTAGAACTGCCTTTGCCGCATCCCATAGGTTTTGGATCATGGTGTTTTCATTGTCATTTGTCTCTAGGTATTTTTTGATTTCCTCTTTTATTTCTTCAGTGATCTCTTGGTTATTTAGTAACATTGTTTAGCCTCCATGTGTCTGTGTTTTTTACATTTTTTTTCCCTGTAGTTGATTTATAATCTCATAGTGTTGTGGTCAGAAAAGATGCTTGATATGATTTCAATTTTCTTAAATTTATTAAGGCTTGATTTGTGACCCAAGATGTGATCTATCCTGGAGAATGTTCCATGTGCACTTGAGAAGAAAGTGTAATCTTCTGTTTTTGGATGGAATGTCCTATAACTATCAATGAAATCTATCTGGTCTATTGTGTCATTTAAAGCTTCTGTTTCCTTATTTATTTTCATTTTGGATGATCTGTCCATTAGTGTGAGGTGTTAAAGTCCCCCACTATTATTGTGTTACTGTCAACTTCCTCTTTTAGAGATGTTAGCAGTTGACTTATGTATTGAGGTGTTCCTATGTTGGGTGGATATATATTTATAATTGTTATATATTCTTCTTGGATTGATCCCTTGATCATTATGTAGTATCCTTCCTTGTCTCTTGTAACATTCTTTAAAGTCTATTTTATCTGATATGAGTATAGCTACTACAGCTTTCTTCTGATTTCCATTTGCATGGAATATCTTTTTCCATCCCCTCACTTTCAGTCTGTGTGTCCCTAGGTCTTCTTGTAGACAGCATATAGATGGGTCTTGTTTTTGTATCCATTCAGCAAGCCTGTGTCTTTTGGTTGGAGCATTTAATCCATTCATGTCTAAGGTAATTATTGATGTGTATGTTCCTATGACCATTTTCTTAATTGTTTTGGGTTTGTTTTTGTAGGTCCTTTTCTTCTCTTCTGTTTCCCACTTAGAGAAGTTCCTTTAGCATCTGTTGTAGAGCTGGTTTGGTGGTGCTGAATTCTCTTAGCTTTTGCTTGTCTGTAAAGCTTTTGATTTCTCCATCGAATCTGAATGAGATCCTTGTCAGGTAGAGTAATCTTGGTTGTAGGTTCTTCCCTTTCATCACTTTAAGTATATCATGCCATTCCCTTCTGGCTTGTGGAGTTTCTGCTGAGAAATCAGCTTTTAACCTTATGGGAGTTCCCTTGTATGTTGTCATTTTTCCCTTGCTGCTTTGAATAATTTTTTTTGCCTTTGTGTCAATTTGATTGCTATGTGTCTTGCTGTGTTTCTTCTTGGGTTTATGCTGTATGGGACTTGCTGTGCTTCCTGGACTTGGGTGGCTATTTCCTTTCCCATGTTAGGGAAGTTTTCAATTATAATCTCTTCAAATATTGTCTTGGGTCCTTTCTCTCTCTCTTCTCCTTCTGGGACCCGTATAATGCGAATGTTGTTGCGTTTAATGTCGTCCAAGAGGTCTCTTAGGCTGTCGTCATTTCTTTTCATTCTTTTTTCTTTAGTCTGTCCTGCAGCAGTGAATTCTGCCATTCTGTCTTCCAGGTCACTTATCCATTCTTCTGCCTCCGTTATTCTGCGATTGAGTCCTTCTAATGTAGTTTTCGTTTCAGTTATTGTATTGTTCATCTCTGTTTTTTTGTTCGTTAATTCTTCTAGGTGTTTGTTAAACATTTCTTGCATCTTCTGGATCTTTGCCTCCATTCTTTATCCGAGGTCCTGGATCATCTTCACTATCATTATTCTGAATTCTTTTTCTAGAAGGTTGCCTGTCTCCACTTCATTTACTTGTTTTTCTGGAGTCTTATCTTGTTCCTTCATCTGGTATATAGCCCTCTGCCTTTTTATCTTGTCTTTCTGTGAATGTGGTTTTTGTTCCATAGGCTGCAGGATTGTAGTTCTTCTTGCTTCTGCTGTCTGCCCTCTGGTGGATGAGGCTATCTAGTGATATGTATGTTCTTATCACCTTTTGGTTAATTGTAGGTCCTTTTCCCTTTTTTGTTCTCTTTTCTTGTGACTTGATAACTAGCTTTAGTGTTGGGTTTGGATTGCTTTTTCTTTTTTGTGAGTGTATCTATTGTAGATTTTTAGGTTACCATAAGGTTTTGATATAGCATTCTATATATATATACACAAGATTGTTTTAAGTTACTAGTCTCTTAATTTCAAATGCATTTCCAATATCTTGCATTGGTACTCTCCTGACAACTGCTGCTTTAGATATCCAATTTGAGTGTGTATGATTTCCCTTATGTTTGCGTTTCTAGTGAGCTTTCCCATTAATAATTCTCTTATTTCTAGTCATGGCCTTTCTTTTCCACCTAGAAAAGTTCCTTTAGCATTTGTTGTAGAGCTGGTTTGGTGGTGCTGAATTCTTTTAGCTTTTGCTTGGCTGTAAAGCTTTCAATTTCTCCGTCAAATCTGAATGACTGACAGCCTTGCTGGGTAGAGTATTTTTGGTTGCGGGATTTTCCCTTTCATCACTTTATTTCACCACTTTAAGTATATTGTGCCACTCACTTCTGGCCTGAAGAGTTTCTGTTGAAAAATCAGCTGAGAACCTTATGGGGATTCCCTTGTATGTTATTTGTTGCTCTTCCCTCATGGCTTTTAATGTTTTCTCTTTATCTTTAATTATTGTCAATTTGAATACTATGTGTCTCTGTGTGTTCCAACTTGGGTTGATCCTGTATAATACTCTGTACTTCCTGGACTTGTGTCACTGCTTCCTTTCCCATGTTAGGGAAGTTTTCAGTTATTGTCTCTTCAAATATCTTCTCAGGCCTTTTCTCTCTCTCTTCTCCTTCTGGGACCCCTATAATGTGAATGTTGTTGCATTTGACGTTATCACAGAGGTCTTTTAAACTGTCTTCCTTTTTTTTTAATTCTTTTTTCTTTATGCTGCTCTGTGGCAGTGATTTCTACCAGTCTCTCTTCCAGCTCACTTATTCATTCTTCTGCCTCACTTATTTGGTTATTGATTCCTTCTAGTGTATTTTTCATTTCAGTTATTGTATTGTATATCTCTGTTTTTAGATCTTCTAGTTGTTTGTTAAACATTTCTTGTAATTTCTTGATCTATGCCTACATTCTTGGATCATATTTACTATCATTAATCTGAATTCTTTTTCAGGCAGATTGCCTCTCTATCTCCATGTTGCTTAGTTGCTCTTCTAGAGTTTTATCTTGGTCCTTCATTGAGGACATATTTCTCTGCTGTCTCATCTTTTCTAACTTTCTGTGTTTGTGGTCTCTGTTTCTCAGGCTGCAGGTTTGTAGTTCCTCGTGCTTCTGGTATCTGACCCCTGATGGGTGAGGTTGGTCCAGAGACTTGTTCAAGCTTCCTGGTGGGAGGAACTGTTGCCTGCCAACTGGTGGGTGGAGCTGGGTCTTCTCCCTCTGGTGGGCAGGGCTGTGTCAAGCAGTGTGCTTAGCTGTGGCTGTGCAGTCAGGACAAATTCAGGCAGCCTGTCTGCTGATGGGTTGGGCTGTGTTCCCACTCTGTTGGTTGTTTGGCCTGAGGCAACCCAGCACTGGAGCCTGCTCCCTGTTGGATGGGGCCAGGTCTTGGTTCCAAAATGGCAACCCTGGGGAGAGGTAACGCTGACAAGTATTACCTGGGGCTTCCACCGCCAGGTCCTTGCCCTCACAGTGAGCCACAGCCAACCTCTGCCTCCTCAAGACTCTCTGAGACCCACAGGTAGGTCTGCCCAGGCTCCTATGGAGTTACTGCTTTGCCCTGGGTCCCAGTGCATGTGAAACCTTGTGTGAACCCTCCAAGAGTGGAGTCTCTGTTTCCATCAGTCCTGTGCAGCTCCTGCACTCAAGTCCCACTGACCTTCAATGCCAGATGCTCTGGGGGCTCCTCCTCCCAATGCCAGACCCCCATGCTGGGGAGCCTGACATGGGGCTCAGTTCACCCCTGTGGGAGAACCTCTGTGACATAATTATTTTCCAGTTTGTAGGTCACCCACCCGGCAGGTATGGGATTTTATTATATTGCAGAAGTGCCCCTCCTACCATTTCGTGTGGCTTCTTCTTTGTCTTTGGATGTAGAATATCTTTTTTGGTAGGTTCCAGTCTTTTTTACTGATGATTGTTCAGCAATTAGTTGTGATTTTGGTGTTTTTGTGAGAAGTGAGTTCAAGTCCTTCTACTCCACCATCTCATCTCCTCCCCCATCCTGTTTATTTTAAAAGAATAAAAATAAGCCTATTAGGGTTTACTACAAGCAACATATTTCCATGAGAAATAACTATTTTCCAAAACAAACAAAAGAAATTACGAAAAGAGTGGTGGTGTTTCAACTTTTGCAAATCTCCTTACTATCCAGTTTAGCAGAAAATTGTTCATTTTAATACCTGCTTCTGCATTCACTGTGTTGCGATAGTATACATGAGGTAGTTTCTAGAAGATTCCACTATCATCTTCTCAGGAGTGAACAAAAAAAGGGAAAGAAAGTCTTAGTATTTTAATGAAAATACTTTTGCAGAAAGAGTCCCTGATCACACTTTGAGACCTCTGCACTAGGCTCTATAGAGATTTCCAAAAAGATTTGAATCCCTGGATAATTTGTGAACATTAGTATTATTTTTATTAGTTGTAAACTGAGACCTAAAGCAACAGGAGAACTAATCACATCCCTTGAAATACTTATTTTAAGCTAATCTAGTTTTTTAAAAAAATTTGCATGCACTTATCCACTGCTTCTTTCTGTGTACATCAGCTCTCTGGACCTCCTCTCAGATTGCATCCACTCCGGTTCATACCCTCCTCTCACCCCTTTGCAGGATGAAAGTGCAGTTGGTGTGTTTATAATAGCAAAATAGTTGTAAAAAGGCAAGACATGAATCTTTTTAGAAACTGATTTTCCATTTTAAGTATATGTAAACTACATAGGACACAAATATTTCATCCCAGTTACTACAATTTTTTCAGATTGACTTTTATTGCTAACAGACTGTACAAACTTCTCATATTTCACCACCCAAATCTCAGCAATCTCTATAAAAGCGCCCACATTTTCCATTTCTCTAACTGTTACCATAAGAGCAGGAGATTTTTCTGGGTTTGGGGGCCAGGGTGAGTCTCACAGGGCAATGGAGGCACAATAGCCAAGGTTCTGACCCTCTGCTTTGCGTGTGTAGAAACTTGATTCTTTGAGTGCAGGTAGAATTGACCAGACTCAATGGAATGTTTGATATTAACCTCACCAAAGAGAGTGAGCGTATACCAGAATGGCAATGCATTCCATTTTATTGAGTAATATGACTTCCAAAGGGACCTCAATAATTGCATTAGCTGGTTAGTACATTCACCTTAATACGATCTATATGAGAAACCAACATATAATCAAAGCAAAGGAAATCAATGGGATTGTCTAAATGGGTGTTTTTATCAGGCTACTGTAATCTGATGTGTCTATTGCCATTCTAAAAAAATATTTTATCTCCATATGTGATTAAGGCCCAGTTTTCCCTGGATAATGCTAATCTTCCTCTTTAGATTCACTTACCCCTTCATTCTGTGTGAAATCAATTAGTGTTCCTTGAATTTATAAAGCTGTTTCATGCCTCTGCATCTTTACAGAGTTCGTTAGGCACTGACCCTACATGATTTGGACTTGCATAGGTTTCTTTTTGGTTGATCTGGGTAGCGGATAAAGAGACCTGAGATGAATGAGATGGAAAATCTTTCTAACCAGGGCTGCATACAGGATTTCTATGGGAGGGTATTGGAAGCTTGAGTCCAGAGAGTAAACACTTCAGATCCCACTCACAGAAGGATGGGGAGTGTCTCTAACATGTTTTAGCCAATCTTGAATACATTTGATTTTAGCAATAAGAGCTTCTTTCTCATATTCCTCATGATAATAAAAACCAGTAAATTCAGCAATAAAAATATATTTGCTATGCTAAGCCTACAATCTTGATCAAGATCTGGATAATGGAAGACTTTTGGTACCGCCTCTGGAGTTGGCCTTTCTACTAAACTCTACCACTGGAGTATTCTCACCAAACCTGATTGGCCCCAAAATTGAAACTTAAACTAGCTAGCGATTAGTATTACCCTGTGTTCAAGAATTTTAAAGTAAATTACAGATATGGCAGGCCAATTCAAGTTTTACCTCCTCTTATAAAGCATTTTCTTAACTTTCATTCAACCCCTCTTAACCCCAACCACCAAGTCCAGTAGAGATGCAGGTCCTCTTCCTGAAGAGAACTCAGTATAGGCCTTCATAAGTACTCACCATTCTGTGTGGCAGTTCTTCATCTAGTTAGTTGTGTCTCTGTCTCTCTAATTAGATCGTGGGTAAAGGCAGTGTTGTATTTGTCGTGTTCTATGGTGGCAGGTAGCAAGCACTCAGAAACTGTTAAGTGTGTGAATCAGTGACTTAATTGTTCTAGGCCTCCTTTTTTTGATTCCATGAATTCCTTTTTCCTCCTGTTGATACACTATTTCTCAGATACATTAATACAATTGATTAGCTGACACCATTGTTGACTAAAATGTTTTCCTCAGCAGGATATGATTGGGCATTAAGCAATAGAAGATTTTGGTAGTCAAAAAAGTCTGTGAAATGCTGAGTTAAAGTTTTACAAGATTTTTTCCTGAGGGCTTCTTAGGATTTAATATACTAATATGTATTTTAAATCTCCGCTAATAAAACCAGGGAAAACTCTTAGGGAGGCATAGGTGAATATAAAGAAAGCCATAAATTCATACTTCACATAAAAAAAAAATTCTTCCAATAAATATTGTCCTGTAATGTTCAGAAAGAAAGGGAAAGTGAGAAAAGAAAGAAAGAAGGGAGGAGAAGGAAGGGAGGAAAAGAAAGGGGAATGTTTATGACTAAGTTTGTGAAATGAGTGTTCAACAGTCATCAATGCAAAATGTGTTCTGACTATAAACTCTTGTTTTTTGGCTTCATTGTGAGCTGCACTTATTCAACCTGGTGTTTAAATTCTTCAGTACCTTTAAGCTACTGACCTCTTAACAAGGTTTCAATTCATCAGTTTTCTTCTTGGGGTTTGGATTCCATTCTCATGTTAATAATTCTTGGCAATACACTAAGTTCCTGTAGCTTTCTGGCTCTGTTATCACACCCTAGTTGTAAAACCCAATCCTGGATGAAACCAGTAATGTGTTTTAGACCATTTACCCACCCCCTAAAACAGATAAACAATGGGCTACAGGACCGATGTGTATTATTCTAAATTCATGATCACCTATTAGTTGGACCTTCAGCACTAACCACCAATCCTACTATGCATTGCTAATCATTTCTCTATTTTCTCAGGGACTATTTTAAACACCCACTTTCCATTTTCAAACCTCCAATCTCATATATCTCTGTTCATAACATTTATCAAAATGGGTATTTGTGTATTTCTTCCTATCATTATTTAATAATGCTCTGTCTCGTTAACCAATAAGCAAGCTCCATGAAGGGAGGGACCATGCATGTTTTCATTTCTATCACTTAGCTTTCGTCACAATAATGCTGCAAAATAATTACAAGCACCTACTTCTTTCATGACTGGAAGTTGGCAGGGGCAGCTCTGCTGATCTCAGAAGGGATCACTCATGGTCTGCTGGTTGGCTGGATGGTAGTAATCTAGATCAAGAGTCAGCAAACTTTTTCTTTTTAGATGTCAGATAGTAAACATGTTAGACTGCAATCCATATACGGTTTCTGTCACAGACTTCCTTTTTACTTAAGAACTCTTTAAAAATGCAAAAACCATTCTTTGCTGTGAGTCATACAAAAACAAACAAAAGGCTGGATTTGACTCCTGGGCCATAGTTTGCCACCCCCTGATGTAGACTGTTTGACTGGGTACCTCTGCTTTATGCTGTGTGTATAGATAAGCTTACCTGTTTGCTGCAGGTTGGGGTCTGATTTGCTTGATAGGTGTGAGTTCTGAGGTTCTGGAGATGCTCTTCTTATGGAAAGGTTAAAAGCAGAAGGGAGCAAGTGAAGACATACAATGCCTCTTAAGACCTAGGAACTGGCTCACTGAGATTTTAGCCCACATTCTGTTAACCAAATCAAGTCACATGGCTGAGCCCAAGTCACAATGTGGGGAGGTACACTTCGCCTTTAGTAGAAGGACAGAAAAACACATAGTGGATTGAGAAGACAAGATAGTGGAACAGAAGACCTTGAGCTTACCTTCTCCCACAAGAACACCAAAATCACAACTAACTGCTGACAAAACATTGATAAAAAAGACTGGGACGTAGCAAAAACCTTATTCTACACATCCAAAGATAAAGAATAAATTAAAAAGAGATGCTAGGAGGGGTGCACTGGCAATGTAATCAACTCCCATACCCCCCAGGGGGGCAACCCACAAACTGGAGAATAATTATATCACAGAAGTTCTCCTTTGTGAGTGAGAGTGCTGAGCCCCACGTCAGCCTCCCCAGCCTTGTGGTCTGGCATCAGGAGAAGGAGCCCCCAGAGCATATGACTTTGAAGGCCAACAGCTCTTGATCACAGGAGTGCCAAAGGACTGGGGGAAACAAGTTCCACTCTTGGAGGATGCACACAAGGTCTTGTGCTCACTGGGACCCAGGCCAAAAGCAGCGACTTCATAGGAGCCTGGGCCAGACTTACCTGCTGGTGACGAACATATCCAGGAGTACTCATCTGAAGGCAGACATCTTTCTGGGGACATCAGACCCAAGACCTGCCCCAGCCACAGCCTGCAGGCTCCAGTGCTGGGATGCCTCAGGCCAAACAACCAACAGGGTGGGAACACAGTTCCACCCACTGACAGGCTGCCTAAAGACTTCCTGAGCCCACAGCCACCTCTAGACAAGTCCCTTAACAGGGTCCTGCCCCGCAGAGGGCCAAGACACAACTCTACTCACCAGCAGGAAGTCACCGGCCTCTCCCACCAGGAAGCCTGCACAAGCCTCTAGATCAGCCTCACTCACCAGCAGGGAGACACCAGAAGCAAGAAAGATACAGTCCCACAGTCTGTGGAACTGAGTCTCCAAACACAGGTCAGAACCTACCCTGGGACCAGCTGGCCCCTGGCTGTTGGGTGACAAGAGGGGAGTGTACTGCTGGGACGCAGGACATCCCCTACAGAGGGCCACTTTTCCAAGGTCAAGAATCATAACTTTCCACAAACATAACAATACAAACAGAAGTTTAGACAAAATGAGAGAGCAGAGGAATACGTCCCAGATGAAGGAATAAAATAAAACACCAGAACAACAACTAAGTGACATGAAGATAGGCAATCTACCCAAGAAAGAGTGCAGAGTAATGATTGTAAAGATGATCCAAGAACTCAGGAAAAGAATGGATGCACAGAGCAAGAAGTTACAAGAAGTTTTTAAACCAAGAATCAGAAAAAAAACGAACAACAAAAAAGAGTTGAATAATACAATAAATGAAATGAAACATACACTAGAAGGAAGCAATAGTAGAATAAGTGAGGCAGAAGAACGATTAAGTGATCTGGAAGACACAGTTGTGGAAATCACTGCCACAGAACAGGATAAAGAAAAAAGAAGAAAAAGAAATGAGAACAGTTTAAGATACTTCTGGAAAAAATTAAACACAACACCATTCACATTATAGGGGTCCCAGAGGGAGCAGAGAGAGAGGAAGGGCCTGAGAAGATATTTGAAGAGATAATACCTGACAACATCCTTAACATGGGAAAGGAAGCAGTCACATAAGTCCAGGAAGCACAGAGAGTACCATAGAGGCTCAACCCAAGTTGGAACACACAGAGACACATAGCAATCAAATTGACAATAATTAAAGATAAAGAGAAAACATTAAAAACAATGAGGGGAAAGCAACAAATAACATACAAGGGAATCTCCATAAGGTTCTCAGCTGATTTTTCAACAGAAACTCTTCAGGCCAGAAGTGAGTGGCACCATATAGTTAAAGTGATGAAAGGGAAAAACTTGCAACCTAGAATACTCTACCTAGCAAGGCTGTCATTCAGATTCGATGGAGAAATTGAAAGCTTTACAGCCAAGCAAAAGCTAAAAGAATTCAGCACCACCAAACCAGCTCTACAACAAATGCTAAAGGCACTTCTCTACGTGGAAAAGAGAAGGCCACAACTAGAAACAAAAACAATTATGAAATGGGAAAGCTCACCAGAAAGGCACACATAAAAGTAGGAAATCATGGGCTTCTCTGGTAGCGCAGTGGTTGAAAGTCTGCCTACCGATGCAGGGGACATGGGTTTGTGCCCCGGTCTGGGAGGATCCCATATGCCACAGAGCAGCTGGACCTATAAGCCATGGCCGCTGAGCCTGCGAGTCCGGGGGAAAAAAAAAAAGTAGGAAATCATCCACACACTAATATGATATCTAAAGCAATAATCATGAGAGGAGGAGAGTGCAAATGCAGGATATTTGAAGTGCATTTGAAATTAAGAGATGATCAACTTAAAACAATCACGTATATATATAGACTGGTAAAGGTCATGGTAACTACAAACCAAAAATCTATAATAGATATACACACAAATAAGAAAGGAATCCAAACACGACAGTAAAGAAAGTAATCAAATCACAAGAGAACAAAAGAGGAAAGGAAAAAAGGACCCACAAAAACAAATTCTAAACAGTTAACAAAATGGCAATAAGAACATACATATTGATAATCACCTTAAATGTAAACAGGTTAAATGTTCCAACCAAAGACACAGGCTGGTTAAATGGAAACAAAAACAAGACCCGTATATGCTGTCTACAAGAGACTCACTTCAGATCTAGGGACATATACAGACTGAAAGTGAGGGGATGGAAATGTGTATCCCATTCAAATGAAAATCAAAAGAAAGCTGGAGTAGTAATACTCATATCAAAAAAACAGACTTTAAAACAAAGACTGTTACAAAAGACAAAGAAGGACACTACATAATGATCAAGGGATCAATCCAAGAAAAAGATATAACAATTGTAAACACATATGCACCCAACATAGGAGCACCTCAATATATAAGGTAAATATTAACAGACATAAAAGGAGAGTTTCACAGTAACACCCCATTTATATCAGTGGACAGATCCTCCAGACAGAAAATCAATAAGGAAACACAGTCCTTAAATGATACATTAGACCAGATGGACTTTTGGATGTCTATAGAGCATTCCATCTGAAAGCAGCAGAATACACATTCTTTTCAAGTGCACAGGGAACATTCTCCAGGACAAATCACATGCTGGGCCACAAAGCAAGCCTCAATAAACTTAAGAAAAGTGAAATTGTATCAAGCATCTTTTCAACCACAATACTGTAAGACTGGAAATCAACTACAAGAAAAAAACCTAAGAAAACACAAACATGTGGAGGATAAACAAAATGCTACTAAACAACCAATGGATCACTGAAGAAGGCAAAGAGGAAGTCAAAAATAGCTCAAGACAAACTAAATTGAAAATGCAATGATCCAAAACCTATGGGATGCAGTAAAAGCAGCTCTATGAGAGAAGTTTATAGCAATAAAAGCGTACTTCAGGACACAGGAAAAATTTTGAACAACCTGACATTACATCTAAAGCAACTAGAGAAAGAATAACAACAAAACCCAAAGTTAGTAGAAGGAAAGAAATCATAATGATCAGAGCAGAAATAAATTAGAGACTAAAAAAAAAAATTAGTAGAAAAGATCAATGAAACTAAAAGCTGGTTCTTTGAAAAGATAAACAAAACTGATAAACCTTTAGCCAGACTCATCAAGAAAAAAAAGGAGAGGGCCAAATCAATAAAATGGACAACCTAGAAGAAAGGGACAAATTCTTAGAAAGTTACAATCTCCGAAGACCAAACCAGGAAAAAAAACACGAACACACCAATTACATGTACTGAAATTGAATCTGTGATTTATAAAAACTACAAAGAAACAAAAGTCCAGGATGAGATGACTTCAAAGGCAAATTCTATCAAACATTTAGAGAAGAGTTAACACCTATACTTTTGAAGCTATTCCAAAGAACTGAAGAAGGAACACTCCCAAACTCATTCTATGAGGCCACCATCACCCTGATACCAAAACCAGACATAAAAACACAAAATTAGAGACGAGTATCACTGATGAATGTAGATGCAAAAATCCTCAACAAAATACTAGCAAACCAAATCAAACAACACATTAAAAGGATCATACGACAGGATCAAGTGGGATTTATCCCAGTGATGCAAGAATTTTTCAATATCTGCAAATCAATCAGTGTGATATACTACATTAACTGAAGAATTAAAATCATATGATCATCTCAATAGATGCAGAAAAAGCTTTTGACAAAATTCAACATTATGATAAAAACTCTCCAGAAAGTAGGCATAGAGGGACCCTACCTCAACATAATAAAGGCCATATATGACAAACCCACAGTTAACATCATACTCAATGGTGAAAAGCTGAAAGGATCTTCTCTAAGATCAGGAAAAGGACAAGGATGTCCACTCTCCCCACTTTTATACAACATAGTTTTGGAAGTCCTAGCCACGGCAATCAGAGAAGAAAAAGAAACATATGGAATCCATATTGGAAAAGAAGAAACAAAACTGTCACTGTTTGCAGATGACATCATACTATATACAGAAAATCCTAAAGATGCTACCAGAAAACTATTACAGCTCATCAACGAATCTGGTAAAGTTGTAGGATACAGAATTAATAGACAGAAGTCTGTTTCATTTCTATACACTAACAACGAAAGCTCAGAAAGAGAAATTAAGGAAACAATATCATTTACCACTGCATCAAAAAGAATAAAATAGATACCAGAGAAGTCCACCCACTGGAGTGAAGGGTCTGAGCCACACATCAGGCTTCCCAACCTGGGGCCCTGGCAACGGGAGGAGGAATTCCTAGAGAAACAGACTTTGAAGGCTAGTGGGATTTGATTGCAGAACTTCGGCAGGATGGGGGGAAACAAGAGACTCCACTCTTGCAGGGCACACACAAAGTGTGTGCACATGGGGACCCAGGGGAAGGAGCAGTGACCCCACAGGAGACTGAACCAGACCTACCTGCTAGTGTTGGAGGGTCTCCTGCAGAGGTGGGGAGCAGCTGTGGCTCACCAAGGGACAAGGACACTGGCAGCAGAAGTTCTGGGAAGTCCTCCTTGGCGTGAGCCCCCCCAGAGTCTGCTATTAGCCCCACCAAAGAGCCTGGGTAAGCTCCAGTGTTGGGTCACCTCAGGCCAAACAACCAACAGGGAGGGAACCCAGTCCCACCCATCAGCAGACAAGCAGATTAAAGTTTTACTGAGCTCTGCCCACCAGAGCAACAGCCAGCTCTACCAACCACCAGTCCCTCCCATCAGTAAACTTCCACAAGCCTCTCAGATAGCCTCATCCACCAGAGGGCAGAGAGCAGAAGCAAGAGGAACTACAATCCTGCAGCCTGTGGAACAAAAACCACATTCAGAAAAAGATAGACAAGATGAAAAGGCAGAGGGCTATGTACCAGATGAAAGAACAAAATAGAACCCAGGAAAAACAACTAAATGAAGTGGAGATAGGCAACCTTCCAGAAAAAGAATTCAGAATAATGATAGTGAAGATGATCCAGGACCACGGGAAAAGAATGGAGGCAAAGATCAAGAAAATGCAAGAAATGTTTAACATAACAAAGACCTGGAAGAATTAAAGAACAAACAAACAGAGAAGAACAATACAATAAGTGAAATGAAAAATACATTAGAAAAAAAAAAATACATTAGAAGGAATCAATAGCAGAATAACAGAGGCAGAAGAACGGATAGGGACCTGGAAGACAGAATGGCGGAATTCACTGCTGCAGAAAAGAATAAAGAAAAAAGAATGAAAAGAAACGAAGACAGCCTGAGACCTCTGGGACAACGTGAAACACAACAACATTCACATTATATGGGTCCCAGAAGGAGAAGAGAGAGAGAAAAGACCTGAGAAATATTTGAAGAGAGTATAGTCGAAAACTTCCCTAACAGGGGAAAGTAAATAGCCACCGAAGTCCAGGAAGGGCAGCGAGTCCCGTAGAGGATAAACCCAAGGAGAAACATGCCGAGACACATAGTAATCAAATTGGCAAAAATTAAAGACAAAGAAAAATTATTGAAAGCAGCAAGGGAAAAACGACAAATAACATACAAGGGAACTCCCATAAGGTTAACAGCTGATTTCTCAGCAGAAACTCTACAAGCCAGAAAGGAGTGGCATGACATTTAAAGTGATGAAAGGGAAGACGCTAGAACCAAGATTACTCTACCCAGCAAGGATCTCATTCAGATTCGATGGAGAAGTCAAAAGCTTTACAGACAAGCAAAAGCTAAGAGAATTCAGCACCACCAAACCGGCTCTACAACAAATGCTAAAGGAACTTCTCTAAGTGGGAAACGCAAGAGAAGAAAAGGACCTACAAAAACAAACCAACCCCCTAAAATTAAGAAAATGGTAAAAGGAACATACATATCAATAATTACCTTAAACATGAATGGATTAAATGCTCCAACCAAAAGATAGAGGCTTGCTGAATGGATACAAAAACAAGACCCATCTATATGCTATCTACAAGAGACCCACTTCAGACCTAGGGACACATACAGACTGAAAGTGAGGGGGTGGAAAAAGATATTCCATGCAGTTGGAAACCGAAAGAAAGCTAGAGTAGCAATACTCATATCAGATAAAATAGACTTTAAAATAAAGAATGTTACAAGAGACAAGGAAGGACACTATGTGATGATCAAGGGATCAATCAAAGAAGAAGATATAACAGTTATATATGCACCCAACATAGGAGCACCTCATTACATAAGTCAACTGCTAACATCTCTAAAAGAGGAAATCGACAGTAACACAATAATAGTGGGGGACTTAACACCTCACTTACACCAATGGACAATCATCCAAGCAGAAAATTAATAAGGAAACACAAGCTTTAAATGACACAATAGACCAGATAGATTTAATTGAGTTATAGGACATTCCATCCAAAAACAAAAGATTACACTTTCTTCTCAAGTGCGCATGGAACATTCTCCAGCATAGATCACACCTTGGATCACAAAAGAAGCCTCAGTAAATTTAACAAAATTGAAATCATATCAAGCATCTTTTCTGACCACAACACTATGAGATTAGAAATCAACTACAGGGGAAAAAAATGTAAAAAACACAGACACGTTGAGGCTAAACAATACGTTACTAAATAACCAAGAGATCACTGAAGAAATCAAAGAGGAAATCAAAAAATACCTAGAGACAAATGACAATGGAAACATGATGATCCAAAACCTACAGGATGCAGCAAAAGCAGTTTTAAGAGGGAAGTTTATAGCTATACAAGCCTACCTCAAGAAACAAGAAAAATCTCAAATAAACAATCTAACCTTACACCTAAAGCAATTAGAGAAAGAACAAAAAAACTCAAAGTTAGCCGAAGGAAAGAAATCATAAAGACTAGAACAGAAATAAATGAAAAAGAAACAAAGAAAACAATAGCAAAGATCAATAAAACTAAAAGCTGGTTCTTGGAGAAGATAAACAAAATTGATAAACCATTAGCCAGATTCATCAAGAAAAAGAGGAAGAGGACTCAGATCAATAAAATTAGAAATGAAAAAGGAGAAGTTACAACACACACCACAGAAACACAAAGCATCCTAAAAGACTACTACAAGCAACTCTATACCAATAAAATGGACAACCTGGAAGAAATGGACAAATTCTTAGAAAGGTATAACCTTCCAAGACTGAACCAGGAAGAAATGGAAAATATGAACAGATCAATCACAAGTAATGAAACTGAAACTCTGGTTAAAAATCTTCCAACAAACAAAAGTCCAGGACCAGATGGCTTCAGAGGTGGATTCTATCAAACATTTAGAGAAGAGCTAACACCCATCCTCCTCAAACTCTTCCAAAAACTGCAGAGGAAGGAAAACTCCAAAACTCATTCTATGAGGCCACCATCACCCTTATACCAAAACCAGACAAAGATACTACAAGAAAAGAAAATTACAGACCAATATCACTGATGAATATACATGCAAAAATCCTCAACAAAATACTAGCAAACAGAATCCAACAACACACTAAAAGGATCATACACCATGATCAAGTGGGTTTATCCCAGAGATGCAAGGAATCTTCAACATATGCAAATCAATGTGATACACCATATTAACAAATAGAAGAATAAAAACCATATGATCATCTCAATAGATGCAGAAAAAGCTTTTGACAAAATTGAGCACCCATTTATGATAAAAACTCTCCAGAAAGTGGGCATAGAGGGAAACTACCTCACCATAACAAAGGCCATATATGAACAAACCCACAGCAAACATCATTCTCAATGGTGAAAAACTGAAAGCATTTCCTGTAAGATCAGGAACAAGACAAGGATGTCCACTTTCACCACTATTATTCAACATAGTTTTGGAAGTCCTAGCCATGGCAATCAGAGAAGGAAAAGAAATAAAAGGAATACAAATTGGAAAAGAAGTAAAACTGTCACCGTTTGCAGATGACATGATACTATACATAGAGAATCCTAAAGATGCCACCAGAAAACTACTAGAGATAATCAATGAATTTGGTAGTTGCAGGATAAAAAAAATTAATGCACAGAAATCTCTTGCATTCCTATATACTAATGATGAAAAATCTGAAAGAGAAATTAAGAGAACACTCCCAGTTACCAGTGCAACAAAAAGAATAAAATAACTAGGAATAAACCTACCTAGGGAGACAAAAGACCTGTATGCAGAAAACTATAAGACACTGATGAAAGAAATTAAAGATGATAGAAACAGATGGAGAGATATACCTTGTTCTTGGAGTGGAAGAATCAATATTGTGAAAATGACTATACTACCCTAAGTAATCTACAGATTCAATGCAATCCCTATCAAATTACCAATGGCGGACTTTCCTGGTGGCACAGTGGTCGAGAGTCCCCTGCCGAGGCGGGGGACACGGGTTCGTGCCGCAGTCCGGGAAGATCCCACATGCCGCGGAGCGGCTGGGCCCGTAAGCCATGGCCGCTGAGCCTGTGCGCCCGGAGCCTGTGCTCACAACGGGAGAGGCCACAACAGTGAGAGGCCTGCGTACCGCAAAAAAAAAAAAAAAAAATTACCAATGGCATTATTTACAGAACTAAAACAAAAAATCTTAAAATTTGTATGGAGACACAAAAGACCCCAAATAGACAAAGCAGTCTTGAGGGAAAAAAATCGGAGCTGGAGGAATCAGACTCTCTGACTTCAGACTATACTACAAAGCTACAGTAATCAAGATAATATGGTACTGGCACAAAAACAGAAATATAGACCAATGGAACAGGATAGGAAGCCCAGAGATAATCCCATGAACCTATGGTCAACTAATCTATGACAAAGGAAGCAAGGATATACAATTGAGAAGACAGTCTCTTCAATAAGTGGTGCTGGGAAAACTGGACAGCTACGCATAAAAGAATGAAATTAGAACACTCCCTAACACCATACACAAAAATAAACTCTAAATAGATTCGAGACATAAATGTAAGAATGGGCACTATAAATCTCGTAGAGGAAATGATAGGAAGAACACTGTTTGACATAAATCACAGCAAAGTTTTTTTTTTTCTTTTACGCGGGCCTCTCACTGTTGTGGCCTCTCCCAGTGCGGAGCACAGGCTCCAGACGCACAGGCTCAGCGGCCATGGCTCACGGGCCCAGCCGCTCCACGGCATGTGGGATCTTCCCGGACTGGGGCATGAACCCATGTCCCCTGCATCAGCAGGCAGACTCTCAACCACTGCGCCACGGGGGAAGCCCCACAGGAATATATTTTTTGACCCACCTCCTAGAGTAATGGAAATAAAACCAAAAATAAACAAATGGGACCTAATGAAACTTCAAAGCTTTTGGACAGCAAAGGAAACCCTAAACAAGATGAAAAGACAACCCTCAAAATGGGAGAAAATATTTTCAAATTAATCATTGGACAAAGGAATAATCTCCAAAATATATAAACAGCTCATGCAGCTCAATATTAAAAAAAAACCCAATCCAAAAATGGGCAGAAGATCTAAATAGACATTTCTCTATAGAAGACATACAGATGGCCAAGAAGCATATGAAAACCTGCTCTACATCACTAATTATTAGAGAAATGCAAATCAAAACTACAATGAGGTATCACCTCACACCAGTTAGAATGGGCATCATCAGAAAATCCACAAACAACAAATGCTGGAGAGGGTGTGGAGAATAGGGAACCCTCCTGCACTATTGGTGGGAATGTAAATTGATACAGCCACTATGGAGAACAGTATGGAGGTTCCTTAAAGAACTAAAAATAGATTTACCATATGATCCAGCAATCCCACTACTGGGCATATACCCAGAGAAAACCATAATTCAAAAAGACACATGCACCCCAATGTCCATTGCAGCACTATTTACAATAGCCAGGTCATGGAAGCAACCTAAATGCCCATTGACAGATGAATGGATAAAGAAGTTGTGGTACATATATACAATGGAATATTACTCAGCCATAAAAAGGAACGAAATTGGGTCATTTGTAGAGACGTGGATGCATCTAGAGACTGTCATACAGAGTGAAGTAAGTCAGAAAGAGAAAAAAAAATCATATATTAATGCATATATGTGGAACCTAGAAAATGTTACAGATGAACCAGTTTGCAGAGCAGAAATTGAGACACAGAAGTAGACAGCAAATGTATGGACACCAAGGGAGGAAAGTGGAGTGGGGTGGGGGTTGTGGTGTGATGAATTGGGAGATTGAGATTGACATGTGTACACTGATGTGTATAAAATGGTTGACTAGTAAGAAAATAAATAAGTAAATAAACATTAAAAAAAAGAAGAATAAAATACTTAGGAATTAACCTACCTAAGGATGCAAAAGAGCTGTACACAGAAAACTATAAGTTACTGTTGAAAAAAATAGAAGATGACACAAACAGATGGAAAGATACACCATGTTCTTATATTGGAAGTATCAATACTGTCAAAATGACTGTTCTACCCAAGGCAACCTACAGATTCAATGCAATTCGTATAAAATTACCAATGGCATTTTTCACAGAAGCAGAAGAAAAAAAATTTTTTTAATTTGTTTGGAAACACAAAAAACCCTGAATATCTAAAGCAATCTTGAGAAAGAAAAATGGAGCTGGAGGAATCAGGCTCCCTGACCTCAGACTATACTACAAAACGATAGTAATCAAAACAGTATGGTACTGGCACAGAAACAGAAATTTAGATCAATCGAACAGGATAGAAAGCCCAGAAATAAACCCATGCACTTATGTTCACCTAATTCTATGACAAAGGAGGCCAGAATATACAATGGAGTGATAACAGCCTCTTCAATAAGTGGTGCTTGCAAAACTGGCTACATGTAAAAGAATGAAATTAAAACACTCCTGAACACCATACAAAATAATAAACTCAAAATGGATTAAAGACCTAAATGTAAGGGCAGACACTAAAACTCATAGAGGAAAACATAGGCAGAACACTCTTTGACATAAATTGCAGCAGGATCTTTTTGACCCACCTCCTCGAGTAATGAGAATAAAAACAAAAATAAACAAATGGGACCTAATTAAACTTAAAAGTTTTTGCACAGCAAAGGAAACCATAAACAAGATGAAAACACAGTCCTCAGAATGGGAGAAAATATTTTCAAATGAAGCAACTGACAAAGGGTTAATCTCCAAAATATACAAACAGCTCATACAGCTCGATATCAAGAAAACAAACAGCCCAATCAAAAAATGGGCAGAAGACCTAAATAGACATTTCTCCAAAGAAAACCTACAGATGGCCAAAAAGCACATGAAACGGTGTTGAACATCACTAATTATCAGAGAAATGCAAATCAAAACTACCATGAGGTATCACCTCACGTAGGTCAGAATGGCCGTCATCAAAAAGTCTACAAACAATAAATGCTGGAGAGGGTGTGGAGAAAAGGAAACTCACCTACACTGTTGGTGGGAATGTCAATTGCTGCAGCCACTATGGAGAACAGTATGGTGATTCCTCAAAAAACTAAAAATAGAGTTGCCCTATGATCCAGCAATCCCACTCCTGGGCATATATCTGGACAAAACTATCATGTTCATAGCAGCTCTATTCACGATAGCCAAGGCATGGAAACCTAAATGTCCATCGCCTGAGGAATGCATAAAGAAGATGTGGTACATACATACAATGGAATACCACTCAGCCATGAAAAAGAGTGAAATATTGGCATTTGCAGCAACATGGATGGACCTAGAGATGATCATTATTCACTTACTTAAGTGAAGTAAGTCAGAGAAAGACATATCATATGATATCACTCATGTGTGGAATCTAATTTTAAAAAGTGATACAAATGAACTTATGTACAAAACAGAAACAGACTTAGATATGAAGAGCAAAGTTATAGTTACCAGAGGGGAAACATGGTGGGGGAGGGATAAATCAGGACCTTGGGATTAACATACATACACTACTATATATACGATAGATAAACAACAAGGACCTACTGTATAGCACACGGAACTCTACTCTATATTCTGTGATAACCTATATGAGAAAAGAATCTGAAAAAGAATGAGTGTATGTATAACTGAATCACTTTGCTGTACACCTGAAACAACATTATAAATCAACTATACTCCAATAAAATTTTAAAAAATAACGTGGCTGTGTAAAAGGAATGGATTCTAATATGTAACTGTGTTTCCCTGTCCCATCCCACAGTCTCAAAAGGCAGTCAGTCCTCCCAAGTATGTGCCATGGTGAGACATCTCCAGCTGAGGTGTTTACCCAGGGAAGTTCTCCTCCTTATTTACCCTCATTGCCTGAGTTTTCTGGCTCTCAGGATGTGCATTTAGGCCTCCTTATTTTGGCAGCTCGCCATCCGTCTTGCCAGCATGAGGTCTGTTGGAACCAGATAGTAATCAGATAGTGGAGGAAACTCGATCTCACAAAAGCTAAATGCTTGCTTTAACTTTGGAAACAAAAGCAGTCAAAGAAATCTAGAAAGTGAAGATCTAATTTTTCAAATGGGATTTCTGATCGCAAAAGAGAGACCAGAATAAGGGAAGTGGAATAGGGAAGGCAAAATAGTTAAACTCTTCATCTTCCATAAGTGGAATGCTTAAGTTACTGTTTTGTTTTCAAATTTGGAATTAAATATTGATTTAATACGATTTATTAACAAAATAAATGAACAGCTAGTAATTTTTAAAATGACTATATACTTTCCAAATCATTGCGGAACAAATAGAAAGTAAAACTCTTTTATAAAAAAGACAAAATAGGTAAAATAGAACGAAACATTATTTAAAGCGCGAAACAAAGAAGACCAAGTCAGATCATATTTTTTACAGTAAACACAAGCGATTTACACTTCCTTACTAAAGGGTAAGAAATCTTGGATTTTTAACATTTTGGTTTTCATCTAATCTGTTCTTTACAGGAGATATAATTTATAAAAATGCACGAAAATTCTGTGAACAACCTTGGAAATTGTATTTTAACAAAACATGAATAAGAAGGGCTAGAAAAAGTCCTAGCAAACAAAGAAGAATTTAAGACCTAACGATTTTATGTTTTAAGACCTCAATGTCACAGCACAGACACAAAGACGTGAAACAATATTTTGCATGAAGTATGTAATGTTGTTTGGGATGTTCTGGCCCCAGCATATGCCCTTCCTCAGTACTGCCTGTTGGAATTGGAACCAAGAGCTAAAAGACCAGGACGTCTTCCTCCATTATTTCTTCCATATTCCATGCACTGAGACCTATTGATTTCCTCTCTCCTGACTCTCTCTGCCTTCCCTCTTCTGGGGAAGACCCTCAATTCACTCCCTCTTCTGCCTTCTTGTTGAACTGTTGAAACTGACTCCTCATATCTTACCTCTTTCTGGAGTTTTGGAAAGGTGTTCTTACCTCTAGCCTTATCCCCATCTAATTATTATTTTCAATTCTTGACAAAATAATACCTCGAAAATGCAACGCTGCTCATATTTTTCTTCCTGTTTTTAATCTTTTTCTTGCGTTACGCCAAGAAAATTTTAAGATTCATTTTAAGACAGAACAACACAGAAGGATCGCCCTGTCAGAGCTGAAGCTGAGGCCCAGCGTAATATATAGAGCACCCAGCATAATATAACGAGTACTAAATCTGTAGACACTGTACAGTACAGTATGTGATATGCAGAAGATGTTGCAATAATGTGACATTCTCCTCCTAGATAAATTGCTCCACTTAAATCCTTCTGACAGTGCAACTAATTTTTATTCAGAGCCAGGCTGGGTGGAAAAGCCACTTGTGCCTTCCTGTTTGGATAACAAAGGGATAGAGGCCTGTTTGCTCTGCTCACAGAGGCTTTTCCACTCATGTGCAGTTAAAGCTACAAGAGGTAGGTATAACCAGAAACAGTTTCCAGCTTGGATATAAATTGGAAAAGCTCCATGCATTGGCATGAACAATCTTAGGCATTGAGGGCAATTTGAAAAAAAAAAAGAGAGGCAAAAAAAACACCAAGTAGCAGATGTTGAACTAGGGACGACACGTAGTGCAGGCAGCTGCGGGGCAGCTGTTTTCTATCTGGAGAGCCCTTTGGAAGTGCTTTTGAGGTTCTTCAAATATTTGATTAGAATTTCATGGATGTTGGTGCTATATAAGGAGCTTTAACATTTTTGTGTTCTTCTTAAAGTTTTTTAAATTCTGCTAAAACAAACCGAAACCGTGTTGAAAAATACTGGTGAAAATGGAAAATTTATGGGCTTTAGAGTCTGACAGACCTGGGTTTAATTCCAGGCTCCAATTGCAGGTGCCATCTTGGGCTCCTTACCCTCTCAAAGCCAGAGTTTTCCTCATCTATAAAATCCAACACTTATCTCACGGGGTTATTGGAGTTACTGATTTCTTTTCTTTTTTTTTTTTTTTTGTGGTACGCGAGCCTCTCACTGCTGTGGCCTCTCCTGTTGCGGAGCACAGGCTCCGGACGCGCAGGCTCAGCGGCCATGGCTCACGGGCCCAGCCGCTCCGCGGCATGTGGGATCTTCCCGGACCAGGGCACAAACCCGTGTCCCCTGCATCGGCAGGCGGACTCTCAACCACTGCGCCACCAGGGAAGCCCATGATTTCTTTTTTAAAGTACACAAAATGCCTAGCCCATAGTGAAGGGTGGATTAATACTAGTTTTCCCTGTGTACCTGTCACCATTGTAAGACACACTGAGTTACAGATTTATTCCCAGTGTCTCTCAAGGGCAGAAGGATTAGAGTTTCTTCTGTGATATCAGAGCACCTCCATATCAGTGTATAAAAATCTGCCGTAGGTCTGTACTTGAGATACAAGATGTAAATGCCAAAATGTTTCTGTGCATCCAGAGTTAAAACGCAAAGTTCCTTTTCTGAGAAAAATGAAAGCAAACAACTTCCTTTTGGAAGCTTGTTGTTTAAAACTGGACTTCTAGACCTTGGTCAAGTAAGCAGCACTTAATCTCTCCTGGCCTCCGTGACCTAGAGACCTCCACAGTACTGGGATGCTGTAAACCCCAGTCTTTCTAGTATATATTTTCTTAGATCTGTGAAAATCCCATCTTTCCACTGTATGTGTTATTTCAGGTGTGTACAATCATCATACCTTGGATAAAATTGTAAATGCCTTCATCTAAACTGTCCTCTCAAAGTGGCATTTGCAAAGTTGCGGTCTTATTGCAATGATCAGAAACCAGCAACTGTGGGAGCCCTCATCCTTGGGCTACTCCTGAGGTGTCTGTCTTGCCTTCTGAAACCTCCTGACGTTCCATTTTCCCTTTGAGCCCTGACTCTCTGGCACCTGCTTCTGCAGTGAGTGTGTGCTCTCTGTCTATGGACACAGCTCTGTATTGCTTGTGAGCAGGCATTTTCTGTCTTGTGCCACCAGGCCTGCTTCCCATGCGTCCTGCTAGGGAACTGCGTACACCTGTGAAACTTGCCTTCTAAGGAAGGTTCTTTTTCCATCTGTATTTGTTTTGGTAGGGTCCTGATATGAGGCTTCAGTTGATGTTTCTAAAGCCGGTACTGCTTCTCTCTTATTCTCCTCGCCTTTTCAATATCCTAGGCCAGTGGTTCTCAAAGTATGGTCCGTGAACCCCTGGGAGTCCCTGAGACCCTTTTAGGGGGCCCATCAGGTAAAAATTATTTTCTGTTTAGTGCTAATATGTTATTTACTTTTTTCAGTGTTGATATGTGCATTGAAGATGCAAAAGCAATGATAAATTAAATTGCTGGCAAAATTTTAAATTTACCAAAAGCAATGGTAAATTAAACCTAGCACAAATAGATAGTGGTACTAACTACTAGTAGCTATTGTCTTCTTTACCATCATGCGTTCACAGAAAAGAAAAAACAATTTCACTTAGTAATATCTTTGATCAAGCAGTAAAAATTATTAATGTTATTAAATTTCAACCGCTAATGACACATCTTTTTAATATTCTGTGTGACAAAATGGGAATTATGCATAAACACTTCTGTTGCTCACTGAAGTGTGATGGTTGCCTGGAAGGAAAAGTATTTGTGTGACTGAGTTGGAAACTGAACTAGCAACTCTTTTCATGAAACGTGATATTTACTTTAAAGAACAACTGACTGATAAAATATGGTTATACAAACGCAGATATTTGCCAGACATTTTTGTGAAAATGAACAAAAACACCTGCTACTTCAAGGGAAAAAACCCTTAAATTTGATGCCAATGATAACATTTGAATTTTCAAGCAAGAATTAGAATTTTTTTTTTGAAACTTACATCAACCACAGTGAGCTTGACAGCTTGCAAATATATAAAGATATTTTGATGAGATTCTTGGTAATATTAAAATACATGATTTGTTGTTATCTTGTAATGACGTCTGTCAAGATTTTAGAAAGTCTAAATGGTTCAGTAAACCAGTATTTTCCAGATGAGCAATATGTGATTTTACAAAATCATGCATGGGTAAAGGAACCATGTAAAGTGCAAGACAGACCAATAAGTTTCATTGTAACAAACAATCAGAAGTTCATTGTTAGGGTTGCAAATATTTGTACTTTGAAAATAACCTTTAAGAAACTAAAACTTATTGAATACAGTACTGAGTCAAAGAAGAGCCATTCCTCAAACCATATCCAAAAGTTAAGTCAAAATCGATTTTAGACCTAACTATAAAACCTAAAACTATAAAACCGCTAGAAGACATAGCTGAAAAGCTTCATGAGTTTTGGTTAAGCAAGAATTTCTTAGAGAAGACACCGAAAGTATAATCCATAAAAGAAAACTAGGATAAATTGAACTTTGTCAAAATTTAAACCTCCAAGCATGGGTAAGCAAATTAAAAGAGAAATATTTTCAAATGACATATTTGGTAAAGGACTTATAGCCAAACAATATCAAGAATTCTTAAAACTAAAAAGTAAAAATATAAATACCCGATTAAAAAAATGAGCAACATATTTGATCAGCCACTTGATCAAAGACATACATGTGGCAAGTTACCATGTGAAAGATGTCCAAAATTATTAATCATTAGAGAAATGCAAATTAAAAGTACAGTGAGCCTTCACTACATACTTATTAAAATGGCTAAACTGTTTAAAATAAAGAAGAAAACCAACAAGAACAAGTGCTGGCAAATATGCAAAGTGAGTGGAACTCTTACATTGCTGGTCAGACTGCAGATTGATACAGTCACTTTGGAATAGTTTGTCAGTGTCTAATAAAGTCCGATATATAGTTACCACATGAACTAGCAATCCTACTCCTAAATATTGAGCTAAGTGAACTTATGATTACACAAAAATCCATATGTAGATATTGATAGCAGCTTTATTCATAATCATCAAAAACTGGAAAAAGCCAAATTTCTTTTAACTGGTTAATGGATAAGCTGTGATACTCCCGTGCAATGGAATATTACTCAACAATAAAATGGGACAAACTACCACATGGATAACTCTCAAATGTACTATGCCAAGTGAAAGAAGCCACACTAACAAGGGTCCAATCCCCTTGATGTGACTCCATTTATATAACATTCCAGAAAAGGCACAACTGCAGAGGCAGAGAACAGATCCATGGTTTCCAGGGGCTAGCGTGGGAGGAGGAGTTGACTACCTAGGAGCACAGGGGAATTTGGGTTGGGGGGGGGTGGTGATGGAACTCTTCTATCTACTGACTTGTCAAAACCCACAGAATTACACTAAAAAAGGGCAAAGGGCATTGTGGTATATGTAAATTATGCAAAAATAATAGTAACAGAACAAAAAGGTTTTTTTTTAAGGAGGGGGAAAAGGATAAGGTAGAGGGAAGATCTCAATCCCAATCCCTGTTTGATTACTGCTAAGGTTGATAGCAGAGAATGTAGTGTTCATCTGTGGGCATGTTACTGAGGTCACAGGCTGTGACCAACAAGACCTGGCCTCATGGCCAGGGCCAGGCCATTGAGCCTAAGCTCACAGAATGGCTGACAACAGTCAGAACACTTGTTCCCTGCAGGTAGACCCCAAACAGAAGGGTGGGCAGAAGTTGAGCTGCAGGTGCCCTTGTCCTTTCCCAAACCTCTAATCAGGCAACTAGCTCTACCTCCATTGGAGGACTCGGTGGTAGGGAAGGAGCCTGGACTGCTTTAAGAAAAATCTCTCCTTGTAGAAAATAATAATGGGAAAGAAAACTTCTCTGCTCATATTGCCAAATAATTTTTTATGAAAAATTGGATTATATTGGAACCTAACAAAGCATAACTAGCAGGCCCTTAAAAAGAGGATTTTTTGCAGCAAGTGCCCAATCTTCCTAATAGCACTATCTCTAGAAACGTCCTCTTCCTGCAAGAAATCACTAAATGAGCATGCTCCCTTGCTTATATGTGGCCCAAGGAAATGACATAGGTTCCATTGCAATATCCCCTTGACTTGTCATTTAAGTCTCAGTGATTTCTCACAGGTACAAATTTTATAGCAGCCATGGATCATGTCTGCTTCATTATCAATGAATAGTGCCTAACACAGCATCATGGAGAGATAATTAATTAAAAATTACTTCTATTAAAGTGATGGTGTGTATTATAGCTGTATGAATTTTCTATAATTCAGTTTTCTTCACCCATCACATCCCTCTACTCCCAAGAATTTGCTAAGATTCTTTACTAAGATTCTCATAATTTAAGAAAATCTTTTATTTAAAAATATTCGTAGGCAATTAGAATTTGGAAAAATTGACTGTAAGAATTTAAAAATCTGAGGCCTGTATTAGCAATTGTTATAGTAATCCTCATACACGTATTCACTGAACATATTAATGTTTTCTTTGGATTCACTATTTTTGAATTTTTGCCACCATTTAAAATGATATCAGGTTCTGAAGTGAACCTGTAGGACGGGTCAGCTCAATAAATGAAATTCACTTTCAATTATGTATACTAATAATTGGGTGAGCTATGGTAAGTTATTTGGGACTTTGGGCCCATATATCCTTCTCAAGACAGGGAGCCCAGAGATACTCAGAGGTGCTACCAATTTGGGATTGTAATGGAGCTCTTGATTCTATTACATGCATCACAGACTTTCTGGTCTACCCCCAGCTGAAAGCTCCTTTAAAATAAGCCTCGGGGACCATAGAGAGATTGATCATTTATCTGAAAGAATGTTATTTCTGTGGTTTAGTCTGTTTGTGCAACCTCTGGAAAATATTTCCTGCCTTGACTTATATAATAAAAAGTATGTTCACCATCGGGAGACTCTACTTCAGTGACCTATTTTGGGTGTTTTCTCATTATGGTAAATAACATATTACACTTCTTTAATGTCTCCTTATAATGATGCTATTATGTTCCTTATTCATCTGTATGTGGAATAGACACGTCTTTCTAGTATATAATCATTTAAAAGCAAAAAGCAAAAATATACTAGTGAATCAGAGAAATATATATTTATGTAGTTAGCGTGCTAATCTTATAAATCAAAATGAAAGGAACAGAAATTGTCTGTGAAAAACTGCTTTAACAGAATATAGGTCGTTTTGCAGCGTGTTTTCTTTTCACTTGTTAAAGGAGAACACCAGGTTCTGAAGCACTAGGTTTTATTTAGCATAAGGCATTTTCAGCTGCCGCTGGAGAATTCAATAAGTGAATTTCCAGATAACTGAACTATAATTTTAATAATATTCAAAACTATTTAGTTAACCCCCTTTTTCCCTGTGGGATATATTCTAATATTTACTAAATATTATAAGATCTTCCTAGGTAAAAAAAAAAAAAAAAACTGTAAAAACTTTGAACACAATTTAAACTTTCCTTAATAATTTGGGGTCACTATTAATATCACATTTTCTCAATTGTAAGACTTGTTCATATGAGGAAGTACCATTGCTACAAAAACAAATCTTTCTAGAAAAATAAACTGGTATTAAATATACTCATCGACAAGGTATATACATGTCAAATTCAAAACATTAAAACATGGGGGAAATTACATCTTCAATTGCAGAAACTGTATGAATTCTTAAAATGTTCCCCAAATGCAGCAAAATGCTCTTGCTTTTGGTCCTCCCCTCACTACTGGCCAGATTCTCAGTTGTCACTTCTTACCTGCATTGCCTCCACCATAAACTCCTGTCTATTCCCTTCTATTTTGCTGCTACCCTGAGCCGTTGACTGTGAGTTGAGAAACCCAAATCACAAACTAATCAAGAATTATGTGCTAAATTGTAGAAGTTTCTTCTCTGAGATTTTTAAGGCCATACTTCAGGGCTGAAGTTTTGTGACAGCTGCTTCTGTGCTCAGAGGTTTTGTGTCATATCCAGTGTCAGGACTATGTTCCAATGAACTAGAATTGCCAGGAACTTGCACTTTGGATGGATGGCATATTAACTGCCTTAGGAATTTTGAAATGTGTTTTATATAGACTACCTAACTCTGTACAATCCTGTCCTCTCATCACTTGAAAGAAAGATATGAAGTGCTAACACTATATACCTTCATTTCTGAACTGACTCTATCAGGAGACACACTGGGCTCTCAGGGCAAGGATATGCGGACAGGGAGGGATGCCACATTCACCTTGCTGTCAGGGTCAGTGGCCTTGAGGCCCTCAGCATGGTGCCCCATATCTGTGGCAAACATTGTAGTCGTGTTTTCCAGGGGCTGTGAGAGAGTGAGAAATTAAGTCAGAGGGGAAATCCAAATCTTGGGTGACGCTTAAAGTCATGAAGAAAGCATTGGCATGAGTTCATTATAGCAGGGCTTGAGCCAGTAGCTTCATAGGTGGTTTGAGAAAGGAGGGAACAACTTCCATTACCCCAAGGAAAGGGGATAATAAAGCTGGCCAAGGTCTTTAAGCTCCAGAGAAGCAGGCCGGTGTTCCACTTGGGTGGCTAGGTGCCAGCTGGTAATTGGAGTGCCTGAAGGGCAACTCTTCAAAGTCCCAGTTTTTCTAACTGGATGAACAAGATAAGAGTAGAGAATATAGGGCTTCCCTGGTGGCGCAGTGGTTGAGAGTCCGCCTGCCGATGCAGGGGACACGGGTTCGTGCCCCGGTCCGGGAGGATCCCACATGCCGCGGAGCAGCTGGGCCCGTGCATCCGGAGCCTGTGCGCCACAACGGGAGAGGCCACGACAGTGAGAGGCCCATGTAACGCAAAAAAAAAAAAAAAAAAAAAAAAAGAGTAGAGAATATAATCACTCAAAGGTTCCATGATGTTTGGATTTCTCTCTTCTGTGAGAGAGACACCAGGTATATCAGCAACAAAGAACAATCCCAGCCACCACCAATGAGGATGGGGGGGAGGGGTTTGTAGGACCCCGATTTGCTTTTTGTTAGGGATCTGGTAAGTCTGAACCTGAAGGTCATGGTCACTTGTACCCACTTCCCTTGGGAGAACTAGGGAAATTCTAGAGATGTCAATAAATGACAAGCACATGATTGTTTTCAAAGTTCATGATGTCACAAATTCGAATGTACCATCATTGTGAAGAAAAACATGGATGTAGCCAAAGGTTTACTTATTAAGTCAGTTGTTTATAATTCTAGACTCTCCTGGTCTGGGGCAAGAAACTCTTGAGGGAAGGAAGACAGAAATGCCCATATAACATTTGGAAAAGAACTTATCTGACTTAGGTATGAAGGGTAGAGAAGAAAACTCTACAGAGCCTGAAATTGAGTATGCAGAAGTCAAGAAGATGAAGGAATGAAGACCTGTGAGAGTCAAGCCCGCAAACCAGTATTTGTTCTTGAGGCTGTTTCACAGCCTTGAGCCATTTTCACCCACATTCTGCCTTTTCTTCCACTGAGATTGGTTTCTCTGCTCCCTTTCCCTATTTATACTTGCCGCTGTCCATTGCTCATACAATTTTCTGCATCTCTTCTGTTACCAAAGCAATTTGAAAGGGTTTTGTTTTTCCTGTTTTTCATACTGTTGTGTTAAGGATATCAATACCGTATGCTAACACATATATATGGAATTTAAAAAAAAAAATGTCATGAAAAACCTAGGGGTGAAACAGGAATAAAGACACAGACTTACTAGAGAATGGACTTGAGGCTATGGGGAGGGGGAAGGGTAAACGGTGACAAAGCGATAAAGAGGCATGGACATATATACACTACCAAAAGTAAGGTAGTTAGCTAGTGGGAAGCAGCCGCATAGCACAGGGAGATCAGCTCGGTGCTTTGTGACCGCCTGGAGGGGTGGGATAGGGAGGGTGGGAGGGAGGGAGACGCAAGCGGGAAGAGATATGGGAATATATGTATATATATAACTGATTCATTTTGTTGTGAAGCTGAAAGTAACATACCATTGTAAAGCAATTATACTCCAATAAAGATGTTAAAAAAAAAAAAAAAAAGAAAAAAAAAAGAGCAGAGAACCAGAGAGGTAATAAGTATTTTCTTCTATCTCTTCCCCACTGTTATTGTATATTCCACAGTTATTTCACATATTCTGTGAATAAGGAACCCTGCCAAGCTCTGAGGCTAAAAAAAAAAAAAAATTGGAAAAGTGATTGCAGTGTCCTCTTAGAGCATATAGTCTGGAAGAGAGACATGTACAGAATGGCAACGAAATGCCTAGTTGTTACAATATCAAGTATATTTTAAGTACATCAGCAATCTAGATGAAAGAGCACTGGTCAAGGTAAGGCTATCAGCAAACTTTTCACAGAAAAGAGAATTCTTAGCTGAAAACCAAATCAAAACAAACCAACAAAAATGCCCCCATAACCATCACCAACACCGACAAACAAACAAGAGTGGGTGTACCAAATGTCTTAGGCCAAGTTCCCTAGAAGTAGAGTTTGGGACAAGGATTTTATATGTGGGATTTATTAAGGGAGTAGCTTCAAGGAAAACCTGTCACAGAGGGTATAAAGTAGGAGAGGGAAGGGTAAAGAGCTGAGCAATCATGTGGTCTTGGGGAAAGTCCTAACCACTTAAGGAATTACAGCTTAGAAATTTAGTGACCTGCCTAAGATCACATAATTAATAAAGAGTAAAGCTAAGATTAGGGATTAATGAATTAAAAATATATGTATACAGTTTCCACTATACCAATCTTTCTTCTGCAGAGAACAGACCCAAAAGAGCCAAGACTTTATGCCTGTTCAAGTTCAGTGAGGATGAAGAGAAGCCATGCTAATGAAAATGTCCTTGACATTGGACTTGAGCTAAATTTGGAGTCTGACAAAGGTTGACTCATTAGCCTTGAGGGCAAAACAACAACAAAAAAGTGAACAACAAAAATACTTTAGGAATTAGCCATATTTCAGAATTTTAGATAATTGTTTTTAGATGATCATATTCTAATATACATATTTTCTTCACTGGTATCTGTTACATCAGGCAAATGTTTCAGTGAGGGTTTACATTAATACATGGATAGTGTCATTGGTGAAATGCAGGAATCGAGGAACCTCTGAACCCTGGAAATATACAAGTCACTATCTAAACCATAATAAGGTCATTTTGCATAATATTTTGCATAATTATTTTGATTCCTAACACTTAACTATGGAAAGGGCATAAACTGACTATGAGGAAAGCTAAAGTTTGCCTGAGCTTTAAAGCTTGAGAAATCTCTGCTTTAGAGAATTTAAAGAGATCTAATTCTCCGTCTCTCTTCACCCAGAGCTAAGTTGCAGAGGCAATGAAAATATTTATTCACCAGTATTTGGCCCCAAGCCATGCTAGCAATATGCTCACCTAACAATTCAATTCTCTTATCATGTAGTGTTTAGGCTTGCTCCTAGAGTTGCCACCTTGTAACTATGGACATTTAGGCACATTCCTCTGCTTTAGCTTTTTCTCACCTTTAAAGTCAAAGCAGAATAGTCCATGTCCAGTGCTTGGACAAATTCTGGGCATGTAGGAAGAACTCAACAATGCTAGGTATCATAATTACTTTGAACTGCAGGCTAGCTATTCCTCCACCAAAGTCCGAATAAAAGTCCCTCCAAAGAGCTCTACTTTCTCATATTCTATCAGCAAACCACGGTACTCTTCCCTTTGCTAACATCTTCCCATTGTTGCCCATTCTCCACATCCTATTCTCTGTGCCTTCTGGAACTTCACTTTCATTGTAAACAAACTCTTCTAAACCTTTACTCTCTTCCCAAAAGAATTCTTCTACCTCAATTTCTTAATTGAAATTCAGCTTTACTCTGATGGCAATACTCTCTGTTCAGCCATCCAAAGGAGATGTTGGGGTTTTTTGGTGCCTCACCTAGCAAAAGGCCAAAAAGGTGAAGAAAGAATTAAGGAATTTTCAGCATTCGTCTTATTCATTACCTTGCTCTTTCACTCTCTTCCGTAAAAACTTTGTTTACCCCAAGATTTATGTCACCTGGCTGTACTACTCTGCATGGATACTAATTGTTAACGTCTACTGATCTTTTCCTCAGTTTTACCAATTAGTTTGAGAAGGGGAAAGGAAGGAGTGAACAGTGCAGGCAAAAGGCAGAAACTTTCTATCACCTTCCAAAGGGCTGGAGTTCATAGTGTATGGACCTCTAGGGAAGCAGAAAAAGAGGCACTTCCTTCCAAAGTGAAAAAATTAGCAGAAAAATAAGATCAGTTCTTGTAGAATCTTCTAAGCTGAGAAATATGGACTTTATTCTAAAAGGTATAGGGAGCTACTCAAGAGTTTTGAACACTGGGGAGAAATAATCAGATTTGAATTTTAGATCACTGTGACTACATTGTGGAAGGTGTCCAGAAACTACTGCTACACTTGACTTACAGCTGTACTCAATTAGACTGGAGATAAAGGGACAATTGGAAAGATATTATGGAATTAGATTAACTAGGACATGAGGAATGTTTAGGGTATTGGTGGGGGACGTAGCCTGAAGTAACCTCCAGGTTTCTGTTTTGAGCAAATAGGTAAATATTAATGCTATTATATTTTGTCATAATTAGATCTCCTATTGTACAGGGTTATTATAAGGATTAAATGAGTTAGTACAGTTAAAATGCCTTCAACCATTTCTGGCATGAATTCTTATTTTGCAGAGATACTGACTGTACAGAGGAGGTTAATGTCATTGTGAGGGAGAAGAGGAGAGGTGAGCACACATGATCCGATTGAGTTTTGGACTTGCTGAGTTAGAAGTGGGCCTCTTGTCGGGCAGCCAGTCAGATATACAGAACTCAACACTCAACACATTAGTGTGGAGCTATGAATTGAAGAGTCTTAAGTACAGTGGAAGTCATTAATTTAATCATTAAATCTACTTAAATGTAAATAGAGTGAAATGATGATTGAACCAAGAACAAGGCCCTGAGCGAATCAATGTTTAGGGAGGAGGCAGAGAGGGAGGAGCCTAAGAAAGATGAAATGTGGTAGACTGAAGTTCAAAGGATAACCACTGGCATTAAAAGAGTTCAAAGAAGGAAGCAATGTCAGCACTGTAAATTGTTGCGGAAATTTAGTTAGAATAAGAACTGAAGTGTGTATATTGAAGTAGGTCCAAAAGAGGATGTTGATCAGTATACCTAGGGATATTTCCATGGAGTAGCAAGATTTGATACCTGATTCAGGCATGTGGAGGTATGTGGAAAAGAGGAAGTAAGAGAATGAAACTTCTTTTTCCAAATTTTGGTTAAGGAGGGAATCAAAGAGAGATGTTGTGGCTAGAGGGAAATGTGAGTTCTTTTTCTTTCTTTCTTTCTTTTTTTTTTTTAACTAGAGAACCTTTAACTCTCCTACTTTTATTTTAATTTTTCGTGGAAGAGCAAGAGAGAGGAGAGTGGGGGAGGCTGAGGATAGAGGAAAGGATGGAGAGTCAGCGAAAAGGAAGAGAAATTACCTTAGACAGGAAGAAGAGCACCTCCTCCCCTGGCCCAGGAGGGAAGGTGAAAAGATAAGCACAGGCAGTGATATAAACATTGTTGCTAAAGGATAAAATAGAGATACTTTTCTCCTGAAGGGCTCGGTGAAGTGAGGACCAGAGTCCTCTACTGTGAGACAGGTGAAAAGTGTTGGAAGTTTGAAGAGAAATCTAAAAGTTTGAAATAAAAACAATAAAAGAAAAGCTTTCTAGGTTTATGTAAGAAGATTTTGAGGCCACCCTAAGGACCCAACTGAGAATAGAAATAATCAATTTCTGGTGGCTTCTTTTCACAAGGTCTGTTGTTTTCAATATGAAGCTTTCTTTTTACTGCAGATGCCCCATGATTATTGCTCAGACTCCTTGCCTAGGTCCTGATCTCCATGCTTTTCCACTTTACCTGAACATATCTTTGATCCTAGTCTTGTAAGTCAACCCTTCTTCAACACTGCTTCAGATCAGGACTTCTGATCTCTTCTCTGGGCATGTCCACAGCCCCTGCCTGCTCCCTTCCAGCTGTGCTAACATTATAGGACTTGACTTCTGATCCACCTGACATTCTGACAACTGCAAGGTAGCTCTTTCTTTAAGTTAGGCTCCCAGCCAAACCCCCTTGAGGATCTGAGAGAACGACTATTTCATGAGCAGGTGATCACCAACCCTGGTTTTGTGAAACCCCAGGGTATTTCTAGATATCTCAGTGAACTTCTTAAAATTATTTTTCCAGCACAACGTTATTTCCCTAAATATATACATTTAGGGAAAAGGGAAGGAAAAATAAAAACAAAACAAACATTAATAAGGAATTCAATTTCTAATAAAATTTAGCCTATTTTGTTAATAGGATGTTGTGTGTTACTTACTGACATCTTTCCCACCCAGGTAAGTAGTGAGTAGTGCAGAGACTACAGCAGAGCTTTGAGAAAGACAATGTTACTGACTTCTCCAGAGCCAGTTTCACAGAAAGCTTATTTCTTAATGTACAAATGCCAGGGTTCCCAGCAGCTAGAGAGACCAAACTTATTTGGTAGCCTTGATCATCAGAGATTTAAAGCAAGGATGGGGGTGGGAAGTGGGGTGAGAGGGTGGGGGGGTAGGGAGGGGAGTGTGAAGAGTTCTCCACATGGAAGGTTGCAGTATCCATGAAAAGTGCCTCTCCTCTCACATGACTTCCCAGAGGCTGGACTAGTTGTTCACCTGGGGAAAGTGAATGGGAACCCTAACAGAATTATTGAGCATGTTTATTTGCCTGCAAGAGAGAAAGATTGATGCCTTGGTCTTCCAGTTGATGTCTGCTTAGCCTGGGCTTTGATGACTTGCCCCATTTACTATCTCAATATGGGAGGAACATTGGTAAGGTAGGTAGAGGGCATCAAATATTTTCCCCTAGAGTTCCCAGTGCCCGAAGTGTATATGAGGTGAATATTGCCATGCTTTCCCAGACTTGGGTCCTAGATTGTGGATGAGATTAGGAATTGTAGATTTACAGGGTGAAGAGAAAGACATACACCTTTCTGTGTGAGAGGAATGCTGTGTGAGAACTCCCAAGTTGTGGTTGGATGCTTGTTGTGGCTGGATGCTTGTTGTGGCTGAAGGTCGGAAGAGACAACCTATGCTTAGGAAAGTTGCCTGAGACTGAGCCCCCTAGTAGCAGAGGGTATTGAGGTCTCTGCCCATCCACAACAAGTCCATATACAATAAACAAGATCAGCAGAGCAGAGCAGACCAACAGAAGGCATGGCAAATTTGCTATCTTCAATGATATGAAGAGTGGGTATTTTTTTCCTTCCTCCTATTTGTATTAGTCAGGGTTCTCCAGAGAAACAGAACCAATAAAATGTGTGTATGTAAAGAGATTTATTATAAAGAATTGGCCCACACAAATATGGAGACTGAGGAGTCCAGACCCTGAGTCCAAAGTCATGCACTGTATAATGATAAAAGGATCAATACAAGAAGCGGATATGACTCTCGTCAACATACATGAACCTAATATAGGAGCACTAAAATACATAAAACAAATACTAACATACACAAAGGGAGAAATTGATGGGAATACCGTAATAGTAGATTTTAACACCCCACTTACATCAACAGACAGATCTTGTGGACAGAAAATCAATAAGGCAACAGAGATCCTAAATGATACCATAGAACAGTTAGACTTAACTGATATTTTCAGGACATTACATCCAAAAAACCCACAATACACATTCTTTACAAGTTCACGTAGAATATTCTCTAGGATTGACCACATATTAGGGCATAAAATGAGCCTCAACAGATTTAAGAATATAGAAATTATTTCAAGCATCTTTTCTGATCACAGCAACATGAAACTAGAAATCAACCAGAGAAAAAGAAATGAGAAAAAAACAAACAATACATGGAGACTAAAAAGCATGCTACTAAAAAACCAATGGGTCAATGATAAAATCAAGAGGAAATTTAAAAATACCTTCAGACAAATGACAATGAAAACACCACCATACAAAATCTATCGTATGCAGCAAAAGCAGTTCTTAGAGGGAAGTTCCCAGCACTACAGGCCTTCCTCAGAAAAACAAGAAAAATCTCAAACAACCTAACCTACCACCTAAAAGAATCAGAAAAAAAGAACAAACAAAATCTAAAGTCAGCAGAAGGAAGGAAAAAATAAAGGTCAGAAAGGAAATAAATAAAATAAAGATTAAAAAAACAATAGAAAAAAATCAATAAAACCAAGAGCTTGTTCTTTGAAAGGATAAACAAAATTGAAAACCTCTGGCCAGGTTCACCAGGAAGAAAATAGAGAGAACCCAAATAAACAAAATAAGAAATGAAAAAGGAGAAATAACAACCGATACCACAGAAATACAAAAAACTGTAAGAGAATACTATGAACAATTACATGCCAACAAATTTGCCAACCTAGAAGAAATGGACAAGTTTCTAGAAATATACAGCTCACCAAAACTGAATCAAGAAGAAACAGATAATTTGAACACAGACCAATCACTAGAAGTGAAACAGAATCTGTAACAAAAAAAAACTCCCTATGAACAAAAGTCCAGGACCATATGGCTTCACAGGTGAATTCTACCAAACATATAAAGAAGAACTTATACTGATCCTTCTCAAATTCTTCCAAAAGACTGAAGAGGAGGGAACACTCCCAAAGACATTCTATGAAGCCACCATCACCCTGAGACCAAAACCAGACAAAAGATACTACCAAAAAAAAAAAAAAATTACAGGCCCATATCTTTGAAGAATATAGATGTAAAAATTCTCAACAAAATATTAGCAAACCAAATCCAACAACACATAAAAAGAGATCACACACCATGACCAAGTGGGATTCATCCCAAGTTCACAAGGATGGTTCAACATATACAAAATCAATATGATACACCGTACCAACAAAAGACAAAAACCATGTGATCATCTCAATAGATGCAGAAAAAGCCTTTGATAAAATTCAGCATCCATCCATTATAAAACTCTTACCAATGTGGGTATAGAGGGAAGATTTTGCAACATAATAAAAGCTATTTCTTACAAACTCACAGCCACTATAATACTCAACAGTGAAAAGCTGAAAGCATTCCTACTAAAATCTGGAACAAGACAAGGATGCCCACTCTCACCACTTCTATTCAACATATTATTGGAAAGTCCTAGCCACAGTAATCAGAGAAGAAAAAGAAATGAAAGGTATCCAAATTGGAAGGGAAGAGGTAAATTGTCATTACATGCAGATGACATGATACTATATATATAATAGAAAACACTAAAGACCCCACACAAAAACTACTAGAACTGATAAAGAAATTCAGCAAGGTAGCCAGATACAAGATTAACATACAGAAATCAGTTGCATTTCTTTACACTAACAATGAAATATCAGGAAGGGAATGTAAAAAAAAAAAAATACCTTTTAAAATCACACCAAAAAAAAAAAGAAAATACTTGAGAATAAACCTGACCAAGGAAGTGAAAGACTTATATGCTGAGAACTATAAAACATTAATAAAGGAAACTGAAGATGATTCAAAAATGGAAAGATATTCCATGCTCTTGTATTAGGATAATTAATATCATTCAAATGGCCATACTGCCCAAAGCAATCTACAGATCTAATGTGATCCCTATCAAATTATCTGTGACATTTTTCACTGAACTAGGACAAATAATGCTAAAATTTATATGGAACCGTAAAAGACCCAGAATTGCCAAAGCAATCCTGAGGAAAAAGAACAAAGCAGGAGGCATAACCCTCCCAGACTTCAGACAATACTACAAAGCTACAGTAATCAAATGGTGTGGTATTGGCACAAAAGCAGACATATGGACCAATGGGACAGAAGAGAGAGCCCAGAAATAAACACACACACCTACAGTCAATTAATTGTCAACAAAGGAGGCAAGAATATACAATGGAAAAAAGACTATCTCATCAGCAAGGGGTGTTGGGAAAGGTGGACAGCCACATGTAAATCAATGAAGTTAGAACACACCCTCACAACTACACAAAAACTCAAAATGCTTTAAAGACTTAAACATATGATATGACACCATAAAACTCCTAGAAGAGAACATAGGCAAAACATTCTCTGACATAAATCATACCAAATTTTCTTGGGTCAGTCTTCCAAGGTAGTAGAAATAAAGGCAAAAATAAACAAATGGGACCTAATTAAACCTAAAAGCTTTTGCACAGCAAAGGAAACCATAAACAAAGTGAAAAGACAACCCATGGAATGTGAGAAAATATATGGAAATGATGCAACCGACAAGCGCTTAATTTGCAAAATATACAAACAGCTCATGAAACTCAACAAAAAACCAAACAGCCCAATTGAAAAATGGACAGAAGAACTAAATAGACATTTCTCCAAAGACGACATACAGATGGCCAACAGGTGCATGACAAGATGCTCAACAATGCTAATTATCAGAGAGATGCAAATCAGACCTACAATGGGATACTACCTCACACCAGTCAGAATGGCCATCATTAAGAAGTCTACAAATAATGTGCTGGAGAGTCTGTGGAGAAAAGGGAACCCTCCTACACTCCTGGTGGGAAATGTAAGTTGGTGCATCCACTATGGAAAACAGTATGGAGGTTCCTCAAAAAACTAACAACACAGCTGCCCTGTGACCCTGCAATCCTACTCCTGGGCATACATCCATACAAAACTATAATTCAAAAAATACATGCACCCCAATATTCATAGCAGCACTATCCACAATAGCCAAGACATGGAAACAGCATAAACATCCTTCAACAGAAGAATGGATAAAGAAGATGTGGTACATATATACGATGGAATACTACTCAGCCATTAAAAAGAAGGAAATAATGCCATTGCAGCAACATGGATGGAACTAGAGATTATCATACTAAGTGAAGTAAGTCAGAAAGAGAAAGACAAATACCATATGATATCACTTATATGTGGAATCTAAAAGATGACACAATTGAACTTTTATGAAAGAGAAACAGACTAATAGACATAGAGAACAGACTTGTGGTTGCCAAGGTGGAGGGGGTGTGGTAGTCCAAAGGCAGGAGTAGACCAATAACCCATGTTGAAGACAGTTCAACAGAGAGAGGAAATTCTCCATTACTGGGTTTTTTGGTTCTATTCAGGCTTTCAACAGATTGAATGAGACCCACCCTCCATTGAGGAGGGCAACCTGCTTGACCCCATTGTGACTCAAATGTTAATTTCATCCAGAATCACTCTTACAGACATACCCAGAAATAATTTTAACCAAATAACAGGACACACTGTGGCCCAGTTAAGTTGACTCATAAAATTAACCATCACACCATCCCAATTCCAGAAGTTTAAAAATGAAAAGAATTTGTCTTCATAATTAGTAAAATTCTTTTAATGGCTGACAGTGACTGAAAACCTATTTAATCAGACCAAAATGTTAAAGGATCTGTGCAATATTTGGAACATACACAATTATTTATGGTTTACCTGAAACTGAAATTTAAAAGGGCATCCTCTACTGTATCTGGCAACCCTACTACCATCATGTATATCAGATGAATGATAATTTGAGTTAGGAAATTAGATATCTTTTGATAGCCTATATATATATATATATGGGATATATATGTATCCTGTGTTGTGGTGGAAATGCATTGGGAATAGCAACAATTAATGCTTGTTGTTAATGAGTTAACATTTGAAAAGGAAGTTGTAAGATTATCGAATTCTCCACTTTAGACCGACCCCCAGAATTCTAAGGACTTTTGATATCCAGACTTCCAGTTCAGAGTGAAATAACAGAAGTGAAATTCTGGCTTCCTCTAACCCTGAACAAATGGTTTGAACTCATAAAATCATAACGTTTTAAAGCTATAAGTGATATTAGGAACCATTATTTGATTAAAACTACTCTTGTGCTTTTAAATGAAAAATTGCTGGTTTTAAAGAAGAGAAGTTATTCAGATGATACTTCACTTCTGCCGCCTGACATTCGATAAAGCGAAATGTCTAAGTCTTCCTATCAAACAGCTATAACCATGCTGTCAAGTACGACTTTTAAAACCTGTCAAACAGACATTAGTTCCCCTTCTTAAAACATCTAACTTTGAAGCTAACTTGTCCTGAGAAAATTAAAAGCATAAGTTCATTTTATGAAAAATTACCTAGATAGAGGGACTTCTTCCTTAAAAAGTACTTCTGAGAAACTAGAGTTAAAACCATTTTAATTATTACATTCCTAGGAAAAACTAGTGAGTCTTGCTGATTGGAACGACTCTATGTTTACTAGTTATATCTTACTAAATAACTGAACGTTTAATATAATTATCATCTTTTTTTGTAAGGAATCAAGAGCATAACACTTCTTTGGTTTTATCATGATCCATAAAATTGTCAGCTCTCCATCACTTCATGAATTAATAAATGTCTTAGGATGGTGGATACTTCTTGAGTTAGGGCCCAAAATAAGAAAAGGCAGAGTAGTTGAAATGTCATTTTTATAAAAGCTGCTCTTTGCTCTTCTTCGAATGTCATTAAATGGCTAAGAAATAGTCCACAATGCCTCAAGTAGCTTTCTTTTGCAGCCAAAATGGAGCCCAGCTGTGAATGGCAGAGCACATCTACCTCTCCTGTTCTTTCAGCTCTGCATGACCAACGGTGATGATAAGTGACATCCTTGGGGTATGAAGAAATAGAACACAAGGCTCTGGAATACATGAGGCATGCTCTGTTTGTATCAGAGGTTCCATTTAAATCAAAGTGGAGTAGAGCATCAAATAGCCTGTTACGGGGTCTGGCAGCATGGCTTCTCAAATCTATGCTGGTTAAGCTTTCCAGAGCTCCCAAATGGATTTCATTATCTTGGGGAATATATGTGAAAGCAGAAGGATTGAGCCACTGTTTGAGTGAGTACCATGTTACAATGAGTAAAAGAGATTGTTAATATTCACTTCAGCAAACCAAGCAGCTGTGATGTGACTGCACAGCATCACTGCAGTAATGGGTGTTGTTTATAGGAGGACGTAATAAGCGACTGCTTATGGACATCCACAGATTAGTAAACAGTTAGAGGTTAGCAACCAGCTAAGTTCTAAATGCCATCCATGTATGTAGCTTTTTCAAGTAGAAACAACTCTTTTTCAAGGCAACCCATAAGAGCATCTGAAGTCAGTGGCATACTTACATCCTATTATAATATAAAAGTATTCAACCTTATTGAACCTAAATTTTATTTTTACAAAGGAAATTTATTTTTGAATCATGATTTATCTTGTATTAAAACATTTTATGTGACAGCGAGCTGCCCCAGAACCCTACTAAAAATATTTATTTTCAGGAATCCATGTTTACAATTCATGTTTTATTCTCTCATTTTTATGTTTAGTTCTTTAAAAGAAGACAATTTACTTTGAAATTATTTCAGTATTTGAGGAATCCATGGGTAGCAGCAAATAGAATTCAAAGAATTAAATTTGTCTAGCATATATTTGAATTTTTACAATTGCAGAATATTTTGATTAACTTCTCACAGATAATATTCCATGTAACCCCCCTGAAGATAATAATTCAGTTACACTTTTCTGCAAAACAATCATTTTCATGGGTAAAAGAGTAAGAGAGATTCTCTCAATTTTGACTAGAAATATTTCTGTCAATCAATAACAGTGCCCTACACTTCATAGGCCTTCTCTATATTTTTCTTAAATAAATCAGTGAAGAAGAACCATCAGACAAAATGATTATCTAAATAACATCTCTCAAGTGGCATTACTACTGGTATATGAATCATACACTGAAATAATTAACCTCCTGCTACAGATGGTATTTTTTGAGTCCCCACTGAGTTCTGTTTTGAAAGTCCAAATCATTATCATATGGGTGGGGAGGATAATACGGTACTCAGTTTACAAAAGAGGAAAGAGAAGAACTTTAAGTCACTTTGGTCAATTCGAGCTCTATGCATCATGCTCTGTCAATACACACTCCATATGGCAGCCCCAGTTGAATGCTAATCCTTCCATTTTAAAAAGGTTACATGGCATGTTAGCTTCATGACTTCCATTAAAGCCAAAGGGAGTTATACCATTACCATACTTTGGAAAGAATGCTCTGTAATGCTATTGATTTTGATCTTTTGAACTCAAGCTCTGATGCCCGCGTCCATTGACAACTACCCTGCCTAGTTCTTACAGGATTCTGTGTTACTGAAGTGCTGGATTAGCAAGTATGTCCCTTTTTTCAAATTAATCAGCTTGCCTATCTGAGACAAATGTTTTTATCTTAATACTCTTAGAAATGCCACATTTCAAGCTTATTTTCCATAGTTAGAGTATACAGTTCAGAACTGCCAACCATGGGTTTTGCGGAAGTGAATGGAAGGCTCAGTTCAGGAAGAGGGAAGCCATTGTGACATGGTCAGATTTGTATTGTAGGAAGTGCAGTATGTCTGAACAGTAGCTATTTGATTAGGAAATGTGGGTGGCAGGGCAAGACAGAAAGCAGAGGTACCAGTTGGAAGGCTGCTGAAGATATCCAGGCTGCAGATAATGGCAGTGGACTAGGGTATAGGTAATAGAGATGTAGGGAAAATGAAGGAATTCCAGTGATGCTTACATTGTAGAATTGACATGGTTCAGGCTTGTAAAGCGACTGAGCTAAAAGGGGAGTGTCATTAACCATAAGATAATGAGGATTGGTGGGCTATATAGCAAACTGGAAGACCCAACCAGTGGAGACAGCAACAACTCAGGTTCAGCCATTTACACCCAAGCAGGAGTTTAGAACCAGTGCTGTCATTCCTTCCAATTGAAAAAAAAAAAAAGCAGCTGGATATTTAAATATTGATGTGAATCTTACAATTTTTAGACATTAGGACCATTGTGTAGGCATCATGGAAATTTTCTGGAAGCTAAATCTGCCCATGTGCTGCCATTTGGCAGCCATCCTCTACCTTTGTCCCTAGCACATGATTGGGACTCAGTAAATCAGAATGTACATTGGATGGATGAATGAATAAATGAATGAATGGAATACAGTGGCTCTAAGGTTTTATGTGGTCTCAGGTGTTCGTAATTTTTTTTTAAGATTTTTTTTGATGTGGACCATTTTTTAAGTCTTTATTGAATCTGTTACAATATTGCTTCTGTTTTATGTTTTGGTTTTTTGGCCGCAAGGCATGTGGGATCTCAGCTCCCCAACCAGGGATTGAACCCACACCCCCTGCACTGGAAGGTGAAGTCCCAACCACCGGACCGCCAGGGAAGTCCCAACTGGTGTTTGTAATTTTAAAACTGAGCCTATATTAGTACATGTTTCATGCTAACAGCATTTGAGGAAAAATCCCTGTTTGATAGGATGAAGGTTAAATAGTCTTAAAGGTTTCTTCACAAAAATTATGTTTGTATTTTATATTTACCATCTTTTTATTCTGGTTTGCTGATGCAATTTTCTGTTTGTAACAGGTATAAATGATGAATACTGAACAGCTGCTACCAGGGTACTCTTAGAAATAACTTTTTAGATAATACATAAACCACTTATAGGAAAATTTTCAGGATTGAAATAAAAGGAGAAAGAAACGAAAAGGCTAATGAAGAGGCCAGAAACGAAGATAGTGAGGGAATTTTTAAAATTTTACTTTCTTCAGAATTAAACTCAGGCATTGTTGATACACATTTCTTTTTCTAATATATATCTCTGAGGATAAAAATGTTCCAAATACTTCTTTACCTGCATCACCCATATTCTAGTATCTAGAACTTTCATTGTCCACAATCTCCACGAAACCAAGCCTCTTTGCATCCCCTCTACCTCTGCAACGTCCTCATCATGACATATGTGTTTACTGTTAATGATATTTGATCTATAATCAGTACACTCTGCTCAATATTATGTAACAACCTAAATGGGAGAAGAATTTGAAAAAGGATAGATACATGTATATGTATAACTGAATCACTTTGCTGTACACCTGAAACTAACACGACATTGTTAATCACCTATACTCCAATATAAAATAGTTTAGAAAAATAAAATAAAATCAGTACACCTAAAAAGAATCTTCAACTGTTGACATACATCATTATAGGGTCTCATCTAGTGACAAAAATACTGAATGGACAAGAAGAGCATGAAGATTAGACAGGCTTATGCTTTGCAACCAGAATTTATAGAGCATGTTATATGTACTACTTTATTTCACCTTTATAATTTAATCATCACAACAAACCTGTTAGGGGATTTGAGCCCCATTTTACAGAAGGAAAGGACAGTCACAAAGACTAAATGACCCCAAACCCACAAAAGCCATATAGCTTTTATTCCACAAGGTCTAATGACTCCATGTATCCTGATATTTTCCCTTCCCTGCTACAAAAATGATTCTGAATGGTAATGTGTCAAGTCTTCTTCAAAGCAAAATTGTGCTTTTATTGAAATATATAGTGTGTGTGTATATATATACACTCTTATTACTACCATCATTTGAAATGATTTTGTTGATAGTCAATTTTGATATTAATTTTCCTTAAGTTTCTTCATCTACATTTTCATTACATACATTTTGGTTAAAAATATTTAATTCTCTTCAGAGAAATAAATCAAGAATTACTTGTTCTAACTGACTCATGTATATAAATTAAGAAATTACTTCATCAATTTAACTCATTCTGTGTCTGTATGTCAGCTCAAAATGGTTAAGTTTATAAAATTATAGAATATTTGATTAATAGTTGCATCAAAATTTGCTATTCCTCATTGAGTTATTCTACAAATTAGGGTTCTCATAGTTTCAGTTCCCTCTTCCTTTCTATTTATTATATTTATATAGGGTGACCATATAATTTATTGTCCAGACTGGTACACTTTGAGAGTGAAAGGGACAAGAGGGCTAAATAGACTGTCCTAAGAAAACCAAGATGTGTGATGACCCTAGAATGAAGTCACATTAGACCAAATGAATATAATTGTTTCCCTTTACCTAAACTCAACAGGATCAATCCAAGATGGTTCTCAGCATTGCTGGTCTCAGGAAATAAAGTGTCACAAAACTTTAATTTCACCAAGGCTTAGTCACCTTCTCAAAACAGTCTCAGCTATTTGGGTATTTTTGTCATTGGAGGACAGCAATGTCACAGTATAGGTCTGAGATATAGAGTGTATAAAACACAGTTTTCTTTGAGGATCAAGATGATAGCTTTCTCCCAAGGGCTAGACCAGAGCAAAGTCGTAAGCAGTATTTCTTGTACTTCTTCTCATAGCTGAGGACCAGTAGATGATTTCTAGATGCCACCCCAGACCCACTGAATTAGAAACTCTAGGAAACGCCCTTAGAACCGGAAATCTTAACCAAATCCATACGTGATTCACAGTCACACTACATGTTGAGAATCACTGATTTATATTAAATACAAATATTAAAATTATGTGATGTAATCCCTAACTGCTATCTTCTTAGCCCTTTCCTTGGCTTATCTGAAATCTTAACAAGTATGAAAACTCTCCACCAATTTGCATTTTATTCATAAATTTGGGTTGAAATAAAGGATGTCCAGGCTTTCTAAAATTCTTTCTTTCCCAGTGGCTCTACCTCTCCCACTCCAACTTTTCAGTCCTCCTCCTATTTCTTTTCTGGTCTTCTTTCTCTTTTAATAAGAGATAAATGGATCATCACTAGATTTTTGTCTCCATGCCTGATAATTTTTCCTCATTATCTCCACCAGAAAAAGATAAGTGTTTTTAATAAATATTACTAAAAATATAAAATGGAAAAGTGACAATACATACTCCTTTCCCCAACTAAAAGGTACTCTCCTAAGCATTTTTATCTATTTGAATTGAAAAATGAAATCCGCTCTCCTGGTTACTTTATGCATTTGCATGTAATGCTGTAGGAAAGCTGTCGGGTACAGATTTCAGGGCTCCAGTCTCAGTGGCCTTTCCACCTAGCTTTGACAGTATTCCTTACAACAAAGCATCATAAGACTTGAGGGCAAGATCTCTGATTCATCGTTGTATCCTGAATAGCTCCTAGCAGAATGTCTTGTACAGGGAAGACACCCATTAATATTTGTCAAATGAATGAACAGAGGAAAAGCAAAACCTGGACTTTTTCTTAACTTGTCACACTGGGCTCAGGAGTGAATCCGACACATAAAGAAACGTTTTCATGGTGTAAGTGAGAATAACCACCCCTGCCCTGTGTGGCTTTGTAACAACATTTTTAACGACGAAGTTCAATCTTATAAGTGTTATGACTTGGCTAATAAAAGAGAATGTTTTGTAGAAAGAAATAATTTGAAATATTGCCAGGAAACTTATGGACTGGTTGCTGTTGTTTTTATTCCCTGAGTCTCTGAGACGTTTGGTGGTATATACTTAGGGAGCTTTGAGAGGTATGATTAACAAGTGTTTATTGAGTCCTTACTGTTTGCAAAATACTATCTGAAAACGGCATTAGCTAATTTAAAAGAGATAAAGTACATGACATTTCCTTCCTCTGTAGAATGCAACCTTGATGGAAGGCAAGATTCAAAGCACAGTCAGAGAACTATATAAGACTGTGTACCACAAAATGCTAAATTGAATGTAATTAAGCACATTTTCCCTTAATGATTCCAACTACAAGGAGTTAGAGGGGGAAAGATTGATGTTGGCTGCAAATATAACAAAGCATGCCAAAATTAATTGAAGATAGAATACACAGAATTTTGGGACTTCCCTGGTGGCGCAGTGGTTAAGAATCTGCCTGCCAATGCAGGGGACATGGGTTTGAGCCCAGGTCTGGGAAGATCCCACATGCCGTGGAGCAACTAAGCCCATGCACCACAACTACTGAGCCTGTGCTCTAGAGCCCATGCTCCGCAACAAGAGAAGCCTGCGCGCCGCAACGAAGAGTAGCCGCTGCTCACTTCAACTAGAGAAAGCCCACGCACAGCAATGAAGACCCAATGCAGCCATAAATAAATAAAGTTTAAAAAATAAAAAAAGAATACACAGAATTTCACATTGTAAATTCTGTGTAAATTTCACCCAGAATTTCACAGAATATCACAGGGGTATTTCCCCGAAAGATTTTTTTAGCTCAAATGTTCCTATAGAAAATCATGAGCAAATGGGATTCTAAATCATAATCTTTCCTTGTATGTTACTTTGAAAAACAGTCTATTTTATGAATTTAGGACAGGCTACCACAGCTACCTAAAAACAAACAAAACAACTTTGTGTTACACAATATGATTTCCTTTAAAAATGTGTTTGCTGACAATATTTGTACTGAATACCTTTAGTTTAAAGATAGAACAGGACAGTCTTTTTAGTGGAGTTGAGATGGGAGGAAGTGCCAGGCAAACTGTGCCTTGAACGGTTTTGTTTCTGTGAAGTCCTCCTAGTGTCCACATCTTTTCCTGAGATGAACTCTTGGGGATACACAAGCTCTTGAAAGATAGGGGTTTGGACTTTAGGAAAGAAATTTTAAAAGTAAAAATCTCAGGTTAGGTTGGTACTCTTTTTTTTTTTATCATTTAGGTTTTATACAGATTTGAAATTTCCATTTGGCCTCTTATTTTAAATCCTCCCAAAGTGGTAGTACCTCTCCTCACCTCCTACAACTCTATACTCATAAATATTGTATTTCTTGGAAACACCTTGATCTCAGAGCAAAGAAAAGCAGATAGCATCCCAGGGCTGACTTTTCCCAGAAGACTCCTGCTTTTGTTTTTTTTTTTTTTTTTAATTTCACGCCAACCTCGTTTTCTGTCCAAAGGAGAGTTACTTTTTAGAGGGGAAAAAGCAGAAGCAAAAGATTGAATAAGTTCAAAATCACATCTCTACCTGCTTTTTTGCATTTAGTTAGTAATATCTCAGTGCTATAGTCTTCAACAATGTAGATATTTTAAAATATAACTATTAAAAGACTTTTGCATTGAAGTATTAAACCGCTTCATTCATCAACAGCCACTTTAATTGTGCACGTATTAGAGATATCTAAAAAGAAGAGAACTTTGCGTTGAGGAAAAAAATTAAAATTTACAATTTCTAGCATTTAATGTAAGCAATAAATGCATCATAATAATAATGGAAATAATGTAATCTTTAAAAAATACTTTAGTCGTAATAGATGGAATGAAGAAAAGTGGAGAAGTAAAGGAAAGAAAACTTACGATAGTTTTATCTTCATGAAGTCAGTCAGTAATGGGAATAGTAAGTCAGTAATAGTAACAGTAAATAGTAATAGTGAATCAGTGAACTTGTCATGTGTCATTCTGGTCACATCACCAGCCCCATTCTTTCTCCTTCCAAAGAAAGGATTTAGAATCCATACTTTTTGAACTGCATTTCATGAAAGGACCCCAGTTAAATTGGTTAACAATCGAATAGGACAACAGGTGGCTCACATAAATGGGGAATTAACCATCATCTCCTATGCTACTAGGCAGATGGCACTGTCAGGTCATCCATCCATGTGAGTAAGGATGAACTGTCAGCAACGGAAAAAAGTGAAATCATGGAGGGGAAAGTTTGGAGTTTGTTGGGCTTAGAGTTGTTTCTGAAAAAAAAAAAACAAATGAAATGGGCTAGAGAGAGAGAGAGAAACAAACTTGGAATACTATAAAAACCTACTGTCACTTATAATTTATGTTAGTTTTACAATAATTCACTGTCTCTATAAAGACACTAGGCTCTAATGCTCATTTTAAATGCTGATAAAGTATTTTGCTACATATCTATGATCTTCAACTTAATTACTGCCCCACTGGATTGCAAAACTTAAACTTTGTTATGCACACACGTATCCACGTGTGTGTATATGAATATATATATATATATAAAGATAGATAGATGTATAGACATAGATGTCTTTCTCACAACCATAATCTAAAGAGGGAACTGACTATGACAACATTTATGTGTTCATTACCAAATGAATCAGACTTTTTGTCTTGACCATGGTCTCTTATCAGTGTTGTCTGTTTTTCTTCTACCATTAGTCTAAAAGCTCTCTGAGGGTAAAGACTGCATTTTACTCAGGTTGATCTCCTCCTACCCTTAGCGCTTAACCTATTATTGGCACAAACCAGGCACTCAGTAAATGTTTCCTGAATTAAACTAAATTGCCTTCTTTATCTTCCCCTTCAACAAGATGGAGGCAACAAATGGTAATATACTGAGGGGAGGGAGGTATAACCATCTGAAGTAGCAGAAGCAACAGAAGACAGTCATTCAAATATCTTCTAGAGCTAAGCAGGCAACCTGGTCATGAAGGGGGACAGTGATTAGAGTGGAGAGTGTGTCCTCTCTCAAGGGGACCGTGGCCAGTTCCAATTGATTTCCTACAGAACCCAACACTGCCAAATCTTCTAAGTTTTCCAAAGAAGCTAACCATTCCAATGTTTATGTATAAACTTCTGATTTTTAAGTGTTGGCAAACGATTTGAAGTATTTTTTAAAACACTGCACCTGGCAAACAAGAGTTCTGTGGCTTACCTGCCACCCTGGGGCTGACAGTTTCTGACTTCACTTAGGGAAACGAGAAAAGCTGACTGAGAGGGTCAAGATGGTCACTAGGCAGCACTGCCGGCCACAGGCAGGTGCTCATAGACTATAATTCTTCACCTTGCTGTCACTTGGCTACAATCCTGAGATGGTGTTTATGACATTTGAGCAAGGAAATACATATGTCCATGAAGATCTGTCAGTCTGTGTGCATTCTCTTAATGGCCGAAAATCAGCTGTCTCTTATTTGTAGTTGTGGTTTGGTTGCAGAAACTCTGGGTTGGGGAGTATTTGTGGTTTAAGAACTTGGAAACCTCAGTGTAAGTGAACACAGGAATTGTTCAGGAAGGAGACTTATGGGTGAGGCAGGAAACCAGAATGCCACCTCTCATTGCACTTGTCTGGAATGCAAACAATGCTCCTCGTTACCTGACCAATATTTCCTCTCAATTTCAATGATTTGACGAAGAAAAATAAATACTGTTTCCCTCGGCTCCAAGAGAAGGCAAAAATCCTCTTATGGCCATATTTAGAGGGGAAAAAATTTTAAAAAAAGAAAAGAAAGACAGCCAAAATCATCATTAAAGAGCTTGAGGCTAAAGTCAGTTTTACTTTATTCTTTCATCATTCACCCTAGAATGGTTTTATAGGATGTTTTGAAAGAATCTGAGATGAAGAGAAATCATATAGAATCTCCAACTGTTAGAAATTGTTTAGTAGAATATTTCTAAGACATTCGGTTGCTGGCCCTTAGAGGTCATGATATAAGGATACTTTAAAAAGACATCTGGGGGCTTCCCTGGTGGCGCAGTGGTTGGGAGTCCGCCTGCCGATGCAGGGGACACGGGTTCGTGCCCTGGTCTGGGAGGATCCCACATGCCACGGAGCGGCTGGGCCCGTGAGCTGTGGCCGCTGAGCCTGAGCGTCTGGAGCCTGTGCTCCACAACGGGAGAGGCCACAACAGTGACAGGCCCGCGTACTGCAAAAAAAAAAAAAAAAAAGACATCTGGGGGACTTGCCTGGTGGTCCAGTGGTTAAGACTCTGCACTCTCAATGCAGGTGCCAGGGGTTTGATCCCTGGTTAGGGAACTAAGATCCCACATGCCACATGGCATGGCCAAATAAAAATAAAATAAATCTGGGAAACTGGGCATAGGGGGATAGGAGGAAGTGAAGACGATGATATTGAGTCTCCAAGTCTGCTCCCTGCCAGCCTCCTGCTTCCCTCTCTCACCAATGTGTACCTAACCTCCAGCTGCCCCACATGTCTTACTTTTCCAGAAACATAACACACCCCTTTTGGACTCACAGACTTTGCATGCATGTGTCTAAGACTTTTCTCTACCTGGAAACTCCTTTCTTCATCTTTCAAAACCTGTATCCTAAAAGCATTGACAGGAGACAGAATGGGGTAGTGGTTGAGAGTGCAGACTCTGGAGCTATACTGCCCAGCTATACTGGGTTTTTTTTTTCTCCATCTGCATCCCTTACTAGCTGTGTGACCTTGTCCCTCAGTTTCCTGTACTTACAATAGAGGCGATGATAGTAGAACCCAACTTACAGGATAAGTTTGAAGTTTAAATTAATTGCTGACATAAAGTACTTGGAAGAGTTTTAGCCATGTAGTAAACACAGAGTTGTGCTAACTGTTGTTCTTCTCTCTCCCATCCCCTTCTCTGTGAAGCTGGCCGCCAGCCCTAGGCCAAAGGAGGTTCATAGCACTGTCAGGCATCTGCTCTCCAAAACAAACCTTTCACCTTATTCTTTGACCTTTCACTCACAAATGCTTAACACGATGTTTTATAATATCTACTTACACATCCTCCTAAGCTGTGGGCTACTCAGGGCACAAACAAGATTATATTCCTTTGTTGTATATATTATCCAGAACTTATTCCAGTGCCTAACACATAACACACACTCAAAATAGATCAGTTTGATGAACGAATGAGTAAGTGTGTGCATAGGAGTTTGATTCTCACATTCTTTCATGCCTTGCATTTAGATTAAATATGCACTGGAATGAGTTCTGGATAATATATTTTTGGTTTTGACTTGATATTTATCATAGCATGGGGTGCTCATATCTTTTCCAGAGTGATATCTCTACTGGGTAAAATATTAGTTTATGTTAACATTTCACACACTTCCATTAGTAAACTAACTCACAATTTTACATGCAATATTATTGTACACTTTGCTATAAGCTTATAATATTGATGCGACTGACACTAGTTTTCTAGAGTAGAAGAGTATCATTAGGACTGTATCTCCCAAACACAACCTTGCTCTGTCTCAGTTCAGACCGATGGAGGAAGCAGATAGCAACTTGACTTACTTTACTTCCATGAGATCAGTAAATTTGACCACAATGTAGGTGAAATAAAAAATGAATAAAATCCTCACAGCAAAGGAAACCATAAACAAATGAAAATACAACCCATAGAATGGGAGAAAATATTTGCAAACTAAGTGACCAACAAGGGATTAATCTCGAAAATATACAAACAGCTCATGCAGCTCAATATCAAAAAAACAAGCAACCCAATTAAAAAATGGGCAGAGGATCTAAAGAGACATTTCTCCAAAGAAGACCTATAGATGGTCAAAAAGCATATGAAAAGATGCGCAACATCACTAATTATTAGAGAAATGCAAATGAAAACTACAATGAGGTATCACCTCACACCGGTCAGAATGGCCATCATCAAAAAATCTACAAACGATAAATGCTGGAGAGGGTGTTGAGAAAAGGGAACCCTCCTACACTGTTGGTGGGAATGTAAATTGGTGCAGCCACTATGGAAAACAGTATGGACATTCCTTAAAAAACTAAAAGCAGAGCTACCATATGACTCAGCAACCCCACTCCTGGGCATATATCTAGAGAAAACCATAATTCGAAGAGATACATGCACCCCAATGTTCACTGCAGCACTATTTACAATAACCAGGACATGGAAGCATCAGGTCCATCATGACCATAAATTTCTATCAATGGAGGAGTGCATAAAGATGATGTGGTACATATATACAATGGAATATTAGCCATAAAAAAGAATGAAATAATGCCATTTGCAGCAACATGGATGGACCTGTAGAGATTGTCATATTGAGTGATGTAAGTCAGACAAAGACATATCATATGATATCATTTATATGTGGGATCTAAAAAATGGTACAAATGAACTTCTTTACAAAACAGAGTCACAGATGTAGAAAACAAACCTATGGTTACCAAGGAGGAAAGGGAGATTGGGGTTAAAATATATACACTACTATATATAAGATAGATAACTAATAAGAACCTTCTGTATAGCACAGGAAACTCTACTCAATACTCTGTAATGACCTACGTGGGAAAAGAACCTAAAAAAGAGTAGATATATGTATATGTATAACTGATTCACTTTACTGTACAGCAGAAACTAACACAACACTGTAACTCAGCTATACTCCAATAAAAATTAATTTTAAAAGAAGTCCACGGGGGGTGGCAGAATAAATAAAATCCTAAGTGGCACGTCTCCTGATGCATATTTTATGACTTTTCTTCCAAGGAAGGTGCTTGGCCATCAATAGAAAATTTTAATTCTGAAAAGATGACTCTGAACAGACTATACTGTATTCCTATACATCATTGGCCTATTTTAATAAGTATACACATAAAGGATAGACTTTTCTTACCATTACTGAATTCCTGACTTAAATCTAAAAAACTCTTATTTGCATTAAATCAAAAGGCACTTAGGAAAATTGAGAAAACACTGTTTTATGCCAGAAGAAGTTTGACCGAGCATCTTTAACTCTATTTTTAATTAGAAATAGCTCATTTAATATTATCCAAATTCTACTTCTTTTAAAATAATTCCTCATGAGTTTGTTGTTATTCACTTGGTCATCTTCTTTAGTGACATAAGGGCATCAGGGTTAAGGAAATGGAAATTTAGTCTAAGAGATTAAAGGATTGTGAATCATTTACCTTGGAGAAGAGATAAAGAAAACAAATAGTATTAAAAACAAGAGATGAACACTGTTTTAAATTATATACAGGATAGGACAGAGTAAAATAATGAGTGTAGATGTATATATTCAATATAACCAAAATTATACAGTTGACCCTCTCTATCCACAGGTTTCACACCCACAGATTCAACCAAACATGGATTGAAATTTCACAGTTTTGCATTTGGTTGGTTGAATCCATGGATGTGAGGCCCACGGATAGGGAGGACCACTCTATTCATTGTGCCACACCATTTTATACAAGGGGCTTGAGCATTCGCAGATTTTAGTATCCATGGAGTTCCTGGAAGCAATCCCCCATGGATACTAATGGACAACCAACTGTATATAGGTATATATACTAACAGAAGTTTTGGTCTCCTTTCCCCTGGATGTTTATAATATAATGAGCTTTGCTAAGACAGCTTAAGTGTGGCTCTCTCTTGAGGCATACATCTGGACCAAACTGGACCTGCCATTCTTTACTGAGATCCCCATAATGTGACTAGAACACAAGATGGGGGGAATTTTGAGTGCTTTACCATAAGTACAGTCTAGAAAATAAATTATTTCTTTATCGACTTAAATTTCTACAATGTATGTTGGCTTCATTGAATTTCAGTATCACTTGCAGCTGAAGAAACAAGCAGTGGGTATTTCCACTAGTATTTTTTATTTCTTCTTATTTCTTGGAACTACCATTCATTCTCAAAGTTTATATGAAGATTATTGTTTATATTTTAAAATAAAAATTCACCTCCTTCCCATAATTTATAGGCATTTTTGTTTGGTTATATAATTTGTGCTGAGTTTTCATTTGAATCAATCCATGTTATTGGAATAGATGAATGTCTTCTTTACAGGAACACGGTTTTTACGTGAAAACTGCTAGGAAGAAACAAATCCAGCATCAAGTACTAAAGGTTTCTTTGCATTAATTAAAATAGAAAAATTTCCCTTCTTTATTATTAGTAAAATAATAAAATGCAGCAGCAATTTATTTTAGATAAATTAAATCCACATAACTAACAGCAGTATTGCCTAACTTGAAATTTAGGTGTTCATCCTGTGGTAAAAATATTAAAAAACAAAATTATTCAAAAGATGGAGTTACCAGCCTAAAGATTACAAAGTAAATCTCTATGGAAATCTAATGCTTGAAGCCTAATGCCCATAAGGTAGCAGAGGATAGGAGAGGCTAAAAGCCAGTGGATCCCGACTTTCCACTATGTATAACTTACATATTGTATGGCTTAAAATTCTCTGAGCAGAACTTTTCTCACCTATAAAGAGGAGCTATTGAGGCAGATGATCACTATGTCACTTTTAAGCTTTATGAATATATGGATTAAAAGAAAAAATTAAAAGTCTGGGAAAGATATAATCAAAATACCCAAAAGTAAGTAGAAATCTTAAAGAGTATTTGGCTTCAAACCATTTCCAACTATGTATGTCTGATGATGAGGACTGATGTTGTTATTATCTATTATTTGCATGAGAGGGTCTGGAGGAAAATCTCACTTTTGTGAGAACCCACTCCAAAAATAAGACAAATAGGATAATCTTTGGGGAATTACACTGTCAAATCGACATGTTCAAGAGCTGAGAAATACAAAAGTCACCTAACAGAGAGCAGGTGGCTCTCATGTCAGCAGGACTGGCATGTAACTTTTTCAAAGTTTCAATATATCCAAAGCATGAACGTGCAGTCGTGGAATTAATCAGCCTTGGAAGAATAGAAAAAGGAGAGTTAATGCACAAAAGGTGGCAGGGCCCCTGCAAGCATAATCCAGTGGGAAGTGAGAATGAGCTCTTTAAGTATTTCCATGTCAGTAACAAGACCATTATGAGATGAATACATCCGGTTTTCTTACCCTGATGCTATTAGACCTTCTATTCATCTGACTCCCCTTGTTCTGACTTCTGGCTCACCAAGCTACCTTCTGATTATAGCCTAGCATTTCATACATGTCTGCCTACTGGGAAAAAGTGCACTGAGGAGTCACACTTTGAATATTTCCTGTGTCTACCACAGTGATTTCTTGTGGAAAACTAAAATGGGTTTCTGATTATTATTTGACTTCCCACATGCTTGATCATAGGAAGATTATGCCAGTGTGACTATTCTAGTCTATAAAAGTGTATTTCTTATATAAATTAATAAATAAGTATTCCAATCTCATATGACATTAGTTACCATAAATTGACACTTGGGGCGTGAAAGGCCATAGATGTCAAGAAATGTCTGGTCATTCAAAGCAGAGGGCCAGATTTTAGGATGATGCAGTTAATCAAGGCACTACCCAGTGAATTCTTACCCAGACCCAGCTGGCTTTCCTTTAGATGATACTCCATCACCCTTTTTTTTTTTTTTTTTAATACAGAGAGAAAATCCACCAAGAGAATCTAAATAATCTTGTTTTATTTAGGTCAGTACCCAGTAAATTTTGGAGTAAGAGGATGCCCAAACGTGACAGCACACTGAATATCTTTCAGGCTATATTTCGTTATCTTATTCTGAAGAGCATTGACTTTTCATTTGTTTATTAGTTTTAATAGGCAATTGACTTGGTTGGATTCAAACTGCAAATCAAATTCTGTCCCTTGAGAAGTGGCTCAAATCTCCATTTGGTTCTTTTTTTTTTAATTACTTTTTATTGGAGTACAGTTAATTTACAAGGTTGTGTTAGTTTCTGCTATACAGCAAAGTGAATCAGTTATACATATACATATATCCGCTGTCTTTTAGATTCTATTCCCATATTTTTATAGTTCTTTACAGTTTGGAGTCTGCCCTGTGCATGTGTGTTTCAGGGCACAGCCAGATATTTTGGCAGATTTATACACAGAATTTGGGGATTTTCCTCTCCAGTTATCTCCATTTTCGTATTCTCCCCTTATTTCCTAGCATCTGTGGTTGCCCTGCATTTTGTCATCTTGTTCTTTTGGCCAGAAACTCTGAGTTTCATTAGAACTTTATATACTGCATGCAATATGCCATTCCCTTCTTCTAAGGGTCAGCTCTTCTCCATTTTTGACTACATTTTTTCCAGTGCCTTCAGGCTTTTTGTATTTTGCCTAAAGTTTATAGTTGTTATGTGCAAAAGTGTTGGTCTGGCAGAAGCTTATTGGCTATTTCAGAAACCAAAATGTATCTCTGTTCTTTTAATAGAAAGTATTCAATGCATAAGTTCTATTTTTTGTGAATTCTTATTACTTCTATAACCTATTCTCTGCTGCATCTTTCTGGGTAAAACTCTTCTTGCCTTATGCCTATATTTATGAACCTTGGTTTCCATCCTATGTACCACTGGCAGATTACCCTCCTTGGTGCATAGCTGTGGCCATGTTATTTCCTAAAGATTGTGTAAGAGCATGACTCTGCTCATGATATGCCCATCTTCAGAAGTGTTCAACATATCTCCATTTCCTAAAGAATAAAGTCCAAGAGTGTGATGTGATGGATAGGACACAGCCTTTTGAGCCAAGTAAGTCTGCCTTTGAGTTCAAGATCTCTCACTGACCAGCTTTTTTGACCAACCTTAGGCCAAATATTTATCTGAATATTAGTTTTATCATTTATTAAAACAGGGAGAATAATATCTCAAAGAATCATTATGAGAATTGATTGATATGTTACAAATAAAATATCTCTCTTAGTGCCTGGTACATAGTCAGTGCTTAGTGACTGGTAGCTACTTTAAAATAAGAGATATAAAAACAAAAATTCTTCCTCCTAGAATTAAGGTCTTTTTCATCTCATTCCAAAGTAATTTCCTATCTATTCTCACAGTTAAAAAAAAATTCATCTACATAATTCAAACCACACTGTTTTCTATAACCCAAACATGTCTCACACTTGCCCGACACAATAGCACTGTTCAAACCAGTTTTTTCCTTTTCTCAGTTCTACTTGATGAATTCCTAAATATCCTTCAAGGGCTAGCTTAAATATTATATCTACACCGAATTCTTCTATGATCTTCCTTCCTTGTAAATCTCTTCAGCATTATTTTATATTCCTTATTTACCTCTCAGGCTCTAGCTCATATTACAGTACTTCATAGGCATATGTTAGCTGCCTTATTTGCTGAATTATTAGCTCCTTCAGTGCAATGATTCACTCATGTCCACTATGTTTGTTAGATGAATGAACAAATAGGATATATGCTACTTATAAAAATCGTGACTGGGATTATAAATTCTAAAACCTTAGTGTGGTTATACAAATAGTAATTATTATTTCTCTCTTGGTTTGAGTACCAGGTATTAGAAGAATTGTATTAAGGAGACATATTAATATATATGGGCTTAACAAAAGACTAAAATTTCTTCATATTTATAACTATCTATGGATGATTCAAATCACCAGCTGAACCTAAACATTCAAATGGGGAAGTCTAAGGGATACTTGGGCTTCAGGAACAGTCTAATTAAGACAGCTTTGCCCAATCCAAAAATGGGCAGAAGACCTAAATAGACATTTCTCCAAAGAAGATATACAGACTGCCAACAAACACATGAAAGAATGCTCAACTTCATTAATCATTAGAGAAATGCAAATCAAAACTACAATGAGATATCAGCTCACAGCAGTCAGAATGGCCATCATCAAAAAATCTAGAAACAATAAATGCTGGAGAGGGTGTGGAGAAAAGGGAACCCTCTTGCACTGTTGGTGGGAATGTGAATTGGTACAGCCACTGTGGAGAACAGTATGGAGGTTCCTTAAAAAACTAAAAATAGAACTACCATATGACCCAGCAATCCCACTACTGGGCATATACCCTGAGAAAACCATAATTCAAAGAGTCATGTACCAAAATGTTCATTGCAGCTCTATTTACAATAGCCAGGAGATGGAAGCAACCTAAGTGCCCATCATCAGATGAATGGATAAAGAAGATGTGGCACACATATACAATGGAATATTACTCAGCCATAAAAAGAAATGAAATTGAGCTATTTGTAATGAGGTGGATAGACCTAGAGTCTGTCATACAGAGTGAAGTAAGTCAGAAAGAGAAAGACAAATACTGTATGCTAACACATATATATGGAATTTAAGGAAAAAAATGTCATGAAGAACCTAGGGGTAAGACAGGAATAAAGACACAGAGAATGGACTTGAGGATATGGGGAGGGGGAAGGGTAAGCTGTGACAAAGCAAGAGAGAGGCATGGACATATATACACTACCAAACGTAAGGTAGATAGCTAGTGGGAAGCAGCCGCATAGCACAGGGAGATCAGCTCAGTGCTTTGTGACTGCCTGGAGGGGTGGGATAGGGAGGGTGGGAGGGAGGCAGACGCAAGAGGGAAGAGATATGGGAACATATGTGTATGTATAACTGATTCACTTTGTTATAAAGCAGAAACTAACACACCATTGTAAAGCAATTATACTCCAAAAAAGATGTAAAATAAATAAATTAATTAATTAAAAAAAAAAAGACAGGTTTGTAGTGGGGACGGCAGAGAATGATTTGTTTCTCGCAGTTTGATGAATGAATCCAAAAGCAAATATTCTGTTCACAGTAATGAATGTAGTCAATAATAGGGCACAATTTCTGCACAAGTTTATATCAGCAATAGCACCTGTTCACAAGTCACTAATTCTTCAGTAATTCTCATTGCGTGACTCTGGTAGTAAGATAGTAATATCTTATTTCAGATTGTTTGAATAAAGAACAAATTCTTCTTTTTTTTCTTTTTTGCATTTCCCTACAAATTACGTTTTTATGCCCGTGGTTAGATAGTTAGATGTTCCTGCCAGTATAATTTGCTTTATAAGGTTGTTCTCCAAATAAGACAAGAGCCAATGAATCTAAAGTCCTCTTAAATGAATCTAAATTTTGAAAGGAACAAAGAGACTATAATTCCAAAAGACAAAGTCAGTTAGAAGCAGGGGAAACATGGTGGCTATGAGGAGCAATTCACAGGTTATTTTAATGCCTTGATGAGTGGGGGAAAAAAGCAGCTCATGAAAAGATGGTTTTGAGACTGTGGCAGGTCAAGATCGTAGGCCCACTAAATGTGGAGTCAGAGATAAAAGTGGTTTATACATATATACATAAAGTATTTCTTCTGAATAGTTCATTGTGATGTTAATATACTGTGGTTTATACATATATATATAAAGTATTTCTTCTGAATAGTTCGTTGTGATGTTAATATACTAATCATCTTCTGGGCCAGGGGCTCTGTGTAAATAAGCATGCACCCCTATGTTCATAGCAGCACTACTGACAATAGCTAAGACATGGAAACAACCTGTCTGTCAACAGATGAATGGATAAAGAAGATGTGGTACATCTATACAATGGAGTATTACTCAGTCATGAAAAAAGAATGAATAATGCCATTTACAGCAACATGGATGGACCTAGAGATTATCATACTAAGTGCATTAAGTCAGAAAGAGAAAGACAAATACCATATGATATCACTTATATGTAGAATCTAAAATACGATGCAAATGAACATATCTACAAAACAGAAACAGACTCACAGATACAGAGAACAGACTTGTGGTTGCCAAAGGGGAGGGGTTTGGAGGAGGGAAGGATTGGGAGTTTGGGATAAGCAGATGCAAACTATTGCTATATATATAGAATGGATAAACAAAGTCTTACTGTGTAGCACAGGGAACTATACTCAATAGCCTGTGATAAACCATAATGGAAAAGCATATGAAAAAGAATTTATATATGTATAAGTGAATCACTTTGCTGTATGGCAGAAATTAACACAACATTGTAAATCAACTTTACTTCAATAAAATTTAAAAATAAAAAAATAAAATGCTGGTTTCCTCTTGATGAATTTAAAATTATAAGGAACTGTATCTAAAATTTCTTTAAATTAATTTCTTTAATTTCTTTAAATTTTTTTAAATACAAAAAACTTTATCTCCTCCCAAAAGTTCCTGGAAAGGTTTCCACATTAATCACCACATTTAAAGAAGAGAATTACATTGCATATTTAGAACATGAAGATAAATTTATTTCAATTTTGATTTATTACCTGAGGATCAAAGAGATATAACAAGTACCTAAGCTGCGGCTGGGAGGTGCATTTCCTCAGGTCTGCAAAGATTCTCAACCTGTGCCCTGTTAGCAATTATAATTCTATTCCTGTTAAAATGGAAGAAGAGGTTTTCTACCAAATAAATTGTTTTTCTATACTCCTTGGAAGCCAGTAGGACTTTTTGAAGACTGTGTGTAAAGAAATGGTTTTAACTAATTATGAGATACATTCCATTTCTGCAAATTCCGAAGCCTCAAATATCTTTGTTGTGAAACAGAATATTTCATTTTCACAGTATGGTCTTTAAAACAAATTTAATAGATACGAAAAGCATTCAGTTCTTTGGCCTGGTAATTCCACTTCACTTGAGGGAAAGAATCCAAAATTCCTAAAAGAAGTATTTGTGCTTAGAGGGTAGAATGCATAGATTTTGCAAAGTCCTGTCACAGAGGCCGATCTCCCTGAAAAGCACTACTACTTTGGTGATGAGAGCATCAGTGAGATGCTAAGATGACAAACTAAAATCTGACAAATGGTTTCAGTAGGGGAACAAGGAATCTGCACCAGCACATCCCCTGTATTGAACAGTACCTTCAAAGCTTGCAGTATGAAAAATAATTGCTGGGGGAAAAAATGTATGATAATTGTCAGTGTTCCCGATCCCTTTTTAGATGAAAAACTGTCTTTGTGCTAGAACTGGGAATCAGGGTGACATCATTGCAAACAAATGGCTACAGAGTTAAGACCTGATTTTAAATCCTGATTCTGCTATTTAATTGTAGTGTAGCCTTACATTTCTTAACATCCCTTGGGTTCCTAGACTACTTGTGAGGATTTATCGAAGTCAGTGCCTAGTACATATTAGGCACTCAAATAAATAATGTTAATAAATGATGTTTTAAAACGGTCTGGCTCATTCTAGATGCCTACAAATATCAGAGGCCTCTCCCTTTGATGTGAATGACAATGAACAGAAACAAATGACACAATACCATAGGCCCAGATGATTTCTGCAGGTTTCCACTCCTTCTCTGACCCACGAGACACAACTTTTTGGATAAGCATTGCCTTATTATTTATTGAACCATCTTTATTCTTCTAACCATACAGGCACAACTCACATGCATGGTAACTCTACTTTTCAAAAATGCCTAACTTATATTTTATCCTTATTTTTGGTTTACAAACCTCATCCACGCAAATAACTAGTTTATTTATCCTGTAAGATTTATAGGTGAAATATTATTCACCTCATTTAAAAAACGAGAAAAGCGGAAGCTCAACATAGCAAACACAGCTATTCGGTGCTTGCTCTTGTGCCACACGGTAGCTTCAAATTCCCACTCTTCCATAAGTGTCTAGGGTTATCATAAGGATCTTCAGTTTTATACGCTCCATAGGGGCTGGGATCTAAAAAGTTCATAATTTGCATACAATTTAACATCAGCTATCAATGTAACACTATCTTTCATAAGCTAAGCTGAAGGGTTAAAGATAACACAGACTGTTGGCCTGCCTCAAATGGAAGACTAAGCTTTTTAGCAGTGTGTATGGTCAAGTTAAATGTATCAGTCCCTAATAAAATAACGAGCTCAAAAGCTTGGAGGGGTTTTCGCAGAATAAGAATAAATGAGCATGGCCTAGTGAGGCTAAAAAGATATTCTCTTGACTCCTGTTAAAGAAAACTAGCAACAATTTGCCAGAGGGAACAAAAACAAGCTTAGAAGCAGTCTCCACAGAGGTAGTGAACTTCAAAATCTTGACACAATAAATAGGCAATATTTAGGGTTGCTATTTAAAGTAAAAGCCTTCTTTTAATTGTTTTTCTTGACCTACAAATCCTGTTTGTGAATTAGCTATAAAACAGTGGTTCTCAGCTTTGGCTACATATTTGAATCACCAGGGGAGCTTTAAGAACATAGTGAGGGGGCTTCCCTGGTGGCACAGTGGTTGAGAGTCCGCCTGCCAATGCGGGGGACACAGGTTCGTGCCCTGGTCCGGGAAGATCCCACCTGCCACGGGGCGGCTGGGCCCGTGAGCCATGGCCGCTGAACCTGCGCTCCGCAACGGGAGAGGCCGCAACAGTGAGAGGCCCGCATACCGCAAAAAACAAACAAACAAAAAACATAGTTGAGGCCTGAATCCTACTCTCAGAGACTCTGGTTTAATCTGTGAGGAATGTTATTGCGCATAGAGATGTTCTAAAAGCTGTTCAGGTGATTCTAATGTGTAGCCACGGTTGAAAAATCACCACTCTAAGGCACTTTCTGTGGAAATACATTGGTGGAATTCCAGGCCGATAGAGCACTAATATTTATCATGTATATATTACATTTTAGGAATCATATTACGTGACTTTACATAGTATAGTAACACTCTGTGGGTTAAGCGTCTTAGACAAAATGTGACTTATTGGCTCTTGTAACTAAAAAGTCTAGGGGGTACAGCAGAGCTGAATTCGAAATCTTGTAATCAATGTCTCACTTCTCTCCCAATCTTGGTTTCAATTTTTCTGGTTGGCTCCATTCTAAGATGAGGTGTCCTTTCAAAGCCAGAAGATAAATCAGCAACTTTGGACCCTACGTTCTCCTCGCACTCTCATCTGTAAGAGAGTAAGGGTTTCTTTCTCACACGCTGAGCACAAGTCTCATTTGCTCTGAGTGGATCAGAGACTATTCAGGATCCCAGAGCTGAGGCAGAACCCATAATTCACACCCAGACCTGTCTGATTATAGGGTTGATGCACTTTTTACTATACATCACTGCCTCAAGAAAAGATGATCAGTCTGATTGGGAGAAAATATTTCTCTCCAAATGAAGAATTTGAGAACTAAAGTGCTTTGAGAAGAATTTGAGAACTAAAGTGCTTATATTTGAAAACCTCTCCCAACTCTGTGGCTGGAGACACTTCCGTCTCCTCACTGCTCTGCAAATCCTTGTCCCTCCCCTTGCTCCAGAGCCAATTCTGTCCAAAAACCGGCCAGGACTGTGTCCTAGGCTGAGAACCTCAGTGACAAAAATAATAACCTGTACATTCATTGGTTCTAAAGTAATAATTTTCACATTTCTGTTTTATAATGCCTGTATTCATTTCCTGTGGCTGCCGCTAAAAAATACAACAAACAACAGAAAGTTATTCTCTTACAGTTCTGGAGGTCAGAAGTCTGAAATCAAGGTATGGGCAGGGCCATGCTCCCTCTGGGGACTCTAGGGAAGAATTCTTTCCTGCCTCTTTCCTCTCTGGTAGCTCCAGGTTTCCTTGGCTTGTAGAGGCATAACTCTAATCTCAGCCTTCATCTTCACATGGTCTTCTCTTCTGGCTCTTATAAGGACAACTGTCATTGGATTTAGAGTGTACCCAAATAATCTAGGATGATCTCAGCTTGAGATACCTAATTACATCTACAAAGACCCTTTTACCAAATAAGGTCACATTCACAGGTTCTGGAGGTTCAGACATCGATATACTTTGGGGGTCCACCATTCAACCCACTGCAATGCTCACTGCCCTGCAGCCTCTGAAAATTTTATCCTGGGAAGCAAAATATGTTTCAGGTTTTCACTTGAGAACTGTTCTTTGGCTCATCACATGCATGAGTGTGCTGCAAGGGAAGGAGCAGAATGGCCCTCTCATCTGTAGAGAAAGGGAACAAACACTCAATTATGAGGAGAGGAAGATCCCTAAGTGTGTATGGCTTATCAGTAGTAGACTAAAACAAATTCCTCAGGGCTCAACATGTATCAACAAACTTAAAAATGTGAGTAGAAAAGGAAATACAAAAGAAGAGGCATAATTCCTTAGATCTTAGTGTTGTAGAGGATGGTGACTATGTGTAATAATGATTACTTAAAGAAAATTCGAGGATGCAAATAAATAAGAATGAAACTGTATTACAACTCTTTAAATCCAAGTGACAGGAACTCAACCAAAGCTGGTTTAAGAGAAAAAGAGGGAAGGTAGGGAAGGTACTGGCACATAAACTAGAAAATCTAAGGAGGTGGTGCTATCTTCAGGATGAGCAGAATCCAATGATACAAGTCATGTGAATTTATCAGAAGTTTGTCTCGTCTTTTCTTTATTGTTACTCTCATTGGTTTTCTTCTGTGTTATTGCCTCACTCTTAGATATGCTCCCTGATATGGTAGGAGAGATGGCACTAGGCCTCTACAAGTTCTCAATCTTAGGTGTATTCAGTCTCAGAAAGAGAGACATCGTCTCTTCTGAGGTCCAGCTCAGTCCCCCAACTGAGGGGGACTCTTGATTGTTCCTCCTTGAAATAGGGCCTTTCCCTTTTACAAATCACTGTGTTTAGGAGGATGAAGTACTGTGACTGGTCAAGTTAATGTCCCGTGGAAAGGCAGTTCCCAAAACAAAAGTGGTAATCTTGTTATCAGAAGAAGGAAAAAGAGGTGTCAAACAGGTAAATATAAACAAATACTCAGTTACGTGCTCTTAAGAAGAGAAAACGTCCCTGGACTCTCATGTTAAGTAAAGACATAAGTCTACGGGATTAATAGAAGTAATTAGTGAGCTTACTTACTTACAAATAGCGAATTCCAGATGTTTAAGAAAAGAAAAGGGCATTTTGCTTAAGTGATGATCCCTGTAAGGTCAATAGGGTAAGAGTGAATAATTTGTCCAATCTAGAAGAATAAAAGTGTAAGAAGGAACATTGGAATAAGATTCAGGAGATTTGAGACTTCCATCTGGTTCTGTTACTTACCAGCAGGTAATATAATTTCTTTGTGGCTTTAAGACTCTAAGGGTTACACAAATCAGAGAAGATGGAAATAAAGTATGCTCGTTCTAATGCTTAAATACCAATTTTCTTATCTTATCATGAGATGGTGGTATGGTTTGAAGTGAAAGGAATAAGTTTAGCAAAATACCTTCTCATAGGTACACTTTCACTTTCTTAAAATCCCAATTATGGGGAAGCCTTACAAATTATGGCAAAAAATATTTTTTCTGCACTTTCCCAGAAGCAGGGAACAGAATTACACTTCTTAAGGTAGGACTTTTATTTCTTGCAATAGGTTGTCCTCAAGAAGTTTGATCCTATTTGTGGTATGTGTTTGTCTTGAATCTGATTATCTACTTGTTAAAATTAGAGGTTTGAATTCTGAAAAGATCACCTGATCAAATGGTTATAATTTATTTAAATAAAAAATTAAATCCATCACTGTATTTTCTCATTAGTTCTTTTAAATAAAGTGGCTCATTTGTATTGCTTAGTTTCTTACAATTTTCCATTTTAACTTCTTGATTTCTAAAAGCCAGTTTTTTTTTATATTTATTTTGTCCTTAACTAAGAGAATTAAATCACTAAGATGCATCATTCACACATTTAAAATACTAAGTAGGAAGAAAAGTCATTTCCTTGAGCATCCTCTGTAATATTGATCTGCGTTTTCCTCCTCCATCTTCCTGACACTAAAGTTTCCTTCATTCCACTTAGGCACGAAATATAATCGATGTACAATTGTATCAACAAAGTGTCTAAACATAAATCGTGAAGTCATAGTTGAGCATAATTTCTTTCTTTCCTTGGGACACATCCTCTCTTAAAAATCTAATTTTTAAACCACACAGGCTGCAGTTCAATGGGAGATTTGACACCATGTCAGTTTCTTAAGTCAAGTTTCCCTCACTGCCACAGCAGAGGGGCTTGGTGCCTGGAGCAGATTCTGCTCTTCACTAAGGCTGTGACCCTAGTGACCAGGGAAGGAAAATGCTAGCTCTTATAATTCAGGAATATGAAATCATAGTCCTTTGTTTTATTTTTTATCTGGAGAAAGGTAGTTGCTTAAAATGATAGCAAGCAGGAAATATCTGGTTCATTTCATAGTACCAAATAGTTGGATAGGAAACAGTGATACATCAGACGTTTTACAGAATTCTTCAATAGTATATTCCTTTTTAGTATACAATCTGAAGTTATTACAAAAGAAGAAAAATTATTTTCATTGAGCACCTACTTTGTGCTGCAGTTGCTTTATATATTTTGGTCTCTTAGAAATACTTAAAAGTATTATCCACATTTGAAAGAGGAAGACAGAAAGGTTAATCAATTTGGCTAAGGTTACACAGTTAGAAACCATCAAATGTCAGATTCAAAGTGTGTCTCATTCCAAAGCCCCTACTCTTTTTATTGTAACACATTGTCTTCTTTAAAATGTATATATAACCAGATTTACTTTGTGTTACCACTTGAAAATAGAAAAAGGAATACTTTTTGCTTTTTGCATGAATATCTAAAGAGGAATTAATTGTCAGGCTCTGAACTAAGTAGGAATATAGAAAATGGACTAAAAACAGAGGTGATGGGCCAGACTTCAAAAGTCCCATTCAAAAAGCTTTCAGAGTTTGTGGGAGCCTTGCGATCAGCTCTGAATTGATGAAATTCTGAAACTTCTGACAAAATACGCAGTAAATGAATCACTGAGTCATGATATAACCATATCAAGAGGCAGGTCCTAGGACACCTGAGCTGTTATCATCAGCTGTACAATGGAGATCCATTGACCAAAGAGACAGCATTTACATATCCAGGTGTGTAAATCCATATATTTAGAACACCTTTAAAGATGACTTAAGGGACTTCCCTGGTGGCACAGTGGTTGAGAATCTGCCTGCCAATGCAGGGGACATGGGTTCGATCCCTGGTCCGGGAAGATCCCACATGGCGTGGAGCAACTAAGCCCATGCGCCACAACTACTGAAACCTGCACTCCTAGAGCCCATGCTCCGCAACAAGAGAAGCCACCGCAATGAGAAGCCCGTGCACTGCAACAAAGAGTAGCCCCCTGCTCACCGTAACTAGAGAAAGCCCGTGTGCGGCAACAAAGACCCAACGCAGCCAAAAATAAATAAATTAAATAAATTAATTTCTTAAAAAAAGATGAGTTAAACATCTAGGAAAACATTCTGTGAAATGATTCATACCTCATTAAATGCTTCCCATACTCAATTAGAGGTCTAAAAGAGGAATTCCCCAGATATCAAGATAACTGGCAGGCCCCTTCTTATTTTGTGAAAGGCAGTATTTCCAAAAGTGCTAGATTATATGCAGGGTTTCCAAAAGTGCCTGGGTACATGGCCAGGCAGGTATTTGGGGTTTTTTTTTTCAATTTAAGAGGTTTGTTCAGAGCCACTACATACAGCTGTGCAGGTTGTGCCCTGCCCGAAGACAGCTGCCTGAAGGGGTAAGTGGAGGCTGAAATAGAGTCTTGATTTTGCTCACCAAGCCCTGTGTCTCTAATCAGAGTTAAGCCAGGCCAGAATCCCTGGGGCTGGGGGCGTAAGGTTTTTACAAAGAAACCTTATGTGCCAGTTAGAGGATACCATGTTATACAAGAACTTTCGTTTGTATTAGGAAAGTATAACCAGCACATCAAATAGTGATATGAATTTCCTTTTCAAAATAAATTAAATTATGTATGTTAATTATAAGAAAATATTAAGAAACTAGTACAAGTAGTAATAAGGCAAACCAAGGAAGATATTGTACAAATAGCTAAAATTTGAAAATCACTTGTATTGGGTGGAAACCATGAGCTTTGGAGTAAGACAAATGTGAGTTCAATCCAGGTCCTAGTTGTACTTTAGCAAGTCACTTAATCACTTAGTTTCCGTTTTCCCTCATTCTATGTAAGAATGTTCTCTCCAAAGGACTGTAGTGATAATGAGATGAGATGACATCTATAAAGTTGTCAACAGATGTCAGTTTCCATCCCTCACTTTTCTTTACACAATGCAAGTCTAAATACTCCATCATGCAAGCTGGCTTTCTAGATTGTGTAAACTCAAAATCCCAGGTACTTATGGGTATCATATTCAAAAGGATGCTCCATTAGTCCTCTTATTTCTGCTTTAGTGTCCTATGATTCTCATCTTTCCTATAGCACATCCCACTCACAGCCTCATTACTCCCACAGTGACTGTCCCAGGGGGCATGTGTATATATACATACACACACACACATTCATGCGCACACATACATTCACACACTTACACATTCATGCTCGCATGTGCACACCCACACGTATTTACACACTTGTGCCCACAATCACATACATACACATACAGAAGCAAACCACTGTAGCCCCATAGACCAACTCACCATTTCTTATTTCCTTTCTAAATTATTTTGTTCACTTTTTACCTTTGCCCATCATTCCCTTCTTAAAATATTCTCTGTTCTTCAAGACCTAGTTAAAATATCAACTCCTTTATTAAGCCTTTCATGATAGGTCAACCGGATATGACCTTCCTTAACTTCAAAAGTGTTTTTGCTAATCTTTCCTAAGATTACAGCCATGTTCTACCTTATGATGTAATTTCTTGTGTTTGACTGACTGCTTAGCAGGTTGTTCAGTCTTTGAAGGCTATAATCATGTCTTCTTTATATTTTATCCCTCACAGTGATGGCCCTTCATTATCCTGAAGAACTGTAATCTTAGTTAATTTTCATGAAACAGGCCCTTTCAGGTTCCCAGGAACTTGGGGATGGATATTTTAATGATATGCAGCTAATTTTATCTGAATGTACTATATTCTACCTGGGCAAGAGACAGGAGCTAACTAGTTTTGTTGATCCTTGTCTAGTATAAGATTCACATTTGTAATCCAACTAACCATAGGTTATGGATTTGGGGTCCTAAACTCAGCATTCCTCAAAAGTGGGCTATGGGCACTATAATACTAAAAGCCCACTCAAAAGTGGGCTTTTGAGTATTACAGACTCCTTTCCAGTACTTTCATGGGGCTCCTGTATTCATGCCCCATTCTCCAGTGTAGGATCATTCAGCTTTCAGGCATAAATTCAGTTGACTTGCATGTTTTTATAAAGGATAACAATATAAAAATGTTAATATTTTTATGAAATATCCATATGAATATTACTACGAAGGAGATATAGCATGGCCTCTGATTTCATCCTGTGGAGTTATAAAAATTGTGTACATTCTGCAGATGGGCTGGCTCCAAATAAGAGGAGAGGTATGACCAAACTGAGCATGCTCAGTGCCTTTTCCAAACTTACCCATCAGATAAGTCACTCTTCATGGAGGTGGTGGGGCTCAGTGAGAGGAAAGAGAGACATGTGAGGTACATTTCTCCCATCTTTCTACTGGGGAGGAATGAAATGGAATTGCTTTTTTCATTTCTGAAAACCTGAAGAGTGGGAGATGAGTACTTTTTCTTTTCTCCTAATTCATTGAGTCTAACAAGTAAGCCGCAGGGATATAAGAATTCTGAGAGGGCAGGGGATCAGAAGTCTATCAGAACAGTCCTCCCACTTTCAGGGGACTTTTGCCCCAAAAACTAACTTTTGAAAATTTAGGTATTTTCCTCAGACACTGATAGACAGTTTATCTTTTGTGTCTAGAAGGCTCTGAAATGATTTCTCGGACTCCACTAGCCCCCAAATTCATACTCTATCCTGTTTCCCACCTCAAATTATGCCCCAGAAAACTAGTGTATCAAGATTTTTTTTTCTTATTTATTTTGGCCCATGGGAAGGAATAATTTACCCATGTGCACAGGAGAAATACTGTTTTCTGTTTACATTGAAGAAGAAAATAAGTACCTTGGAGCTTAAGAGAAGCTACACCTACTTAGGATCATTAATCTAGTTGAACACAAGTTTCTTATTCATTTCCTTTATCAGCTTTGTTTATGGTTTAAATCTGATAAACATCAAAACCTTTTTCAACATTAAGATATTGCCAAAAAATTATATACTATCCAGAAATCCATTTTAGCCAAAAGGAAAGGTTAAGCCAAGTTATAAAGAGACAGAGCTCACATCACCACATTCATTATAAGTACACGAAACGTATTGACTCAATAAATGTCAATTCAGAAGCTATATTTCTTGGATACTTGCCATATCCAAGAGACATTTATGCCAATTAGTTACTGAATATATTAAGACTCTAGGTTCTATGCTGATGTGCATTGCACATTGGGTCTTAGAAAGCAGTTGGTTACAGAAGGACTGACTGGCAGGCCCAGGATCTGAATCCAAACCATGCTGATGGGAAGATACAGGCCGGAATACAGCTAGCATAGGAAGAGGTGTCATGCAGGGATTCTATGTGCAGAGTCTGGGGTGTTAGGTTAGAGTGCAGAGAAGAAGGGTTAGAGCAGGGTGGGTAAGCCAATATTGTGTTCAGAAATATATACAGGCAAATGTAGGCTCCTTACACTTAGGCAGAGGTCAGGATTGGGTGTAGGGGGAGTCCTATGGACAAAGTGACAAAGTGGAACAGCCAGGGAACAGGTTCTGGGCACTAATACTGTAAGAGTACGTCAAGACTGTCCTTTGCCATAGAGGGAAGTATCTCAAAGTGATGGGAAAAGTTTCTCAGCTGTGTGCTAATCTCCAGTTACAGGTAGGATTCTTCAGATGAAAATGGTTAATTATTACAAATTGTCAGAAATCTCATTATTTCAATATCCTACAGAGTTTTACCACTAAGACCAAATTCGTCCTCATTCAAGGTAACAATTGCCACTATATTTCTCTGGTACTCAATTATCTGGAAAGGGATCTTCATTATCTCCTCTGTATTATAGAATGAGAAAGCAATATAGAGAATGATGCCCACGGCCATGACCTCAATTTTCTTATTCACCGTCTTTTACTTTTCCCACCAGCCCTAACATCTTAAGTTTCCACTGGTAAACAGAGCAGAGAAATTACATAGTTACCTGGATAATTTAGACCAGGAGAAAAAAAAGTGATTGCTATGAGTTACATGAGCTCTTTCAAAATTTTCCTGAACGTGAAATAGTCTTACTATTCAGACACATACATCTCTCTTTATGGAGAATGATTAACATGGACTCAACTGTATAGTTTGATTTCTCCCTAGTTAATAAAAACTAAAGCTTCAATCCATGCTAAGTGACAATGATGTAGCACCAGGAAAAATTAATTACTGCATTTTAGAGTGAAAGCAGTCAGATATGTCAGGTTTGGATCTAGCTTAAGGATCTACAATAAATTTCAGTTCTTTTGTGACTGAATTTTTTAAAGTGCAAAGTTACTCAAAACCATGTAGGCTTCCAGACTGGGAAACCAGAATGCTTCTGCATGCCATTATGCAGGTCCCCAAACTCCACAAGGACAGAAGCTCCTTCCTTTGGGATCTCGCCCTGTGTATCTTTTCATTTGGCTGTTGGAAAACTTCTGGCAGGCAAGGAGTTTCCTCCATTCTGACCTATTGTAACTGACCAAAAATCTATTTCATGCAAGCAATTTGCTTTCTTAGAGTTCAATTCATGATTTCTGGGAGAACTATGGGAAAGAAAAAGAGAGAACCTTGGAATCTAGATACCTTAATCCATCCATTTTCTACTGACCCTGAAAACTACAGAGAGACTAGAGTCGCTCATCAACACTGTTGCTGCTGGTCCCAGTGCTTATGAGGACTCCCAAGACTACTGGAGCACAAGCTGCCCTGGAACTTCACTGTCAGGCAGAACCCTGAAGCCTAGGTCCTCCAGTCTGCTTCAGACTTTCTCGGAGGCATGACAAGAAACCTAAGGGAAAAAAAAATGTGCGGCCCAGAAGGACAAAATGGTGGAGAAGGACCTTGAGCTCACCTGTTCTACAAAAACACCAAAATCACAACTAGCTAAACAGCCTTCAATAAAAAAGACTGGAACCTACCAAAAAAAGATATTCTATGTCCAAAGACACAAAGAAGAAACCACAAGACAGTAGGAGGGGGCACACTTGCTATTTAATCAAATCCCATACCACCCAGGTGGGAGACCCACAAACTGGAGAACAATTATATGGCAGAAGTTCTCCCACAGGAGTGAGAGTTCTGAGCCCCATGTCAGGCTCCCCAGCCTAGGGTTCTGGCATCAGGAGGAGGAGGCCCAGAGCATTTGGCTTGAAAGGCCAGCAGGGCTGGAGTACAGGAGCTCCACAGGACTAGGGGAAGAAGAGACTCCACTCTTGGTAGGCATACACAAGGTCCCATGGGCACCAGGACCCAGGGCAGAAGCAGTGACTTCATAGGAGCCTGGGCCACACCTACCTGCTGGTCTTGGAGGGTCTCCTGGGGAGGTTGGGGGCAGCTATAGCTCACCCTGGGCACATGGACACCAGTGGCCGTGGCAGAGATATTGGAGAATGCCATCTATATGAACTCTTATTGAAGGCAGACATCTTGCCTGGGTCATAAGCACCAACACCTGGCCCCACCCAACAGCCTGTAGGCTCTAGTGCTGGTAAGCCTCAGGCCAAAAAAACCAACAGGACAGGAACACAGGGCCCCCCTCCCCACGCCTAATCAGCAAACAGGCTGCCTAAAGACTTCCTGAGCCCACAGCCACCTCTAGACACGCCCCTTGACATAGGCCTGCCCACCAGAGGGCCAAGACCCAGCCCCACCCACCAAAGGGCAGGCATCGGCTCCTCCCACCAGGAAGTCTGCACAAGCCTCTTAGACCAACCTCACCCTCCAGGAGGCAGACACTAGAAGCAAAACTACAATCCTGCAGCTGCAGAACTGAGTTTGTAAACTCAGGTCAGAGGCTACCCTTGGAACAGCTCTTCCCTGGCCCTTGAGTGACAGGAGGGGACTGTACTGCTGGGACACATAGAACATCCCTTACAGAGGGCCACTTCTCTATGGTTGAGAAATGTAACCTACCACAGACATAAAAATACAAATAGAAATTTAAAGAAAATGAGACAGCAAAGGAATATGTTCCAGACAAAGGAACAAGATAAAATCCTGGAAGAACATCTAAGTAAGGTGGAGACAGGCAATCTACCCAAGAAAGAGTTCAGAGTAATGATCATAAAGATAATCCAAGAACTCAGGGAAAGAATGGATGCACAGAGTGAGAAGTTATAAGAAGTATTTAAAGAGTTAGAAAATATAAAGAAAATATAGAGAACACCAGACTTAGAAAATATAAAGAACACCAGAGTTGAAGAATACAATAACTAAAATGAAAAATACACTAGAAGGAATTAATAGAGCAAATGAGGCAGAAGAATGAATGTGCTGGAAGACAGATTGGTGGAAATCACTACCACAGAACAGAACAAAGAAAAAAGAAATGAGGACAGTTTAAGAGACCTCTGGAACAATGTCAAACACACCAACATTCACATTATAGGGGTCCCAGAAGGAGAAGAGAGAGGGAAAGGGCCTGAGAAAATATGTGAAGAGATAAGAGCTGAAAACCTCCCTAATATGGGAAACAGTCACCCAAGCCGAGCTGAAAACTTCCCTAATATGGGAAACAGTCACCCAAGCCCAGGAAGCACAGAGAGTCCCATACAGGTTAACCCAAGGAGGAACACACCAAGACACATAGTAATCGAACTGACAAAAATTAAAGAGAAAATGTTAAAAGCAACAAGGGAAAAGCAACAGATAACATACAAGGGAACTCCAATAAGGCTAGCAGCAGATTTTTCAGCAGAAACTCTGCAGGGCAGAAGGGAGTGGCACAATATATTTAAAGTGATGAAAGGAAAAAACTTACAACCGAGAATACTCTACCCAGCAAGACCCTCGTTAGGATTTGATGGAGAATCAAAAGCTTTACAGACAAGCAAAAGCTAAAAGAATTCAGCACCACCAAACCAGCTTTACAACAAATGCTAACGGAACTTCTCTAGGCAGAAAAGAAAAGGTCACAACCAGCAACAAGAAAATTACAAAATGGGAAAGCTCATGGGTAAAGGCAAACCTACAGTAAAGATAGGAAACCATCCACACACAAACTGGTAGAGAAGTTAAAAGACAAAAGTAATAAAATCATCTGCATCCACAATAAGCAGTTAAGGGACACACAAAACAATTAGATGTAAAATATCAATATAATATCAAAACAAATAATCGTGAAAGGAGAAGAGTACAAATGAAGGATATTTAGAATGCATCTGAAATTAAGAGATCAGCAACTTAAAACAATCACATATATATAGACTGCTATACCAAAACCTCATGGTAACCACAAACCAAAAACCTATAATTGATATACACACAAAAAAGAAAAAGGAATCCAAACACAACACTAAAGATAGTCATCAAATTACAAGAGAAGAGCACAAAAGAGGAAAGGGGAAAAAAAAAGTCCTCCAATATACCCTGCTAAGCACTTGTGCTTTGAGCACGCATGCTGCCTTCTGCTCAGATCCTGAACTACACTAGCTACCCAACCTTCCAACCAATCTGGTCAGAATTCAAAGAACCTGGAGTAGCCCTCAGGTCCATAGGCTCACATAAGAATATGATTCCCCCTACAATAAACGTAATAGTAACTACCATTGAACTAAGCATCTACTATGAGTCCTCTATTAGATCCTGGACATTTGCCTAGGAAGACCATCCAAGGTTAAACTACTCAAGGTCACACAAACCCAGCTTGGATTCTACTGATAGAACCCATGTTCTTTCTGTGGCACTGCTTATGAATAAGGGCGTGTCCACCTGGGTCTCCAGCTTAACATGGCCATTTCTTCCTTTTGGGGTGTAGCCCTATCCTGAAGGTAGGCAGTCTCGACTGAGGCTCTGACACTCTGTATGTGTCTTATTAGCCCCCTCCCTGCAATGGTTGGACCTGACTTTTGGACTCAGTCACTGCCTGAAGCATTGCTCCTTTAGGGATGGGTTGCTGGCAACAAGGCCATTCACTGGTCACTGTCCAGGCCAGTACTGCCGGCCCCATCCACCACAGAAGCTCTGGGGTGGAGTTAGTTCACCCAGCCTGATCTACCGATAACATCTTCTCCATAATAAATGCTGATGAGAGATGTTTGGATGGCCACCTACTGTGGGCCAGCATTACATTAAGCACCTAAAATTTATTGTTGAACTTGAGTGGTATTCATCCACCCTGGACCCTCAGGCTGCCTGTCATCTAAGCCCACATCAGATCATGGCCAAAAGCATGAAGAAATATTCCCTTGGTATGTTGACACAGTAGAAAAGGCTTTGTGCAAGAGAAATCCCAAGAAACAACAAATGTGAGACGTACACAGAGAGACTCTGGGTTCCTGCAGAATCATGGGTTGTTGGTCATAGTTCACACTGTCAGTGGGAAACTCACCCAACACAGGTTTGTAAAATTACATCAGTGGTGATAAGGAAGTTGGAAAAGTGATTGGTAAGGTTGAGAGTCCCATTTAGTCTCAGGTGGCAGCAGTTCCTCCTATAGCCTCTATACCATACATCAGTTCTTTACAATGTGCATGAAAATCACCTGGGGCTCCTGTTACACACAGATTCTAACTCAGTACATCTGAGGTGGAGCCTGAGGCTCACCACGTCTAAGAAGCACCCCGAAATGCTGAAAGCCACCGATCCTCAGACTACACTTTGCATAACAAGCCCAGAGACCTCCCTGACACAGGTTTAAAAAGGAAAAAATATAGTTGACCTTCTTGGGTCTAAGTCATGCGTGTAGGTGACATTAGAACCTTCCGGCCAACTTGCATGATCTTACCAGAAACGTAATCATTCATAGAGGAAAAAGACCAAGCCAGCACTGAGTCTCAGAGCATGAGGCAGATGGAGCTTGGGGTTGAGGGATCTGGAAACACATATAGAAATCAAGAGAGCAAAAGAATAGGCAGCAGTCACAGGAATAGCAACAATGTTGTTCAACTGAATAAATAATCCACGTTTGAAAAGCAGAGATGAAGGTAGCCTGAGGTATTTGAAGTCGGGTCAGGGAATGCCAGACCTAGGACGATAGACTCACTAGCACAGAAAAGGCAAACTTCAAAGTCTTAACAACAAGCCACAGAAAGAAAGTGCGGGCAAAACAAAAATGCCAGAGGGAGCATAAGGTCACAAATGTCCAGAAGGCGACCTGGTAGATTCCCAGATGTGGGTAGTGAACTTAACTGCTCACCTTCAGCTTCCAGAAGGAACGGAGCAAGGAAAATCCAAGTGTCCTAGTCTCAGAAGAAATAGTGTGTCCACCAAGGAATCCAGGAAGAGCTTGAAGGATGGGAGCTGGAAAACTCAGCAAACGCTCAGCTCTGCTACCCACGTCAAACCCGTGGTAAAGTTACGTTGTACTGAACCAATGAAAGGCCTGTATTCCTTCCTATATGCGTGGGGCAGAATCAAGACGTTAAGTGCCTCTAGCTGTGAAAATTGGCAAACAGTATGAGGCACGCTGGTAGAGCCCTGAGTCTCAAAGTGAGGTCCTAAATCAGCAGTATTAGCATCATCTGGGAACCTGTTAGGAAATGTAAATTCTCAGCCATGCTCCAAACCTACCAATCAGAAACTGTGGGCGTAGCGCCCTGCGGCCTGTTTCTACAAGCCCTCCAGGTGATTCTGATGCACACTCACTGAAGTAGAGTCTACTGAAACCATGGCAGAGAGACAAGGCCAGGTGTGGCAAAGGACAATCATTATAAGTGGGCTTGATGATGGTGCTTTTAAAGAGCTAGTGAAGACTAAAGCCTGTTTACATGGAGAAGAAAACCCAGTAGAATAATGTAAAATAAAAATTCATTAAACATGCTCAGTGATCAACAAAGTTGGTCAATGATATTCCATGGTAGAGTTTTATCAATGTTGAGGAATCATCCAGCCATGGGTAGGACAATAATGTTCTGATGCTGATAATGAGAGACATCATGAGTACCCAGAGGGTCAACTCACAATATGTGCTTGAAAGTTCTCTCTGATATATTTTTAAGAGACTCACCAAAAAGAAATGCCATTGGTGCCCTTGCTTGTGAAGAGATCCTCTCATAGGGGAAAAACAAACTTGAGAAAAACAAACATGGTGGTCTTAGTGGGATCTGTTTGACAAAAACATTGAGAAAAAATTTTGTTTTCAGTATGAACACAAGTGTAAGACACAAAACCCCAAAAACGTGTAGGGGCTTTAATTACAGGCACACCTTGTTTTATTGTGCTTTGCTTTACGGTGCTTCACAAATACTGCGTTATTTACAAATTGAATGTTTGTGGCAACCCTGCACCGAGCAAGTCTATTGGCACTATTTTTGCTAAGTTTGTGTCTCTGTGTAACATTTCGGTAATTCTCACAATATTTCAAGCTTTTTCATTATGATGAGATTTATTGTGGCAATCCGTGGTCTTTGATGTTACTATTGCAAAATGATTGCAACTCACTGAAGGCTCAGGTGTTGGTGAGCATTTTTCAGCAATAAAGGAATATTTAATTCAAAAAACCCCAAAAAGCAAAAAAAAAAAAAACCAAAAAAAAAACCCCCATGTAGCTATATTCTATAATGGAAGTAACCTTTATGATATTCTAACTAGATTAAATTCTTAAATTGCTGGAGTTTTGTAGGAACCTTTTCAGATTCACTGTATAAATCCAAGTCATTCTCTTGGTTCTAACTGTGAACAATCACTGATTAGTGAAAACCTATTAAAATTGCTCCTTTTCACAAGAGTATTGAAGTGATTTTGATACTTCTAAAGAGATTCTCTAAGTGCCCGGTGCTGAGAATTTATATATAATCATTGTCAGCTACAGCATAGTGCAGTATATTGAAGAGCTAACATGAGTAGCTGTCAATAGAGGCAGATTATTAACAGCTGGGCATAAACTAGTCCTTGGTAGATTTAAAATTACAGCTTATTTTTCTAAGTCATTTCATATGAACTAGATAGAGTGATATACTCAGAAGTTTACATTCCCCTATTTCGGTGGTACTGAATAAACCTAGGCAATGGATAATCATGTCACATATGATCTTTAGTTTCTCTCTATTCATATAATCACAGAATCATTTTGAGGGAAGAGATTGTGTAAGTTTTGAGTGTAGCCTTCACTCTTGAAGGACCATCCAGCCTTTGCTTGGATACCACTAGCTACAGGAATTCATTACTCAGAACACCACCCATTCTTTCTGGGAACATTTCTAATCTTTTGAGGATTGTCTGCCCTACCTCCCAGATAAATTCATCAGCTTGAATCTTTGGCTTGAAGTTAAATATAAATGAGTCTGATTCCTCTGATTATTTTATATTTCTTTAAATATTTGAAGGCAATTATAAGAATCTCTTTTAGTCTTTTCCGGACAATTCAACCTAAATTCTCTCAAAATTCCTCATAGGACATCAGTTTTAGACCCTGCAAGTACCTTGGACAAAGGATGCAGTTTTGTCAGTGTCTTCAGATGCAAACTCTAAAACAGTCTGACCAGGAGACTGTAAAAGATCCCTCAGGTGAATGAGAAGATTAGATGTCACACAATTCTTATGTCCACTGCAGGAAAATAGCTGGTTACTTTATTACTCCTTTATTGAAGTAGCTTAACAAAATCCACCTATAACTTAAGATTATACGACAATGGACATGCTAAGGTGTAAGATGTAAATTCAAATGGCCCCTTGGCTTATGGCTATGAACTTCTGGATGGGGAATTATTAAACTATTCGTTTTCACAAGACTTCATTTTTGGTACTCTTAAGAAGAGAATCGTCAATAAATAGAAGAGAATCGTCAATAAATAGAAAAGAATATTTTGATAGAGAATGATGCCTTTCTGTAGGCAAGTGAAGGGGAAAAAAGAGTTGGAAGAAAGCACATCTTTTAAATAAGAAGGACTGGGCTTCCCTGGTGGTGCAGTGGTTGAGAGTCCGCCTGCCGATGCAGGGGACGCGGGTTTGTGCCCCGGTCCGGGAGGATCCCACATGCTGCGGAGCGGCTGGGCCCGTGAGCCGCAGCCGCTGGGCCTGCGCGTCCAGGGCCTGTGCTCCGTGGCGGGAGGGGCCCCAGCAGTGAGAGGCCCGCGTACCGCAAAAAAATAAATAAATAAATAAATAAATAAATAAATAAATAAATAAATAAGAAGGACTGAGTTGTGACTGATGCTGTTGCAACATCAGCACCATTTCTAGAATGAACTACTCTCCTGCCCACCACCTCACTTCATCCTCACCTTTTCACCACTGTAACAAAATCATTGAATTGTTTCTTCCCCACACTTGTGTTCCCAACTTCTACTTCTGTGTCCTCTTACACTTCGGGGAAGAATATCCCCTCTTTGTAAAGGAGACAGAGGAACTAAGTGTTCTTTCTATGTAAAAGTAATGAGGAGTATTTTTCTATTTCTCAGTGTTTTCTTCTAGACAGTGACTTTTCCACCAGTAGCCTCTAGGACTTGTGCATTACAAAAGCTGCAAAGAGCTCTTTGGAAGCAATCCAAAGGAAATAGGTACATACTTAAAGGTGTTTTATTTAGACTTAGAGGTTTATTTATATTTGTCTCCACAAATTCTAAGCAGTATTGATCTATGTACTTGCCAGGATAAAACAAGACAAGAGACAAATCTTACCACTTAAAAAAAAATCTCTCATGAGAATAAAGTACAACTAAAATATCTTTAAAAGCTCCTTCATCTAAATGCATGGCTAATATACCTCTACTGTAAATTCAGGGTACAATGAATTTTGGATTAGCGTTAGCAAACCACCAAAGAGGACACGTCCAGGTCTTTTATAGTGCTGTGTAGGTTTCTGAACAGCATTTAGAAATTTTTAAAATAAATTGTATGAATTATGAGTCCACTGGGTTTTCTTCTAGAATATCCTCCTAAAGAATACCAAATACGGTGTTTTGGCAATGATTGATTAGGTGGCCAAGAGAATTTCCTTAAGAGGCAACAAGGTTTAGTTGGAAGGCATGCATTCAGACAAAAAATAGGTTTGAAACCTAGTTTCGTCCTTAATAAAAATAACTTGATGCAGTTATATATGCACTCTCAGCCTCATTTTTTCTTCTGTTAAATAAGGATAATAATCTCTCCTTCTAAGTGTTCTTGAGGCATAGTCTAGGTAATAAATACAAAAGTTTTATTTCCTTTCTTTTTGCAGTATATATATTTTCTCAAACTTAACAGTAAGTTGAAGAATTTATAATGGACTAGGAGATACACTTATCTTCAAAATGAAAAGGTTTAAGAGGTCTTATAGAGAAATTTTCTGTTAATTAGTATTTCATTGCATCTCTAGTTATGGTCCTTCTCAATAACTGAAAGATGGCTCTCTAAAGTCCAGCATCAATGACATTAATGCTTCGCATATCTCCATCTTGCTACCATTTTGGGTCATATTCCCATGCATTATTCTCTCCCAGAGAATGAATGAAGAAAGGAAAGGACATAAAACTTTATTAGCATTTCTGGTAATAAATTTAACTAAGAGGCATTTTGAACTATGGATCAAAATGTGATTGGGTTCCCAATTCAATTCTGTTGACAAGTTAAAATCTTTGGAGGCAAGTGAAGATACTATCCAAGTCAGCATTTCCAATTTTGGGAAGATGATAGCGTCAGGACGCGGGGGTGGGCTGCACACATAGGTGGGATAATGACTGGCAGTAATGGTGGGGAACCATTGAGGAGAACATTTCAGTGTTCCTGAAATGTCACCAAGCCTTCAGTATCATCAGCACCTCTGCCTCCATGCCAATTAAAAATCCACATAAATGTGGGGGCTTCCCTGGTGGCACAGTGGTTGAGAGTCCGCCTGCTGATGCAGGGGACATGGGTTCCTGCTCCGGTCCGGGAAGATCCCACATGCTGCAGAGTGGCTGGGCCCGTGAGCCATAGCCGCTGAGCCTGCAGGTCCGGAGCCTGTGCTCCGCAACGGGAGAGGCCACAACAGTGAGAGGCCCGCGTACCACAAAAAAAAAAAAAAAAAAAAAAAAAAAATCCACATAAATGTACTTTAGAAACAAAGGAAATGGTGGCCTTCAGATGAGTGCCAAAATGGCAGTAACATCTTCTCTTGAAATAGCTAACCTGTTCTTTGTGTCCCTAAGCCCCTAGAGGGAATGCAGATCACTTTTCAAAGCTCTTAGACGGGAAAGGAACACTCACAAAATGGGAAAAGATACCTGCAGGGTGGGAACAAATGAGAAAGTGAGAAAACAGCAGGAAAAGCTGCCTGAAGAGGTTTCAGTACATCGAAAACTATAAAGTCAGTGAGAAGTTGATCTTTCATTATTGTAACCAGCTGAGAAAATTCTGCCTCTAGCATATGCTAGAAAGGGTGTGAAAGAGAGGAGAGAAGACGCATTTTGCCAAACTTAGATCCCACTCATGGCTGATGAGTCCTAACTTTGGAAGTAAAAAAATAATCAAGACTTTTGAGCCTGGAGGTTCAATTAACTTTAACAGCACGGCAGCTTCCTTTCTGAATTCTTTCTTTCTTTTCCTTTCCTTTCCCTCCCTCCCTCCCTCCTCTTCCTTCCTTCCTTCCACACAGCTCTTTCAGAACATTACAAGGATCACCTTGAAACAAAATTCTTTGTATTCCCAACGCAGACTTTCTTCTCTAGCTTAGAGTTAATATGTATTTCCTAAGCAGGAACAATGACTATATTGGGGCTTAACATATCCCTTTCCCACAAGAAGAAAACAATGGACCAAGATAATTTTGCTATATATATATATATATATGTACATACATATATATACACACACACACACACATACGCACCAGTTATAACATTATGATCTCAAAAAAGGAATGGAATTCATCAGGAAAAGCTTAGAAGGGGTAGCCCAAAATATTAATTTAAATACAGAGATAAATGCAGGATGTTAATAAGAAGTATTGAGGAGGATTTCATTAAAATGTAATTTTTGCAACAATGCTCAGGATGCAGACCAGTTGTAGAATAACATAAAACATTTATCTGGACTAAGGAGGCAATGAGGATAAGATTTAGAAAAGTGAAATAATGGCCTTTGTTGCAACACAGACATGAGGAACCTGTTTTCAGGCAAGAAACAATGAAAACATGTAATAGCAATGAACTTGAAACATTTTGTACTACATCTTTAGTGAATCTTTCCACATAGTGGGAAGAACCACGTTTTGTTTTTAAAACTAGATTTTATAAATCCAAATATCAGATTTTCCTCATTGATTTTAGAGGAATGGTTGTAATGTTTTTCACGCTCACAGAAATGTTTTCTTGATTTTTCCTTGAATAACTAAAGACAGGAGCCAGGGACTAGAGTTAACACTACCTATGGTGTCATGTTGAATTACGATCCATAATCAGCCATTTCCCAAAGTTACCCATAGTTAAGGATTCTAGAAGAAAGTAGGGGCACAAATATATTTCTGATGTTCCATCTACTTTTCTTAAGTTTATCATGTAGTAGGATGAATTACAACTTTGGATTTTGGAGTTGGTAGATATGAACTTCCTTATGTTCTACGCTGCATTCCTATATAGGCAACATTCATTCTACTCGTCAAATAAAGTGCATTTGTAATTTTGCTTATCTTTTCAAAACCATATTTTCTTAGCTCCTTCTTCCTGGCATCTTGAACGATACGATGTGCTTTCACTAATTCTTGTGTTACCAGGATAAATTTGGCATTAGGGTTTTTATATGTATGAGCAGGTTTGCATAGATTTAAGCATGTATTAACAGAAGAAAACAGCTATGTTTAACGTTAGAATATTAAGTTCACCAGCTGGAAATAAGCTGTGAAAATTCTAAAGAATTTTTCAGAATTTCCTATGAATTAGTATCCACATATAGATATTGGCAATGAGATATAACACAATGCTTTCTGATGATCTTATAAATTTTAACTCAGTGTATATTTGGTTGTAAAAAAAAAGAAAAAAAAAGAGTTCATTGAGAATAAGTGATTCTTGGTGTCAAATATAGCCTTCCTCACTATCCCAACTCCTGCATCCTCAGCTAATTAAGGATGCCATTCAATCACAGGGTTCTCTAACTACTTCTTAGTCCCAATGTCTAAATACACATGCTTTTATTAATATAACTATTTTGATCTTCCAGAGTATTTTTATTGTTGTTAAAGTTTGCTTCTTACCATTCAATGTGCTTGCCTGGCCTTCCTCTAATATCAGCACCAGAAGTATGTTTTAATGTAATGTTGACTTGTTCCCATTCTTACTCTGAGAGTATTAAAATAATATAAAGTATTACTCTGAGGTGATCCTGGTCTCACCTCCCTGGACACTTAGGGAACTCAGCAGAATAGTCTAGGGTGATTAAGATGAAGCATTTGGATTTTATACCATCTGTGTGATCACCTCCATCGTGACTATTTTTAACACAGCACCTGTACTGGTCTCACCACATGTTTCCTGCACTGTCCACCCCAATCCTACAGGAGACTTGATTATGTTTTCTGTAATATATCTCTGTTCATGTTTGATAGCGCCAATGTCCTGTCCCTGATCAAAAATCTTTCAATAAGCCAGGATGTTTGGTTTGGCATTTAAGTCACTCCCCAATCTGTCCTCAACTTATTTTTCTGAAGTGATTTTACACACTACTCCTTCTTAAAAACTCTCATCTCATAAAAATAAGGCTACTTACTTGTCCTTAAATACACAAGTATTCTTAGCTCTACAATTTTGATTATTTGGTCCACGCCAGTTAAAATGGTCTTTTCCCCCCAGGCTGTGGATCTATCTAACCTGGCTCTTACTTTAAACCCCAGCTAGAGTTCCCATCTCTGAGAGGCTGCCCCACCAGAGTCCACAGGCATCACACCCTCCGAGTTCCCAGACACACATTGTCCACACCTCTCATTAGGTGCTTATCAAATGCTTCCTTTTATTGTTACATTTTATCTCTATACCTTGCCCTCCAAAAGAGACAATAAGTCCTGTAATGTTAGAGATTGCATCTTACATCTCTTCTCATCATCACGGCCTGGTAGAGTGTTTTGCATATGGTATATGAATAATTAATATTTGTTAGTAACTATCCTGATAACTATAACCTAATTGCCATTTACTAAGAAGCATAGTTTCTATACTTTCAGATACTAACTAAGCAATCTATAAAAGCGAGAGTATCAATTTTTAATATTATTATTTCAAAAGAAGAACTAAGTAATAGAAAACTCCAGAAATTTAAGAAAATATTTCAGATTTTTTAAACTGCAACTGAAAGCTTCTCACTCTTACCTCCACCTTCTAATCTTTGCAATATTGAATCGACTGTTTACTATTAGAATAGATTATGCAATAAATGCCATAAATTGTGAAAGTAAATTGTAGCTTTTTGTTGAAATTCTCAGACATGACTAGTATCATTTTCTCATTTACTTTTCAATGCTTTTTTTTAAATTATCAAATGCTTATTATTTGTTGAGCAGTTAGGCTTCTTGTGTTGCCCTGAATACATACAACCCCATCAGAAACAACTTTTTAATGCTAACAACAGCTTTCATGTAATATTATCAGACCCTGCTATTTTGAAAAATGACATGACCAATAATGGGGTCCTTTAATCTGAACTTTTTGAATAGTTACTAAGAGAGATGAATAAATATATTGATACAAATTACACTATACTACTCTGAACATATAATTATTAAAGTCTTTTTAGATATAAAAGTTTTTTAATCTTACAATTCTGAGCCATCTTGTATCCTTTTCAGTGTGAATTCATTGATAATATACAAGATTTGGTCTGCGGTTTTATGCCTTATTTGTGCTATCAAGACTTATTCTTTGTCTCAAAAGTCCTTATAATTTTGAACTCAAAATCACAAAATATATGGGAATTAAATAACCTATTGGTTATGCATCGAGCAGGTCATACTCAGGAATTTCTGTTGCACTTAAGGGGACTTAAGGAGACCTTTCGATTGTCTATTTTACAAGCAGAAATTTATATTTTGTGCTTAAAATAAGGCATACATGCTTATGTGTGCGTTATTTTATGCTTACACAGAGACCTTTTGTTTAAATGTCCACAAGAAACTAAATAAGAATGTAAGATAATGCCAGAAACTTTCCAGTTAATGATCACTGGTTGAATATACGTACTTACTTACATTTCATCCTGAAACTCCACCAAGTGGTATTAAAGAATAAAAAAATGATAACACACAGTAAAAAGAGAATGGACAAGAAGTGTCAACAGTTTTTGGAAAATAGAAAGTAGAGGATTAGCACATGACTTAGCAAAATGGAAAAACCTAAAACTTATGATCATGCAGTGGGTTCCAATGTACAGATTTGACCCATAAAACCCTTGGAAAAGTCAGGATTTAGAAGTGGAAGGTGTATGTGAGGTACAGGATTAAAAATGCGAATGAATTGAATAATCTGTGCAAGGGGCAGTTAGACTGCCCTGAGGCACCTCCTTTAGTCTATGCAACGAGGCTTCTCCTCTGGACTGGTAAGACTCTTGAAGCATAGGCAGGCATGAGTTAAGTTTCTGAATACGTGAGCATTAAATTAAATACTGTGCTGAAAAAAAAAAAGCCTGCATATTATGTAGCAAGAGCATCAGCTCCTCCCCAGTTCAGCCCAAGGAGGCTGTGGTCTGATGTATACCCCATAAGTAAAGTGGAAGACCCAGAACAAAGTCCTACCAATCCCTACAGACCTAGCATTTGGAAGGCCCTGCTCAGTCGTCATATGTGAAGGATACCAGCTGATCAGCCCACTAATGCATGACAAACTGCCAATCAAGTTTTAGTTTCTCTTTGGTATGAAAGGACAACTTTTGTGAAAGATTTCTAAGGAAGAGCTCCAACAAGAAAGTCAGAGGCAAAAATAAACATAATAGAAAATATTCAGGCGTTCCCACTGGCTGTTCCCTCTGCTTGGAATGCTTTTCCCCATATCTGCTCTCTTTACTCCTACACTTCATTCAGAACTCGTGCAAATACAAAATAATGAGACATCTTTTCTTACTATTATATTTAATATTGTGTTACACTCCCCATCACCCAATTCTTGGTTATTCTATTTCTTTACTTGAGCTTATATTTCTGCATATATTAATCACTACACAGACATTTTGATATGTTCATGTATTTGTTGTCCATCTACCTCACCCCCAAATGAACACTCACAAAGGTAGGAACATTGCCTATCGCACATAGTAGATCCTTGATAATTACTGTTAATATTATCTACTTATCTGTTTACTTATGTAGTAAAAATAAGTAACTTGGATAAAGCAAAAACAAAGTAGGAAACACAATTTTAAAAGAATAAGTATTCAGAGAATAAGAAAATTTATAGCCAAGAAACAATTCAAATATATTAACGATACAAAAGCAACAATTAGAGAAGAATTAGCTCTTAAAAGTTCCAAATATTAAAAATAAAAGTTCCAAATATTAAAAATTAAAGCCATAGTTCAATATAAGTTTGGGAAGACTTGGTAAAGAAAATTTACAAGAGAGTAAAGAGAAATATAAGATATGAACAATACGAAAGGAAAAATAAGAATGTAACAGATCAATCCTGAAAGACAAATGTCTGACTAATAGGAGCTTCCTGCAGTAACACAAAAGAGTAGAGGGGAGGGAACAATTAAGGATATAATGTAGGTTGTTTTCTAGAATGGAAGGAAAGCGCTCTTGGATGGAAAGTCCCTCCAGATGCTCTACAAACTAAGTGAAAAAGAAACTCATCAAGATACTGTTTTACTGAATTTCAGAACTTGAAGCTAAAAAGATTTTCTACATCAATAAACCTCAAAAATATAACATGGAACCAAAGTAACTTACAGAGTATATATATATTTTAAAACCTAAAAACCCAGCATTTTGTATTATTAATAACTATGTAAATATTCAGTAAAACTACAAAAAGCTTTCATGAGAATAATGACACCAAAATCATGATAGTAACTACCTGTGGAGAGAGAGGGGGGAAACCATATTTAGGAAGACTACAGAGGAAGCATCATTTATATGTATAAAATTTTATTTAAAAAATGACTTTAAGCAAATATAACATAAGATTCAATGAAACTGAGTGGTGGGTATAATGGTATTATTATAATATCCTCTATACTTTTTGGTGTTTTTGAAATATTTCACTGTTTAAAACAAAAAGATGCAAGAAACCAAAAGAAAGAAAACAGGTTACATAAAAAATTACAGGGAACAAAATGATATCAGATTTCTTAACTGTAATAATGGAAATTAGAAGATAATGGAGAAACAGCCACCCAGTTCTGAGAGAAGATTTTCAACCAAGAAGCACATATCCATCCAAAATATCAGTCAATTAATATAAAAGTAGGGTAAAAACACTTCAGACTTAAAATCATTCACTTACTCTTAAGAAAGTCGTGAATTATGTACTCTCTGAAATAAGAGAGCAAACCAGGTAAGAGAAAGACATGAGAGCTGTTCAGAAAAATATTGCACTGGAAACTTGTTAAAAGTGGCAAGATAAATTTTATTTTAGCTGCTGTAGTAGAGAAGACAGACTTCAGTATAGAGTTGAACTCCATGCCCACAAATTTGATTACCTAGGTGAAATAGACACATTTCTTTAAAGTCACAATCTGCCAAAACTCACACAAGAAGAAATTTGAATAGGCCTATATCTATTAAATAAATTGAATGAATTTATACATATATATATATATATCTCAATTAATAACTTTTCACAACAAAAAGCACCAAGCCCAGATGGGTTCACTGGTGAATTCCACCAAGCATTTAAGAAAGAAATTATTCCAATTTTCTGCAATCTCTTCCAGAAGACAGAAGCAGATGGAAAACTTCCTGATTCTATGAGGTAGCATTAACCTAATGCCAAAACCAAAGAAAATACAGGAAAAGAACACTACCTTTTACAAATATAGATGCAAGTATCCTGACAAAATGTTTTCAAACAAAATGAATTCAACAATGTACAAAAATAATTACACACCACAACCAAGTGGGATTTATACTAGACTGGTTCACTATTCAAAAATCAACTAATGTAATAAAAAAGACATTTTTGGCCACTTAGCAGGTAGCTCCAGCCATAGGCTTTTATTTTGAGATTCATTCTGACTGAGTCAGAAACCAGTTTGCTGTATCTCCCAGGTTCCAAGGGATACTTTGAAGCCTTTCTCAATAGGCTTGAAGAGAAGAGACCTTACCCCCTCCCTTACCACCACTTTATGGAGATGATGAGACTCATAACATAGCACTCTCCAAAGGAATACTCTTTCCAGTCTCCAAATTCCCTGATCACTTATGCTCAGCCCTTTCATATGTTCAGTTTAAGTGAATATGTCTTAATATTTCCTATGCAGGATCAGCCTGGTCAATCTGGTACCTCATTTTGGCATGAGAGTAGTTGGCATCTATTATCCTGAGGTTCTATCACTGAGACTGAAATAATTCCTTTTCCACCATTGATCCTCTCTGTTAGAATCTTCCCTCATGACTTGCTGAATACTAGGATGTGTTTGATGCATTCTCTTCCTGGAAAACAACATTCGTCCCTGTGCTATTGACAGCTCCACATCTGTGTATGTGATTTCAAGGTCACTAGTGCGGAAACTACCATCATTCCATTTGTAGTTGCACATCACCTAACATGCTGAACCTCATCTAAAGAGTTGTTGACTTAACTATTTTCACCCTGCAATAATTTGCTGATGATACTTTCTAAGAAGTATTGTGACCAATTTTATATTAGGAGTTGGCAAGATTGAAAAGATCCTGATTTTCTAAAATAATAATAAGTGGTGGGGGGACAAGAAATAATGTGTTTTATTAAGTAAAGTTCTCACATATTTTAACCACTAACCACATTATTGTGTTAAATTTTGCCAAACTGATGTACAGTTTTAACATTTAAAATGTGCAAAAGGTAAATATTCTGAGGGAGAGGAAAATAGCAGGCTGAAGATGAACTGCACTTGATAAAAATAGCTTAAAACACTCCCTTTGTAATATTTACAAGTCCTAAAAGCTAAGACTTTTCAGTGTAACAATGTAAGTCTGACAATTCTACTAATAAGTATTTTTATTTGTATCACTGCAGTCAGGCAAACCTTCATAAATGAAATCGATAGACATAATTTTCAGGTGGAACTGATAGTCTGACTTTAGATGCTACCTTTCTGCCTATAAAATACAGCAAGGGGAGGGGAAGAAACCTACATTTCAAAATGGGAAACTCAAAAGCAATTCAGTCCGAATAAGCTAACTAACATTTACAAAGTAATTCTCATCCTTATAAATTGCCTTCTTGCAGGAAACAGACCTTATCCTGACTTTTAATATTTCAATGCACCGATCTTGGTGGATGGAGAATGGACCAGGATGTACGGTGACATCAGTGACACCTGCCCCAGACTGGGCCCCAGAAGACCATCGCTACATCACGGTCTCGGGGTGTTTTCTGGAGTACCAGTACATAGAAGTGGCTCATAGTTCCCTCCAGATTGTCCTCGCAGTAAGTGTCGACAGCCAACCACTCCTTCTAGTGTTTCCGGAACTGTTTTATTTCTGTGCAAACTCGGTGCACACAGTTGGAACCTGTGGGTAAAATGTGGCTCTGTGCTTTTTCCTAATCAGTGCCACTTTTAACAGGGATGTGTCAGGTTAAACCAGGCTGTGCTGTGGGCCGAGTGCTTCTTTCTGGCTGTGCTGCTAATTCTGGGAACTCCCCTCTCCCTTTGCCCTAGCTTCTTCTTAGATTTCCCCTAGGTACCATCCATCTCTTTTTATCACCCCCCCACCTTTTTCAAAACAATTCAGCTTTTCTATAAATTCCACTTCTAGACTATCATGCCCCTATTTTTCATAGTATTATGTCAATGAAGAACCCTCCCTCTACAAGAAGGCAGTTGGAGTTATAAATAACTCCTTTGTTTTTGAAGAACTTTCACTAAAGCTAAATGCACACTTTTGTGGGATTCATAAAGTTATTTGTGGGATTCATAAAGTTATTCATTCAACTTTATTATACATGTCTCCATTTATTTATTACAGATTGTGTATGTGCAGGTCTACGTATATTTTCTTAGACTCCATGTAGATCTGCAACTGAGGTGCACCGTCCTAACAATTATAAACAACTAACAATACAAGTAGAATCTGCTTGTGGCCTCTTTCTTTACTTTCAGAATGATATTAACTCACAATTCTTAGATAACAAGACATAAAATGTTCTGGGTAGAATGGCACCAATTGGTTCACGTAAAATTCTTCTGCAATTTAAAAAGAAACTATGTGAGTGTGTGTATTAGGTTATGTAACTAACATATAGTTATTAGATATTTTAAAATGAGGAATAGGGCTTCCCTGGTGGCGCAGCGGTTGAGAGTCCGCCTGCCGATGCAGGGGACACGGGTTCGTGCCCCGGTCCGGGAGGATCCCACATGCCGCGTAGCGGCTGGGCCCATGAGGCGTGGCCACTGAGCCTGCGCGTCCGGAGTCTGTGCTCCACAGCGGGAGAGGCCATGGCGGTGAGAGGTCCACGTACCGCAAAAAAAAAAAAAAAAAAGAGGAATACATGTATATAAACATATACATACACACACATATATAATCACAATGCGCTTTGTATCCTGTGCTAGTCAACACTTCCCAAGTCCCTGTGACTAAAAACCACAAAGGTTTATTCTCATGGGTCAGCAGGAAGTTTTACCAATCACTGTCACTAAGGAAACAAGGCTAGGGACACAGCCACCATCTCAATCATCACGGGTTGCCGTGCCAGAGAGCAAGGATAGATCTGGAGTGTCTACAATGGCACTAAAATGCTCCTCCTCGGGAGGAGAAGCTCATCATTGCTCATAGTTCATCGTCCAGAACTAGACACACAGTCCTACACAATCACAAATTGGTCAGGAAGGAGCGAGACCTGTAAATATTTGAAGAGTAGCATAAATTATTTCCACAATATTTGAATTATGTTCTTGGCTAAAGCACTGAGTGACCTGCCTTGAATATGTCCAAGCTGAAGCACTTCTTAATTAAAAAAACAAAAATAAAAAACCTTCTCTAATAGTTTGAAACTCTAAAACTGTTCATTTTGATTATTTTTAAGTAAAGATAGATTTGATGGGATGGAAGTAGTCATTTCACTGTTTAAAATTCATCTAGGTGAAGTATTCATTCTCACAGGGGAAAAGTAAAATATTTCTGGTATTTGGCGACAGATTAAATGCCTTCATATATGTGTTAGAGAGGAGTTTTAGAGGTAATATTCCTTCCTTGGAACTCCCTCTTTCTACTGTACCCAGAATTTTTGGAAAACTTCTACTTATGCAACAGGGATGATGTAAACATATAGTCTGTGTGCATGGATAGTTAAATGTGACTATTTTAAGAGAGTTATTTGAATTAAAGTGTGTATGTATAAACTATATTCACAGATTTATTAAACCCCACATAAAATTTTGGCTTGCAGATAATTTGCTAAAGAAATACATTTGGACATGGAAGCATGTGTTGAGTCTGTCATACTGCCCAAAGAAAAAATATTTTTACATAAGTAAAAACCATCTGTAAGGCAAAGTGGCTAGAGTGCAAAGAAGATGGATGAAGTGTCCCTAAGAGCAGATGTGACCAATATATCAAGCTACTGGCTCTCACTTCTCCTGTCTGCATTGACCTCGGTTGAGTGGGGCAATCGTTTGGGCGGGCCATCACAGGATGTGGCATCAGTACCTCTCCCCTTTCCACCTGTTCTTCTCTCTGGGGTAGTTCTTTTGCTATGCTGACTGGATCACCTGAGAGAGTAAGTCAGCAACAGATACCCAAGCCAGTTTTTTGGAAAAGTTTCAACACACTTTCCGTCTTTGGACTTGTTATCGTCTAGTTGGCCTTGGGGTGAAAGCATTTGCTATGCAGAAAACTTAGCACATCTTAACTAGAATTTTAGAATGCAAACCAAAATGGGGCTTATCTTGAACAATGTGCTCCGCCTAGTTATTGGAAGCCTTCCAACTAAACGTTCCTGTAGTCATCCTCATCACTTCTGCTGGCATGTTTAAGGGGTGAAATTGTGGCTCGATTCTCTGCTTCTCCCCTTTTCGTGTTACCCAAATCAACTTCCTGACAATCCAATGTTTAGTTCCGTCCAGTCCGGTGAACACTTCCTGAGTGCATGTCCCCTGCTGGCATCTAGAGAAACAAATGAGAGCGTCACTGACCTTGAGGCTGTCATAATCAGAAATGGGCGTGGTTCCTCAGGGTACAAACCTGGGGCAGACAGGCACACTTCGGGAATGTGGTACACAGAGAATACATTTGTGCCATTTATGGCATCATCTTGGCGTCTTAGTTCCATCCTGCTTTTTGTGAAGTCAGCTAAACTCCCACACCTCTCTTTGTTTTCACCAGCCTTTGAAGCTGCCCTCTCTTCCAGGATATCTGGCTTAGATCTGCTTTCATAAACGGCTGCTGTCCCAGCTACTGCTCTTGATTAACTCCAAATCTCTCTAGCTCTTTTTCTCCACCTTCACTCAGCCTCTCTTTCACAGATTCCTGACCCCCAGCACACCTGTCACCCCATTGTTCGGTTTTCTGCCAATCAACTTCTAGCTGATTTTGAGATTAGCATCACGAAGCCCCCATGTGCGTCACACATTTATAAGATATCTCCCATCTCCAGCCAAAGGAAGACGAGTATTATATCCATATGATTGGGAAGAGGGGTTATTAATCACACAGCCTCCAGCCGAGAAGAAAGGACTGCCAGAGCACCATAATGATGAGCCAGGTGTGAGATTTCGAGCTTTCTCCTCCAGCAGCATTTTCTTCTGGTTAGGATCAGATATCACATTCAAAGGGAATACAGGTGTGGATAGTTTTAATGAAACCAAAAATAAAAAAAAATCTGCACTTACAAAATAGATAAAATAAATATGTATGGAAAGAGCCCAGGAAGAGATTAACTGAAGAGATGGTGCTGTTTACATTACAAAACAATTAATCTTATTTCTTCAAACAATGTGTGATTGCAACTGTACAGTTTACAAAATGCGTTTATGGGAATTTAATCTTTCCACTTGTGTAACAGTCCTGTGAGGGCAGCAGAACAGATTAAAAGCCTTTCCCAAGATTTCTTAGCTAGTAAGTGGGGAGGGTGGACATGCTGACCTAAGTTTTTCTCTGGTACCAAGGAAAGGAAATAGGCTTAAATCTGCATGCCGGCATCAGCTGATGGATAACAGATTCATGAAACCCTAAAATTCAGACTTCTCTTCAGTAGCAAAGAATGCCGTGATTAATTAGCTATGTCTCCCATGGGTAAGGGGAAGGGAGGTGTATATACCTCATGTTTGTTATGCACACACATTATACCTTACTTCCTATAACCAACACAATGAAGAGGGAGTATGTTTTACAAAGAAATGTAAATAAATGAATCATTAAGGGAAACTTTTATTGTACTAACTGAAGTAACTTTTTATTTTGAAACATATGTTAAAATTCCAAATAATTCATTGGAAAACAAAAGCAAATACTTAATCCCTTTCTTCTCCAGCTACCTCCAGAGGACCAGTATCTCTAAATTTTATATGAACTTCTCCAACCAAAATTGCCGGGCTTTGTTTTTCTTTATTTCCTTTACTTCTGACACACTTCTAAGTTCATAGCAGGTTGACTATTAATTTAAGAGACCAGTAGAAGATGTTGGTAAAAATATAAATAAGTTTACTCTTTCCTACAGCCATTAAAAGTGGCTTAGAAACTGTATACAAATTAGCAGGGAAGAAAACTTTAGAAAAGCTTCTGGTGCCCTGTTCATAGCCAAAAAATAGGTTCACTGTCCAGTTTAAGCTTCAGTTATATCTATTCCCTATTCATAAAACTCTGTACTCTGTAGAGTGCTGGAAATGATAGAAATCATTGTTCAACATATCGTGGTACCAAAAACTTTTGAAAGTAAAATATATGCCTTTCAGATGGATAGAGTCACAGATGTTTCCAATTATTTCCAGTTAATGATATATAATATGTTGGCAATTTGGCTTGCTAAGACTTGCCTAGGAATAACATTGGTGAAGAAATTTGCAAAAATTTTGACTGCCTTTATCCAAGTTGACTTGGGGTTGCGCTGGGAATGGCACATGGTGTTTCTCTAGACGTTGCTGAAGTGTGTGGTGCGTGCATATGAGAGTAAAGGGCCTTACTGCTCACGCTGACTTTTTCTCCTATAATCTGGAAACACTTATCCACAGAGGTCTGATTTTCAAAGATTTGGGTTCCGATTTTCACGTAGCCTAGGACGTTGCTATTAATGTGGTAAATATTAAATCTAAGTTGTGAACTTGTACCATTTTAAAGGGATGAGTGGGAGAAATGGTGTGAGCTGATACCCAGCTACTGCTGCATTCAGAAGTGCAAAGGTTGCAATGTGGATATTCTCTATGACATTTATTTGAGTTGAAAAATTAAGACAGTTTTTTTAAGACAAAAAGCAAGTTTGATTTGGTTGATTTGTTTTACAGTGAAAAATGATTTAGCCATTTATGTTATTGGAGTCACCATTTTGCATAAACTAAATTAGCCAGAACTGCAGCTCCACAGTTTGATAAAAATACACTCAAAGCACATGTTTTTAATTGACAAAAATATATTGAAATTAAGTAATATTTCCCACATATTTTACATACACCAGATTAATCTAGGTGCCTTTATGAGAAAGAGTTACAAGCATAATGGCTGTTTATTATATCTTGGTGGTGTTTTTTGTATACTTTCCAGAAATTGCTGTTGCAAACTGGGCAATTTCCAATTCTTTGCTTTCATTATAATTGAAGGAAAACCTCATAGATTTGCCAATTGGTAGATTACCTGAAATAATTCTTCTGATAGGTAAATATGTAAATGTGGCGCCCAACTTAGAAGAAGCTGCAGAAGTTCAGTGATGTCATTATAACGAAAGGCCTTCAAAACTTCTCTATTTTTGAAAGAACAAGATTTTTCCATGTTTAAACCTAAAACAAAAGCAACTAGAATAGAATTCATGCTAAACTCTGCCTCATTCTAGTATTAATCAGAAATGCATTTCAAATGAAATTTTATTTTTTTGTCATGATTTTGATCAACATTTGTAATAGATTATGGTGTTTTGATCTATTGTATAAAATAATAATTGTGGTAATGGCTCAAATGAGAATACATTTTTATGTTCTCACCGCCCCCCAAAAGAGAGAAATATGTGAGGTGATGAATATGTTAATTAACTAGATAGTGTGAATCCTTTCATAATGTATATGTATATCAATTCACCATAATGTACACTTTCGGTATCTTACAATTTTATTTGTCAGTTATACCTCAGTAAAGCGGAAAAAAAATTTAAATGTCAAAAAAAGCCCATTTTTAACACTTAATGCCTTATGGACATGGGAAAGAAAGGTCGATTTTAAATTTATACATATTCAATTTAACACATACAAATTTATATATGTGTGTGTGTGTGTGTGTGTATATATATATATAAAACTATATATAGTTATACAGAGAAATATGATAGAATGATCAATATAAAACTTTCAAGTAAATAAACATACCACATTAGGAAAATATTCTGTGGAAACTGGAACTACATAAAATTTATGTTTGTTATAGAAGAGTATGTATGTGTGTTTTTACATGAAAGTGAACTTCACATCATACTGGTATTCAAATTTCATTGGATATATTTATAAGAATAAATAATGTATCTTTAAAATATATTAATATTTATAATATGCCAAAATAATTTATTTTGCCATTAGCTATTTAGACTAATGATGAAAATATCAGATATGAATTTCAAATGTACCTAGTTTCAAGTGGATTTTTAAAAATTTCTTTCAGGGTATGTGGGAAGAGAAATGTTTGGAAGCCATTATTCTAAAGCAGTGGTTATTTCTTTATTCCTTTATTCTTCCTTTCTTTTTCTTCCTTCCTCCCTCCCACAGTCCATAGAGAGCCACAGAGTGAGGAGCAGGCATTTAATTCTCGGGGAGGGCTGACAGGGATGTCCCCTGTCCCCTTGGGGCCCCTACCCACTCCCCTAAGGCAGTGGTTGCTAACACTAGCTGAGACGAGGAATTACTTACCCAGTTGTTTAAAAGATTACCATAAACATAATATACTTCTGGAAATTTTTTTGTCCTTAGGCCTGAGGTAGGGCCAAGGTGGATATATTTTTCAAAATTTTCACCAGAAATATTAGTCCCTTCCCTTTTCTTTTACTACTGATTCCTCAAATGTCCTGAATTGCTCAGAAACACAAGGTGTTTGGGCAAGAAGACGATTCTATATGCCAAGATGGTACCATAGCTCTGGTTGTTCCACCAACTCCTTTCTGGGCCTCAAGAGTCACTTCCCTTCCAGTACTGCAGGGTAAAGCACATAGTTATGTGACTAGTTAGTTAGTCACATAATTAACCTGTGGTCAAATACTGAATCTGTACTTACACCGTGCCTACCATATCTCCACACTGAGGAGTGAGTTGGTATAGAGCTAGGACTGCAAACTGAGTCTGCTGATTCTAGTCCAATGTGCAAAACTGAACAATAGTTTTCTTCTTAGCACAAAACTGCCTGTTGTCTGTGATGGAAATGGACAGAATGACAAGCACTCGGCTTCTTTCCTAGCTCCCAGGATGGTTCAACAGCTTTGCTTCTTGGCTTCAAATATTATACACAGTGCTCCAACTCTAGTTCTCTTGGGTACTCAGACACACAATCTTGCTTGTCAATAAAGGAAATAAATGTGATTTGTCTTTCTGCAACATCAGAATAGTTTATACAAATAGTCACAAATATATGGGAAGAAAAACCAAATCACAATTGTAAACAGGGGATTTTTCCAATGGACAAAGTTGCTTAATTAAGAGAATGAAGGCGGTAAATAGAATCGGGAAAGGACAGTTCTTGGTACAATTGAGTGCTCCAAAGCACATAAACAATGTTCCACAAGCTAAGTTTAGAACCCCAACTGGATTTATCCCTGAATAGTAAGAAATACCAAGACCAACTGATACTTCTGAAATGGGCACATGTTTAAATTTCTAATCTATTCTCAATTCCTCTAGACGATAACAAATTCATTTGAACACTATCCCTTCAGAGCATAACACCTTAATGTATTATCCACAGATGTCAATCAAGTTTTGGTAAAAATAAACCCTGAACAATCAGTTGTCATGCGCTTTATTTTATTTTGCTTTATTCCTGAAAGGTGCCCTTGTAAATTGGTGAGCAGTTCTGCGAGTCTGGGAACAAGCAGAGTGCAAGAACTTGAACAGCCTCTAAAGTCAAATTAAAACCTAAGCATTTTTGCCTTTAATATTCACTGGTATTCTCTACATGCAAATTCAGAAACATCAGGTAAAATATTCACAGTCTGGGAGTAACAATCCTTAAATCTTACACCCAGCTGCATAATAAACTATTCTGTAATTATGAACTAAATGAGATAATGTCTAAGAAATTGCCTTGAAAACAATAAAAGTGGTATTATTTATTTTCTCCTTAGCTCAGTTTAGTCCACTCCTCCGAAGAACACCAGTATTTAGTCAGGCTAACTCATAGCGATGTGCAAAAATGAACTAAAGTTTACTTACTCCCCGGATAGAACTGTGATTCTTAAATTCAGTGTGATACTATTTAGTGTATCGGCACACCAGCCTACATGGGGGCAAGTTTTATCCCATATCAACCATTATCATCAGATTGCAATATCTGCTTCTATATGTAATGTTTGAAGCACTTGCTTACCCCCAAAACATAATATCACTTGATCTACGAGAATGCTTGGAAACATCATGGAATAAAAATACCAATATATTTAAGATGGTAGTAAGGATTATAGCCTGCAACAAATCACTAATAATTGGGTTTTCTTGAATAATATTAGATTTAAGTTTTGCCAGTCCTACAAATTAGATTTAAATTACTTCCATAGAGTACTGTACAATGAATGATGTGCAATCCCATTTCTTATATTTAATTTTAGTCATAAATTATTTCAGAAAGAAAGAATCAATATATATAGTAAAATGAAGTATTTTTTTGAAAAACATGACAAGCTGTTGAACTTGAACAAAGGTTACCATCTTCCTTTGTCATATACAGATAGTATCATTGCCTGTAAGATGCCTTTCCACTCATGATCAGTTATTATGATAAAAAATTTTTAAGAAATAAGTCTTTGATGGCAACTTCCTCTTCACAGGAACTTCTATACACAGTGGTAGAATAATAACAGTAGAATGCGTTAGTGTTTTCAAATAACAGCAAGGCATTCTCAAAACAAGGATGTAAAGATGATTTATAATGATAGCTATAATACAAGGGATAATTTATTGTTTAGTGTGTTATACTTGAGTGAAAAGGAATAAAACTATGGGCAAACACACTTAAGCTAAATATTGTTTACGCAGTAGAAAAAGAGCCATCTGTAATATTCCTTCTGTACATTTGCTTTTACCAGTCCTACAGATAGGATTTTAAACTCTACTGTTCTCAACCCACACAACTGGGTGTGTGATTCCCAGTCTTCATTATTCTCTTGCTTATTCCAGTCCTTGTGGCTCCATGGCTACATTTGTCCCGACTCCCACTCATTGTTAAATTCCTCTCAAGCAGTAACCCTTTGAGTCAAGACCACAACTTTTCATACACATATGTTTCTCACTTCTATTCTTCTCCTAACAATTCATAATATTATATTGTATTGTACTTAATGAGGGAGTTCCTTCTCACATGACCCTTTTGGTTAATGTTAACTGCAAATGTGGCTCCATTCACGTTAATAATCCAGTGCATTTCTATATCACTGAATTTTAGAGAAATATTTGATTGCTGTAAGTCAATCTTTCTCAAGCTTTTTCTAGAAAATCCCTTCCAGTGTTACATTTTACTTATTCATCTATTAGATTGTAAAATCTATTCATCACAATCCCACTGATGTTAAGATTTTCACAGTAAACAATGCCTTGCCAAAGTTTGATGGGCATGACTCATTATCCTCAGTGTTCCCTCTATACAAATTAGTTCATATAAACCTTGAAATTTGGGGGGGTGTTTTTTAACGTTCATTCAGTGGGGAACGTCTAGAATAGTACCAATGAAAATATCATTTTGTGTATCATTATTTTAACTATAGTGGGTAAAACATTTTCACATATAAGTTATTGCGTTGTGTTCAACAACCATAAACAGGATTAACTCTGAGTTCCCTGCCAGCGTGGCTGTGACAGTTATTTGATCATTTAAGTTATGAATGAAAAATCATTGAAAGCTTTGTTTAAATGAATCTACACGAACATTTACCTGCGATTAATCTTCAATTTTACTTTCCTTTTGTGATCCATTACAGTTTTTTTTCCCCCCTTTAGACCCCATATGCTTACAGATGTTAATCTCCAGGGAAGCACAATGATTCTCCCAACAAAGGCGGTTTGTTTCTTGGCTTTGCTTTGCTGAAACCTGGTCAGAGGCTCTGATGACAGATAGTCTGCTTGTCAGCTTTGCTTCATGAATCCGAAGAAAATGGAACTTATCAGGAGCTGAGCCTCAAGCGCTACCTGCGCCTCTTATTTGGGCCCTTTCATGCTAGGTTGGCAGAGGTCTTAGTCTTTCATCATTTGGTTCACTGACAGAAGGAGCAGGGAGCTGTTGCCTGTTTAGGTACCACTCTGCAGACTGCTATATTGCGAAATAAACAAACAATATATTTTTAGGGCACCACCTGCAGCAAGCAGCTGTACCAAACAGAGCAGAACCACAAGGGATGTGATTTGTTCCATTTCACATAAAGCCTTGAGGTTTGAGAAGAGAGGGAGGAGAAGGTTCTATGTATACAGCCCACACGTCCACAGTTTAAACTGAAGCTGATATTCTTTTTTAGACTGGAATTGAGGTATCGTTATACCTTTCCTCCTTTCCCACCACGCAACCTCTGGTTGAAAACAGTTCTATTATTGGGGTTACAACTGTTAACAGAAAATCATTCTCCTCTGCCAGTAAACTTCCTCTTCCATTCAAGGGCAGTTTACTCTCAGGGCAACCTATACTGAAATGCCAACATCTGCTGTATCTAAGCTGTATATAAGTGGTGTCTGGCATTTACATGATGCCAATGACTTGATTAGAGAAACTCATACACTTGGCTTACATAAAATTTTCTTATCTGCCGCTTTCATCTATCTCAGTCTTTCTTCAGGATCTGTGTGCTTCTCTGAATGTGCCACACAAGTCCAAAATACTCTGAAAGCTGAACTTTAGCTCTTAATTTTGATTGATGATCAGTTCTTGTATTCACTCCTATCTCTCCAGGCATTAAAGCTATGTACTGCATCATGATAAAATTCTACCATGTGCGCCTTGTCTGAGTACCTAGAATTTTGAGGCTGACGCAGGGGATATTTTAAGTACTTGCTTTTCCCCTAGATTTAAAAATCTCCTCATTCTCTTAATGGCTATTGATTCTGACCTCACAAACCAAAGTCACCATGTCATTTTGAGTTCTTCAGGTGAGCTGGGATAAATACAATTAAATTATAGATGATTCTGGAGGCAATCCAGGTAGTTACAAATTGAGGTCATTTTAAGTACAGAGAGGGAGAGTTACCTTTAGTATTAGAATGGACACCAAGAGTTATACAATAATTTTGCTTTTGTCTTGACAATGAGCACATTTTAAACAGAGAAACACTCCTCTAAGTATTTAGGAGGTGGACTAGAATACCGTTCTTAACTCTTCTATCACTGACTAGTTTCTTACTCTGGGAGAAAAGTTCATCAACCATCTTTTTGTGCCTCATGAACACTCTTTGGTAGGACTAGTAACTACTGCTCCAGGATTCTGAGAAGTGAGATGAAGGAATTACAAATCTGCAGTGATGCATGCTTTTAGCTAATAGAGGAAATCAGATCTTGTGAGTCAGGAAACTTAGGTTTCCTTTGTTATCGTCACCTTCATCATTAAGATAATGACCTTTAAGACTATTGGGCACAAAATAAATTCCTACCGAAGTGTCTTCAAGAATGTTTACTGTAGGGACTGCTTCCATCTCTTTCACCTTTCTAACATTTTAAAGGGAATTTTCTGGAAAAAGCTCCCAGACTGGGTTTTGTTAAATTATGTTGGCTTCTGAATCCTTTTCAGTCAACTTTCTACTTTATGATTATGGGACAGTGCTTTTAACTGTATATCCTTGAAACTTTGGAAGAAGGAAGGGAAATATCTCTAGTTCCAAAGAACAAAAGAGGAAATATCTCTAGTTCCAAAGAACAAAATGCTCCTTTAGTTGGAGCATATTTATGTTCTACAAAACTAAGAGTCAGTTAGATTGATCTTTAATGAGTTGTTACAGTCTACTGAATATTCTTCAGGGCTCTCTGGGGAATATTAAAAGAAGAGAGCGTAAGCCTTCATGACTACAGAGTCTTGTCTCTGTAGAGTCAGCAATTTTAAAATGACAGCCTTATCCAATAATAAATACAACTCTGCAAGTGTGTCCAACTAACTGGTTTTTAATCTGCCAATCTTGGAAAGGCCTCTCTTCTCTGAGCCAGACAGTACTTTATTTAATTGAAAATATATGGACATTTCAAAACACCAAGAACAGAGACTGGCTGAAGTGTTCAACACAGTCAATGATCATTTTTACCCCCGTAACATCTCAGGCCAAAGTTAGGAACCTCCAGTTGGCTGGGGGATTTGCTCCCATATTCCAGAGATGGCACTGTTCACTCTGGCTGGAAAAAGAAAGAAGATCATACCCTCAAACCCCTGTCTCAGCAGGTTTGCCCAGGCTCCAATCCAGCAAAAGGGAAACCTACAATGACCCTTTATATCCTCTGTCTGGGGTAAGACTGCAGGCCCATGATGCAATTTGATTTCAAATTCCACCCATGATGTAATCACATTTCACTTTTATTTTGCTGTATTTTGTAGTCAAAGAGCAAGTCTTTAAATAGATAAGAAACAAGAGTCAAAGGAGAATAAAAAAAGTGACCTCCAACTAGATGAAGCTCTCTGTATTAGTCATTTATTTTCAGTATATAGGGATCTTGGGAAGAGTTTAGCAAGATTTGATTATCCTTATTAAAAACATTGGTCATTCTTCAGGTCCCTTCAGAAGGAAAAAAATCTTTACACATCTGGTGCCAGCTTTATATCAGGCCCAATTTGGAGATTTTCCTAAAAATAGGCCTGCACTGGCATTTTTCTTTCCCAAGCTCCTGGCTCATCCCCTGCATCATCACTACCATCTTCTTTTTTCATTTGTCCTTTCTTGTTACCTCCCACCGTGTAGTGTGCAGCTGACTGATGCCTCTAAATGCCTATAGGTCAATTAGGAAACGATCAAAACCAAGACAAATCCTAACGTAGCTCTCCTCCTCTCAAGGACCTTAAAAGCTAAGAGAAGTTAGACTTTCAAATTTCTCAGTAATCTAGGGGTGGCATTGTCACCTTGTTTAAATCTGTATTTCCTTAATTACTCAGAAACATGAGGATCTTTCCATGTGCTTTGCAGAAATTCAGGTTTTACTTTCTGTGAACTCTTTAGTCATACCTTTTGTCTATTTTTCAAGTTTTGAAAAATATTTGTTAGTTTAAAATAATATTCTGAAAAGCCATCTTTTTGAGATTATTACTATTCCAGTCTTTCCCTTAGCCTTGTTGTGTCTTCCATCTTGATGTGGTCAAATTTATCAAATATATTCCTTTAAGACATGTGCTTTTTAAACCTTACTTAAGGAAGATTGTACCCACCTAGATATCTCAAAAATACACTCCTATATTTGTTCTAAAACAAATATTCTAAACATTTGCTTTTCACATTTACCTCTTTATTTTAGATTTACTTTTCTTTATTAGTGTGATGTTTGAACAATACTTAATTGATTTTTCCCATAAGAATAGAAAGTTGTCCTAAAATCGTTTAGTGAACAATCCTTTATTTCCCCACTGGTTGCTAATTCTGTTATTTTCATTTACCTGTATGCTTTGTTTCCAGGCTCTCTATGCTGTTCTACTGATCTTTTGACCATCCTTGTATTTATGCCTGACTTCTTTAATTATTATAGCTTTATAATATGTTTTGATATCTGATAGGGGAAGTGCTCACTTCTTGTTTCTTCTTCAGAATCAAGTGGTTCTTCATAGCCTTTCATTCCTCCATATGAATTTTAAATTAGTGCATCAAGTTCTATGAAAAACACTATTGGAAGTTGCACTAACTTTAAAAATTGATTAAGGAATAAATAATATCTTACAGTGTTGAGCAGAGAGACATTATTTGTGTCATTGATTATTCCAACTATAAATGTCATAGCTGTGTAATTTTCAAGTCTTCTTTTATATAACACAATGAATTTAATAATTATCTCCATTAAAGACTAGCACAGCTCTTATTGTACCCAGGGAACCTCTCTAGGTACCTGAGATATTATTAGAACTATGAACTTGATTTTTTTTTAATTCTATTACTTTTTCCAACTGTAAATATTGAGATTTAGGAATAATTTTGATTTTGTGTCCAGCAGCCTTGATGAATCCTGTTGCCCTGAAGGCATGCCTGTAGATTTTCTTGGATTTTCAGTGTAGGTGGACATATCATTTGCAAATAATAATAATGTTTCCTTCCTCTCTTTTCCTTTGAACTTACATCTTTGTGTGGTCTTCGTGTATTTGCCAGCATGATAATGAACTATAGATCTATTATCAGGAGTCTGGCATGTTTGTCTTGTTCTGGCCTTTATTGTAAATGCTCTAAAATTTAGTATTAAGGATGATACTTACTGGGTTTGTTTTGCTTTTTTTTTTTTTTTTTTTTTTGTATTATACTCTTTATCAAGTCAAGTTTCCTTCTCTTCTTTCTTTGTTAAGAGTGTGGTTAATTATGATAAATTTTCTAAATTGAACTCTCCTTGCATTTGAGTTTTGTCTGCCTCATTTGACCAAAATTATCTTTTTCTGCTTCTCCAGCTTCTATATGTTATTTTTAGTCTTCCGTGGATAGGAAAACTGAGATTATCAGAATTATTTAAAAAAACAATAATTCACTTTTGGGTCACAACGAGGGCCTCCCCGATGAACAAAGTGCATAGGATTGGTGAACTGTTCTAGATCCTGAAGGTGTTTTTGCACATTTCTTGACACGTGACTGTATTCTAGTTAATGACCTTGATTAAGAAGCAATTTAACAGTGAGTAAGGTGTCTGTGTATAGAAATAAGAACCCAATAATACAAATTTCCTTGTTGCATATCTATCAAAAACCTTCATTTTGCCGGCCCATCAATTAGTGGTTGAGACTAAGCTAGAACCCAGTCATATTCTACAGCCCTATATTCTTCCAAATCCTTATATTGTTTCAGTTATTCACCTACTGTTTTGTTAGCACTATAAGAAATCTGACCTAGAGCTCTATTTACATATTATTTATTTTCAAGGCCAACTATAAAGCAGTAGCAATTTGTTTTAACATCCTTTATCCATCCTTCCTGCTTCCCACCTAAGAATATCATCTTGTTTAATAGAGATCACACCAGTGGACTGTCTTCTACTTCCTTTTTGGGAAAATGTTATTTAGAAAGAAGAACATCTCTGAATGAATGTAGACTACATGTTTTTCAAATCTTCTAAGTTCACAGAATAAGGGTTTGATGCATCATGTTGGTATATTGTTAATCTAGTAATTTAATTGGTATTTTCAGATAAATGTCTTTGCAGCCTTTCACTGATGCTTGCTATAGAATGATGTCATTTTCAGAGGGGGTAATTATGTTGTTGATGTTGCTGCTTTCTGGTTACTTTGCTTATGGCCACGGTATATGCACAGTGTATGTGCTCTGCTGCATATGCATTCCCATAGATGGGAATGAAGAGAGGAGATTGAGACATATGGGGATAGAGAAAATGAATGCTTGGAAAATCTATAATTGGATATAATTTAGAATCCCTCTGGTTTCCTTTCCATGTGAGAAAAGCTTCCATGTTTCTTGTAATTCTAGCCTTCTAAGCACCTCACTTATAAACAGGTGAGAAAGCTGAAATGGAAATAAAGGCTTGAGAGATCATTGAAATTCAGTCTTGATATCTTGAGCACCAGTGAAGCAGACAAACTTGCAGGAAAGAGAAACATAGTGAAAGAAAGGAACAGAGGGAGGAGAACAATGACAGGAAAGGCAAGGGAAATGTCAGAGAAATGTAGAGAGGAGAGCAAACACTGGCAAAGGATACCACATGCATATCCTTCAAGAAAGCTAAGATTTACTTCAATCCCCAAAGCATTTATATACATGTATTAATCCAAGTTTTCTTTTAGGAATAAAAATTATTGGTGACACACTTAAATAAAATGGTGAACACATTCAGAGGACAAATTATCAAGAAATGGCTAATCATGAAATAGCCAGAATAGGGAGGGTGGGAGGGAGGGAGACGCAAGAGGGAAGAGATACAGGGATATATGTATATGTATAGCTGATTCACTTTGTTATAAAGCAGAAACTAACACACCATTGTAAAGCAATTATACTCCAATAAAGATATTAAGAAAGAAAAGAAAAGAAAAGAAATAGCCAGAAAGCTATGATCAGAGAGATACCAAATTTTAATAATTAGTGTCCAGTGTAGAATGGGGAATGTTATAGTCATAAGTTAGAAAATTTCAAAAAGTCTATTTTAAAGAGATGCTGACACCATACACTTGAAAGTGGTCACAGTATTAATTTGTTTATGACTTATAAAAGAGTCACAACGTTTGACTGGGGGCATAACATTAAAAATCTTTTATTAGCTGAAATATTAACTTTAAGCTTATGTGACATAAAGTTCTTACAGTAGACACCAATATCTTTGTAGGAACTCACAACCATAGGACAATATTGTGTCAGCTCAGAATTAAGTCTTATAAAGAATTGTGTAAGCAAAGTAGTATTTAAAGTCACTTCAGTCCAGAGGGAAAAAGACTCCCAACACCTGTGATAAAATATAAACACAATGTGCTGACTTGAATGAAATTTCTCCTCTTGATCTATGTTTTAGGGTCAATATAAATCAATGTTCTCTAATATAAAGATTGATATATTCCAACTTGAAATTATGACCAGTTCTCATCAGAGAACGATAAACTGGATTAAATAAGCATTTTAAAAAATTTTATGAGGTCGAATTAATAAAGCCTCCCCCGTCACTCACACAAAGAAGGCCCAGCTGAATGTATTACCTCCACTTTACTCAGGTCCTGCCCTTGACGTATCAAACCGCATCTGCCGAGGAAGCGGCCCCCCGCAGAGCTATCCTGTCGTGCTTCGGAAGTTGTGGGCGGTGATAAGCTTTGACTGTGCAGCCAGCATATGTCATGATAAATGTTCAGCTCTAAGTAGAGAATACACTCTGTTCTCTGATCAAGATCAGCCTGGATTTCCCACCCACCCTCTTCCTCAACACATTTTGGAACAAACATAAGTAAACACTTGACAGGTGAAATATCACCTGTGCCATGTACTGAATCAGAATGAACCATAAGAAGAAAGTGTTAATTCACTACTGTAGTCACATCCCATTAGCAGAAAAAGGATTATATGTTCCTGTCCCATTTAATGTGATCATGGAAAACAGAAACTTCTGTTCCTGTGGGTGACAAGATAAGTCTCGGTATTTCGATGTGGACTTTTTAATGAGACTTCTTTACATTGCCTATATTTGTCTGAATTATCTCTTTATACAGATCTGAATCTCTGTCACTCCTCTGCTGCCACATGTCAATAGTTCCCCCATTCAGAGAAGCTATTTTCCTTTTTCTTTTGCATAGAGTTCACTGGAAAAGGGAGTTTGGTAATGGGTCTACCAAGCCGATTCCACATGAAAGGCAGGAACCCCATCTAGAGGATAGTGTGTGAGAGCCCAGCAGCAGCCCAGCACATTTTTTTTTTAACATCTTTATTGGAGTATAATTGGTTTACAATGTTGTGTTAGTTTCTGCTGTATAACAAAGTGAATCAGCTATATGCATACATATATCCCCATATCCCCTCCCTCTTGCGTCTCCCTCCCACCTTCCCTATCCCAGCCCTCTAGGTGGACACAAAGCACCGAGCTGATCTCCCTGTGCTATGTGGCTGCTTCCTACTAGCTATCTATTTTACATTTGGTAGTGTATATATGTCCATGCCACTCTCTCACTTCGTCCCAGCTTACCCTTCCCCCTCCCCGTGTCCTCAAGTCCGTTTTCTAGGTCTGCGTCTTTATTTCTGTCCTGCCCCTAGGTTCTTCAGAACCCTTTTTTTTTTTTAGATTCCATATATATGTGTTAGCATACGGTATTTGTTTTTCTCTTTCTGACTTACTTCACTGTATGACAGACTCTAGGTCCATCTACCTCACTACAAATAATTCAATTTCACTTCTTTTTAAGGTTGAGTAATATCTTCCTTATCCATTAATCTGTTGATGGATACTTAGGTTGCTTCCATGTCCTGGCTATTGTAAATCATCAAAATCATCAAAAAATCTACAAACAATAAATGCTGGAGAGGGTGTGGAGAAAAGGGAACCCTCTTGCACTGCTGGTAGAAATGTAAATTGATACAGCCACTATGGAGAACAGTATGGAGGTTCCTTAAAAAACTAAAAAAAAACCTACCATATGACCCAGCAATCCCACTACTGGGCATATACCCTGAGAAAACCATAATTCAAAAAAAGTCATGTGCCACAATGTCCATCACACATTTTAATTAGCCTTGTGGGTGGGTACTTGACCAGAGGGTATGTACCAGATTTGATCCCCCTCCTGCTTTAGCACATGAAGAGCCAACACCAGCCTCTATTCAATCACTCAAGCATATGTACTGCCTTCAAAAGCAAAGACAAAAGGGGCAGCTGTTCTTATTCACAGCAAGTTGCGGAAAAACAGTCTCTATGCAGAGAGATCTGGGACTTGGCAGTAAATGACAAAGCCCACAAGGTTCTGGCTCCCTCTGAGAGTTTTGTAGAAAGTTGGGGCTCCCTGTGATCCGGTAAAAATCACTTCATTTCTAAAGAAGAATGGGCTCTTTATAAGTGAGTCCCCACAGTAAGAAGCCATTAAGTTTCAAAACGATAAAAGCATTCAAACAAGCAAATTAGGGGTGAGCATTTATACCATAAAATATTTTTTTCTCTCTTGAGAATTCAACCAAAAGTTTGTTTCCTTAGTGATGTAAAATGGAATTCAACATATGAATAATTTCAGAAATGTACCAATTCCATAAGACTGGTTACACTTGCAATCTGATATCTTCAAAGGCAGTAAGAGAATAACTATATGTCTGCTTGAAATTTTATATTTGCATGAAGCTACTGAAAATATTTTACATTTAAAAAATATAGAACTGCAGTTAACAGCCTAATGACTTGCAGTGGATATTCCTAAGCACTGGGTTTCTCAAAATGTGGTCTTTGGACCAGGAACATCAGCAGCACGTGGAAACTTGTTAAAAATGCAGATTCTCAGACCCTCTCCCCAGACCACTAAATAAGAAACAGTGTGACAGGGCCCAGCAATCTTCTTCTTTTTTTTTTTTTTTAACATCTTTATTGGAGTATAATTGCTTTACAATGGTGTGTTAGTTTCTGCTTTACAACAAAATGAATAAGTTATATATATACATATGTTCCCATATCTCTTCCCACTTGCGTCTCTCTCCCTCCCACCCTCCCTATCCCACCCCTCCAGGCGGTCACAAAGCACTGAGCTGATCTCCCTGTGCTATGCGGCTGCTTCCCACTAGCTATCTACCTTACGTTTGGTAGTGTATATGTCCATGCCTCTCTCTCGCTTTGTCACAGCTTACCCTTCCCCCTCCCCATATCCTCAAGTCCATTCTCTAGTAGGTCTGTGTCTTCATTCCCGTCTTACCCCTAGGTTCTTCATGACATTTTTTTTCTTAAATTCCATATATATGTGTTAGCATATGGCATTTGTCTCTCTCTTTCTGACTTCTTTAACAACTCCTCTAGGTGATTCTGCTGCACAGTAAAGTTTGACAACCACTGCCTTAGCAAAAGCAAAATGCTGAAAAACAGTTCCCATCGTATATTATTTTGAAGCATTTGGCGGGGGGCAGTGAATAGACAGAAATTTCATAAAAATATAAAAAGCCCATCAAAGAGAAACAAGAATGAAAGTTTGATGAATTTAATCCTTGCAATGGGTTGCTTCTAGCCAAGAGGGTGAAAATACAAGTTCCTTAGTCTGACACACAGCGGTTTTCACAATATGCTCCCCATCTCTGTCTCCAGCCTTTTTCATTAGCCAGCCAGTCACTTAACCATATTTCTTAGTTCCTGATATGTCTGGACATCTGTTTAGAGGTTTAAAATCCACTAGGTTGGGGGTTTCTGAAGATGAGAGACTGGCAAATTAAGTAAATAACTAAGTACTTGGAATATTTCTCATGTCACAAGTGACTTGAAGTAAACATATGGAAGGCTGCTACAGAGAGCTGAGCAACATAAAGGTTCTGCCTATTTCAGTTCTTGTGGAGAGGTGAAGGATTCAACTTTAAGCTAAAAGGCAAAGAATAATTATAATTAGTAGTAAAAGATACATTAAATATGAAATGTGATTGTTTAATGCAGTGATTTCTCAAAGTATGATCAATTTGTCGTTGTTCAAAACTGAACACTAAAGACTTGTAAACCATATTATATGTGGAGTTGTTTGCAAGAAGTTATGCAAAGCAAATCAACTGAGTCATACAACATAGGACATAGAAACTGAAAGAGATTTTAGAGAATTTTCTGATCAACCCACTGTGGAAGTGAAGTGATTTCAAGAAAGATGCTTTTGCATAAAAAAAGCCAAAATAGGGAGAATAAACCCTAACCTGAGGTGATATGAAGAGTTACTAGAGGGAGTTCCCTGGCTGTCCAGGGGTGAGGGCTCTGCACTCTCACTGTCAAGGGCCTGGGTTCAATCCCTGGTTGGGCAACTGAGATCCTACAAGCTGTGTGGTGTGGACCAAAAAAAAAAAAGTACTAGAGCCTTGACCTAACAAACTAGAAACAGGTATAAGAGATATGACATACATGATTTTAGTGTCCTCTAGGAATTTCAATATTTCACACTGATTATATGTAAAACTCATAGATCCTATTCCAAGCTTTACTTGGCCCTGGCTTCCTCAGGAATCCATAAAGGCAAAGTTTATTTCTAGCCTGAACTATACTCCAATCATTACATCTTCCCACAGAGGCTGTCAGTTAATAGCATGAACTTTGTAATCAGACAGATCTGGATGCAAATCATAGCTCTGACACACAATAGCTCTGTGTACTTGGTAAATATGAATATCCTCTAACATTAGCATTCTCATCTTTTAGAATGGGGGTAATAAAAAAGAATTTGGGGAAGTCAAAGTGAAAACGTATGGAAAGTGGTTATCACTGTGCCTAGCAAAAAGATACAAACGCACAATTTTTAAAAATTCCTATATGGAGGGCTTCCCTGGTGGCACAGTGGTTGAGAGTCCGCCTGCCGATGCAGGGGACACGGGTTCGTGCCCCGGTCCGGGAAGATCCCACATGTCGGGGAGCGGCTGGGCCCGTGAGCCATGGCCGCTGAGCCTGCGCGTCCGGAGCCTGTGCTCTGCAACGGGAGAGGCCACGACAGTGAGAGGCCCGCATACCGCAAAAAAAAAAAAAAAAAAAAAAAAATTCCTATACGGACTATTATAAAAACTCCTTACCTTGAAAATTGTTCATTTAAATCAAATTCAAGCTGGAAAGGACAAGAGAGATTATCTAGTCCAACTCCCTCACTTTATGAATAAGACAAACCACAACTCAGAAAGGTAAAGTACCTTGACTACTAAAATACAATTCTGTTCTCACTAGGCCAGAAACTTCTTTATTATACCTTGGTGTCTGCAATACTCATCTATTACTGCTACATCACTTTCCCAGAAATTTAGCAGCTTAAAACAACACGCATTTATTATCTAACAGTTTCTGTGGGAAAGAATTCTGGCATAGCTTGGCTGAGTCCTCCACTTCAGAGTTTCTCAAAAGGTAATCATCAAGGTTTTGACCAGGGCTGTGGTCTCATCTGAGGATTGGCTGGGGAAGGATTCACTTACACACTCTGTGAGGTTGTTGGCAGAATTCAGTTCTGTGTGGATATAGGACTGAGGGCTTCTGTTTCTTGCTGTTTGTCAGTCAATGCCCTCAGCCTCAGAGGCTGCCTGCCATCCATTGTCTTATGGGCTGCCTGTTACAGAGTAAACGTATCCCCTCAAAATTCATATGTTGGAATCCTAACCCCAAACATGATGGAATTAGGATGTAGGGCCTTTGAGAGGTAGAGTCCTTCTGAATGGGTTTAGTGTCCTTAAAAGAAGAGACATGAGGGCTTCCCCGGTGGCGCAGTGGTTGAGAGTCTGCCTGCCAATGCAGGGGACACGGATTCATGCCCCGGTCCAGGAGGATCCCACATGCCGCGGAGCGGCTGGGCCTGTAAGCCATGGCCGCTGAGCCTGCGTGTCTGGAGCCTGTGCTCCACAACGGGAGAGGCCACAGCAGTGAGAGGCCTGTGTACTGCAAAAAAAAAAAAAAAAAAAAAAGAAGAGACATGAGGGCTTGCTCTAGCTCTCTGTGCTCTCAACCATGTGAGGATACAAGCAGTTGGCTGTCTGCAGCCCAGAAGAGGGCCCTCACCAGAACCCAACCATGCTGGCACCTTGATCTGGGACTTCCAACCTCCAGAACTGTGAGAAATAAACTTATGTTGGTTATAAGCCTCCCAGTACTTTGTTATAGAAGCCCGAACTGATTAAGACACTGCCTTATATAGGCAGCCTACAGCATGGCAGCTTGCTTCTTAAAGCCAGCTAGCAAGAGGGAGACTCCTGCAAGACAGGCCCTACAATCTTATGTAGGTAGTCATGAATGTGTAATCACATACATCCCATCACCTTCACTGTATTTCACTGGCTAGGAGCAGGTTGAGGCCACACTCAAAAGCTATGCAAAGCCATAAATGTGAGGAGGGAAGAATCATGGGGACCCTCCTAAAGTCTGTCTGCAGTATCTTATAGAACTTCCTTTTATTCAAATCCTGCCCCTTTATCACTGATTAATTCTTCTTCTTTTCTTGTTTCTAGCAGTCAACTGACCATTACTCTTTTGGAAGACAATTTAATAACTAACTTTCTTCATCACAGGTTAATTCTCCTCTACCCTGAGTGTGAGTATCCTCTGGATACAAAACATTTCTAATGTCCCCAACTTAATGATATCACTGATTTTCTGTTAATTTTTTTCCTGCTGTTTTCCAAATGCTAACAGAAATAACAATATAGCCAAGTGTCATTCTTTTATCACATTCAGTGCTTTACCTCAACAGATTTTACATTTATATCCTTTCACTGTGTTTTTGAGTTTGAATGTATCTTTTTTGAGCCACACTTGTTTTTGTTCCTCAGGCCCTTTCAACCTTAAGAGAATTTTTTTCCCTGTCCCTTTTTGCTCCAGTTGGGCTCCTCCTACCTCTTCTTCATCTACGATGCAACTCAGGTTGAGCCTTCCTCCCTGTTGCCACCTTTGCTGTCTCTTCCTGTCTCACCTGGGTGGTTTTAACTGCTTTCTTTTCAAAGATACTGACTCCACTCCCTCCTCTTCTGTTCTGTTATCCTATACATTGTAGTTGCACTTTTCCTCCTAAGAACTGTATTCATATTGTCACATAACTTCCTTTTGCCTGTCATTTCAGAATCAAATATTTAAGACCCCCCATCTATTTACCTTATCCTACTCTCCCAACTTCCTGCAAAAGAAAAGGATGCAAAAAAATGGCTGCAGATAAACTTGTGACTTTTTATATTTCCCTCTCAACGCCCCCCCTTTCCAAATTGCACTGTAGGAAACATTACTTTTATTCCAAGCATGGAATTAAGCTTGTCTTTACCTCCATATTTTTTATGCTTCATTCAGATTGTCCAAAAATCCCGGATCACGTCTACCAAAAGGTAGAAATAGCCACTCCATCCCCATTGACCAGATGGCGATCTTCACTCTCATCACTGCACTCCTGAACTACTTCAACTTAATTTCTATTTAACCTCGCTGCTCTCAATCTATCTCCTTTCCAATCAGCACAAAATACTGCTGCCAAAACCAGCTTTCTTGCCTGCCAGTCCCCAAATTCTGTGTTTGCTCCCTGTCACTCCTGTATAAAATTTAAATTTTTCACAACATTTTTTTTGCCTTTCAGACTAGCACCTCCCCTAGGAGTTCAGACAAACTCAGGGCCATGGCCTCTTATGTTGTTTCCATCTTTGTTCCTTATTTTCAGGTTGTGTAGGCTCTGGTTCCTACATCAATTCACTAACTTTACATTTCTCTTTTTCCTTCTGTATTATGCAAGCTTCCTTTTCATGTCTACCTCTTCAGGAAGTCCACCCTGCCACAAAAGGATGGGGAAAAACTATACACCCAGCATTATCCGTTGAAAAATTTGACCTATTTGATTTTTCAACTCTGAGATATTCACCTCCTCTTGTAACACAGAAGAAGCACAGTCAGGAAACACACAGTGGGAAAAAGCACATGATAAAAATTCAAGTGTGCTTTATAGTTTCTCTTTTGAATATAAATCTTAAAGGACTTGGATCACAGCTTTCTAACCTCTTTCCTATGTCTGGTGTACTATAATTGCCCTAGAGTCATCAGATGATCAAAATGCAGTTTGTTATATTTTGGAACTTAAAGGTACAGGATAAAAATCTGTCAAGTGTTATTTGGACAAAACTGAGTATTTAACTACCTGTTATTAAAGGGATCTAAAACCACCTCTATTATAAAATGTACTACATTTACTAATACATTTGCCTTTCTTTGAAATACTGGCTTAACTCCTAGTATAACTAGTAAATTATAATTTACTAATACATCAGTAAAGTAATATTCCATTCTAGTTTTACTTTTTAATATTTTTATAAGGTGTAAAAATAGGGTGGAAGGAGTATGCAAAAATAGCTTTTCTATTCTTCTCAGATTTTTATGCAAACGACTTCAAATTTGTAGATGACATAATAGTCATTGAGTTAAAGTATTCATATTCTCATAAAGGTGCTATTTGACCCTCCCTCATATCATAATCTAAAGTAAACATAAAGTTAAGTGAGTCAAGTGGGAATGAAATAAAGTAATTTAAAAAAATTAAGGTGGTTATTTTTCTCATAGAGACTAAGATTTTTAATGATTATGATGAAGCCCTTGAGGACCCTATATATTATAATCACTTACTATGAAAAAATCATTCATGTGGAGCAGACTCCAGTGTTAACCCAAGATAAACTATGCATTTGATATGGGAACCATAATCGTTTAAATACCCAACCTATTAATTGGAGCAATTAGTGTAATTTAAACTCATTACAATGAGGGGGTCCACGTCACAATGCAGGTGGTTAGGGAATCACGATCCACGATCTAGCCTGTACTTTACACTGTACATCTCTCTCAAGTCACATTCATAGAAAAGCATCATTTTGTATACAAATATACAATATACTGCCCTAAGGAGTATATTCCAGGTTGAAAGCAAATATTACAAAGTGATGTGATTAGTAGTATAGAAAAAAGCCCAGAAAATAGGGGAACTCAGATAAGGAACAGTTAGCCCACTTGAGATTAGGAAATCAGCGGTGAAGGTTCCCCTGACTTAGTCTTGAAGGTGAGAAGAGTTACCCAGGAGCAGCAGGTAAAGGGGAAGGAGAAAGGCCAGCATTTGTGTGACTGGAGCATAGGAAGTGCTCTGAGGGGGACATGCCAGGAGGAGCCAGAGGGGTCCAGAGACACTGGACATGGACACATGGGCACATCTTTCCTTATAACCCCCATTATTTGTATACTTCCTGTCTAAGGGCCGGTGGAACAAGAACCCTAAGAATCCAGGGGGACTTGGTGGGAGAAATAAAGTCCCCTGAGTTGCATCTGTTTCAGTCCTACCTACTTCCTGGTAAACTGTATGAATAAAGGTACATTTTTAAAACCAATTTAAAAACACATTAAAGAAACAAAAGGGGGGAAACAGATACTATTGCCAGAAAGTCAGTAATCCAAAATAATTACCATAAATCTGCATCTCATACATACCATTCTATCAAGCGTTTTAGGCATTTGCTTAAAAGCACTTCTACTTACATATATGAACACTTAATGTATGATGCGTAAAGTATGTGTGTGTGTGATTATATACATATCTTTACTGAGGATTATCTAGCAAAAAATTATGAAATGTTCTGCACCCTGGCATCCACAATTCTGCTGTCCTGGCACACACGGTGAGTAGAAATAGTAGTTGAAGCTCACTCATGCAGTCGATTTAATGAAACCATCAGAATCAGGCACTCCACAAAGCAGTATTCTATTCTTCTGTCCACTAAATACATCCCCCATCCCTTTCAACTCTGCATAAGTTTCATAGGCAGTGTTATTTACCGATTGGAACTGGCAGTATTAAATTAGCACCGGCTGATTACTAGACTTTTGCCTAGTGAACTTTATGTCCCCCCGTTGAATCCCTTTATTGTTGCTGTTCCTGCTTTGGAACACGACTTCCCTAGAAAGCATTTCTTCATTCAGCCTCTGTGCTGGAAACAGACAACAGCTTGAAGCCAGCAGCTGCTCTTGAACAAAGCAGGTAAGAGGCAAGAAAGGCTGCTGAATCCATAACAATACATCATGTACATCATGACATAATTACAGTAAATCTCCAGAGTGACCTGCACACATTCAACACCATATGGTTATTTTTGGTGCTGGAAACGTGTAGCCGGGAGCCATAGTTTAATCTAACCGCATTCCACAGTATTCTGCTAGCATGAAATTGATTTTTTACCCAGAAAATTAACATGAATATTTATTGACAGGAGTAAAGACTATATTTGCAGAGCCAGCTAAAAGTGCCAGTAGATTTAATAAAAACATTTGAATTTTGTTTTACCTGAAATATATGAATAGGTGGATAGAAGTTTCATCTTTTTTTTGAGTTGGGTTTGTTTTGTTTTACTCTAGTAGAACTTTGTAATATGCAACATATGCCTTTGAACATCTCTGCCCCACCCCCCTTTTTTGGACTGTGTTTTTTCAGTGGTGCATGGAAGGACTGTGCTCTGTTTCTCTTAATGTCTTCATTTGACTTTGAGCAGGTTAGTAAGATTTACCGCTACTACAGCCTGCCCAGAAAAAAGATTGTCAATATGGACAATACCTTGTGATCTGTCAAGAATGAATAAACTGCCCTCTCTACTCCTGCTTCTCAAAATAATTTATTCTGCAGAAGATTGAGATACATGCATATGTCAGAGAGGTGGACCAGCCCAGAATCCCAGCTTCCTAAACTCACAGAGGAGTTTTTTGGGGCAAGTCTACTCTTACCCGCACAATGGAATGAATCTCAGATAAAATATAAACATTACATTACTCCCTTATAAATATTTTTAATGCAGTCCCACCTATTGATTCGTGAGAGCTTCAGGAGGGTTAAATACTGTTCTGTGCATTTACAAAGTACAGTGTTCCCATCTTAATAACCAAATCCGAGACCATGTCCATCCTAAACCAAAAGTCCTGGAGGGTTCTGGGCAACCTGCCTTGTGACTTGAGAGAGAAGTTACTATCAGAATACTATGATGCATAAAAAATACCCCATTGTAGAATCTCATTAAAAAGATGAAAATGGAGGGCAAATTTTGCTAAAGGAGGAGGACTCAAAGAACACATAGGCTTATATAGGAAAGGAAGCCAAAGACAAACTGGTTTTCTTCAGAGTTTTCTCCCTACCTTGTGTCCTAGATGGGCTACCTCCAGTGTCCTGAGGCCTATGGGATTGAAAATGTGCCCCCAGATTCGCTGTCTTCCAGAAAAGATAATGGGGGTTCCTCTCTCCTGCCTGACATCAGGCCTTTCTTAGGCCATTATCATGGGAAACAAAATAAATCCCTGGTAACAGAAACACTTAACTGTCACCCCCAACAAGTTAAATTGCTGAAACTACAACCACTTTTAGGTCCATTCTTAAGACCCAAAGAAACTGATGTTATCTCATGGGCTTGATTGTACATATATACAAAAAAGTAAAAGGGGGTGTAAAATTTTGTGCAGGGAAAAAAAACTAGCAGTAGGTGTATAGGTCAAGAAGATTGAAATTAAACAATTTAGGTAACTTGCTCAATAGCTGGCAGAACCAGGACTTATTTGGGCCATTGTTCTTTCTTTGTCACTTTTATGAATGTGCGTTCCAAACAGGCTCACTTGGGACTTAGTGTCTCAGTAAGCAAACAAGGCTTTAAAGAAAAAAAAAAAAGGAATCTTTTCTATTGACTCATTGCATGACCTTCAGTGAGTTACTTTCACATCACCTCTGTCACCTCCATTATAAACTAGAACTCATAATATTAATCAGTTTTCTCCCGGGGCTTTCTTAAGTCTTGAAAAGCTTTTTAAAATTAAAGTGCGGTAAGATCACTAAAAGTCTAATAGTCAGAACACATAACCTGAGCTTCGGCAGAATTCCTAGACCTTATGCTGACCAAAGCCAATCAACTAGATTTCAGAATGCACTCAAAGGTGACTGTTCAAAGGCAATAAATATAATAGTGGCAGAATGTGTGGGAATCAGAAGAAAAATAAGGAAAAAAATGCTCTGTGTTGATAAATATAATTAAATTAGTTAGATAATGTCTCTGGCTTACTCCTTGGTTACTGAATAGATTTCTAATCTAATGGCTCATTAACCATGTAATACCTAACATAGATCCTGAGTTCTTACCTCATAATTTTTCCATCATATGAAATACTTATTGTTTTTTATATTGCAGTTATGAGTACACTTACATGTCTCTGTTACACAAGAGCTCTCCTAAATGGTAAACATTATGACACTTTAATACTTACTTGCATAAACAACGCTTTTGTGAACTCCAGCAGAAACTAATGCAGGATTTCAGGCCCACAAAATAAATGTAGGTTAACAGGCATTTGCTATTTAGAGCACTTAAGCTAACTTTTCTTACCTGTATTATTTCTACCCCAAATTGCTAAATTTTATTGTTCCTCTAAAGTATACAGATAGTACTATTTCTATTGTGTACTAACAGAAATCAGAACAAGATTACTTCAGAAAATACTTCCTCTGGGAAGAACCCAGGCCCTCAGTTTGTCCTGCCCTTTAAATTCCTGTATCTCACACCCTGGCAGTACATGGACTTGTAACCCATCTCTGCAGCTGGTCAATCTACATGGGCCGGAAGTGACATCTGTGTCCTGCACTCAGAAGTCTTAGATTGGTGGGGTTGTGCCATCTCTAACTTGATTAAAAGTACACCTGTGACCAAACAGGTGACAAAACATGAGGCGAATACACAGAGACAGATGGATTAAGATTGTCGTAACTGTAAGTTTTACTCGATTATAATTTTCACAGGCTCCAGGTGATTTCTATTTTTTTATGGCTTCACTCATCTCAGGAAGTCCCAGTGGACCTTGAAACAGAAGAGAGATGCTTCCTGGTCTCTGTCTAGGCCAGTGTGCAGTGTGGGCACTTGAGAGAATTGTGCTATGAAAAAGCAATTCGATTCTTTAGTCTAGGGTGCCATTTAGAATACCTAAGCTACTGTGCTTCATCATAAAATTGACCTTTTTAATTTTTTATGTCAGAAATTTCCACTAAAAGTGTTAGCATAAAAAAAGTACAGCTTCAGGGAAAATATGAAAGGCATGAGAAGGAGTCGTGAATGGCTGTGCTACCCTGAAGAAAAGTAGAAATCGTCTCCACTTGGATATAATAAATAACATGTCATGAGTACCCTGTGCTTAATTTTTTAAATAATTGGTATCATTAAGTAACATAACAATGACACAGAAACACCAGATCTGTGTAAGAAGCAGGCGGGCAGTGTATCTTAGATTTACAGCCAACTTGCAATCGTGCAGGATAATTGCTTTACTCTCTAGAAAAGAGGTCTTTTCTCATTACTTTTGACTGTCATTTCTATGCTGTAATCATCTTAATGTGATAGTAATTTATGTACTGTATTTTTCAAAGCTGTATCAGATTTGCCATTTTAATTTCCCTGTCCAACTCCAATGTTTCAGCAGAAAAGAAAAAAAAATCAAGTCATTGTCAATAGAAAAAAGGAAGGGATGTTATTTAGGAGCAGAAGAATTGCCACAGAAGGCCGTCAGAGTCATCCATGCAGTTCACAGCTCTGTCACTGCTGGTAACAACACGGAATATTTTCTAGAATGGTGTAGGGAGAGGATAGGGTAACGGCTGAGAGTTGTTACCTAGGTTCCAGTCCTAGAAACTCCACTTTTTAGTAGGACATTGGGTAAATCTTTTTGTTTGTTTGTTTTTGTTTTTGTTTTTGCGGTACGTGGGCCTCTCACTGTTGTGACCTCTCCCGTTGCGGAGCACAGGCTCCGGACGCGCAGGCTCAGCAGCCATGGCTCACGGGCCCAGCCGCTCCGCGGCATGTGGGATCTTCCTGGACCGGGGCACGAACCCGCGTCCCCTGCATCGGCAGGCGGACTCTCAACCACTGCGCCACCAGGGAAGCCCTGGGTAAATCTTTTAACCTTTTGGTACTTCAGCTTCCCTGTCTGTAAAATGGGAGTGCGATCTAGTTGGTTGTTTTAATATATGGACCCCTAAGGTTAGTGGTTTCAAGCAACAATTTACTATCTCTCAGGGTTCTGTGTGTTGCTCGAGCCTCAGCCATGTGGTTCTGGCTTTAGGAGCTCCGTCAGATGATGGCTGGAGCTGCAGCTGGAGTCATTTGAACTGGGCATCCAAGATGGCTCATTCACATGGGTGGCAGCTACCACTGGGGGCTCAGCCTGGGGTGAGTCAGAGTGCCTACGCACCTACTCGTGACCTCTCCACGTACCTTGGACTTCTTCTAGCATGGAAGCTTACCTTGGAGGGCAAGAGTATTCCAGGAGGGTCCCTTCTCAGAGACCCAAGAGGAAGCTGCAAGGCTTTTATGACCTAGGCTTGGAAGTCCCAGATTCATGAGGTGAAGAATTAGACTCCCCATCCTGATGGAGGGAGTGGCAAATTACCTTGTAGAAGAGCATGTGGCCTGAGAGAGGTCACTGTAATCATATTTGGACAATAAGATCTGCCACAGCCTAACAATTATAGTATCTATCTCATAAGGTTTGAGGGAGGATTATATGAGTTAACAAAACTAGGCAAATATTTAGAACAGTGCCTGCCATATCTCGAGCCCTCCATAAATGTTGTATATTAATATTATCCTCCAGAACCTGGAATGTTTGGCATTGTGTCCTGATCTCTTTATCTTCCCTGCTATTTGTAACTATGATCTTTTTTTATTCAATATTTCAAAATTAACATTTTCAACCTGTACCTACTCTTACAGACAGAAGAAAAGAAACATTTACTGATGTTTCAGGCCTGGGTGAATATGTAATTATTCACTCTGAATTCTTCATAGTTTATGGGTTGTGGAATATTTCCTCCTAAGGAGCAGCTTTCTATACTGATACATGACATGAGTCATGAGTCAATACATGTCTTCTGTGCCCTTTTGCCCATACTCCGTTGCCTCTAGCTGTGAGGACTGCTCACGGCATGTGGAATCTCGGTTCTGTAATGGATCGATTCCAGTGGTGTATAAAGTCTCACACAGTGATGAAAAGATGATTATATTTTTAAAAATTAAAACAGCTCTCAGGACAAAGCATAGTATTTTTATCTTGAACTTCATATTGCTATTATAAGAACTCAATTTAATATGCAAAATCTTAGTCTTATAGTCAAAAATACAGTAAAAAATATAAACAATGTCGATAAAGTACAGCTTTATTGGTATTAGATCTAAAAACAAATAGAGGGAAAATTAAGTTTTCACTTCTTTTTCTTGCACCATGCTAATTAAGTAAGGTTTAGAATCTAGCAGAATTCTTTGCTCATAGCAAATACTAAAAGGACTATGTGTTTATAAAGATGACTCATTGATATATTTTCAATTTCACATTTTGATGACTTCCTACACACCTCATTACTAATGTTCAGAATAAGCTATTTTCACCCTTTAAGTGAGTGACTCTATAATTATTGTTCTACAGATGAACATTATGGGAATTAGATGAAAAATCAGGCAAACTCATGGAAGTCACAAGGGAAAATAACCCATGCATTAAGTATTTTAATAGGATCTCACCAATATGTGGGAAAGAACATTTAAAAATATCCTGCCCTCTGAATTGATTAGTATTACTTTTGTTCACTTAGAATCTCATTAATAAAAACCCAAGGTTTCTGAGTTACATCAGTAACTCTCTTCCAAAAGCAAGAGGTTCATCACAACTGAGAAATTAAATTATAGTCACAAGGTGGAGGACTTTATGTCCAAAACACAGTTCAGCCCCTATAAATGTCAGATAACTGACTAGGGCCTCAGTTTGCAAATGGTTAGCATGATACTCTTTTTTTTTTTTTAACCAGACTTCTTCAAAGAGGAACTAATAATTTAGGTAAATGACAGACGTCATCTCTGACCAAAGATGTGAAACTGTGCCTCCAAAACCATTACAAGTCAGCTCAGTGACATTTACCTAGAAGCTGGCTTATAGGAATTTAGAGTAAGTAATACATTAGATACCTGACAGAAACTAAACTAAGAGAAAAAAAAATGCACCTAAAAATATCTGGGTGCCCTAACACAGAAGCTCACTTCCCAACCTCAGACAACATATTAGGGTGCTTTCCTTGGAGTCCAAGGAAAAGAAATATACTAGATCAGGCTCTTCCTATAGAAATCAACTCTTTTCTGATATGTATCAATACATACTGAAATTAGAATGCTCTTTTAATAATGTTTTAGAATTTTGAAACTGTGAAGACCAAGTCTTGTAAAGCTTTCCAAACTAAGCTTATTGTAAATTATTTTATTTATTCATAGAGTACTGTAATTTAGAATTTTTAGCATAGAAAATAAAACCCTGGTTGATTAAACTAAGGATATATACATATACAAACCAGACCACATACTTATAAAAAAATCTGGGCTACAAGTTTGGAATTTTATTTGTTTTATAGTGTTTTATCTTTGTTTTCTTTGTTCATTTCTGTTGTGATACTACAACTATAAGAAAGGAAATTAAATTTTGTGATCTTATAAATTCTTTCTTAAGGACAGTTCACTGACTATGACTTCCTTTGTTTGAGCTGCTTAACCGCAAACATCTGTCCATATGGGTTTTATAGATATTGTTGAAGAATACTCAGGTTAGTTATGTATGGATTTATCTATGATTTGTTCTCTGTCTACTAAAAATCTGAGAAAACTTTATAAAAATCAAATAACACAACATAATACCATCAAAAAATAAATGGAAAAGCAACTAATTAAAGGAAACAGAGAAGTAAGTGGATGTAATTTGTTAACTGGAATCTATTACCTATAACATTAATGTAATAATAGTTTCTCAGGGGAAAAAGAAACATGACAATAAATGTAAACAAAATTTTCTTTTTCTAATCAATACTAACCTAGATTTACATATGGTGATTTTCTTTCTTTTTTTTTTTTTTAATGGTGATTTTCTTTGTGTCATTACCAAAGTTTGAATCTTTGTATTTTTCACATTAAGAATCTAGAAGCTTTTGGAATTGCTTTTGGCCATCACCAGTTCTGCCGTGAGGACCATTTAGTTTTATATATTTATCAGGATTATTGCATTACCTAATAAAACATATCTAAATAAAGACGTCACACCATTTTAGGATGCTTTGGGAATGAGTTTAGCTCTGTCCCTCCGTCCCAAATTGGGCTAGGGATTTGTACTCATACTGACCTCTGGAGCTAAAGTGAGCCCACACAGGACAGCTCTGGAGATTCAAAGACCTTGGACATGGCTATACAGTTCAATCTGTTTGTATGTTTAAAACATTCCAGCTCAGAGAATAGTTTAAAATTGGGTTACATTTAACTGACAGATACAAATACATGCAAGTACTGCTATATATATATAGGTATATATACCTATATACCAAATATACGTGATGAAAATGCCATGAAATATCAAATTCAGACACACAAAGCATTCTGAACTGCTTTAGAATCCTTTCTGAATATTTAATATTTATTTTCTGTATGGAAAAACAAAAAATATATTTTGAATTTTATGAAAATATTCACCTTGTAAATCATAGATATGAAAGTTCAAATTTTTGGAGTGTGACATATTTGCACTTAAATATATAAGAATGAACAACAAAAGGACCATTTCTGTTGACTTGAATGATTAGTAAGCATTGTGAATTGTCTTCATGAATCTCATATGTGGCTAACATGAAGAGCCAGCAAATTCCTGCCAACATTGTTTTCATTTTCTTTCACAGTGGGACTTCTTTAGACACATTACAGAATTTAAGTGTCAGAAAAAGGCAGTTTGTAGCCAAGAAAATGTATAGAAGGAGTAAGAAATAGACTCATGATCCTTTCTGACTTCCATATTCATCAAACTCCCAGTTCACCTGCCTTGATGCTAGTACTGTCCTTTTCCTGTTAAATCAGCAATGCTTATTAGCTTTCTGGGAGCAGCAAAAGGTAAAATTTCAACAGCTAAGCTGACACACAAATGCTCTGACATTGGTCAACATATCTCTGTACCCCAAAGACAATCAGAATCTCTTTAGTCATTAAAAATGCAAACACGGCATTGAAAATATAGTGAGATTATTTCAATGCCATGTGGGTAATTTTCCAAATCGAATATATTCCTTAAATGTACGGTTTCATAAAGTTAAATTTGGCTTACTGGTTTACTCACATGATAACATTTTTATTTAAAAATGAATTAAAAATAAGCTCTGTGGGTTAGAAGTTATCTTGAGCTCACGTGCTGAATAGGGTAAACGTTGCATGCAAGAAAAGGGCATTACTTCTTGTTTCCATCATTCTACTGGGGGTACTTAAATTCAGATTCAGCCAGTGCTATGTCTGTCAGGAAAGTCATAAGCCTTTCACAAACGTATTGTCATGAAAAGACAAAAACTGCTTTCTGGAACAAACCAATGATCCTTCAAGACTGTGGGAACCTTCAAAGGTAGGTATAACTCTCCAAAGTGAACAACTGAAAAAAGGAAAATTTCTGTATGGGAAAATTTCTTCCAGACTTCAAAGAATCAGCATAATTTTTGAACCATGAGCACTGATTATTCCTTATCCTCCTTTCCTTTCTTGGGCAACTTTGGAAGTTGTTTGCCTATTATGGCTCTAGATAGCAGAAAATTCTATTTTGTTAAGTTATTTAACCCACACATTTCTTTGATTTTCATGTGGTGTTTCAATAACTACATTAATTCATGCATTTGACTGTACCTTAACCTGTGGTGCTATAAGCAAGAGAAAAATAAAAAACACTAGAAGATTATACATTTCTAAAACCCTATACCAGCTCTGACATGTCTGTTAGGAGATAAGCTATCTTGCCAGAATACAAATGTGAGACATAATTGAGAACCTGCCAAGAAGTATAAAATTTACTAACAAACATTTACTTCTGATAGTTTGTGGGTAAGTCTGGAGTATGCCAAAACAGATCTGGATATATGTTTAGTAAATTCAGTGTCATATAGGAAAGAAAAAGACTTTGGAGCCCATAAGTGCAATTTTTATCTCTACCATTTGAAAGTAGAATCTCTGGACAAAAAAAAAAAAAAAAAAGGGAGAGAAACAAAGAACTGACATATATATATATGTGTGTGTGTATGTATATATATATATATACATATATATATATACACATATATATATACACATATATATATATATATGGTGCTGGTGAACAGTATATTTGTTTTTCTGGACCATGATTGCAGGTAGCAAAATGGGAGTTCCTGGAAAATATTTGTGTAGATTGTAAGGTTGTCCCAAAGGAATATTGTGAGATGATGCTCACTAAAGCATTGAAGGGAATTTGAGAGAGAAAAATTCACCACCTCCCTAAAGTAAAACCAATAAGAAATATGTCAGAGATTGAAGCATAAAAATTAATATATTCATTCAAACATTTATTGAACTAATTCTATATAATGGACACTGTGTTAGCAACTTCCTAGAAAAACATTAGAAAAAAATGAGAGAAGAAAGAAGAAATAAAGAGCATTGGTCACAAATGTTGTGACTACCATATCTATATTCCAATTCACAGATTTTAAATAAACAATGTAAGTTGAAATTTAAACACAGGATTACAAGTATAATCCCATGGGTACCCACAACTGACCAGAATGGTTTTTGGCTAGTGAATAGCAATGGAAAGCTAATTTGGTCCCCCAAAAAAGCAGAGTGAAGAAGAAGAGTGTATATTACCAATATATAATGATAAGGGGAGACCATAATGATCTTACTGTGGGAGAATAATGGACGCCATTCAATTGGGAACACAAGACGAGAGTGAGAACAAAAGAAAGACTGAGAAATAAGTGACCCCACAATCCTGGTTAGATGGTTAGATTCTCCTAATACCAGTTATGAGACAAAATATCTTAATTCTGACAGACTTCCATATTAGGACAGCTACTATGGCTTATATCCTGATAGAATCAGAGCATCTAAGAAATTCTTTATTATCTTCCTGATGATTTTGCCTCTCCACAGAAAGAGTAAGCAACAGGAGTGTTATCTGCACTTAATTCTGACCACCCAAGAAGAACCAATTAACAGCAAAATGGAAGCATGGCAAATCTCTGCAAATGTGATGATATTATCTTAATGTTTGTAACAGCCATGGAAAGAAATGCTTGATTTAGTCACAAATATGTCCTCTACTCTTAAAAAATGTTTCTGCTAAAAGACAGAGCAGAGACAATGGCCAAAATCTCTCAAACAAATACTGCTCAGAAAGAAACTGGATGCGCCCCAGAACAAAACCCTGACCATACAAAACCGAATTTGATAATAGTAGGAAGAGTTAACTTAGAAGATGAATGAATCTGGATGCAGAGCATTCTCTATGAGCTCTCACTGAAAGCAGTACATATACAAGATTGGAAGTACTTTAGTTATTATTAAGTACAGCAAGTGAAGACTTTTAAAAATGAATAGTAAAAATGATTTTTAGTATGTTTAGAATAAGATACAAATAAGAGAGGAATAATCTGCTGTGAAGATCGTTGACCAAATGGTAGCAGATGACATAGAAAATGCAGAAATTCCCAGCTGCATTCTTGTTCGTATCTTATTTGTCACGGACTGATATGAGGAGAGAGGATGTTAGTAAGAGAGAATTAAACCCTAAGTGGAGAACAGAATACCTAGAAACTCTACATGGATTCAAGTCTCTTGCTTAGTAAAAAATTGCATCCCGGGGTATTGGAAAAGTTTGTGAATAAGATTGCTGAGATACTATCAGTAACTTCGGGGGAACTACAAAGATGTAGGCACTGGACAACTAGAAACAGGTAAATTATGTACTGATTTTCAAAAGCTATATAAAGATTTCTCAAGGAAAATAAAAAAGGACAAATAAGCTTTAGAGTCACAGTAAAGTTATAAGATGTACTATTAAACCTAAAATTTTGAATACCTAATGGAGATCGCAATGACTAAGGCTCAAAATAGGAGGGCTGGAAAATAGTTGATGGAAATAACTTAACTAAGCAGGTATTATGTGTAAGAAAAAAGTCAAAAATAGCATTAAAAACTGTGAGGCAAAGGAAGAAAGCTCAGAAAGAATGCGGACTCACTAAATTAAGGTACCTGCAGATTCCTTCCACGTGTACTGTTGACGGCCATTTGGTCTTTAGAGAGATTAAGGATGATGACCAATGATGGCCACTACAGCAATGATGATGATGATCATGATGGTGATAGGGCCACTGATCCATGAGCTCCTGAGGGCAGGGGCCATTTTTGTTTTGTTCATTGCTGTGGTCCAGCACCTAGTACTTAGTGGGACATCAATACGTTTTAATTTAATTGAACAATAGCTAATAATAACTCAAGAATTGTCTAAACAGTGAAATAATGCTTTATGTCACTTCATCATCACAACAAGCCCTTAAGATCTAGGAAATACTATTACCGCTATTTGACAGATAAGAAAAAGAGGCTTAGGCGTGTCCTTAACCAAGGTCACCCCTAATAAGTGGGGAAGTTCTAATTCAAATTCAAGGCTGTCTGATTAAAAGGCTTAAGCTCTTAACCACTGTTGTTATATCTTATACACTACTGAGCAATATTCCATCCTGACTGAAGCCTTATTCTAAGGCAGCTGAGATAGTTTGTTTGTTTGTTTTTTTTTGCTCTATGAAAGTCCTGAGGAAAAGGGTAAATGGCAGGAAATCCAGGCAGAGGTATTGGAAGATATGGAAATTCTAGAGAACAAAATGAATAAACTGACAAGGTCAAAAAAATTCAGACTCAAGGAGCTGGATGCAGGAATAAGGACTAGTGGAAGCAGGTAGAAAACTGTCAATATAAATGAGTGGCCAAAGAGCATCGAGGCACTCCATGTGGCTACCACAACTGCATGGCACCAGATCTTCATTTGACCCTAGCATTTTACCTAGGACATAATGAGTTCCCAACGGAAAAAAAATAAAGTTAAATTAAATTCAACCAAATTAAATTAATAAGGTGGCTGAACTTATTACAAGGAGGTTTTTTTACACCTTGTTTTATTTTAAGAAGCTCTACTTGTTAAACAGAATAGCATTACATCTAACTTGAGAGATCAGGTTTCATTATGGTAGGTAGTAAAAAAGAGGCTTAGATCTTAAGTTATAGTGTTTCTTGTCTTAGTTATATTTTTAAAATACTTCTCTCTGCTTTATATAAAGAAATAGTAGAGACAGGAGAAAAAAAACAATATGATACATGACAGAGTGAACATTTAAAATAATAACAATAGTGCACATTTTATGCAGTGATTCCTATGTATCAAGCACTCCAAAGAAACACCTTATAAAGCTCATTTAATCCTCACAGCAATCCTCTGATATAGGTGTTATTGTGATCCCTATTATATAGATAAGGAAATTGAGCCTCAGCAAGATTTAATTCCTTATATCTGGTCATGGCTATTAAGTAGAGGAGCAAACTTTCAAATCCAGAAAACTCTTTCTCTTAATCACCATAATAAACTGGCATTAAGCTTTGTCCCCTCCTAAGAAAGCCTGTAAGGATAGCCTCAAATAGAGTATGGGATAGGATGTATATGGTTTAGCAGAAATCATTAGAAAATGCTTCACAGATTTTTAGTTGGCAACCAGCCCAATAGGAGTTAACAATGTGCTGAAGGTTCCAAATAAAGACAAAACAGACTTAAGTTGCATTAATTTCAGAATTTCAAACAATGGAGGTGGTTAGAACTCATACTTCCACATTTGGAGTATTGTGGTCATTTCTTTTTTTTTTCTTTTTCGTGCCAGGTATATGGATGGATGGATATTAAATATTCTTCATTGCTAGGCTTTACAACAACCCAAAGAGGTAGACAGTATATATTTTACAGATGAGAAAACAGAGGTTTCAAAAGATTAAAGACTGTTTATCTGAATATCATGTGCTAGGTGAAAGTTTAGGAAATGGAAATGCATCTAAAAGATGGAGACACAGAAGAGATTTTAGAGCCATCATACATGAAAAATCACATTCTTGAACCGAATAAACTCAAGAGGTTAGGATGGCTGTCTTCAAATATTAGAAAGGCTGTCACATGGAAGAGGTGTAAGGTTCACTCTGTGTAGTTCCAGGGCTAGGAGTCAAAATTTTACTCTGAATAAAAAGTAATTCTGGGCTATTGTAAATAGAGCTGCAATGAACATTTTGGTACTAAGTGTCCATCATCGGATGAATGGATAAAGAAGATGTGGCACATATATACAATGGAATATTACTCAGCCATAAAAAGAGACGAAATTGAGCTATTTGTAATGAGGTGGATAGACCTAGAGTCTGTCATACAGAGTGAAGTAAGTCAGAAAGAGAGAGACAAATACCGTATGCTAACACATATATATGGAATTTAAGAAAAAAAAAATGTCATGAAAAACCTAGGGGTGAAACAAGAATAAAGACACAGACTTACTAGAGAATGGACTTGAGGCTATGGGGAGGGGGAAGGGTAAACGGTGACAAAGCGATAAAGAGGCATGGACATATATACACTACCAAACGTAAGGTAGATAGCTAGTGGGAAGCAGCCGCATAGCACAGGGAGATCAGCTTGGTGCTTTGTGACCGCCTGGAGGGGTGGGATAGGGAGGGTGGGAGGGAGGGAGACGCAAGCGGGAAGAGATATGGGAACATATGTATATATATAACTGATTCATTTTGTTGTGAAGCTGAAACTAACATACCATTGTAAAGCAATTATACTCCAATAAAGATGTTTAAAAAAAAAAAAAAAGTAATTCTGATAATCAAAACCATTCCAAAATATAATGCAAGTGAACCCTCCATCAATGTAGAAATTCAAGGAAAAGTTGTCTGGTCATCTGTCAGAGATGCTATAAGGAGAATGAGTAAGTGACCTTGAGTAGTTTATATCTCCAAGAAGCCTTTTTGCTCAGTTAGCAACTTTAAAATTGGCTTGAACAAGGTCTAGCTGTTCCTGAGGCCCAGCTGCACTGTCCTCAAGACAGTCTCTTGAATAAGTCCTTTTTGTCAATGTAATTTCTTCCCCTGAAGAATGTATACCTGACACTGACATGTTGTTTCCAGCCCTTTCAAATGTCTGCTTTGTGAATCCCTCTTATTGCTGTGGTGGTTCTAACTTCAAGAGATTGAGGTGTAACCTATATAACTACTGAAACTGAGGGATCTAAATTAAGCGAAAGCCTTTTGGCTTCCTTTAAAAAACAGACCAGAGTTATGAATAGAGCCATAAGACAGTCATGAGTTATTCAACCAGAGGTAGCTATTTGATTGATAAATCAATTTGTAGGAATATATTAAATGATTAATGAATCTGTCATATCAACTAGGACATTTGCTAATTGTTTTCAAGGTTCCAATAAACGTAATGGCAATTAATTGCACCTGCTATAATCCACTTCATGCTTGGAGCTGACGTGCAAGTTTAACGTTCATTTTTCACTGGTGAAAAGACTTTTGTCTATTCTGCAGCTTTCTCCACACCTGCCTGATATAGGAAAACAATATTTGTGTTAGGCAGACTCCTGCTTATTAATGGCTATAAATTTAAAGGCCTTGCAATTCTCCCTACAAACAAAGGTGAGAAGAAGTTTTGCAAGCCACCCAAGAAAGAAAGTGGTGTACTTACAAATCTAATTTTCATCTGAGTATAGAATATTGTGGTTCCCTGAGGCAGGCCTTGATATCACAAAAGCCATTTCTGGCAGATTGGAAGGATTATTCCCTTCTGGGTTTCCAGCATCTGACAGGAGAGCAGAGTGAAGGTCCTCCTCTCAGGGGGCTGGCAGCTTCATGAAGCAGATGGGACCTGACAGGTTATTTCCAAGAAATGGAGGCTCCGAAGTAGGAAGCAGGTATGCCTGACTGAGTAATGGGAGGCTCCTCATTTAAGCAGGGAGAGCCAGAACCCAGTAGTGGCAGGAGACATTTATTCATGTCAGAGGAGCGTTGCCAGCCATCCATCCCAGGAGCCTTGACAAAACAGAACGGTTCAGAGTGCTGAGTGTCCAGGATGCAGAATTCATTAGGCAGTTTAACCCTGTTAATGCCATCCACTTCCTGCAAATGCCGTGAAAAAGTGGATTTCATTCCGGTATGCCCTGTGCTCTTCACCACTGGAGCCATTTTCCATTTTCTTTTCTCCTTACCAGGTCACACTTGCTACTTTCCCTAATTTTAAGCTTTTAAGAGTGAGAATCAGCTGTAGAGTCTCTCCACGCGCCAGAACAAGGTGCCACAGGCTTGGGGCGGGGTAGAGGGCTGGGGGGAGTCACCTGGCTGGCCGTCCCAAACATAGATGCCTGCCCACCTCTTTGAGGAAGGGGGTGGGGCAGGAGATGAAAGGTCGAAGGGCGGCTTCACCACCTCGTTGCCCACTCTCCCTCCGTCCTGCTGTCTTCACATCCCCTCCCCCTTCCCTCCCCTGTGCTGCCAGAGCTGGAGGGTCCCTCTTCAGCCGTGATCAGCTTCTACTGCCATGACCCCCGCTTCCCCCACAACAATTACTCTGTAGGCAAATCTAGGAAGTATCCAAAAAGAGGCCTTAAATGTGCCTCTTCCTAAATCAGGCCATTTTGACACCATGGTGGCTATGGTCCCACCCAAGGCAGCCGGCGGTATGACCAGGTAAGAGCCATTGAGCAGCACCTGTTGAGAGAATCGAGTCACAACGCATATTCCTAGTGGCCTATACGGGCTACAGCCCGTCCCCATCAATCCCTGCCCCTTGTCACTGCTTCCAGCAAACTTCACAAAGCTGCCACCTGGCTTCCTTCCCTTTCTCTCTTCTGCATTCCACACCACTCCCCCACCAACATACATGAACCAAAGGCAAAATATAACATCTAGATTCTGGCTAAATCTGTTGTTCTAGCGCTACATATTTGGCTAGGTTAAGGAAATACAGTTGTTAAAGGAGATGTGCCCTAAAACAATTCCACTATAGACTTTTTCCCCCAAAAATAAGAGCAATGTCTACAAGTAGGTCCCTTGTTTGAACTATTCCTTGGTATTTTCCTATCAGCTTGATAAAGTTTCTCTTTGTTCCCTCTTTTCATGGCAATAGGCTCTGAAACCAGGGATCTGAGGTCTATTGGCAAAAAAAGGTTATGTTTTTAAAACACAAATATAGAGGTAACATTAAAATGCTAAAAGAATGTAGAGACCTGTATAATTAACATTTCATCTTGCTTTGCAACCAGAGTTCAAGGTCCAGGACATAGTATAAGTAACAGACATTATTTTGACTTCTGCTCATATCTGCTGTACCCACCATACACAGGAATGATAGAGTAGTTTCCACCTTTGGGTTCCTATACAACCATTTTTATACTATGCCCTACGGTAGGGAAGCTGGGGGGAGCTTTCCGAATGGGCAAAGCAAGAGACACCTGGGTCCAAGCTGTGGCATGAGGAGCAGTAAAAATGCCGAGTCTGAGAATATCTGTTGGGAACTTAGACTAATGAGATGGATCCTTAGGAAACATGCCCTGCCCCACTTCAGTCTAAACACAACAGCATGGTGCTCCTTCTAAAACATGAGTTTTATCACATCGCTCCTTTCCTTGAAAGTCTGCAGTGGCTCCCCAATGTCATTTAGCTACAGCCAGAGCCAAATTCAGTATAGTGTCTACATTGCCTTCATCATCTGGTCTTGTTACCTCCTTGACCACTTCTCCATGAATACACCGAGAACACTCCGGTCTTCAGACTTAGCCTGGGCTCTTCCCAGAAATTCCTAGAGTTCTGCCTAGAACTTTCTCCCCCTGATTATCACCCATGGCTTTCTCCCTCACCTCTTGCTTTCTTTTTCTCCATAGCACTTGTACCATCTAACATACTATATATTTTGCTCGTTTATCTGATGGTCATCTTCTCTGCTATGTGATAAACTCCATGACAGCAGGGAGTTTTGGTTGTTTTTATTCTCTGCTATATTCCCAGCACCTGAAAGAGTGCCTGCCACATAGTAGGCCTTCAACAAATGTTTTTTGAGTGAGTGAATGAATGGGTGGATGCCATCATATATGTGTGAGTGTATCTAAAGAAGTGTTGTTTTATAAAATTGCAGTGCAAGACAACATCCTAATTAAAAAGAACGGTCTAGAACTATTGTATACACATCTAGTTTTGAGCCCTGCTCTATCACTTTCTCATTGTTTAATTTCCTCACATTCAATTAAAATAGGATAAAAAAAATTTGCAGCTTTTCTTAGAATTTTTGATAGATTATGAAAATCATTTTATAAATTGTAGTGCTAGTAAATGTTCATTAGCCTTCATTGATGTCACCTTATATAACAATACATTTTCCCAGTGTTTAAGGAAATTATTGAGAGCCAATAAATACATGTAATATATCAAATGAATTGCACAGCAATTACTCAAAATAATTTGAAATTCTTCTTTTGGAGAAGCCAGATAGATATTGACTTTTGAACCCCAGTGGGATTACTCAATGCCCCATGTTATTACTGGTCATATTCATTTGCTTTTGTCATATCTCAAAAATAAAATTCAGCCCCAAAGAATTAGTTATTGCCACTATTCAAGAGAAAGTATCAAAACCTTCTAAAACAACTCCAGAGTGACAATAACAATCATTGTAATAAAAATAAGCATTTAAGTCAATAAACATATTTAGAGCATAGAGATCCACCCTTGGTAACTACTTTGAAAGGAATAATACTAATTCAGCCACATCATTTTAAAAAGTATATCTCTCTCACCAAGATGACTGGAATTCTACCGTTAAAAGCCTATATTGGGGACTTCCCTGGTGGCACAGTGGTTAAGAATCCGCCTGCCAATGCAGGGGACACGGGTTCAATCCCTGGCCCAGGAAGATCCCACATGCCGCAGAGCAACTAAGCCCATGCGCCACAACTACTGAGCCTGCACTCTAGAGCCCGCGAGCCACAACTACTGAGCCCATGTGCCACAACACTGAAGCCCACGCACATAGAGCCCATGCTCCGCAACAAGAGAAGCCACGACAATAAGAAGTCCGCGCACCGCAATGAAGAGCAGCCCCCGCAGGCCCCAACTAGAGAAAGCCCGCGCACCAGCAACGAAGACACAACAAAGCCAAAAAAAATTTTTTTTAATAATTAAATAAATTTTAAAAAGCCTATATTTATGCATTAATTGTGTGTTCTCGGATTCATAAGCATCCATTAGCACACTCCTATTCTGGCCGTTAGTGGAGCACACTCTCTGCCTGCTCTCCTGGAGGAGAGCCAACCTGGGATTTTTTCTGTAAAATGAAAGAGTAAAGGGGAATGAGGAGGGATGCTGATTGTTCAGAATTCTAGGTGAGGTGTGATTTCCAGGCATATTCACAAATGATCTCGGAGTTACATAATTTTATTTCTGAGGACACATCCACCTAATATTGTAAAATGAAGAAAAAGCATGGGATCATTGTGACATTCAATAACCAAATTATTTTTAACAACTTATCAAGACATAATTCATATACCAGGAAATTCATCCATTTCAAGTGTACAGTTCAGCGACTTTTGGTATAATCACAGTTGTGCAACCGTAACAATAATCTAAGTTTAGAACATTGCTATCATTCCAAATAGAGACCTGTGCCCAGTAGCAGTGCCCTTCCCAGCCTCCCACAGTCCCTGGAAACCATAAATCTGCATCCTATCTCTATAGATTTGCCTATTCTGGATATTTGACCTAAGTGTAATCATACAATATGTGGTCTTTTGTGACTTATTCTTCTTAGCATAAAGTTTTCAAGGTTCATCCATGTTGTAGCATGCATCTTTACTTCATTTTTATTGTCAAATATGTTCCATTGTAGAATGTGCCACATTTCATTTATTCATTCATCAGTTGATGGACATTTGGGCAGTCCTACTTTTTGATTACTATGAATACTGCAGCTATGAACTTTTGTGTATACTTTTTGCTCACTGTCTTTTAATATATCAAGTACTTTGAGAAAATTCATAAACTTTGCAACTATACCATCTATCACTCAAACTCCAATTTGCTGTATGATTCTGCACGTGTGTTTAATTTCTCTGAGCCTCTGTTTCCTCATCTGCAACTTATCCTAGCAGAAAATAAGTGCTCAAAAGTGAAGGTTATGCAAGAAACTCAAAAAAGTTCCAAACATTTTATCCTGCCAGTCTTCACAACTACCTTTACAAGGCGGCTCGTTGGGCAGTGCTCTCTCTCTGAGTCAATTTAAATAATCTAAATTTTGCAGGTAAAATTTAAAGAATAAAAAATAATAAGCTGCAATCGATAGTATTTGTTAATAGAGTAAAAATTCAATTGAACATGCCATTTTTGATGAGCAATAATGACTGACTTGTAAAGAAGATTTAAATAATACTTATGAGTTTAAATGTAATTTTATTGTTTTGTGTGTGTGCTAATTTATCAGTATAGAAGGAAAAAGGAGAAATAGTAGTACGCTTTATCATCCTTCATTAGTCAAATAGACTTTTTTCAATAGCATTCTTAGGATAAATTGCTAATATCCATTTTGTGTCAAAATCAATTTTTATGTAATAGTCTTGGTTTCAACCTATTCCATAAAACTGGAATTTACTATATTCAAGTGCTGACAATGGTTCAAACTTTAATAGGAGACTATATGGAAAGTATTTCTCTTTCTTTTTCTGACTATGGTACATTAAGTCTCCAGAGGGGGCAAATGTTTAGCAACACATTACTTATCACTATGTGACTGTATTAGAATCTAACTCAGAAATGTCTTTTGCAATCAGCAATGACTTCTTCCTGAATTGCTCCTACCAGGCAGTCATTAGCAAATTCTGTACCTTTCAAGACAATCTATAGACAAATAGTTTTCTTTATTTATGATCTGCCTTACTAAGATAAAATCAGCCCAAGAGGACATCATCACGTTTTTTCTCTTTTGTATCCTAAAGAGCTTTCTCTTCTTAGAAAGTAAACACCACAGTTGACCTATAAACCAGATATTTCTGTTCATTAAACCTATCCAGCTAATCAAGAGAAACAGGGAAGTTTTTGTGCAGTGGCATACTATTAATGTTAGGACTTATTCCTTCTCATTCACATTGTAATGGAATTTTTCCCCTATGGTTCATTCATCACTTTAAAAAATTAAGCCAATTTAGAAATATAATTTGAATGCATAATTGAATTTGTCAGTCGATCTTAGCCTTTACGAGTTAATCAAATAACAGGGACTTAAGGAAGTTTCCCACACACACTCTCTCATTTATGGGCAGCCAATCATCTCCTAAATAGAATGTCGTGTTCTTTCAGGACTTTTTGCTGATTAGATCCTCATTTTTATTTTAGAGGACTGAATCATTTTTTTCCTGGCAATCAAAATTCTTGCTATCAGTCAAACTGAAAGGAAGAAAATGGCATAATTTTAGCTAAAATATTAGAAATGACAAATAAGTGAAATAAGTTAACTGGAGTGGAAAAGAAATGTGTAATTAAGCAGCACAAGGACCATATGTCAGAGTCTTCTATAGTAACAGATGGGTGGAGAGTTTAGACTTTTTGCAAAGACCAATGTAGCTGTCAGGAAATTTTAGTCCTCTTGATGATTCATAGGACTTGTTGGGGATTTATCACCTCAACCAACAACTGACAAGTTAGTTGTTGCTGTTGTTTTCCATTAAATATAGGAGGGTAGATCAGTTAACTGTAAGCTATGGCAAATTAAGTGGAACAAATTATAATGGGAAAAAGATACATGCATGGTTTAAATAATTTAAATATGTGCAAAAAGAGGCTTATTTGGAATCTTAAAATTTCTAAATTGCTACCTTTCAAATACTACTCAGCCCTGTGTCAAGCATATTTTGAAGTTTTTAGTGGAAATATGTGCCGCTCTGAAAATAGCATCTATTTCCCAGTGTTCCATTGGTGCTCTAGGCATAGAATACTCTTTAGATTTTCTCTAAACACCTGGGAGGCAGGCCATTCAGATTAAAAATGGATGTTTTAGTCCTGCTTTGTGTTGGCAGAGAAGCACCTCAGCACGAGGTGACCTCACCTCCCTAGAGCCCAGAGCAGCCCAGAGCTAGGCTGTTCCATTTGGAGAAAGGAATGCCAGGATCTGTAAGCTTCAGTACTAGACTATTTCTAAGCTCTGGAAGAGACAGAATTAAATCTAGGTCCCAATATTGGAATTTGCATTCTCTATCTTCAACAGTGCAATAGGATTGCCAAGATTAGAATGTTAAGAAGTATTAGTCGCCATTTTGTTCAAAGAATCAATATAATCAACTCATTTTATGAGTAGGAGTGTGCAGTGCAAGATCAATGAAGTGAACTTCCTTCTCCATTTGGCATTTCTGAAACTGATGATAAAATATTCAGCATTTCGATGCTAGCACAGTTCCAGTCGGATAAGTAGGATTTTATGATACCTACCCACTTTCCTTATGTCTTGGAATTATGGAAAGTTAGAGTCCCTCAGACATTTTACCTTATTCATTCTCTGATGCAAAGTATACATGGAAAGATTAAGAGTATTGCAAACCTACTAGGTGCCAAGTTTTATTTGTGAATTACAAATGTATTTTACATATGTTAAATTATATTTAATTCCCTTGCATTATCAACATTTCTCCCTTCATTGAGTCCTTTCCTTCAGTTTATTCTTTTTCAAGACACTTCCATTTAAAAAAGGAATCTTTTTATATTTGTTCTCCTTCAAACTGCTGTCCATCTCCACTTTCCCTTCACAGCCAACACAAAAGAAAATGTACCATCTTAACCGCTTTTATGTGTATACTTTAGTAGTGCCAAGTACATTCACATCATTGTGCAACCAATCTCCAGAACTCTTTTAATCTGTAAAACTGAAACTCTATACCCAATAAACAACAACTCCCCATTCCTCTGCCAACCAGATCCTGGCAACCACCATTCTACTTTCTGTCTCTATGAATTTGACTACTTTAGGTTGCTCAAATCAGTGGGATCATATAGTATTTTTCCATTTGTGTGGCTTGTTTTACTTAGCATAACGTCCTCAAGGCTCATCTAAGTTGTAGCATGTGTCAGAATTCCCTTTCTTTTTAAGACTGAATAATATTTCATTGTACGTATACACCACAGTTTGTGTATCCATTCATCCATTTCATGGTCAATAGATACTGGAGTTGCTTCCACCTTTTGGCTACTGTGAATAATGCTACTATGAACCCAGGTGTACAGATATCTCTTTAAGACTCTACTTTCAATTCTTTTGAATATATACCCAAAAGAGGAATTGCCGGATCATATGGTTAATTCTATTTTTAATTTTTTAGGTAACCACCATACTGTTTCCCAAACATTTTACATTCCCATCAACAGTGCACCAGGGTTCCAATTTCTCCACATCTTCATCAACACTTGTTATTTTCTTTCTTTCTTTTTTTTATAGTAGCCATCCTAATAGGTGTGAAGCAGCATTTTTAAACCTGAAATTTTAGACAGTCTTTCAAAATGTGGTTTGCAAATGACATACATTAGAATCACTTCGTCAACGAATTGGAAACATTCAGATTCCTGAATCAAATATCTGGAAACTGGGCTTGAGCAATAGTTTAACAAGTTCCTCAGATGATTCTTTTGAGGACTTTGACATACAACCCACTATATTGGATGGATGTGATGTGAAAGCACCTCAAAGTAAGAAAGAAAACACCTAGTCAATCCTATAGATACTGTGTAGAATAGAATACTTGCTATAAAAACTCTCACTTTTAATCTGGATAAGTTAAGATTACATAGAAACAACTAATAATTTTGCAAATACAACTAAGTCCTTGAGTCACATGGTGCTGAATATTACTGTTATCATCACTGAATTGATGGAAAACTACAAGCACTTTCATTGTGTTCATTTGATGTGTGTGTGGTGTGGTGTGTGTGTGTATATGTGTGTGACATATATAATGATCTCTGACTTGCTGCACTGGCAAATATTTTTATTTTTATCCATTTCCCTTCTTTTGAGCAGTAAAAGTCAGGGTTGAAATTTCAGTTTTTTTACGATTATTTGAGTTGTTCACACTGACTACTGTGCTAGGCACTGTTTATTTTCTACAAACAGAGTAGACAGTGCCTTAGACCTTAGCTATCTGGGAAGGTACTTGTTTATTATGAGAGAAGACTTTAGGGACTACAATGAAATTGTGTCCAAAATGACAGCAGGTAGGAACATGGGCTGAGCAGGAATAAAATCAGTTTTCACTGTAAGTGAAAAATAAGTTAAAACTGCTTAATGTCAAGATTTGAATTAAGAAGCTTTAGTTTATGCCAAAGAATTTTTAAAACTTAAACTACTTGTACTGATTTTGCATCAGCAAAATTACACTTGTAAAATCATATATAAGCAGACCCTTCACTTCCAAAACACTGGGCACCTTTCCAGACCTTGTCTTCAGATTTATTTTGTTTCTATAGTTCTATGCTGGTACTTTTGTGCTTCTGAAACCCTGTCTGCTTTCACCAATTAATAAAAATGTTATGGGTTTTGATTTGCATCACTGCAGCATATGAACTAAATTACTTTTCATCTGCAGGTTTAAAGCAGAATAAAACTCTTCGTGATAAAGTTTCATACTGTTCAGATAAGAGTCACTGAACCATGGAATCCAATGAGCCAACACCAAGGCAGCCAGGAAGAGTGGCTGCCTTTTGTTCCAGTTTATACCATTCCAGCTAAACAGTCTGCTGTTCTAGGAGGTTTTAAATGCTAAGCCCCTGTGTGGCTTTTAGAAATTGATGAATAATTTTCTGATCAAAGCAACCACTGAGCTAAACCAGAGCACAGCACAGGAAGGCACCACAACTTGTGCGTCATGGCTTAACGATGCAGTTGCCAATTCAGTGCGGTAAACTGTGCTCTCAGAAGTACTTAAAGAACAGATATTAGAAATGAGGATATCTTTACTAAAATATAATTCACATTCTCCATTCAGTGCCTTCACCCAAAGGTAAAATCAAAGTTATTTTTCCTTCTACAGGGTGTCCTTGCTTTTCTTCAATGCTTCTTCCCTTTGCTCTAGGTCAGTTTTATTTAGATAACAATTGCAACATCATTACAAAGATAGGAAGTAGTTCATTAATAAGGTAAGAAATAAGGATAGGGATTATGTTTTACTTATATGCATACCTCTCAGTGTTTAACACAGTTTGTTGCACATAATAAAGAATAAAACTCTAAATGCATGAATTAATTAAGCTGAGTTCATTGGGTTAGTTTTGCCTAGGTTTAAATAGTCCCCTTTGGTCCATAAATCCCTCCAAACACCTTAGCCTTAGCTTTCTTGTTCTTCTGGATAATCTACCCTAAATTCCTCCCATCCCCAGGTTGAGTTTCTCCCTTTTAATAACTATTTTCTTCTCTTAGGGTAAGGCGTCTCTTATAAAACTGAAATGACTTTTGGTGTAACTCTCTCACAAACTCTGCTACAATCTGCCTGAAGTCTACTAGGAATTCTGTCTTCTCCTTTTCTTCTCTCTATAGCTTTTGACTTAGACCCACTTTCTGGTACATGCATTTTTCCCAATGAGCCAGTAGCTACCTTGAATTACCCAGAGCGCCCTCCCATCACCACTACCACAAAGAGCTGGCTCTTAGGTCACATATCCAGTATGAGTTTGGATACTGGCAAACTGACTTGGGCCTTTGGCATTAAGCTATGTTTGAGGGCTTTCCCTTACTTGGGCTTCACCATCCTAGAATATTTCTGTTCCCTGTTCTAATTCTAGTTTCCTTTTAAAGAAAGGACTTCTCGTTTTTCCCATATTTCCCTGGATATCATATGCCAAGTTGATTTTCCTTTATCATCCAAACCTGCCTATGACAGTTCCTTGAAGGCAAGAGTATTCCAAGGGGTACGAGGGGGTTGTGTTTTGAAGGCTTAAGCAGTTGTTTACACCCCAGAACACTATTTCAAATAAAAACTAAGATGGAAGCTTCCTGAGGGCAGGGACTTCTTTTACTCACTTTATTACAACTATTGCTAATCATCTGCCTGCCTTTCTTCTAAGAAGCTGTCTTGAATCACTGTTTACTCTGTATCTATACAACAATATCAATATAACACTAGATAATGTCTATATAACTATGAGCGGTATATACATAACAGTGTCTATAAAGTCCATATACAATGAACACACAGGAAGTGCTGAATTAACATTTGTTGTTACAATGAATATAATAAATGGATCTCGAGCGGCACTTTAAAAGCCTACTCTACTTAGCCCACATGTATTATCATTCTAATAGTACAGTATCATATGTTCTAACCTCCATTGACCAACGTATTTCTCATGAAACATCTATAGAACTTCAAAATAAGGATGAAAGATACACATCTTCCTCTGCTACGATTTTAGCACAATGAGGGTTCACCTTCTCCAGCTCCCTTTACTTTTTGAGTGTGAATAGCCTCCCTCAATTCGAGTTCATCTGGGGGTCCCAGACAAGAAGGGACCATTGGAACATATCAGGTACCACAAAAAAGAGTAAGGAGTGGAGATTTAGGCTTCTGCAGGGAGGTAAGGAATAGGACAGAGCTTGGTGAAATAAAAAATAGGAGGGAGTTAAGCACAGGGCTGGGAGGGGAATAAGAACAGAGGGTTGGATCATGATGATGATGGATGGAAGAGGGGATATTTTAATGGTCAGTATGTGCCAAAACTGTGGTAAGCATGCTGCATGATTAGCTCATTTAATCCCTACAAGAGCCTAGCAAAGTTTATATTATCATTCCCCATTTTATAGAGGAGGAGACTGAGACTCAAAAATTTCATTTTTCTTTAGTTCTCCATTAAAAAAAAATAATGGCACAAATGAGTACAAGTAGAACTGGTGAAGTCTGAATAGGATCAGTATATTGTATCAATGTCAATATCCTGGTTGTGATATTTTACTATAGTTTTGCAAGATGTTACCTTTGGGGTAAACCATGTAAACAGTACACCCTCCCTATTTACAATAGCCAGGACGTGGAAGCATCCTAAGTGTCCATCGACAGATGAATGGATAAAGAAGATGTGGCACATATATACAATGGAATATTATTCAGCCACAAAAAGAAATGAAATTGAGTTATTTGTAGCGAGGTGGATGGACCTAGAGACTGTCATACAGAGTGAAGTGAAGTAAGTCAGAAAGAGAAAAACAAATACCGTATGCTAACACATATATATGGAATCTAAAAAGAAAAATGCTTCTGAAGAACCTAGGGGCAGGACAGGAATAAAGATGCAGACACAGAGAATGGACTTGAGGACACGGGGAGGGGGAAGGGTAAACTGGGACGAAGTGAGAGAGTGGCATGTACATATATACACTACCAAATGTACAACAGATAGCTAGTGGGAAGCAGCTGCATAGCGCAGGGAGATCAGCTCGGTGCTTTATGACCACCTAGAGGGGTGGGATAGGGAGGGTGGGAGGGAGACACAAGAGGGAGGAGATATGGGGATATATGTATATGTATAGCTGATTCACTTTGTTATAAAGCAGAAACTAAAACACCATTGTAAAGCAATTATACTCCAATAAAGATGTTAAAAAAAAAAGTACACCCTCTATTTTTAGGAATTCTTTATGCTATAAATATTACCCCTTTCTCTGTCACGTGTGTTGTGAACGTTTTCACCCAGTTTTTCATATGCCTTTTCTCTCTATTTATGGTGTTCTTGGTGATGGAAAAAATTTCATTTTGTGTAGTCAAAGTTATTAATAGTTTTTTATTATTACTTCTGGAATTTTGAGTCATAGAAACCCTTTCCTTACACCCATGTTAAAGAGCAATTTACCCATGTTTTCTTTCAGTACCTATGTGGTTTCATTTCTTACATTTAGACACCTACATCCAGTCTCAGGATATAGTGCAAGTTCGGTCTGTTAGGAAAACTGCTGAGCAGTTTCAAGATGACATTTTTTACTCATTAGTCATGAAAGGTTTTCTTAGCACATTGACCTATGCACATTTTTTCCCTGCCTGATAAGTACTAGGTAACTAATGGCATTTGATTATTGCTCCTACAGTCCTTCCACAGAAAGAATGCAATCAGGAACAAAGTTTCAAGGACCAGTAAAAGTATCATTAGTTCCCTAGGCTCATGGGATTGTTGTCAGGACTGTCTGTGTTAGAATGTGGTTTTAAATTCACGTGAATTTCTAATGCAGACAAAGAGTTTATCAACTGGCTGCTGTTAAAAAATGCTGAGGAGTTTCTAAACTGGAAGAATGGATTATACTATTTGTGGCTGTTTTCAGTGTTTGGCTTGGGAATATGGGGAAGACAACAGGCATGGCAAAGTAGATCATAATGTCAAGAGCCTTGTGGGCACCCAGTAAGCATTTGGCTCACCTTGCATGACAAGTTAGCATTTTGCTAGCTGCTTCTCACTCTAATTAATGCTTTCTGCTCTATGTATATTGCCACTTTATGTACAGCATTTATTCAAAAAATACATTTCATATTATTTGCCACCACTTCTGGATGTTGCAGAACAACACTTAGTAGTTAGGCCAAGAGGTGCAGGCAACCCACACATCATTAGCAAATTGCCATTATTTAAATCATACCTTTCTCATAAAGAACAGCAATATAATGAAGTAGGGATAAGGGACTGAGCTGAAGCAGAAATAATACACCATTAATAACAGCATAAGATAAGTTAAAATCAATTTTCAATTTCTAATGGATCATCTGGGGCTCTCCAACTTTAATATCTAATTTTCTTTTCCAAATGAGTAGAGCTAAATACAGGGAAATATTATTTTCCTATTCTTTTGAAGTTTACATTGTATAACAATGAAAATTGTTACATCAGGAACCATTTTATTTTCACAAAAATTAACAAATCCATAGATACAAAATATTCAAAAGAATCTTAAATTTCTACTATCCTATATTTTAAGACTATAGAAATAATTATAATGAATTATTGAGGTCAAAACATCATCAACTTGGATTAAAACAGTATATTGTAGAATTATTTGTATCATAAACAGAGGTAGCTCTTACAAGTCACCAGTATGTTTGTACAATAAGAATTTAAGTTCTTCAGCATCTAGTTCAGTTTTAAATTTTCATTAGTGTATTTCCATAAGAAATCCAATGTAGTCAACTCTTACCTCTTGCATACTGTAATATCTTTGGAGCTATCTAATCCAAGGTAGTTCCTAGAACCATCACTCCATCTCCTACTGTTGGCTGATGTGTGGAAAGAACGTAAAAAAAAAAACTATGGTAATTTTCCCTAAACTTGAAGCTACACGATGTCAAATCAGAAAGTTAAAGATAAATGTAGAAATTTAATTACTCATGCAAACTGATTAGTATAGATTAAGAAACTCATAATAAAAATTGAACCTCTTCCCACTAGCTGTTTTGGCAATATAAAGCTATGATGACTCTTAAACATAACATAATTATGATGGTAAATTTGCCATTACAAAATAGATCATAAAATGCATTCAAAAGGCTAACACAATTCATATTTAGATGATCCGCCTTTGGATTATTTATATTACTCATCCCTCCAACATAAGTGTATTTAATTAATCTTTGTAAAGTTCTGTAAAATTAAATGTATCGATGATGACTTTCAACTCAGAAAATAACCCAACATCTGATTAACGGGAATGCAAGGATTTGCCAGCCTGTAAAATGTGTATTGTTTTTATTTATTATAACTATTACTTTAAAAGTTGAAATAACTGCTAAATACTGATGGGAATGGCTCATTTTTTTTTTAATGGGCAATACCAAATTGTGACATGAATCTGAAGAAATGGGAAATATTATTGGCTTGTGGGAATGCAAACTGGTACAGCCACTTTGAAAGACAGTTGGCAGTTTCTCACAAAGCTAAACCATCTTGCCATGTCATCCAATAATCATTCTACTAAGTATTTACCTACATGATTTGAAAACTTATATCCACACAAAATCTGCACACTAATGTTTATAGATGCCTTATTCAAAACTGCCCAAAATTGGAAACAACCAATATGTCATTCAATAGAGAATGTATAAATAAACTGTGGTACATCCAAACAATTGAATATTGTTCAGCATTATAAGAAAATGAACCACAAAAGACATGGATGGATCTTAAGTGCATATACTAAATGAAAGAGTCATTTAGAAAGGCTATGTACTGTATGATTCCAATTACATGGCATTCTGGAAAAGGCACAACTATAATACAGTGAAAAATATCAGTAATTGCCAGGAGGGAGGGGCATAGGTGGTAAGATTGAATAGATAAATTACAGGGGATGCTTTAGGGTGGTGAAACTATTGTTTTTGATATATTAATGATGGATACATGAAATTATGCATTTGTTAAAACCCATACCACATCAGAACATAAAGAGTAAACCTTAATGTACGAAAAAATATTTTGGAGGTTCCGTGACCCCAGAAAGGAATGCAACCTGTGAGAAGAGACTTGAACTCCATTACAAATGTATGAAACAACTTCACTGAAGGGGATGTGAGGGAAGGTGCTGACCTAAGTAACTTTGGAAATGAGTAACTTTGAAAATGAGTCTGTAAGACTGAAAGAAAAAGAAACTGCACATAAACATTGTACTCTAGTTGATAAAGTTACTTTCCATGGGAGCACAGCTTCATAATTCTGATACTGCTACACATGCATACTGGGATTGAACAATTAAGTGAAAGGCTGTAGATGGTGGAAGCCAGATTTCTCACTGCTGTAGTGGGAGACTGCAGATAAACGAGGAAAGAAGGCTGAATGATCTAATAGATTAGAGTTGTAGACATCAGTATGAACTCATGTTTAGCTTAATGTAGATACATATAGTTACATATATAAATATATATACAGTTACACATATATACACACATGGATACATATACACAGTTACTATATACACATATTTCCTTGCTGTCAGCTAAGACGACCTGAAGCAATGACACCCCCATAGAAATGAGTACATCTAATGCCCAGATACCGGTTTCTAATCCGTTGTCCAATAAGAAGAACAAGGGCTCCTTAAAACAATAGTTCATGAGTCTGGAATATCTTGTAATACCAGAAAGTAGAGAAATATATACATAAATTTAAAACCAACAATGTTGGGGGTATGTCAAAAAACATGAGAGCCAATCATTAATGGCCAAAGTTGGAAGAATTTGTGCAGTAAAATAAAGGAGTTGTATTCGTCTGTTCTGGCTGCCATAATAAAATCATAGAATGGGTGGCTTAAACAACAAATGCTTATTTTCTCACCGTGCTGGACGCTGGAGATCTGAGATCAGGGTGGCAGCATGGTTTGATTCTGGTGACAGCTCTTTTCCTGGCTTGCAGATAACTGCCTTCTAGCTGTGTGCTCCCATGGCCTTTACTCGGTGCACGCACAAAATAGAGAGAGCAAGCTCTCTGGTGTCTCTTCTTACAAGGGCAATAATCCCAGCAAACCTGGCTCCCACCCTCATGAATTCATCGAACCGTAATTAGCTCCCCAAAGCACTGGGGATTAGAACTTCAACATATAAATTCAGGGGGCAGGGGACGCAAACATTCAGTCCCTAACAGTAGTGTTGGATTATAACCCTCATTTCCCATATCCAATAAGTATGTTGGTTCCACTCTAAATATATATATCTCTCTTGGATCTTGACCTTATTTGCTATTATCTCTTCTGGGTTTTATTATCTCCCCCTGAACTACTATCACAGCCTCAGAAATGGGCCCTCTGCCTTCAGCCTTGTCTACAGTTCATTGTATTTTACAAAGTGACCCAGAGTCACCTCTTTAAGTATAGCTGTTACTATGCTTCTCCTTTGCTTAAAATCCTTAAATGGCTCCTCACTACCCAGATTCCTCAGCGTGGCCCTTTATAAACTGACCCCAGATTACCTTCCACCATCTCTCCCTGACAGAACCCAGACATCCTATAAACCAGGACAAACACAGCTTACATCCAAAGAGAAATTACAGAAGAGACCTTCTAACAGACCTTAACTGACACTCCAAGGGCAGGAAAGAAATGAGGAAAGTTGATGGAATGTCAAGAAAATTAGTAGCAAGCAAATGACAGACACCACCTAGTTCAAGGCACAGATTTAAATGGGTAATGTTTCATAAATATTTATTGAAAAGAACTGAAATCAATTCAAAAATGGTAGATAATGGATATAAGAGCATTTCTGCTTATGTCACATTCATGGAAAAAGATAATAATAAGTGTTCTACTTTACACATAGTATGCACTTTAAACACTTTGCATGGAAATTCTCTTTTGGACTTTTGAAAACTCTTCACATGACGTATTTAATATCTGTGAAGTTTTCTCCATCCTCATTCCTCTTGCCGTCTCCACTGTTCTTGAAAAGCTGGTTGGCACAAGCAATATAGTACAGAATTTAATCTGATGGCATATACTCATAGTTTTTTGGCCACCATGATGTTTAAGTAATAAAAATTTGAGCAACATTTTAAAAAATGGAGAATTCACATTTAAATCTGGATTTCTGGCTTCCCTTGAAAAATGTTAATTTCTGTGATTCAGAGCTTTTATTGCTGCACAGCAACATTCTGTGAGAACAGAGTGGCACTTGTAGCTGGCCAAGTCCACTCAGTAATTACCTCTCTCACTTCTGTAGGCATTTGAGTTTGAGTCAAACAGACGTTCATGAGTCTTGATTCTGTCAATAACCAACAGGGAGGACCTACGCATATTATACAAGCTCTCTGTAGCCCACTATCTTCAGCTATAAATTTGGGATAATAATAATCTGTCAACAGTAGTGTTACTGTGGCGAATGAGTGAAATAATTTATGTAAAGCATTTTAGCACATAGTAATCACTCCAGAAATTTTAGTTATTTAAAAACTATTTGAAAACAATGTCATTGTTTTTTGTTTTGTTACTACTAACAAAGGCATAGAGTTGAAAATAAAAGTAATAGAATGTTGGGAGAAACAAATAGTAGATTAGTTTTTCTAGGAAGCATAGTTCTGCTGTTAATATTCGATGTAAATTTGCAATAAAGGAGAGAAAGGCTAAATTATTCTCTTAAAATTCTTTATGATTTTCTTCATGATAATTCACTATCCTGGTCCTAATGCCTGTCTAGCCATTTTGCTACCTCATTTGACAGTACCATTTCCTCCATATGTGCCCTAAATATGAATATACCACAGCAGTGGTATGCTGAAAACAACTCATACCAGCTCATAAGGAGTCAATTGTTAAATTTTTGTGAATTTTGCAACCCAGTAACATCAGCCATGATGGGAGTATTTACACAGTGGAATGAGCAGATGCTGGATATTAGGACTATTTTCTCCTCGGAGAGTCTCTGCATACCACCAACCCAAGCCTATGAGGTTCTCTGTCAGCTTTCTCCCTTAAGAAACTCATTCATCCTCATGGTTTCAACTCTCACTTAAACTCAGACTTCACCCACATCTCAAACTAAGAAGATTCTGCAAAGCAAAGGAAACAATCAACAAAAGGAAAAGGCAACCTACAGAATGGAAGAAATATTTGCAAACCATATATCTGATAAGAATTAATTTTCAAAATATATAAGGAACTCAATAGCAAATGATGATGATGATCCAATTTTTAAAAATGCTCAAAGGACCTGAATTAACATTTCTCCAGAGAAGACATACAAATGGCCAACAAGTCTATCAAAAGGTGCTCTATGTCACCAGTCATCAGAAAAATGCAAATCAAAACCACAATGAGGTATCACCTCACACCTGATAGCATGGCTATTATTTTAGAAAGAAAAAAAGATAAACTTTGCCAAAGGTGTGGAGAAAAGGGAGCCTTTGTACACTGTTGGTGTGGAAATGTAAACTGGTACAGCCATTATGGACAACATTATAGAGGTTTCTTAAAAAATTAAAAATAGAACTACCATATGATCCAGTAATCCCACTTCTGCATATATATGAAGGAACTGAAATCAGGATCTCAAAGAGAAACCTGCATCATTTTTATCCATTGCAGAATTATTGACAATAGCTACATTATGAAACAACCTAAATGTCCATTGAAAGATGAATGGATAAAGAAAATGTGATACACACACAAACACAATGGAATATTATTCAGCCTTTTTTTTTTTTTTTTTTTTTTTTTACTCAGCCTTTAAAAAGCAGGAAATTCTTCTCTTTGTGATAACATGGATGGAATGGAGGGCGTCATGCTAAGTGAAGTAAGCCACACACAGAAGACAAATACTCCATGACCTCATCTGTATGTGGAATCTAAAATAGTCAAATGCAGGGAAGCAGAAAGTAGAATGATGATTAGCAGAGGCTGGAAGAAGGGGGAAACTGGGAAGTGATGGTCACAGTGTACAAAGCTTCAGTTATGCAAGATAAATAAGTTCTGGAGATTTACTATATAGTATAGTACCAATAGCTTACAATGCTATATTGTATACTTAAAATTTTCTAAGACGGTGAATCTTATGTTGTGTTCTTACCACATACACATACTAATACTAATTAATAATAGTAATAATGGGGTGGGAGGAAATTTTGAGAGGTGGTAAATATAACTATGACCTCGTTGGTGATGAAGGTTTCACAGGTGTATATTTATCCCCAAACTCGTTGAGTTGTATATATTAAATATGTACAGCTTTTTAAATGTCAATTATACCTCAGTGAAGTGGCTTAAAAAAAATCTAGCTTTAAACCCCCTTCTTAACTTCATTGTCTTTAATAACCTGGTAAGTACTTCCAAACAGCATCCTGCTCAGGCCCAGCATTACTGTTGATATTTCTTAGGGCTGCCAGAACAAAGTGTCACAAACTGGATGGCTTAAAACAAACAAACAAAAAATGTATTCTCCCATAGTTCTAGAGGCTAAAATCTGAAATGAAGGTGTCAGCAGGGCCACACTCCCTCTGAAACCTAACGGGAGAATCCTTCCTTGCTTCTTTCTTCCTGCCTTCTGGCCGTAGCCCTCAATTCTTTGTATTCCTTGGCTTGCAGCTGCTTCACTCCAATCTCTGCTTCTTTGTTACATGGGCTTCTCATCTCTGTGTCCAAATTTCCTTCTTCTTTTTTATTTATTTATTTATTTATTTTTGCAGTGCGCGGGCCTCTCACTCTTGTGGCCTCTCCCATTGCGGAGCACAGGCTCCGGACGCGCAGGCTCAGCAGCCATGGCTCACGGGCCCAGCCGCTCCGCGGCATGTGGGATCTTCCCGGACCAGGGCACGAACCCGTGTCCCCTGCATCGGCAGGCGGACTCTCAACCACTGCGCCACCAGGAAAGCCCTCCTTCTTCTTTCAAGGACACCAATCTTATTGGATTAGGACTCACCCTACTGATCTCGCCTTAACTTGATTATATATGAGAAACCTCATTTCCTAATAAGGGCACATTCACAGATATTGGGGGTTAGGATTTTAACATATCTTTTGAGAGGATAAAATTCAGCCTATAACCATTATTAAAACCAAACATTCAATCAAATAATCGCCTCTTCTAGATTTACTCGGTTCTTTCCATTTATACACCTTGGTGACGTTTCTGAAATCTTCATGTTCCTCGGTCTCCACTGTCAATACCCATTCATCAGATTCTGGGTAGTGTGTATTTTATGCCACTGCTTTAACTATTGCAATAATTCCCTACAGGTCTTTGCATCTACTGTCATCTAGCTTTCCTTCCAAGGCAAACTGCATTATATTTTTACCACCCACCCTGTCCAAAAATTTTTAGTGTCCTCCCATTGCCCATATAAAATGTAAATGCCACAGCCTGTTTTGAAAAGCTCTCTACACTAGAGTCTTGGTTTAGGTTTACTTAGTCATGTTGTTTCAGATTCACTCAAGGCATCCCACTCCTCAGTAGAAAGTGTTGGATTTCTTCCACAAATCTTCACCAACACCTGCAAACCTCTTACTCTGAATATGCGTGGTACTTGTTTTCTTGGCTCATGTAACATAGAACAATTTGATTATTCTTTACTGTTTATTCCCCCTTTCCTCACACAAAACTGTAGGAACTTTAGGGCAAGGACTTTGTTCCTCTACCCTGGCATATTTCCTTGTTCTTGGTAGACATTCATAGATGCTATTTGATTCTGATATTAAGATTGTTGTCAATGAGGATATTAATGGGAGATTAAATGGGTAATATTAGGGTCAAAATGTTAAATGACCTTACAGGATATCATAACTGCCTCAAAATGACAAGTTTGAGAATTGCTATAATGCCATAATGTAGTAATTTTTTAAAGATTAAATTAAGTAGCTAATCATTCATTATTCACTCACTGAACATTTATTTTTCCTGCTATGGGTCTGGTACTATATTAAACAACAGGAATATGGCATGCATTCTTCCCTCAGTTATCTCTCTATTCATAGAAAAGCTCAGAATGTACATATGCATACACAAAATATGTATAACTATGTGTATATATACATGTGTGTTTCTACATGTGTGTACATATGTGTGTGTATACATACACACACAGAGGGAGTTAGAGAGATTTTGTTATTAACTTTTCAAGGAAGGAGAAACAGATACACTTTTCTCCCTTATATAATCGATGCCGTAGCTATATAGCACTCTTTGAAATATATGCAAATAAAATTTTACAAAGAGTCAAATCAGATAGAAGCTGCACTGTTCAGTAGTATTGCAATTTATAAGAGAACAGACTCTGGAGATTCATATTCTATTTGTTCTCCCCTCTAGGAAAAATACACAAACATTTTATTGTTCTTCAGAGAAAAATATCCCATTCAAGATGAACATAGCTTAAATTCACAAGCAAATGAAAGTAAAGCATGAGATTTCTTTGTAATAGGCCCAGAAAAACTCCTAAAGCACAATAGGAGCACAGTTTAGAGCGCATAATTCAGGACAGAACTGCAGAGAGGTTATTAAAAGTGAACAAAAAGATTGCAAATGTGCAAATGTACTGTACAGAAAGTATTCACAGAGCATAAAATACGCACTGCTATATATGGTGTAAATGTGGAGGTTACGTAGGGCATTATATTAAAGGAAGATCATAGGACAACAAAGTCGAAACAGAAAAGACATCTACAATATACAACCTTTCAACAACCGTGGGCTCTGTACATAAATTCAGGGAGAGAGCTGACCAGCATGAGGAACATGAGATCAGGAGCCTAGTGCATATTCTCTTATCACTAGCTAAACTTTAGGGAGGTTGGCCTTAAGCTGACAGCTTTCTGTACACCCTGTAGTGAAATTCTTATTTTCAACAATACCCACATTTTGAAAGAGACTAGATTCCTATTTTCTTCTCTTCCTCAGAGAAAAAACCCAAAACTTTACATATATAAAGAACCTGACAGATCTAATTTAATTTTCTCATGATATAGAGGAGGAAACGAAAGGCTAGGAAAGTTAAGTGACTTGCCTGAAATCATAGAGCTCTTAGCTAGAGTGATCTGATGGCTGAATCCACTCTGTGAAATGAGAGAGAGAGAACCAGTTCCCTTTACTTTACATGTATATATAGATACATACATATACTGAACAAATAGGTATATGAGAAAATAAATGTAAATAAGAAAGTAGAGCTAATATATAATTATACAATTATATAATGTGGCTTACATGCTTTACTCATTAGAAAAATATGATGATCTGTACTGGTTTGTCTAAATCCTCATCTTTTTACTATTGTAGTTCTTTCTCACTTATTCTTTTGTGTGCTATCATTGTACATACATATCACCTGCATTAAAATAATTACTTTCTTGAAACTTGGATTTTATTTTAATTGCCTGGCATTTTCTGTCCTGCCTTCTGCAATGACTCAGAGTTGGAGGCATGAAGTACAGGTTCTTCCCCAACTATGTTTCAGTATTTCTGGTTGTCCTTCCCACTAACTACTGTCAAGATGCTTGTGCAGATGCTTGACCGTGCAGAGTATACCCTGCAAAATGCCTGGCACCTGCTATAGTCTATACTGCCTTCCGGAGCTGATCTGTGTCTGCTCTCTTTGTTCTCTCATCCCTGTTCAGTCTCACTCTGACCTACAAGGGAGACCAGCTACCTAATTTGTGAGGCCTCATGCAAAATGGAAGAGCAAAGCTCCTTGTTTAAAAGTTATTAAGAATTTCAAGACGGGGACAGCAGGACATTAAACCAAGTACTGGGCCCTTCTAAGCATGAGGCCCTGTGTGACTGCACGGATCTCATGCCCGTGAAGCCAGCCTGACCTGCAAGGGTGAATGGAAGGATTGGAGTACTGTTATAGCTTTTGGCAGGAAGAGACTTGCTTCCAAGCTAAATTTAGCCTACTGTGCAGAAGCCATTGACTGAATGATACTTCCCATCTCACTCTATTGCACATCCCCGCTGGCTGCCCTGCCATCTGGGGTATTGTTTCCTGTGCATTGTCACATGGGGATCTCCAGGACTAGAACTGAGGTTGCCTGAATAATTCCATGTGCTTTTCAACTCTGTTACCATTCTTCTGATTTTTCTTGATCTTTAGATAGTATCTGTGAAAGTCTCTACCACAGTCCTTGGCATAGAAGAGATACTCAGTATGACATTTTTATTAAAATACTCACAGATTCATAGAACTGAAAGGGACTTAATCAAACCTCCTCATTTTCCAGAGGAACAGATTCTCTGGAATCTGTATCTGAATCGCCGAATCTCAGATAACGATGCTTAAGATCACAAAGCGTTCCTGACACACCCACCTCCATTTCTCTTTCCTTTTGCCCAATGCTCACCTTCAGGGAATTCTGTCCCTGCCTGATGCTATGCTGGAAGTTTTCTTATCCAAATTATAAACCTATTCTGTTTGGAAGTATGAGATGCTTATTTTCTTTTCCATTATTACCTATCCTAAACATAAGAAGAAGCAGGGGTTTCCCTGGTGGCGCGGTGGTTGAGAGTCCGCCTACCGATGCAGGGGACACGGGTTCATGCCCCGGTCCGGGAAGATCCCACATGCCGCGGAGCGGCTGGGCCCGTGAGCCATGGCCGCTGAGCCTGCGCGTCTGGAGCCTGTGCTCCGCAACAGGAGAGGCCACAACAGTGAGAGGCCCGCGTACCGCAAAAAAAAAAAAAAAAAGAAGCAGCAAACACTGTAATTTCATTTACTCAACAAGTGGTAACTGAGCAATTACTAAGCATTATGCTAAGGGCTGGTGTAAGTACACGAAAAATATAAAAAGGGTTCATGATCTTCAGAAGCATAATCCAGCCATGAAGCAGCTAAGTAACCCTGGAAGGCAGGAGAAAATTGCATGCCAAATGCTTGTTAGAGAAAATTACAGGGGTCCATTGACGTGGGAGATCAGATGAGGTGAGACTGGCTGGGGAGGACCTTATGGGCTCCCAAAGAACAGGAAGTATACATCAAGATGGTGGAGGAGGGGCCGTTAACATGGACAGGGGCCCAGAGACCAGAGCTAGCATGATTTTTCCATTGACAGTGGAGCTGCTTAGTATTTTTCTCCCATTATGCTTAAATGTACTTTGCAAACAAGTATAGTGAACCACTGAAATAAATCAAAATCAAAATCTTCTGAAGAAAGCAGAATTACAAAACAGGCAATAATAAAAGATGGCAGAGCAGGAGGCCCTCACTGGTGAATGTAAAGAGACAGAAAAGAAGAATGAGGCTCTGAAAGAGAAGGCAGATTCCTTGGCCAAGGAGATCCAGTATCTGAAAGATCTGATAGAAGTGGTCCTCAAGGCAAGGGGGAAGAAGAGGATCCCCTAGTCAGGGTAGTCAGGAGTGTGTGTGCTTGTACGTAGGAGGCTAGTGCTGAAGCTGTGTGTTTTAATAAATTATTTTGTAGTGAAAGTAAAAAAAAAATAATAACTTATTATATGTTATATTATATTAATATATATTATGTTAATATATATTATATTAACGTATATAGTATATGTTAATAATAATAACATACACTTCTAATTTCTGAGTCCTAAGAAATTGCTACCTGACAATCTTGGTGGAAGTTAACCAAACACATCATTAACCTTGGTAAGAAGCAGCCAAAACTATATACCAACACATTCACAGCTATCTTTGCTCAAAAATTCAAAAACTGTTAGAACTGTGTGAAAATGTATAAGGAAGAGCACGTAAGAGGAGCCCTCCTGAGAAAAGAATTCTTATTTTCACCTATAACCCACATTTATAACAGCAGCAAACCAATTGTTGGAGCTTAACAGCATGATGCATTCTCAGTTACAGTTATCCACACACATCAGCCAGTGATAGTTCCTCTGTCGTATAGTATCTTCCCATCTGGGTTAGCTAGGAAGTGATTATAATATGTCATCTTATCATGGTTAAAAATAAACCCTTGGAATTTAGAACTTCATACAGTTTGTCAGATATATTTAATTGAGTTAAAGAAGCCATTCCACAGATCAAATCCCACTGGCATTATGATAACATAAGTAACAGTATGCACAAACATAGAGAAGTGCAGGGTAATGGAAATATATGAGGGCATAAATACTTCAAGGGAAAGAGTAATAGTAAAATAAAATTTGATTTAAGGTTCGAATGCTCTATGAGGTCTAATGAATGTTAAACAAATGTGGTCTAACCCTGAGCTTAGATCCTCTAGAATAATAATCCTGGTTCCATGTTTATCTCCATCCATATCCTATTTGATATGGGCATTAGATCAGTTAGCATCAAACCCTGAATATTATAAAAGTAGTAATAATATTGGCTATGATAAACAGCAAGCTCAACCATTTCTTTTTAATGTTTTTGCTGTGCTTGGCAAAATGCCTGCCAAAAGTTGTTATCTAAGCAATCTAATTAAATAAGATAGTATGAATGTAGTTCTTACCCTTGGATGATAAAATATAACCAAGAAAAAAAGGAAAATAAATTTTAAAATAAAATAACTTTAAATGTCCAAGGAGTGGTTCAATAATGTATAGTTTTTTAAAAATGCATTCCCTATCTTTATTCCACAGGGCAAAATTATAATATTACCTTGTAAAGGCAATATTTTGGGGTCTAAAAATAGGAAAACAATGGAAATTATTGCTATGCCATTTAGCAATTTTGTTGCTGTTCTTTATCATCAATCATGAATTTTTTATTATGCATGCAACGTTTCTTCACCTAGACTGTGCATCTATGAAGAGCAGTTACCAGAAGACCTTGATTCGCATTCTGATTCTAAGAGTCATTTTGGGAAAATCACTTAATCTCTTTCAATCTCATTTTCTTCATAATAAAATAGAGCTCAACATCTCTCTTATAGCATTTGTATAAGAGCTAAGAGATAAAGTGTATGAGAAAATGATTTGCAACTTGCAATGTATTACACACATTACTTCTTTATTTTAATGGAGTTTTTTCTTAAGCATTTTAGAGATTCTGTTTTCTTCCCTGTGTGTCTGTGTGTATCATCCTTCACAAATAACTGTGAAGTGACTTACAGTGGTGGCTTACAGAGCACTGTGGACAAAGGCCCTTCTATACTGTTATCATTGAGAGACATTACTGGTAATGTTTGGGGACAGCTCAGGGATACACAATCCATCGTCATCATAGCATATCTCTGGGGATACGAGCGGGAAGTGGAAGTCATGAAGGCTTGACCAACTATGTTGAGAAATGAACAGGCACCGTACACATCTTGAAGATGGATTGGGCTTATGATCTTTTCAACCAGGTGGCAAATGGGATCAGAGTTAGCATTACAAGCAATCTGATGCCTAGGCCAGCAGAAAAACAAAACACTTCATGATTCAGAAAGAGCCTGTGTGTTCGTGCTGCCTGTATATGAGACGGTTAGTTCTCCTAAAGAGGCCTCATGATGTCTGAGTAGCTCCCTCACAATTAGTGTGTTATGGCAGAAGACAGGTTGACAGGAGATAGACTGCTCCAGGCGGCAAGCAAAGCATGGGGAAGGTAAAAGTGCTCTGTGCTCTTGGGGGAGCTTCTTCTCCAGCTTTGTTTTGTCTGAGACAAAGGGGCCTAGAGAGGAACCTACTTAATGGCTGGTGCTTCCATTTGTGCCCGGAAGTCAACTGCATTTCCTCTAGTCTTCTCTCAAAGATTCTCATCCAAAATAACCAGAGGTTGGTTATCTCTCTTTTTCCCTTTCCCTCTCATCATTATGACATTTATATGTGCATTTTAAGCATTACGGTAACTAGGGAAGGAAGAGTAATGGAAGGGAGCCAGTAGGGAAGGGGTGGTTAATTCATAGCCCACATAATCTACACCCAGAGAATCTATGTATGCAAGTATTTATTTCAACAAATATTTGCTGAATACCTATTAAGTACAATCACTGAGGCCCAAAGAATACTTTACAGAACAAGACAGACAAAGACCCTACCCTCTAGAGCTCACATTCCAATGGAGGAGACAGAAAATAAACATATACGTCATATAATGTCAGGCAGTGACAGGGGCTATGAAGAAAAATAGAGCAAGGTACAAAAACGGAGGATAAATGGTAGGAGGGATTAGTTCTGGAAGGGCAGAGAAGGCATCTCTGATGACATTTAAGGACCTGAATGAAGTGGACATGAACCATGTTAATATCTATGGAAGGAAAATTCCAAAGTAAGAGGATAGCAAGTGTAAAGTTCAAAGATGGCAATGAGTTTGCCATTCTCAAGAAAGTGCAAGATAGCCAGTGTCTTTGTGAAGAGTTAGTGAGAAGGAAGACCGTAGAAGAGAAATTTGGAGAAGCCAGATCAAGTGAGATGGTGAAGGCTGTGATTAAGACTTTGGATTTGATCTCATTATATTTTTTAAGACCTAATTATATTTTTAAAGATTTTTTTAAAGATTTTGAACCACAGTGCAAAGAATTCATTATGGGAAGAGTGAAATTCCATAGAGACCAGTTTGGATGCAGCCAAAGTACGTCAGGTGAGAAAAGATGGTGTCTTAGACCAGAGTGGTAGAGCAGAGGAGGTGGCAAAAAATGTTCAGATTCTGCCTATATTTGGGGATCTGCCCAAAATGTGCACATGAGAAGAAGAAAAATCACGGATAACTCCTAAATGGACAACATTTGAATAGTGATGTTATTTATTCAGATGGGGAAGATGTGAAGGAGTAGAATCAGAGTAAGAAAATCATGATTCTGGACTGAACATATCAAGTTAGATATCTACTGTACAAGCAAGCCGAGGTGCCGACCAGGCAGGTGGATATAGCAACCTGAGCTCAGTGGAGAGGTCAGCGCTGGAAATAGAAAATTGGGATTCATCAGTATTTAGATATGATTTAGATCCAAAAGATCAAATATTAAAAGATAATAACTCATTTTTTCCATTAAAATGAAAGTAGAAATCTAATAGAAATAATTCCCTGATTTCACAGGAACTACAACCCAGGATTTTTAAGTATTGGAGATGAATGCTGAAAATAACACCAGTGTGAATCACAAATACTACACTACACAGGCCCTGACTAATCCGCTATGGAAATATAAGGCCCCTCAGACAGAAACGCAGTGTGTGCTTATCTCTGACTAGAAACACTAAATCAGGTGAGAATAGAAAATGAGGAACTGAACTTGCACTGAACCTTGGGTCAAAGGCAGCTGAAGGCAGTTCTCATCATTTATTGTGATTATGATTCTGTATTGTACCCTCATCTTGCAATTTGTGAAGGCAAACTGCTTTATAATTGATTTTACTAATCCCTCACAGCCTATGTGATTTATGCGCCTTTTGGTCTCTTTTATTGTCCTAATTCACATGCATTTTAACATGTAAGCCACTTTGATCCTCCTTAGAATACAAATCATAAAAACAAATGTTTTATAACAAACAAGTTGAGTCAGTCAGTAGGTAAACGATACAAGTTTAACTTTATCAGTGAAGAGTAGAGGTCTAGGGAAATTCACTGACTTTTGTCATTAGCAAGCCAACAACAAGAGTGGAGCACTTATATTCCAACAGGGTCAATGTCAAGGCTGGGATGCTGCCCTCATCAACTCCTCACTTTTCATATCCCGGAGCATAGCTATGCTGTAAGATGCGGCAAACAATACCTCCTCTGGATCCCATGCGCCTCTCACTCTGATTTTATCATTTAGGCACATTGCCTTTACCTGACTTCTTCTGTCACAAACAAATTGTGTCCTCCCCTCCCCAGCAACTTCCACGGCAGACGCCCAGGGAGTGCCTTTTCACCCTCTCCATCACACCCTCACCCAGAACAGCACTCCAGCCCTGGGCTTGTGTGTGCCTGGGGTTCTGCTTCCCGGAAGTTGGTCAGATTTTAAAAGCATGGGTCTGTTACTTTGAAAAAAAGACAATGCAGATAACATGATCAAAACATTAAAATTATAATTCATTCAAAAATTAATTCCTTCAAAATTCAGAAGTGTTAGCCTAAGCCTTTAAGTGTAGAGACCTTGTGAGTCCTGCTCACTGCTTCCTCCTCAGCTTCTGGCATTATGCCCGGCACACTGTAGGCCATCAATAAACAGACACTGTGGCATCATAGAGACAGGGCATTGTAAAGGTTGGAAGTGCAGACTCTGGTGTCAGATCCACTGGGACAAACCATAGTTCTGCTCCTTACTAGCCATGTGACCTTGGCAAATTACCTAATCTCTCTATACCTCAACATCCTGGTCTGTGAAAGCAAATAGCACCTGCCCCAGAAGATTTTTGTGAGATTCAATAAACCACTACACATATAAAACTCAGAATGTCGTAAGCCCTCAATGTGTTTTAGATAAAGATTAGATTGAAGATGAATTATTTAAGAATTGAGAATGTTATGTGTATGATGAGTTAAAATCCCCGTTTCCCCATTTATTCCATCATTTAAAATGGTGCATATGCGCAAACATTTACACAGCTGCTTCTGCTCTCTTTCCTGTTTCTCCTACGAATTCCATGATCATTAGAGGCAGCACTGAAATTAGAGATGTTAGAGGTATTGTTGGTAAGCTCACTGCTCCACAACCCAAAGAAGGGGATATTATCTGTTCCTGTCATAGTCTACTATTTAGCTCAGGATTCAAGGTTCCCAGACATTCAAGTTTGCCAGAGGAAATCAGGGTCAGGAGACTCACTAAATTCACTGACATAAACCACAGCCAGAAGAATTTGCTGTAGAGCCAATGGTAATTTATTAATTTATAAAAATGTTGATAAATGACCAAGTTATTAATTTCTAATGAAAAAACTGCCCAGCAGACAAGATAATTGTGATCAGTTGGTTTTATTAGAAAAATTATTAGAAAAATCTACATTAAGAAGCAAGTTATAGTAAGAAAAATTTGTTTCTGTGCTTCTTTTTTACTGTTCTATCTTTTTTATTTTTATTTTTTTGAGAATGAGCTTGGAACCAGAGCACAGTGATTATTTTGATTAATGGCTGATGGAATTGAAACAGGGTAGCCTGATACATCCCTTGCTACTATAGGGATAAACCAGAAAAATATTTTTGGTTCCACTGCATACACATTTTACTGGCTTATGTACTTAAGTGCCGGGGAACACAGACAAATCCTTCCTCTCTGGCCTTTTATTTTTATCAACTTGGTCGGGAGAGGAGTGGATCTGGATTACAAGAAGACCATTTGAGTCACTTAGGACAGTGATTATGTGTCACTTCTCTGGTTACTCCATCATACTTTATTCAAATGACTTTGATTGACCTTGTGAATTCCCAAATTTCCTCTGCTACTAGGTTTTAAAAAATTAGTAGGTCCTCATCTATTTACTTTTTCTGTTTTCTCTCAGATTTGGGGAGTAGGGAGAGGCCTTACTTTACGCCCATGTAGTGACCATCAGACACTTCCAGAAAGCTTATAATTTAAAAATTAATTCTCAACTATTTAGAAACCAAGTAACATAACATCTACTTCATTTTATGCATTTGGGGTCATGTAGGGGCCCCATCAATTGATTAAATGATGATGCATATCCTTTCTACTAAATTAACAATGGTCATGATTGGGGAATACACAGATTTTAGCAGAGCTGTTTTCCAACGTATCTATCAGCACTTTCCTATCACCACTAAAGAGACAGATGCTGCTCATTTAGAAGCATAAAACTAAAATGTTTTCCAAGAAGTGTCCTTAAGATGGTAAAGTTCAAACAGGGGAGATGTCATCCTTGGCTACATGTTAACTCCATTTTCCAGTAAAGAGCAAATGTCTCTCACAATTAACAAAGATTCTATCAACCCATAAAATGCCTGGCTTGAATGCCAGCCACTTTCAAATTGCTGGGAGATCTTTGGGTTCTCATCTCTTTTTTTTCGCAATTAGTTTTCTTCAGACACCTATTACTATAGTGGAGAAGATAAATTAGTCTAATGCAGGATACTGTAAAATGTTCAATTACTGCAAAAGATGTGGCCAGTTCCCAAAGGAAGGAATTTAATCGAAACTAGATCGAAATGGGAAAGTGAATGACAGAATATGTAAATATTCTCACATACTTAAAGCTAAAGAAGATTTTACAAAAAGGTTTAAAATACGAATATATCAAAGTAGAAGTACAAACACTTAGAGGCATTCAATTTGTCCATCACCTGATGGGATTTTAACATTTAATGTGACAAAATTTCTGAGACTTAAATTTAAAGGTGAATCTAATATTTAGGATATTTCCCATTAGTGGAAATTTTATGGGTATCAGAATTTTCCTAAAATCTCCTTTTTTCTGAACTATGAATCTGCAGTACTTTTCAACTTGTCTTTATTTTCCAAATCAAAAATTATTATGGAATAAAACATATGATAACATTACAAATTTTCAAGTTATTTTACATGTTCTTTCTTTTAAATATTATTTTAAAAACTGTTTACTGAGATCTGTGACTAAATATCAAATTTAGAACAATCATAGCTACTGAAATAAGAGAAACGTTCATGTCTCCAGAAAGGATACGAATGTTTCTGCTATTTCTCAATTGTATTTCTGTATATTCTTTACCTAGACATTGCTGTATTCCAAAGATCAGACAAATCACTAGTCCACAAATCCATATAAATGTTCTCTTTCCATAAGGTTGCCTAGTTATCAAAATAATAATAATAATAAATAGGTTATGAAGTTGTTCATTTATCTTGAGACATCCTATGGCATAAATGGAGAAGAAAAGTTAAGAGTCATTAGCTGAACAACAATCTTAAGGTTGAACAGTATGGGGATGTTTTCAGTTCCAGGTATCAAAGAGAATCAAAATGAAAAGTAAAAGACATAGGATATTGATTTGTTAGTTACTTCTTGTCAGAATACTTTACCAGTTGTAAATCTCTGATTAACTGTATAGCAATTTGGGTATAAGCCCTACTCTTTAGGTCTCAGCTATACAGAAAAGCAGGTGCATTAGGAAAGAGGTTTTTGTATGACATGTTTGCTTTTTTATTATTATTGGAGTATAGTTGATTTACAATGTTGTGTTAGTTTCTGCTGTACAGCAAAGTGAATCAGTGGTCTGTCTCTTACAGCTGTGTGATCTTGGCAAGTTACTTAACCCATAATATAGCCCATGGTAAGAGCTGAAATTCAAAATGATAACCCTGGATCATAATAAAAATTAAAATGTTCTAGTACTCTATTTATGAAGGTAGGAGAAAAGAGAATGAGTGTCCTAAATAGTTAAAGAACATTTATAAATCACTGATGAATAACGATACGATAAAAATGTGAATAAATGGACAAAGGAAAGAAACAAGACTAGTTTAAAAAGAAGTACAAGATGCTAACAGTCTTCCCATTCACCAACGACCAAAGATAGTTTTACTAGTTGGACCATGCTGACAACGAATATCATTCAGTTATTAAACACATAGCCTAGAGAATGTTTTAATGACAGTGAAAAAAAGTTTTTGACATATTAATGTTGAATAAAAGAGGATACCAAACTATGCAATTAAATCCCAATTTCAGAGGAAAAAATTTATATCTATATACAGTAAGAAAGTATTAAGAACACATATCTCTGAATTGTAGAATTACACAGGATTTTAATTTGTTTTTATACCTTCTGTATATCCCAAGTTTTCTACAATGAGTATTTATTACTTTTATAATTATACAAAGAAAATTTTCAGGCCAAGAAATAGGAAAATTTCTAGACTTGCTCTACCATTAATAAGCTAAGTAACCTAAGGGAAGTCACTTAATCTCACTGAGTCTCAACTTTCTTATCCATAAAATGAGAAAATTGAACTAGATCATCTTCTAAGGACACTTTCACGTCTATAATTCTGTGAATCTATAATGTATTACTAACTGTGTGATATCCAAAGAAAACAAAGACTAATTGAAGTATTAGTAGCAACAAGTTATCTCACATGGATTAAGCCTAAGAGGCATTTTTAGCAAACCAGAATTCAATGACTATTTCTCTCTATGAATAGTACCTTTTACCTTTTTATAATAATAGTAAATTTCCAAAGCAATTTCAAAGACAACATTCAGTATTTTTAAATAATTGTTCGTAAGATTTGTAGAACAAAGGCACCCAAGGTGGAGAGATGTTGCATAAGATCAGAATTGGGGGAACACCTGATGGTGACCTCCATCAGGACTCTCTCACTTCTTAGAATCCCATCAGGTTGTGTGTTGTGCTTTCATTGTGCCAGTTTCATAACCAGTGAATCAGAAAACACTGTTTTTCTATGATTTGAGGGATTCTTCCAGTAATGACTTTGCAGCCATAATTAAGAAATATGTTAAGCCTTCTGTCAATTAACTTAACTGGTGTGAAAACCTGACTGGTCCAGAGAGCAATGGATTTCCCAAGCTGCACCTTATCAGAGAACAGCTTAGTGTGAAGGAGAGAAGTTATGCTGAAGCCAGAGCTGTGAAAATGCCAGGAAAATTAGCACAAGCTCCTAGTACAGAGGGTGAAGAGGAAAACGTGCTCAGCTACTGTGTGGTTGTTACTTAAACAGGATCTATTTCAAAATCTTTAATTGATGGGATGAATAGTTGCATAAATTTTTGCTATGTGAAAGTTTCTTCAAAGAACTGGGCTAACAGGAGAGATGGTGGAGGGGGACCTACATGCAAACAGAGGAGGGACATTGACTTCTGCAAAGATATTCCGTATATTTTCCATAATGCAGCTTCTTGAAAATATAAAAAACTCAGGCCAAAAAAACAGCTGAGACAGGACACCCTCGACTTCCCCTCCTTCCCTCTATTTCCACCGGGTCTAGTCTTGCTACCTCTTTTAAATGCTAGACCAGTGCTTCTCAAACTCGCTGTTTTTTTTATTTTCCCAATCCATCACAATGGATATTTTTATAAAGTACAGAAAAAATAAGTTACTACAAAAAGTAAATTAAAAAAAACATTAAAACAAGCTCGTTTTTATTATTAGATTCAACAGCCATAAAATCACATTCTCGATTTGCTATAAAGTTTCTGAACGTTTAACTCTGCACATTATCATCACCAACTGATAAGGCACATTGGAATAGTGCTGTCATCAACAATTATCCTGTAAAAAACTTATCTCAGCTTTTTCCACACTGCAGCTGTTTACAGATTGACATACCCCCGTTAGACTGGGAGGTGCTAGGCAAGTATTTATTGAATGAATGGAAGAATGAATGGTGCACAAAGGAACATAAGCTAACACCTATGACACAATTCTAACACCTAGAGTAGCTCCCATGCTCTCCTCACTTCCTTTAGAAGATTCCAGAATAAAGCACACACTTGGCCTCTTAGTTCCTGCTGTTCCAAGATCATAAAGATGCTGGAGTCCTGTACTTTTATTTTTGGGTTTCTCTATTTTCCCCATTTGATTTATTGCACCTCTGTGAAAATATTTATTAAAGCTTTTCTTGGCACCATTTGACGCTTCCCTCAGCTCTGACATTAAGTTTGCAAGTGTATTAGTTTTCTATTACTGCTGTCACAAATTACCATAAACTTAATGGTTTAAAACAACAAAAATTTATTATCTCACAGCATCTGTAGGTCAGAAGCCCAACATGGTCTCACTGAGTTGAAATCATAGTGTCAGCAGGGCTGCACTCTTTTCTAGAGGCTCTAGGGAAGAATTTGTGTCTTTTCTTATTCAGGGGTTGTTGGAAGAATTCAGTTCTTGGAGTTTACATGAGCGAAGTCCCCATTTCCTTGCTGCCAGCTGAGGGCTATTCCCAGCTTCTAAAGGCAGCCAGTTCCCTCAGCTTGCAGCCTCCTCCCACCATCCTCAAATCCAGCAATGGCAGGTGGAGTCCTTCCGTGCTGCATCTTTCTGACCCTCACTTTAAAAGGCTCTCTGCTTTTAAGGGATTGTGTAATTAAACGGGGCTCACCTGGATAATACAAGATACTTTCCCCATCTCCAGATCTATAACCTAATCATATCTACAGAGATCCTTTAGTCACATAACACGTTCACAGTTTCCAGGGAATAGGAGGTAGCATATTTAGGATCCTTACTGTTACTGCCACAACAAGAAATCCATGAATTCATGCTAGATTAAAATAAAAGAAAATTTTAAATATACATCAGTAACTTTACATCCTTGGATAAGGTCCTAATTATACAAAGATTCCCAATAAGTTTCAAAGAGGCTTTATGGTGGGTGGGGTCTATGCTGTGTTCATCTTTGTACATCAGGTCTTTTGAACTGTTCTCCAAATACTCTCCCAGTTCCAATGCAACCTCTAGATAGCTACCATAGTTGACTCACACCCTAGTCCTCTGTCTAAAATTCTTTATTTTAGATCCAAATTCCACACTGTAAAATTCAATTTAATTTATCTGGCAAATCTGATTCTTCATAATTTGGGCCCACCCCACTCTTCAGACCCATTTCTCACAGTTTCCTACTCGTGGCCTATGACACACTGAAATACTTGCAAAATTCTGCACCATACTTCTCTTTGCCCATGTCCTTCTTTCTGCCTGGATGGAACTTTCTCTGCCCGTCTTTTTGGGGACACGTGGTATAATTGAAATAGAATAAACTTGGAAACCACTTTGCTTTGAACTTGAACTACTCACTCTGCTACTTACTAGGCCTGAAGCTGCCACATGCCTCCTTGGCTTGGGAGTGTGATTAAAATGTGATTAAAACCTACTTTGCAGGGACATTTTGAGGCTTTGAAATAATATACACAAAAATCATATAACACAAGGTCATACAATAGCCCTTAACTAAATGTTAGTTATTCATTTGCCCTAGAGAACCTCATTTTGCCTTCAGACCTTCAGCTCACCACGTCTTCTGTCAAGTTGTCCCTGACCCCTCAGGTCAACCTTCATCCTTGGATGTTCCATAACCATGTGCATTTAGTACTGTGACATTTTAGGGGTAATGTCTACACCTATTTGTACCCTCTAGTACATTATGAGCTTCTTGAGCGCAAAAATGTCTTATTTATCATTTTATCTATAGCACTTAACAAAAGGTACAAATTAGTCATTCATAAGAGGTTTGGATGGATGGAAGGATGGATGGACAGATGGAAGGATGGATGGATGGAGGAATTAATGTAGAACTTAGCAGGGTAAATAAAACATAGTGCATACTTAATATATGCTGAATTTAAATTAAATATATCTGTCTTATAAGTATACCATTCTGTGTCTTCTTTTAACTCTTTATCTTTTTAGCTGTCTTGCTTACTAAATGGCAGTGCCTGTGTGTTTATATTTTTATCCCTGTAATGATAGTAAATTCCTAAAAGGCTGTGTCTTTCTTTTCTTTGCTACCTTCATTCAAGCAACCTTCTGTATTCTATATATAGTGAGTGTTCAGAGTGGTTAGAAAAGATACTATGATTTTTTTAAAAAAAACTAATATTTAGGCTTTCTAGGTGGACAGGAGCTGATTCTTAGAAAGCCAATGGTATACTTACAAGGGCTGACCGAAATATGATGAGAAATATTTGGAGATCTGGTAATATAAAGCCACCTGTGTTTGTTAATTGGCATTAGCCAGAGGAAAAGTAAACTTTGTAGTATCTTCAGACAGGAGATAGTTTTACAACCTGGGGGAAGGTGCCCTATGAAGTTAAGCTCCTATCCTCCCACAGAAACTAGGTGATAGGGATGCTATCTTCCTTGATGATTACTTTTCAAAGGGTGGCTCTCATGACCTTGAGAAAGACATTCCTGGGTTATAAATTTGTCAAGAAGCTTTTAAAAAGATTTACATCCCAAAGGGACAGAGACAGAATTTACAAATACAAGTTTTCTAAAGGAAGTGCTCTAAGAAAAAGAAGGCGTGGGGTGGCAGTGGGCCGTGGGGATAGAGTCTGGAAGAAGTGTGTCTCAAGTTTAGTCAAGCCCAGGGAAATGTTAAGTCCCTCTTGGTCAGTGGGAATCTAAATGTGTATTTCAGGCGGGCTGAGTTAGAAATATCCCTTGATAAAACAGGCTAGGCATGGGTGAGTGAATTCCTTAATGGGATCTATCCATCATGGTTCACGTCAGCAGGTCTATTGTGGGTTTTTTTTTTTTTACATCTTTATTGAAGTATAATTGAGCAGGTCTATTGACATGCAAATTGAACCTAGCAAGCCCTTGGCTAAGGTAGAGTAGGTATGTGCCCAAATCTTTAGGTGGAAAGGAATACTTGGGTTAAAAAATAGATTTTAAAATCTGGCTTCATATGAACATATATGCAAAAGTGTCTATATTTCAGAAAATATTATATAGCTTTATTTTTCAACTCCCATTTTTCAGTTAAAAGACAGTGGAGGTCACAACCCCACTACATGGTCCATATCCTCACTTCATTCCTATTTTCTAATAGCAGAAGGAGATGAGATAGAAGGGGAAGCTCAGATATTGCTCTTGGGGGAGAATTGTAATCAACTTCAGGCATCTTGCAGAAGAGTTTCTAAATCCTAATATTTTAGGCATTTTCCCCTTTACTCTTCACATTTACTCAAAGCTCTTGATAATGCAAGTCCCTAAAACATACTCTAGGCATTAAATAAAAAGTGGGAAGTAATGGGGAAAAAAGTTATTTGCTTCTCTTCTTCCCAGTTTATCTTCTTTTAATTTCTTCAGGTTTTCTTTTATTTTTCTCTTCATTCTTACTCCCATCCACTTATTATTTCCTCCATTCTGAACATGATCAAACTTTGTGGTTATCAAAATGGTATATTGATTAATATATATTGTGTGTGCATGCCTGTATGTTTGGAGAATGTTATGGTTTACACCAACCAACCAATTTTACAGGGAAGCAATTCCACAGTTATCTACTACTTCATGACTGCTTGGCAGAGCTTGGCCAGAGTTCCAGTTAGGTCAGCAGAACTCATAGACGCATCCCTATGCTCATTATACGGTGACAGGTTAAACAAAGACTATATATATATATAAGCACATATTCTATAAAGGTAGAAGTGAATTCTGTTGATGAAATGAATGAATTCTGTTTACAAAAAAATCTATTTATGAAATTATACTTATGAGATGAATTCTGACACACATGCCAAAAATATTTCAAGTATCTCATGGACTACACATTAACAGAATGAACAAGAAAATATCCAAATTACTCTGCCCTCTTTCTCTTGTCCTCTTGGCTCTTAATGCCCATGTATAGGCATAATTTTAAACACTGTTTTTTAGCCAGTTTTCACTAAAGTGGTCAGGTGAGGTTAGGGTCTTTATAGTAAGTCACACTCTATCAGTGTGAAATTGTCATACCCGTATTTCTCAGTTAATTAAGCTGGATGTCTCCTTAGAGATCTTTCTTATATGAAATTGGAAACTGGCTTCATGTTAGTAATTATACCAAAATGGACTTTAAAATGTAAAAGTCTCTAATCTTCTTTTAGAAGGGCAAGTGCTTCATGTCACCTTGTCTGTAGAACAAAATCTCTTTCTGAATGAAGGATGCAGCTTTGCTAACCACACACTCTGATTATAAATCAACCAGCACAATAACAGTACTGTAGACACAACCTCCTAAGATAATCTCTTTAGCACAAAATTGTATTCAGCAAGATGAAAATCCTAACAAGAATGTGATTTCTGTCAGTTTAGCTTTTCATACATGCCCTTTACACTAAGATTTTTTTTCACATTCTTATTACCAGTTCAACCTGGAGAAAAATGGCTTATTGTATGATCAGGGTTCATATGCATGGACCACAATGGGTATACAGCATATAAGGATTTATATGAATTGTCAAAATTCCTTCAGATTAGAAGGCGTTCAAAACAAAGGAAATAAAAGTGATTAGAAGGCCTCGACTGGCCCTTGAATACAAAGTAAAGGAACTGAGGTGCACAGCCAGACTCTATCATGCCGGGAAAGAATGGGGAATCTCTGAAAAGCACAACTTCAGAAAAGAAGCTGAAATTGTTTATTGTTGCCCCAGGGAGGTGTAATTGGGGTTAATGGGATGAAATTAAGCAAAGGAAAATTCAGGATGTGTATCAGAAAATATTTCTTAATATGAGGTCTTTTATAATATTGTCCCAATGGAAATATTAGAAGCCCTTTTATCTGAGTCATTCAAACTTCAAGTAGAAAAATATATGGGAAAATTGGCTGTAAAAGACAATCGCATACCAGTCCTCAAGGGATGAATTACCTAGCACAATCAGATCTTTCTCAGCTCTAATTTCCATGACTCTTTTAGTAAGTTCCTCAAAGGCTTAATTTTCAAAACGCTTGTTCAATTGCTTCTACTATGCACCTGCATCAGTAGCAGGTTCCAATTAACTGAGCTTGCAAATTGTTCACTGCAGCTATTGAGAGGTTTGGCAGAGAACCTTGGAAACCTGAAGTCATTTGGGATGACCCCAGTCAGTATTTACGGTTGTAAATGTAGTTAACATAAAGCTCAGCATAATAAACAAAGTTCTGAAGAATGCCACCAGCAACTGAACTAATTGCCACACTGAATTCCTTGTCTCATTTGATTTCTCACCACATCCTTTAATTCATTAAACTGCAATTTATTCAGAATCTCCTATCTGCTGGGCACTGAGTAAATGCTGGGGATAAAAACTGAAAATATTAAATAAGGTTTTCTTTATTTGACTTTCCATCCTCTTTGAAATGCTTTCTGGCTACAGACTGTGTCTTTTCTGCCATTTCATGCCCTGATACCTAAGCTAATGTCTGGCACATGTATATTTACTAAATTAATTAAATAAATAATTAATATCCACACTTGAGACTAACACATTTGGGAGATTACCTTAGTTTGCATAACTAAACTCCTTTTGTGTCGCTTTTTCAATGTACTCATTACAAAAGATATACATTTGGCCCTGCAACAACATGGGTTTGAACTTTGAGGGTCCACTTACAGGTGGATATTTTTCAATGGTAAATCTGTGATACTACACGATCCACGGTTGGTTGAATCCAGATGCTGAACGTGGATACAGAGGAACCACAAATACAGAGGGCCGATTATAAATTATATGCAGATTTTCAGCTGGGGGGGGTAGGAGGGTGGGGTCGGCGTCTCTAACTTCCAGCCATTGTTCAAGGGTCAACTCTATTTTTAAACTAAATAAATAAGCAAGCAAGCAAAAGAAGTGATGGCTTAGGTGTGTTACCCAAGATCTTCCACCTTATTTTATTCCAACATTTCTGGATAGAAGGCCCAAAATAACTAAAAGCCAGGGCTGGTTGCCTGAGGCCCCTTCCTCATTGTTCTGTGTGACAGTGAGATAGTAGTGTCAGGAAAAGTTCCTACCTCTGCTTTCAACACTGGGCATTTTAAAGTCACTGTGGTAAACCCACTTGTGCTTTTTGTTTTTTTTTTTCATTTTTGGAAAAGCCAGGAAAGACTACAATTTAGGACTTAACCTACTCTGCCACTATGACCAGCTCTGCAAATTCCCGAACTCAAGCTAGCCCTCTATGCTAGCGGATACTATGCTAATGGTTACTAAAAGGATATTTAAATGAGGGAAAAGCAACTTACAGTAAAGAAAATCCAGAAGTAAAATGACAGAATTTATAGTAGATTAAAGAGGTGGCATTGATTCAACCATCAGTGCTCTGGTGATCTTCAGACTATTGAAAGCCTTTCCTTTTTTTTCTTTATTTTTGGTTCCTTTCATGTCATTGGTCTTCCTTCATAGTATATATTATAGAAGTGTCTTATTTATTTTTGTTTCTTTGATCTGTGGTTGCAAAATATGGTTAAATGTTTTAAAACATTTGCTTTGTTTTCAAAATTTAATATGGTTCTCCTATAGCTTTCAATCTTTTTCTACAGATGTTCAAAACTAATTTTCTTCATTTTTGTTTTTCCTACTTTGCATCTATATTTTTCATGAAATCAGTATGAAGAAAAATTTAGTGACATTGTTAGAACCCTACATATTCATCTGTAATTTTTAAAAATTTCTTCTGCTATTCTTTTTATTGGCAAAGAGCAACTCTGCTGCTAATAAATTGGAATTTTATGTTAGAGGTCTTTTTCACTCCTTACTAGCTTTAAAATATGTATTTGAAACATCATTTATTTATCTGGCCTCTGATGAAATCTTCCTCTCATTTTCCACATTTGTTTTTCCTGTATTTCCTTTTGTTCAAAAAAGTATAGATTTGTGGGGGCATTTGGAGACCTCATTTGCTTTGCCATTATATTACTCTGCACACCTCAACATTCCTATCACTATCGTATATTGATTCGTGTTGTTATCTACTGGGATATGTCTTTATTTTTTCCCAAATTACCAAGATGCATGTACCTTGTGAAGGATTCACAAGATACCATTTATACTTTATTCAGCTAAACATGATGAGAAATCAAATGAGATATATCCACGTATAAAATTGAAGTTCATCTATGACTAGAGTAAGTAATTGTTAGGATGTTTCATGTAAGTTTAGACTAACCTATATATCGATGCATGGCTGTAGAATTATAACAGGCTTCTCTAGGACATATGTTACGTTTTTGAAAGCAATAAGGCATGACAGGGTGTAGTCATTAAAAGGTAATCAATCCCATAGAAGGAGAGCATGCTGGGGAACACAAGTGTGTGCAGGATGATCCTGAAATGAGCTAATCTAATGAGGAGTGACTTGTCATCTTGGAACTATAAAATATGCCAGCATACTACATTAAATAGACCCAAATAGTTATAAACAGCATGGGTTCAAATTTAAATGTTATATGAAAGTCAATGTTTTTGAGATTAAGCATAAAATAACCCACAGTCCAGTAGAAGCATCAATATCTTATTTACTGAGATTTTAACAAATAAGGTATTGTGGCTTTTTAAGATTCTCTTTATTAAGGGAAGACAGAAAAATATGAAAGAGAACAAAGTGTGAATACCTACAGTCTCTGAATTCTTTATTGTTGTAGGCATTCCAGATCAGTAAGTTAAACTGGTCAAGGAAAGTTAGGGTAATATCCCAAAATTTCATTTGTTGTATTAGCAGTGTATTATATAAGGCTTGATTATTTTTTTTAATGTTTGAAAGAAGACAGCTTCAAACTCCAGTTCTAACAGCTAAGCATGCAAATGGCTATCCAGCTCCACCCAACACACGCCGCCTTCCCACCACTGCACACTGGCCTCCCCTCTGGCTTTCCTGTGACTGACAAAGGCATTCCAAAAGCTACCCCTCAGACTCCAGTACCTGCCTCATCCCCATGGCAGAGGCTCACTGATTCATCTCTCTGTTCCTTGAGCCAGCCACCCTGCCAGAGAATTATGCTTAAGTTACACCTCAGATTGGATTATTTTTCTCTCCTTTCAAAAATGTTCAATGGCTCCCCTTTTCTGTTGAATTAACTACAAATGCCTCAGACCAGAATTCAAAACCTTATACAATGTGGCTCCAATCTATCTCCTTGGCTTATCACTATCTACTCTCTGACTCAAGCTCTATGTTCCAGAAAAATTGAACATCTTGTATTTCCTCCCATTTTCTAGTATTTTCTGTCCTCTGGGGTATTGTTACTATTTTTCTCTGTCAGGAGCCTATGCTTCAATGTAATTTTAAATGTCATCTCCTGTAAAAACAACTTTTCTAATTTTTTAAAATTACATATTATATCCCACTTAACATATCGCTCAATTTTTCCTTTTGTATGGTACCTTTGATCACGATTGTTGTTTATTTGCCAGTTCCCTGGTGTTAGCCCTTCTGCTCTGGGAGAGCATCAAACTCCTAGGGCACATCTCCCAAAGCAACCGGAACAGTACCAGGGAAATGATGGCTGATCATCTATTTATTCATGTATCCAACAGAGACTTACCAAGTAGTCAATATGGGCCAAGCACAATTCCACTGACATTACAACAGAATTCCACAAGTAAGATCAAAAAAATTCTTCAATCTCATATTATAACATGCTTTGGACAAAACTTCTTACACCACCAATTCCTAGCAGGGGTTCAGAAAATTGTTTTAATTTAATAAATATTAACTGAAGAATCTAGTCCATAAATAATCATATAAAATATTAATGGAACATTTAGTATTTCAAATGATCTATGCCTGGAATGCTTATCCTTCTCCCAGAAATTCCTTTGGTTCTCTCTTCATCTCCTTCAGGTCTTTGCCCAAATGGCACTTTCTCAATGACGTCTGCCCTGGGCACTTCATCTAATATTGCAACACACACACGCACATGCACACTCACACGTCCTATATCCCTTTCCTGCTTTATTTTTCTCCTTAGAACTTATCACTATCTAACAAATAAATATTTTACATATGTTTTATTGTCTATTTCCCACACTAGAATATAAATTCCATGAGAGCAGTTCACTCAAAGAGTACATAACTATTTACACAAATAGTGCACATTTACTATTGAATTTAATAATAAATTAAAATAGTGCTTACTGAAGAGGAGATTTAGAAGCTAAGAAGTGACAGAACACACTTGATCCCATACACCCTCCTTAGCCCACAGAGAGGCAAGCTTAGATGACCCTAGACTGGACACAGAGAGTAAAAATGGTCCTTGGGCCATTTTATGTAATTCTAGGAATGACAGAGGGAACAGGGAACACCCACTTGACTCCATTAACGGTATGAGCTTCCTGCGCAGAGAATGACCTTGTTAGAAATAGGCAGCTTCTGTTGAGCCAGATTCCTACTATTCTACTAAAAGGAAGAGGCTTCAGGACCATCCAAATCAGACCTTTCTCAGTCCACACTCAGGCGTGTGGGAGCTCAGTGTATGTAAGTCTATTAATGACTTGTGACTGACACTAAATTGTTCATTGTTTAAATTTGGGTGTTAGTAAGTGTCCCCTGCAGCAAAGTCAAGTAAAAAATGATATATCCGATATTACAATGAGTTCCTATTAAGAGTCACTGCTTGGGACAATCTTAGAAAGGTGTCTGAGGCTTCATGTCCACATCTACAATAGAAATGAGTTGTTCAAATCACCTCTGCCACCTTAAAATCTTCATTCACTTCCCAAGCTTGTATGAGTTTATGTCCAATCAAATAAGGGCTATCAACATTTCTTGAGAATGAGTGGAGAATTTTTCTCTGCTTTCTTCACTGTTGTATCCAAATACTTAGAATGGTTCCTGGCACATAGCAGTCACTCAGTAAATTTTTGTTGCATGAATGAATGAATGAAACATTGCCAGTCAATGAAGTTTCTTTTTTTCTAGAAGAAACCAGAAGTTTCTAGGAGGTTGAAATGAGTTTTGTTTTTTTTTCTTTTTAAATTTATTTATTTATTTATCTTTGACTGCATTGGGTCTTTGTTACTGTGCGTGGGCTTTTCATTGAGGTGGCTTCTCTTGTTGCAGAGCACGACTCTAGGGCGCGAAGGCTTCAGTAGTTGTGGCTCGCGAGCTCTAGAGCGCAGGCTCAGTAGTTGTGGCGCACGGGCTTAGTTGCTCCGCGGCATGTGGGATTTTCCCAGACCAGGGCTCGAACCCGTGTCCCCTACGTTGGCAGGCGGATTCTTAACTGCTGTGGCACCAGGGAAGCCCCAATGAAGTTTCTTTTCCTCAGTTGTTTCTCTCATGTCTTTATCATCAGTAAAGGTACAAGAATTGTGTAGTTCAATACAAGAGCTTATTGCCAACTTAACCATTTACATTTCCTCCAGTGAGAATGAGCGGATAATAATAGCAAAGTTTCTTATAATAACCAACTTTCAAAATCCTTTTTTATTCATTACAATAAGAAATATATTATCCTGCTAAACAGGTGGACTAGCTAGATGCTTGTCTTTTTCTTCAATACCACTCGGCCCTACCTGATCTTATATAACCCATTTATACTCAGATGATGTCATTACTCCATACTGAGGTTTTTCTTAATTTCTTGTTACCTCTAAGGCACTCTGCCAGTATGAGAAAGATGCCACTCATCTGTTTTCTAATAACCTCTTTCTAACCCTCATCAACAGGCTTTCACTCATCAGCTCTCTTGGCCATTTTTTCCTCTTGCTGCATAATATTATGTATTTCTACACCACATAGCTTGTATCTTTCCTCCTTTCTTATGCCAATAGTCCCTTAATTCTTCTACATATTACCTTCTGAGAATATTTTTTCAAATATTTTAATACTTCCTTACTTCATTTTCCTTAATTGACATTCTCTGACATAACCTCCTCTTTTCATTGTAGCATTTCCATTTACAAATGCAATATAGATTATCAAACTATCATGTTGCAACAACCATTTTTGTTTTGATAATCATGTCTATTAGCAATCTGAGTGGGAAAAAATAATCAACATCTTAAATTAATAATTAATTCTGCATTTTTCATTATCAATCAATTTGACCAAGGTATAATGAATTCTGGAGAAACAGAAATGAGAAAGGGGAAATGTCTCCAAAATGAACAGAGACACACCTTCTTATCTCCACTTCATGGTCCTTCATATCTCTCTCTCTCTCTCCTCTATTTTTAAATTTACAAAGAATCCGTAGCTATTGAGTGTACAAGCATTCATAACTTGTATTAGTTTACTAGGGCTGCTATAACAAAATACTACAGACTGGGTAGCTTAAACAACAGATTTTTATTTTCTCTCACTTCTGGAGTCTACAAGTCCAAGATCAAGGAGTCACAAAGTTTGGTTTCTCCTGGGGCCTCTCTCCTTGGCTTACAGATCATGGCAGCCTCACATGACCTTTCCTCTGTGCACACACATTCCTGGTGTCTCTTTTTGTGCCCAAGTTTCCTTTTCTTATGACACCAGTAGATTGGATTAGGGCTCACCCTAAGAGCCTCATGTTAACTTAACCACCTCTTTAAAGGCCCTGTCTCCAAATACAATTATCAATACATTCTGAGGTACTGGGGAGTTAGGGCTTCAACACAGAAATTTTGGGAGGACACAATTCAGATTATAACAAAGCTCACAGTACAGAAAAATACAACCATAAATGTATATAATTAAAAGTAAGTTATTGTAAATATGGTGAATTCTAATGATAAATATAACAAATAATATAATAAATATGATGCTTTTTTGGCTTGGTTGTTAAATGTTTGATTATTGTTTTGTATTTGAAAAAAAGTAAGATATGAGCCAAACTACAAGAGGACACAATTTGGCTTCAAAGGATAGGACTTGTGCAGTAGAATTGGAGAATAGGTGAAACGAATAAATTGCATACATCCTCAGTGGCAGGAAAATATAGGCTAAAGAATAGAGGATTGATCTGTCTGGAACACTGAGCATTGGAGAGTGGTGATTTGCAAGAGCAGGAGTAGGGGTGTCCCTTAGGCAGGAAGAAAGTAGATGGATACAAGCCTGGAAAAGCTAGATAGGATTTTACCACCATGCTGAGGATTTTGGATTTCACTCTGTCAGTCATAGGAAAGTATTAAAGTCAAAGCACTCTTGATGGTTCTATTATTTACATATGTCATTCAGTTTTTAAAATTCTATATTAACAAAACTCTAAATTATAAAGCACTTAGTTTCCCTCAAATGTCTGAACACTTCTTATTTTATAATAAGTGTTATATTACTTATTTTATAATAAGTGTTATATTACTTCTTATAATAGTACCCCAAACTCAGCTGAAATTTTCATATACTAATCCTTAAGAGTCCAAACCAATAATTTACTTTGGTCACATGATCACCCTTCATAAATTCTAACATTGGATTCCTTATATCAGTGTGTCTCAAACTATGGTCTTTGGCTCCCTAGGCCTTCATAGATTTATTTTCAGGAGTTGAAGAAAATTATTTTTCTTTAACTTATAAGTTCTTAACACAGGGTTCTTGAAGACTGAGGATAAAATTATGACATTTTATTTTCACTAACTTCTTACTGAAATATAACATTTCTTTCTACAATATTAGTGACAAAAAGGTATTCCTATAGGGCATTACAATTACTGTGAAAGTCGAATATTTTTTATGCTCATCACTAATTCAAAACTACAGACGTTATCGATCCTGATGCTAGATCTTATTTATTATGTTAGTAAAGATGCACCTATATTAACTATTAACAATTTTTTAATATTTTGATTATTGTAATTCTGTATAATTGGTTTTCTCTGTAAGTCTTTGAATTTAAGTTTTATGCACTTAAGAACATTAGTCTGAGAAGAGATCCATAAGCTACACCAGATTGCCAAAGGAGTCTATGGAATAAAGATGGTTAATGCATACTTTAGAAGGAGTCTGTGGAAACATGGAAAAACCCAAACGAAATTTCTGGCCAACCCAATGTTTCTCAAGTATGGGGGGCAGTGCAGAGAGAACTGCCTTGAATTATTGCTTCTCCTTGCTGTAAGAAACCTGTATTTAGGCTTTTGCTTTGACTACTAAACCATCTATTTCTGTATTTATCAGACTTCTTTGAGTCAATACCTCTGAGCTTTCCTAGACAGCTTCTTATCACTTGAAAGCTGACTGTAAATGGATTCTTTTATTTAGTTTACCCTGGAGTCAGAACAGGCAGGAAGAAATCAGGCTGAGAGGAATAAAGCATACTAAGGAAAATTCTATCAATTAAATGTTAATGCAAAAAAACCCTGTATTTATCCTCTTGATTTTTATTACTTTCAGATGAAATTCAGCATATTGAATAAACTTATCACAAAGTTGCCTAAATGCTCGCAACTTTTTGGCACATCCTTTAACTGAGTTTCACTAGGGATAAAATGCAAATATATAGTTTCCACTTAACCAACCTCCAGATAATATTTTTAAAGGTAATGAAATAATGTCTGAGCACCTCAGATGGAAGCTGCTATATAAGTACAAACTACAATCATTATCATTTTCATAAATATTTGGATATTCGGACTCACTGAAACATTTAACATTCTTTTCAAATGACCTGAGCATAGGAAAATGCAATCAAAGCATGTTGCAGTGGAAATACCCACTCCCCTTCCTTTGAGAAATAATAGAGTCTCAGTGAATAGCCTGCCGAAATCCCAATGGCTTTATCCAATGAGAGCCCGACCATTTGTTCAACAACATTTAAAGCCTCCCTTAGTGATTTCACTGCATTTACAGAGAGGCCTCAACAATCAAGAAGGAAATGTGTGTTTTGCTGTTTCTTGGCTCACTTTAGTGCCGGGTTTTATCAAGCTGCTGCACAGCACTTCTGTCCTGAAAGACGTCTGTGTGACTTGGATACCATTTCATAGAGTCACACTGGATCCTCTTATGTCTCACCAATTAAATTATCTTCTCCAGCCTTTATTCCTGCCAAAGAGGTTCAGGCTGAGATTAGGTCACACTTCTCTTAAGTTGTTCTTTGAAATAGTATGGAAGGCCTCCTAGAGAAGTAGCATGCACAAGCATTAATACCTGGTCTTCCCAGCCTCTGTGGTCAGTAACTGAATTTCTTTGCAGAATTTCCTCCTGTTGTGTACCACCACCTGGATCTCTAAAAACTGAAGAGTTCTCTTTAATGTTATTAAATTAAATTATAGCTCTACCAAAACATGTGGTAAATGTGGGATTTGACAATCACTGTGCCAACTAAATTACAGATCAGGCATTATAGGAGCTGAATGGGAGTTCTTAAGTTGGTCCTCTTAAGATAGAATCAATTATTCGTCCCCGAAGTCCCTTACGTTTTTATAAAACTGTATCCTGCTACACATCTAAAACAAAATTAAATTTTTGTGAGCTATCCAGATATTTGCTCTTTTGTGTTCTGCATCCTGCCCTTTGCCTCAACTTTTTCTTTCCCCATCAGAATGTTTCATAAGACACAACTAAGATAACGGGCATTTATTTTAAAGAAAACATGAGGGTACAACAATTGAGCTTTTAGTTGATTTCATATTATTACCAAGGTATTAGCTTTCCATAAAGAGCCAGCTGCAGCCTTAAGCTCTAGACATGCAGGAAACTGAGGCTTCTCTGAAACACTTGTTTTCAAATGCCTCCCAAGACAATGGAGGTTGTCAAGATGAATTTTACTTTTGTTGCTCAAAATGAGAGGAAGAGGACCCAAGGTTGCCTTGTAAGAGTGGACACAAGGACAAGATGTCCTGGGGGTGTGGTGCTCAGTTCTACTCACAAACATATCAACTTCTGAAACCTAATCATTCTCAGGCACTTGTCCCTCCTGCATGTCCCCTCCTCTGCCTACTAACCAAATCACAGTCGTGTATTATTAGAAGTGTCTATGTTACTTTCCGTTTCTGCTGAAACATTCTATCGGATCCTCAGGGCTCCCTACCCCTACCCCTGCCGGTGACTTCACACGCAGAGAACACACTGCCCATACAGCAGAGAGTGTAAGTGCATAGGTCAGCCCTTGCTTAAAAGTTTGCTTACACAGTTTCTGGCAAGGTATTGATAGAATATTATCACAAGGAAAAGACAGGCTCTAGATTATATGTTTTTCCAGAATTGTCTCTATTAAGTGCTCTCAAACCAAAGAATTATTTTAACAGATTTAATACAATAAAGGGTTTTAAATTTTTAGGTAAAGGAACTAAAAACAGATGATTGGGAAGCCTTCCTCATCTTTGAATATTTTCCTCTGAAGTGTCTTTTTTTTTTTTCTTGAAACATGGGACACACTTTATGCTTCACATGTCTCAAATTGTGCTTCGTGCCAATTTCCTGTGTTACTTTGGGTGTTAATGAGGGAGAAGGAGAAGGAAAAGGAGAAAACTGTTCACTTTCCTGTTTTTTGGCATTGCTGTTCCAAAATAGTTCTCAATGTAAAATAGATTTTTGCTTTGCGATTCCATAAGGTCATATCCACCAAAGAGATACTCCGGGCGAGAAGGCAACAGGATGTGCTTTTGCTTTCATTGTTAAGGACACTGTCATATTCAAATTCCACATGAATGTTTTGTTTGTTTTACTTTTAAATATCGGAGAAGGGGTAAATGAGATGTCAAATGCTCAAAGATGCTTCCTTTTCCCTTTGCCAGTCCCTCCCACCCCCCCCCCACACCACTTGTAAAAGATTCTGCAATGCTTTTCTTGCCACCCAGTTCTTCTCAAGTCCCGTCTTTCGGCCATGTGCTCCCCTTCCTTGCTTCCTCCATCTTTTCTCTATATTCTGCTATTCTAGCCAACGAGGCAACTTTACAAAACGCCTCCTTATGTAAGTTCCAAGAGTTTATTTGCTAGTTTTAGTTATACTAGGTAAAAATAAATTAAGTGAAACCTTAGCTATGTTGAGATATATGTAAGAAATAGATTGCCAGTGACTAATAGAACTAAGTACTGGTGTCATTCTACAGATTTAAAATTCATATTTTTATAGAACCCTTACATGTTTTTATTTGTTTCAAATCCCTAACTGGTCCCTGCCTCCCCTATAACCTCAGCTCCCACCACACACAGGCTCAAGAAGTTCTAACCCCACTGATTCTCTGATGACCAAATAAATGATGCCAGGCTTTTTCCTGCCTTGGGGCCTTTGCACATGCGGAGTCCTATACCTAGAAAGCACTGTCACCAGATTTTCACACGGCCGGTTCCTCGTTGCCAGTTAGGTCTCGGTTTAGATGCTACCTTCTCAGGAATGTCTTTAACAACACCTAACCTTCTCACTCTTATAGTCAACGTATATCAGACTGCCCCTTGAATTTTCTCATAATATTTATCACTATCTGAAATATCATGTCTACTTATATTTTTTAATTGAGGTATAATTTATATAAAATAAAATGGACGTATTTTGTGCACTCTTTTCAGTCAGGTTTCGTTAGCCCATCACCAGAGGCAACTGCTGCTCTTATCTGCTTCAGTACACCTTAGTCTGCCAATGATACCACCTTAATATAAATGCAATCATGGAGCATGTGTTCTTTCATATTTGCCTTCTTTCACTAGTATAATGTTCTGTTAGTATTGGTAAACTGTTTTTCAAGGACTTTTGTCCTTTTATCTAAGTTGTCAAATTTATCAGCATAGTAATCTTTTATTAGTCTTTCAATAAATGCAGGAACTATACTGATGCTTCCTCTATCATTTGTAATAAAGACAAGATTTTTCTTTTATTTTCCTTTCTTGGTTCATTTTTCCAGGGGTTTATCTATTTCATAAATAATTTTATTAACCTTTCCAGCCAATATTTGACTTTGATTTTCTCTATTTTTTGATGTTTTCTATTTCACTGATTATCATTCTTATCTATATTATTTCCTTTCTTCTGTTTTCTTTGGGCTTATTGTTCTTTTTGAAGAAAAAATTGTAGTGAAAACCTAATCTATTGATTGTAAGCCTCTCCTTTGAAAGCTATAAAATTTCCTTTAATTATAGCTTCAGCTGCATCTCATAAATTTTAGCATTCTGTGATTTCATCAACATTAAGTTTAAAATATTTTCTAGTTTACCTTGTGATTTCTTCTCTGACTTATGGGCTATTTGGAAGTGTGGTGCTTAATTTATAAAGATTTATTAATCCTCTGGATATCTTATTTTGAATCCATAATTTAATTATATTGTGGGCAGAGAACATACTCCAGATGATTTCAATTCTTGAGAATTTGACACTTTTATATCTTCGTTTTCCATTCTGTATCTTATATTATCTTTTTAGCTATACCATTTTGTATTATTCAAAGATTACCGTAAAGATTACAATATGTATTTTTAACTTACCACATTCTAACATGAATTAATATAACATTTCACATATAATTTCACATATAAAAATCTATAATCTCATTTAAATCATCCCATTCTTTATATGTTGTTGACATATACTAATCTTCAACATGTTATTAATTCCACAATATATTTTATTATATAGTGAATTTGACAATCATCTTTTTATTGAAATATATTCAGATAACATTGTGTACATTTAAGGTATACAACATGTAAATTTGATACATTTATATTTTGTAATATGACTGCCATTGTAGGGATAATTAGCATCTCTATCACGTTACATAATTATCTTTTCTTTCCAGTAGTTGGAATAATTAAGTTCTGGTTTCTAAGCAGGTTTGATGATTATAATACAATAGTGTTGTCTATATTCACTGTACTGTCCATTATATCTCTAGGGTTTACTTACTACTACTAAGTTTATACCCTGACACAACATCTGTCCTGTCTCCTCAACCCCCATCCCCTGGTAACCACCATTTTATTCTTTGTTTTTACAAGTTTGGCTTTTATAAATTCCACATGTAAGTGATATCATACAGTGTTTGTCTTTCTCTCTTAGATTTATCTCACTTAGTATAGTGTGCTCAAAGTCTATACATGTTGTCACAAATGGCAGGATGTCCTCCTTTCTCGTGACTGAATAACATTTCATTGTATATATGTACCACATTGTCTTTATCCATTCATTTACAGATGGACACATGTTGTTTTCATATGTTGGCTATTGTAAATAATGCTGTAATGAACATGGCGTTTCATATATCTTTTCAAGTTAGTGTTTTCATTTTCTTTGGATAAATACCCATCAGTGGAATTGCTGGATCTTATGGTAGCTTTATTTTTAATATTTTAAGAAACCTCCATATTGTTTTCCACAGTGGCTGTACTGATTTATATTCCCACCAACCAGTGCACAAGGGTTCCCTTTTCTCTACGTCTTCACCAGCACTTGTTAACTCTTGTCTTCTTGACACTAGCCATTCTAACAGGTTTGAGGTGATATCTCTTTGTAGTTTTAATTTGCATTTTCCTAATGATTGTGATGTTCAGCATCTTTTCTTGTACCTGTTGGCCATTGGATGCCTTTGAGAAAATGTCCATTTAGTTTTCCTGCCCATTTTTAAATTGGATTGTTTGCTTTTTATTATTGACTTGTATGAGTTCTTTATATATTTTGGATATTAACCCCTTATATTATATATGCTTTGCAAATATTTTCCCATTATGTAGGTTGCCTTTTCATTTTTTTTTAGTTGTTTCTGTTGCTGTGCAAAAGTCTTTTAAGTTTGCTATAGTCCCATTTCTTAATTTTTACTTTTGTTGTTTGTGCTTTTGGTGTCATATCCAAAAATTACTGCCAAAACCAATGTCAAGGAGCTTCCTCCCTACACTTTTTTTCTAGGAGTTTTATAGTATCAGGTCTTATGTTTTAAGTCTTTGATCCATTTCTAGTTAATTTTTGTGGGTGGTGTAAGATAGGTGTTCAATTTAATTGCTCTGAATGTGTCAATTAATTGTCTTTTAAAGAATGAAAGAAAAAAAGAAAAATAACATTTTATATTTATCTACATTTTTAACATTTCCAGTGCTCTTTCTTTAACGTGTGTATATCTTATTATAATTTATCTTCAACTAGAAGAACTCCCATTAATATTTTTAATAGTGAAGGTCCGTTGCAACAATTTTACTCAGAATTTATTGCCTTCTTTATTGGAAAAAAATTTTTTCCCTGGATATAGAATTCTTGGTTGACAAATTGTGGGTTTTCTTTTTTTATTCTTTCAGTACTTTAAAAATGACATTCTATTGTCTTCTAGCCTCCATTGTTTCTGATGAAAAGCCATGAATTTTTCTTATCATTTTCCGCCTGACTGCTTTTAAGATTTCCTCTTTATCTTTAGTTTTCAGCAGTTTGACTACGATGTGTCTAGATTTCATTTTCATTGCATTTTTAGTATTTGATATTCATTGAAATTATTTGATTTGTGCAATTTTTAAAAATCAAATTTATAAATACTTTAGTCAATGTTTCTTTAAATTTTCTGTTTCATTCCTCACATCTTCTCTTTCTCAGACTCCAATAATATCCAATAATGATAGCTTTATACTCTCCCAAGGCATTGTTGAATCTCTCTTTGTTTTCCATTTTATTCTCTCTGGGCTTCAACTTGGATGGCATATATAATGTACTATCTATTACAAGTTTAATGATCCTTTCTTCTGTTGTTATCCAGAGTGTGTTTGATCCCATCCAATAAATATTTGATTTCAGATACTGTATTTTGTGGTTCTAAGGTTTCTATTTGGTTCTTTTTAGAAATCTCTCCTGAAGTTCTCCCATCTCTTCATCTATTATAATAGTGTTTCTCTATAGATCTTTAACATATTACTAATAGTTTTAAGTTTTTTAATTTTTTTTACTAATAGTTTTATTTTTTCATTTTTATTCCAAAATCTGGGTCATATGCTATTCTGCTTCTATTTTCTTCCTTCTCACATTTTCTTGTTTCTTCACGTGCCTAATAATTCCTGATATATGCTAGACGTTGTAAATAATATGTTGTAGATTCTTAGGATTTTGTTAATTTCCCCTGAAGACTGTTGAGTTCTTTTCTACCAGAGAGTTAAATGACTGGCAGATTATTTTAAATTTGTAGAGGTTTAATTTTATGAGTGGGACTTTGTTGATTTGTCTCTTAATCCAAGGAAATCACTTAGTCCTAGGCATGATCTTTATTTTATAATCTTTACTTTATGTGGAAAGTATTTACCGAGCTCTTTTAGCTTGGCTGGACTTGAACTCCAAATTTTCTTACTTTTGCATTTGAAATTTCATCTCAGTTCATTTAGCCTTCCAACTATAGTTTTCTCCCTGGGCAGCTTGGAACATCATATGCAGCACATATGAAGAAAAAGGGTGAGTCATGGATTTGAAAGAATTTTATAGGTAGATTTCCACATCTTTCACTGTTGTTCTCTCCTTTCCAACACTCTGGAGATCCTGAACCCATCTTCTGATCCCTGAGGCAAATAAGGCTGTGGTTTTCTGCTTCAGTTTTAGCTGATCCACATCGTTCTTCCCCATAAACTTATTGGACCATTTATATTTTACTTGTATTTTTGTCCAGCTTCTCCCACTAAAGTCTGATCTCTGGAAGAACATATTCCCTATCTGGCACCATTGTATTTCAGCACATGATGCTATTCATATCACCTAGTAGATGTCAAGAAATAATTACCTAACTATTAATATGTTACATTATACCATATGACAAAGGCTTTGTATTAGTTAAAATCATAATCGCATTAATCTTTGCAATACCATTAAAAGTAAAATAAACAGAACGTTTGTGTCCCCATTCCACAGATAACAAAAAGTCCAAAACATTTAAAATAAAATGCTAATCATTTAGGTTCAAGAGGATACCCTAAAAAACTAAGTATGTAAATTTATATTATTTTTAGATGGTTTATCACTATAATGTGTGAAAGTATTGAATATAAGAGACCAGGACAGAATTAATTAACTCTTTATTAAGGTTCTGTATCCAATCTTATTGCAAAGGAAAGCATGTACAAACTCTACATTTTTGTCAGGGTGGAGAAATAATAAAATTTCCCTCCGAGAACGCTGAACAGCCATCTCAGCTAAGTTCTTTCCTCTCCATCAAGACATCAATCTAACCTGTCATCTTAGCAGCACTCACTGGCCATTCTGTGAAACATCCTTCCATCTTAGCCATTTGGGAGCCCAGACTCCTAACCTTCACTATCAGAAAAATAACAAATCAGCCTATCCTGATCATACAGGGCTTCTTAAGTTAAAAAAGCAATATCAAAACCTTCATATACAACAGCTTTGAGGTAACTACAAACAGATTTCAATCACATGCATCTTCTCAGTCCTTTCCCAGATCTAGGAATTGTCTAATTACTCACACTTCAAATTTTTCCTACCTAGGGTTAAAAAAACCTTTCTGTTTGAGTTTCTCTGCCTTATTTGCAGTATTTTAATAATTGGCGTGGTATATGAATTACAAGTGTATACCTTGTCCTTTACTGGTTTGTGCTTCTTTCAGAGATAGAAATATTGATGCAAATGCCATTTAAATACCCATTTTATAGCGTCACATTTACAAAGATGTTTTGGGTCACCAAAATCATTGGAATTCACTCACCCCTCAGGAAATATTTCATTCTGCTCATATCATCACATTTTTCTTCTCGTGCAAAACGAACAATCCATAGTCGTATGTTGTTTCTTTAAGCCACAGTTTCTAAATTGAGTGTGTAGCATTTACAATCAACTGCTTCATTTAATTCAGGTCGATTTTAAATGCTAGGCATTCATTTGGTGGGCTGTGAGCAGCCTGTGGTTTTGTTAGATCTACAGCATAAAGAAACAATTTTTCTTATCCTGATCCTATGGCTGTCTGGGAAAGGTGACACATGGTGAAACATAATGATAAGAAAGGCTACAGCTACCCTAGGCAGTCAGATACGAAAGCCAGATGATTAAACCATTCTGTAGCATCCCCCAAAGACAAAGCAAAAAAAAAAAAAAAGAAAAGAAAGAAAAAGAAATCTTTAGAATGCTTAGTGCTAAAAAAACTCTGCAGAACAGAACTCACACATGCTGTACGTGTTTCTGCCCCTCCAACCGTCACCCTCTGCCTCTACAGTTCCTGTTACATTAATAAAGAATTCAGAAAGGGAGGGATGAATATTTTTTAAACGTCTGTTTCCTGGGAATTCTTTTCTTCATCTGTTCTGTAGAAATATCAACTAGATTAACTCTGAAATATTACAAAAGGGCTTAGAATTTTCCACGTCTCCCCATGAGGAAGATTGTTTTCCCTCTTTCAAGCCACATGCCTAAAAGACACACTCATTCATTTTATTGATTCTTCTTATTTATTTTTCTAATTCAGGTACATTAAATAGGAAAGGAACTGAAATTATACTCAAGACTGTTGAGATTGCTAGATTAATTACAAGTGATTGATGGGCTTACCTGGCAACTTCAGCACCCATTTGCTTATTTAAAAAGCAAACCCTTAATCCTAAACCTAATATGAAGATTCATTACTTGGGGAGACCATTTTAGGTCCCTGGAGCACACTATAAATGCACTCATGTTTTACATTGAGGAGTGGGGAAGAGGGAGGAATGGTGTATATATGCACCTTCTTCTGGAAATTCAGGAGTTAACTCCTTTCCTTTATTATCTTCAACCTGGTTGAAGGCAGGTTGCAGTCCTCTCTAGAGGTGGATTCTGTCAGCACTTCAATAGCTCTCTCAAATGAGAGCAGTCACATTCAACAGAGGTTAGAGAAAACAAAGTACACATTTGCTTTAACAGGAGAAGAGGAATACATTAACAAACTAAACATGCTCCTTTAAACATATGAAAGCACCAAGTTTTAAAGTCTAAAATGCCTACCTCCATCCTGCAATATGATGTTGGTATTGCCTGTGCCTAGGGCAACCTCAGCCCTCCTCCCCCTGGGCTCTCTCAGCTTCTCTCTTGCCAGACATTCTTCCCCCAGGGAATTTCCTGCTTCCTGTTTGTTGGTCTCCATTCACACTCTCAAACTCATTTTAGTTTTTCTGAGAAAAGAGGTGATAAAACTTCACTAATCTCTTAGCAAAATTCTAGCTGTATATCTATGAACGGTGTGCTGATAAACACCTTAAAATCCCATCCCATTTCCCTACAGAATTGGACCTCCTGGAATGAGGTATTAGGGGGTTGGCTTCCATTTTTCAAGATGACAATATCTTTTATTTTAACTGCCTCTGCATGTCATCCATTTCAAGATTTCACTGTGTAATTTACACATTTTAATTTCCTTTCTTCTCTTCCTTTTATTTTATTTCCCCTTTTCTTTTTACTGCCTAAAATCTGCCTTCACTTGTTAACCGCTCTCTGATTCATTATTTCATCTCTTCTCACCTTGATCTCAGGTGGCCTCACCCTGCAGCGGCTTGAAGCAGGGTTTCCGTTCAAGGCCAGTGATTGAGGTCGGGTCGCGGCGGTGAGGGCACCGAATCCTAGCCACTAGACCAGGGGTCAGTGACAAGGCCCTGGCCCTATCGCTTTGCAGAAAAAGAATTCCCACAAAGACGGAAAGTAGTGAAACAAGTAAAGTATTTATTAGGAGAAAAGAATACAGTACATGTGGATAGACACAGGGGCAGGCTGAGAGAGAGAGTCACACCCTCGTGGCAGTTTGAATCAACTTATACGGGGCATTTCTTCCGGGTTTCCTTTGGCCAGTCATTTTGGTTTGCCTGGTTCAAAGTCCGTATTTTGTGTATCTCAGAATTTTCCCATGTGTGTGCACATCTCTTAGCCAAGATGGATTCTACTGAAGAGGCCTGTGGGTAGTGAGCATCAGTTGGCATCGGTTAGCATCACTCCCCTTTTGACCTCCAAGGAGCCTTTCTGTGCATGTGTAGTCGGGGAGGTCTCCTGACTTCAAGAATGAGAAATATGTGGTCTCTTATATTCTATATGGGCAGGGCCCGGCCTCCTCTCTCAATTGTCCTGTTATTCCCGTCTTGGAGTATCAGTCCACAGGGAAAAACTCTCTTTGCCCTGGAGGCCCATCTATCTCCTGCCTCAACCTGACTGTTTTAAATCCACCAGAGGCTACTTAAAAGACTATTAAACCTCCAGAGGACTGATACTGATTGGTACTCTCTCATTAGCCCAAGGATTGTCACTTGTTTTCTATCTGATGCCCTCAGTGGGGCTTTCTTTCCACCACTCATACACTGTGTCATCCCTATGACTAAAATAATGCAAAAAAAAAAAACTTATCCACAGTTCTCCTTCCTTTTGCCACATCAGGAGAATCACTAAGTTTTGAAGAAAACAGAACAAAAGGAAATCTAGGAATGGCTCTCCTCATCATGAGTTAGTTAGCAGCTGCTGGTTATTCCATGTTTCAGGTTTTATAACTTCTTGGAAACCGTCCATGGCTTCCCTGAAGATCCTGGCTCCATGAGCATGTCCAACAGCACTCGCTTCTAATTTCATCCCGAAATAACAGAAAAATAGCGTTGTGCAAGGCAGCTTCCTCACTATAAGGCATTTTAAAGAACCTGTACCTTTAAAGTAGCTCAAAAAGTGGTATGATATGCTTTATCTAGTTTAGGCTATGTTTAAAATACAATTCGAAGCTACAAGGGGCTCTGAACCAAGATGGCGGAGTAGAAGGACGTGCTCTCACTCCCTCTTGCAAGAACACCAGAATCACAACTAGCTGCTGGACAATCACCAACAGGAAGACACTGGAACTCACCAATAAAGATACCCCACATCCGAAGACAAAGGAGAAGCCACAATGAGATGGTAGGAGGGGCACAATCACAGTAAAATCAAATCCCATAACTGCTGGGTGGGTGACTCACAGACTGGAGAACACTTATACCACAGAAGTCCACCCACTGGAGTGAAGGTTCTGAGCCCCACGTCAGGCTTCCCAACCTGGGGGTCCGGCAACTGGAGGAGGAATTCATAGAGAATCAGACTTTGATGACTAGTGAGATTTGATTGCAGGACTTCGACAGGACTGGGGGAAACAGAGACTCCACTCTTGGAGGGCACACACAAAGTAGTGTGTGCATTGGGACCCAGGGGAAAGAGCAGTGACCCCAGGGGAGACTGAACCAGACCTACCTGCTAGTGTTGGAGGGTCTCCTGCAGAGGCACACAGTGGCTGTGGCTCACTGTAGGGACAAGGAAAGTGGCAGCAGAAGTTCTGGGAAGTACTCCTTGGTGTGAGCCCTCCCAGAGTCCACCATCAGCCCCACCAAAGAGCCCAGGTAGGCTCCAGTGTTGGGTTGCCTCAGGCCAAACAACCAACAGGGAGGGAACCCAGTCCCACCCGTCAGCAGTCAAGCAGATTACACTTTTACTGAGCTCTGCCCACTAGAGCAACAGTCAGCTCTACCTACCACCAGTCTCTCACATCAGGAAACTTGCACAAGCCTCCTAGATAGCCGGATCCACCAGAGGGCAGACAGCAGAAGCAAGAAGAACTACAATCCTGCAGCCTGTGGAACAAAAACCACATTCACAGAAAGAAAGACAAGATGAAAAGGCAGAGGGCTATGTACCAGATGAAGGAACAAGATAGAACCCAGGAAAAACAACTAAATGAAGTGGAGATAGGCAACCTTCCAGAAAAAGAATTCAGAATAATGATAGTGAAGATGATCCAGGACCTCGGAAAAAGAATGGAGGCAAAGATCAAGAAAATGCAAGAAATGTTTAACAAAGATCTAGAAGAATTAAAGAACAAACAAACAATAACTGAAATGAAAACAACACTAGAAGGATTCAATAGCAGAATAACTGAGGCAGAATGGATAAGTGACCTGGAAGACAGAATGGTGGACTTCACTGCTGAGGAACAGAATAAAGAAAAAAGAATGAAAAGAAACAAAGACAGCCTAAGAGACGTCTGGGACAACATTAAACGCAACAACATTCACATTACACAGGTCCCAGACGGAGAAGAGAGAGAGAAAGAACCTGGGAAAATATTTGAAGAGATTATAGTCGAAAACTTCCTTAACATGGGAAAGGAAATAGCCACCCAAGTCCAGGAAGCGCAGAGAGTCCCATACAGGATAAACCCAAGGAGAAACACGCCAGGCCACAAATTGGCAAAAATTAAAGACAAAGAAAAATTATTGAAAGCAACAAGGGAAAAATGACAAATAACATACAAGGGAACTCCCATAAAGTTAACAGCTGAGTTTTCAGCAAAAACTCTACAAGCCAGAAGGGAGTGGCATGATATACTTAAAGTGACTGGAAGGGAAGAACCTACAACCAAGATTACTCTACCTGGCAAGGATCTCATTCAGATTCGATGGAGAAATCAAAAGCTTTACAGACAAGCAAAAGCTAAGAGAATTCAGCACCACCAAACCAGCTCTACAACAAATGCTAAAGGAACTTCTCTAAGTGGGAAACACAAGAGAAGAAAAGGACCTACCAAAACAAACCCAAAACAATTAAGAAAATGGTCATAGTAACATACATATCAATAATTACCTTAAACATGAATGGATTAAATGCTCCAACCAAAAGATACAGGCTTGCTGAATGGATACAAAAACAAGACCCATCTATATGCTGTCTACAAGAGACCCACTTCAGACCTAGGGACACATACAGACTGAAAGTGAAGGGATGGAAAAACATATTCCATGCGAATGGAAATCAAAAGGAAGTTGGAGTAGCAATACTCATATCAGATAAAATAGACTTTAAAATAAATAATGTTACAAGAGAAAAGGAAGGACACTACGTAATGATCAAGGGATCAATCCAAGAAGAAGATATAACAATTACAAATATATATGCACCCAACACAGGAGCACCTCAATACATAAGGCAACTGCTAACAGCTATAAAAGAGGAAATCGACAGCAACACAATAATACTGGGGGACTTTAACACCTCACTTACACCAATGGACAGATCACCCAAAATGAAAATAAATAAAGAAACGGAAGCTTTAAATATACAATAGACCAGATAGATTTAATTGATAGTTATAGGACATTCCATCCAAACACAGCAGATTACACTTTCTTCTCAAGTGCACATGGAACATTCTCCAGGATAGATCACATCTTGTGTCACGAATCAAGCCTCAGTAAATTTAAGAAAATTGAAATCATAAGAAGCATCTTTTCTGACCACAACGCTATGAGGTTAGACATGAATTACAGGGAAAGAAAAGTAAAAAAACACAAACACGTTGAGGCTAAACAATACATTACTAAGTAACCAAGAGATCACTGAAGAAATCAAAGAGGAAATCAAAAAATACCTAGAGACAACATGACGATCAAAAACCTATCAGAGGCAGCAAAAGCGGTTCTAAGAGGGAAGTTTATAGCTATACAGGCCTACCTCAAGAACCAAGAAAAACCTCAAATAAACAATCTAACTTTACACCTGAAGGAACTAGAGAAAGAAGAAACAAAACCCAAAGTTAGCAGAAGGAAAGAAATCATAAAGATCAGAGCAGAAATAAATGAAATAGAAACAAAGAAAACAATAGCAAAGATCAATAAAACTAAAAGCTGGTTCTTTGAGAAGATAAACAAAACTGATAAACCATTAGCCAGATTCATCAAGAAAAAGAGGGAGAGGACTCAAATCAATAAAATGAGAAATGAAAAAGGAGAAGTTACAACAGACACCGCAGAAATACAAGGCATCCTAAGAGACTACTACAAGCAACTCTATGCCAATAAAATGGACAACCTGGAAGAAATGGACAAATTCTTAGAAAGGTATAACCTTCCAAGACTGAACCAGGAAGAAATAGAAAATATGAACAGATCAATCACAAGTAATGTAATTGAAACTGTGATTAAAAATCTTCAGACAAAAGTCCAGGACCACATGGCTTCACAGGTGAATTCTATCAAACATTTAGAGAAGAGCTAACACCCATCCTTCTCAAACTCTTCCAAAAAATTTCAGAGGAATGAACAGTCCCAAACTCATTCTATGAGGCCACCATCACCCTGATACCAAAACCAGACAAAGATACTACAAAAAAAGAAAATTAAAGACCAATATCACTGATGAATATAGATTCAAAAATCCTCAACAAAATACTAGCAAACAGAATCCAACAACACATTAAAAGGATCATACACCATGATCAAGTGGGATTTCTCCCAGGGATGCAAGATTCTTCAATATATGCAAATCAATCAATGTGATACACCGTATTAACAAATTGAAGGAGAAAAACGATATCATCATCTCAATAGATGCAGAAAAAGCTTCTGACAAAATTCAACACCCATATATGATAAAAACTCTCCAGAAAGTGGGCAAAGAGGGAACCTACGTCAACATAATAAAGGCCATATACGACAAACCCACAGCAAACATCATTCTCAATGGTGAGAAACTAAAAGCATTTCCTCTAATATCAGGAACAAGACAAGGATGTCCACTCTCACCACTATCATTCAACATAGTTTTGGAAGTCCTAGCCTCAGCAATCAGAGAAGAAAAAAATAAAAGGAATACAAATTGGAAAAGAAGAAGTAAAACTTTCACTGTTTGCAGATGACATGATACTATAAATACAGAATCCTAAAGATGCCACCAGAAAACTACTAGACTTAATCAATGAATTTGGTAAAGTTTCAGGAAACACAAATAATGCACAGAAATCTCCTGCATTCCTATACAGTAATGATGAAAAATCTGAAAGAGAAATTAAGGAAACACTCCCATTTACCACTGCAACAAAAAGAATAAAATACCTAGGAATAAACCTACCTAGGGAGACAAAAAACCTGTATGCAGAAAACTATAAGACACTGATGAAAGAAATTAAAGATGATACCAACAGATGGAGATATACCATGTTCTTAGATTGGAAGAATCAATATTGTGAAAATAACTATACTACCCAAAGCAATCTACAGATTCAATGCAATCCCTATCAAACTACCAATGGCATTTTTTATGGAACTAGAACAAAAAGTCTTAAAATTTGTTTGGAGGCACAAAAGACCCCGAATAGCCAAAGCAGTCTTGAGGGAAAAAAAAGGAGCTGGAGGAATCAGACTCCCTGACTTCAGACTATACTACAAAGCTACAGTAATCAAGACAGTATGGTACTGGCACAGAAACAGAAACATGGAACAAGATAGAAAGCCCAGAGTTAAACCCACACACCTATGGTCAACTAATCTATGACAAAGGAGGCAAGGATATACAAGGAGAAAAGACAGTCCCTTCAATAAGTGGTGCTGGGACAACTGGACAGCTACATGTAAAAGAATGAAATTAGAACACTCCCTAACACCATACACAAAAATAAACTCAAAATGGATTCAAGACCTAAATATAAGACCAGACACTATAAAACTCTTAGAGGAAAACATAGGAAGAACACTCTTTGACATAAATCACAGCAAGATCTTTTTTGATACACCTCCTAGAGTAATGGAAATAAAAACAAAAATAGGGCTTCCCTGGTGGTGTAGTGGTTGAAAGTCCGCCTGCCAATGCAGGGGACATGGGTTTGTGTCCCGGTCCGGGAAGATCCCACATGCCACGGAGCAGCTGGGCCCGTGAGCCATGGCTGCTGAGCCTGCAAGTCCGGAGCCTGTGCTCCACAACGGGAGAGGCCACAACAGTGAGAGGCCCATATACTGCAAAAAACAAACAAAATAAATAAATAAATAAATAAACAAATGGAAGAAAATATTTGCAAATGAATCAATGGACAAAGAATTAATCTCCAAAATATATAAACAGCTCATGCAGCTCAATATTAAAAAAACAAACAGCCCAATCCAAAAATGGGCAGAAGACCTAAATAGACATTTCTCCAAAGAAGACATACAGATGGCCAAGAAGCATATAAAAAGCTACTCAACCTCACTAATTATTAGAGAAATGCAACTCAAAACTACAATGAGGTATCACCTCACATCAGTTAGAATGGGAGTCATCAGAAAATCTACAAACAACAAATGCTGGAGAGGGGGTGGAGAAAAGGGAACACTCTTGCACTGTTGGTGGGAATGTAACTTGATACAGCCACTATGGAGAACAGTATGGAGGTTCCTTAAAAAACTAAAAATAAAATTACCATGTGATCCAGCAATCCCACTACTGGGCATATTCCCAGAGAAAACTGTCATTCAAAAAGACACATGCACCCCAATGTTCATTGCGGCACTATTTACAACAATCAGGTAATGGAAGCAACCTAAATGCCCACTGACAGACAAATGGATAAAGAAGTTGTGGTATATATATACAATGGAATATTATTCAGCCATAAAAAGGAATGACATTGGGTCATTTGTTGAGACATGGATGGATCTAGAGACTGTCATACAGAGTGAAGTAAGTCAGAAAAACAAATAGCATATATTAATGCATATATGTGGAACCTAGAAAAATGGTACAGATGAACCAGTTTCCAGGGCAGAAACTGAGACACAGGTGTAGAGAACAAACATATGGACACCAAGGGGGGAAAGTGGCGGGTGTGTGTGTGTGTGTGATGAATTGGGTGAGTGGGATTGATATGTATACACTGATGTGTATAAAATGGATGACTAATAAGAACCTGCTGTATAAAAACATAAATAAAACAAAATTTAAAAATTAAAAAAAAGATTTAAAAAATAAAATAAGCTACAAGGATATGTTGCACAACACAGGGAATATAGGCTATATTTTATAAGAACTATAAATGGGGCATAACCTTTAAAAATTGTGAATCATTATATTGCACACCAGTAACATATGATATTGCACACCAAAAATAAATTAATTAATTAATTAAATAAAATACAGTTTGAAATTGTTTATAGAAGGATTAAGTGAAGATTTGCAAAAGATGTGAAATTTATCAAAGAATCCATGCCAGCAATTCCATTCTGAATATGTCCTAAAGAAATAATTCGATAACTTAATCAACCATGTTTTAATAGATGTCTCTAATAGAAAAAAATGAAAACTACCTGAAAATGTTAGGGGATTGAGTGAATTATACTGATCTACGTAATGGAATAAATATAACCATTATCAAAAAATGGTCCAGAGTTCTATTTATTGTCATTGAAAGACTTTCATGACATTTTTGTTAGAGGCAAGAGTGGGCCTCAAGCAGCATGTATAATATGATGGTATTTAACATTTTTCAAAACTGTGGGTTTATATGTATATTATAGATACATTTTATTAGATGGATAGATAGATAGAAGGTGGGTAGATAGATAAGATAGGATAGACAAGTGTTGAAATTACAATTAATTTCTATTTTTCTTTCTCTAGTTTTATTTAGTGAGCATAGCTTAATTTTGAACTTACTGAAATTTAAATCCAAATTTTGAAAAGAAGGGATCGTCTCATAAAGTAAGGACCCCCAAACAAAGACTGAGGGGATGACTTCTAAGCTGACTTTTGAAGAAACACCAATAGGAAGAATTCTCAATTTGAATACAACAGTTCCCTGTCAGGTAGAAGGAAAAGCAGGGCCAGGGGCTGTTACATGTTGGGGGAGCTGTGAGAGAGAGTGGTGTTTATGAACAACTGCAAGGAGTTTGGTGTGGCTACAACATACAGCGCAAAGGAAATCAAGCTGGTGTTGACAGGCAGAAGGCAAATCTTGAAATACCATATACGCCAGGTGAAAGAGTTTGAATTTTGTCCTGAAGGAATGTGAAAGGCTTTTTAAAGGAAGACTAACACATTAGGATTGCATTTGTAGAAAGATCACTCTGGCAGCAGCGTGGAAAATGAATTGGCAACCTATTACAGTAAACTCTGCAAGAAATGGCAAGGACCCAGACTAAAGCAGTGGCAATGTGCTCGGAAAAAAGAGAACCAAGTTTACAGATCCTTAGCAAGCTGAAACTCCGGACTTAGTAGAGCGCCGGTAAGGGTGCAGGTGTCAGTGATAAAGTCTGAAATTCAGGCTAATGCAACAGAATAGATAACAGTGCTATTTGCTGAGACAGGGAGCAAGAGAGGAGGGCCAGAGTAAAAGGCAAAGAGGACTCAGTGCTAAATGAGATGCATCTGAGTTGCTCCTAGCTCATCCCAGTGCAGCATGGGTTGCTGCACATTAGAGTCTGAAGTACTGGAGGTGAGCAGCAGATGTGAATTTGGAATCTTCTTCCTATTTGCAGCCACTTATCTGAAGGATTTATTCTATACTTGTTTCTTCACATGACTTTCATTCCACAACCCAGAGCAATCAGCCTTTCAACTTCTCTATGTATAATGCTGTTCTCATTAAAATTATATCCAGAGTCCACAGACAGTACACGTTGTGAGAGTGATTACAGAAGTGTGTGAAGTGAGAAGCAAAGAAGGCCCAGAAGGCAACTTTGGAATCATATTTACCTAATGTTCTGTTGAAAGAAAAAGAACCCAGAAAGGAGACAGAAGTTTATCAATAGATGGGAGAAAAACGGGAAGAGACTACTGTCACTAAGGTGAAAGGATGTGAGATTTTCAAGACACTGGCGTTTTTCAGTGGTATTGGAACTGAAGTCAAGTTGAGTAATCATAATTTGTCCATGACAAATATTAAATATTGTCCATGGACTTAGGATCCTGAAAAGTCATTGGATATCATCTTAGTGAGAAGAGTTTTACTGTAGAGGAGAAGATGCAAGCCTGATTTCTCTGGGTTGTGGGATGAAAGACATGAAGAGCAAGTATAGAATAATCCTTCAAAACCTGGTTGCATATGGGAAGGAGAGATAGACAGAAAGACATAGGTCAATGGGAGGCTTTTTATAATTTCAGTGGCTTTTTCCTGAGAGGAAAAAAAACAGTAGAGTGGGAACATTTAAGGGTAGAGGTGGAGGTAAAGTAGGTGATGAAGGAAGGAAGCAGGAGGATGCAGCATCTAAACCATAGTGAAGGGATCAACTATGGCCCAGAGGATGAAGACTCCACCCTTAGAAATGGGATCATAGGCTTTCAGGATGGATAGGGATGGAGGTAAACCTGAATATGGAAGAAATTTTGCGGAATTTTCTCAAAGTAGGATACCAGGACCAACTTACAACTTACATTCAGTTTCACCAAGAGGAACCAGACCCAGCAACTTCTACCTAGATCATTAGTGACAAAATAACCCAGGTCAACCACACAAATAACTTTAGAAATGGAATACAAAGGACTTGTCCATGTATCAGATGAAATTACTCTGGAAAAAACGGAGCAGGGTTAGAGGTATTGAGAGTGCCAAGGAAGGTGCAATTTAAAATAGACAGTCAAGATCAAAAGGTAACATTGAGAAGGTGATATCTGAACAAAACTTGCAAGAGGTACAGAGAGAATCTCCAATGCCTAAAGGCTACAATTGGCCTGTTTACTCAAGTAATAGCAAGAAAGTTCATGGTGGCAAGAGAACAGTGAGCAAGGGGAGGAAGAGGAAAGGATCAGATCAGAGAGGTAACGCGGAAAGGATTATGCCACATTTGGGCCCTACTGTAATGACTTTGGCCTTTACTCTGAGCAAACTGGAGAGCCAGGGAGGGTTTTGGTCAAAGAAGGGACATGATCTGACTTACATTCTTAAGTGGTCACACTGGCTGCTATGTTGCAAGTAAATTATGAGTGGAAGTGGGGAGATGAATTAGGAGACTATTACAGCAATCCAGGTGAGAGAAATGGCAACTTGGAGCTGGGAGACAACAGAGGTTAAAAGTGATCAGATTCTAGATATTCTTTAGAGGCAAATCCTACAGTATTTCCTAACAGATTTGTTCTATTGTGTGACAGAAGAGTCCAGGAGGTCTCCACTGGCTTTGGGATTTAACGTGTAAAAGGATGGCATTGTCATCTCCTGAAACAGAAAGACTGTGGGTAAACTCAGGTATTAGAGAGAAGAGCAGGAATTTAGTTTGGGGCATGGAAAGTTTGCAGGGTCTACTAGGACACCGAAGGAGAGATGCCTGGGGTGCAGTTGGAAAGAAAAGTACAGAGCTCCAGAAATTCTGTCAAGGAATTTGATGATTATTTTAAAAAGTAAATTTCCCAACTCTTGACGGAACAGTAAATTTTCATTTCCTGATCTCTCATTCTTAATACTCCCACTACACTTGGGCAGAGCATGTGGAAAGGACTCAGTCTATATTTTATAAGCAAGTGATTTGAGCACTTTTCACTTCCATGAAGAGAAACTGCTTCATCTCTTTTAACTGCAGGATTTGGGAATATTAAGTATTCAATGGATTGAGCCGTAAAGGCGAGAGCAAGTATTTGACAGTTCTTGAGACAGGCAAAAATGGAACTCAGAAGTGAGTTCTGCATCTGCCAATTTTCCAGGAGACTAATTGGGCCAAGTCACCCTGAACCTTCTTTTGCAGCTTTCTTGGTATGAAGCCAGCCTTTCATCTCCTCAAAGGAACTTCTATTTTTCACCCATTGGATTAATAGCTTAAATAAGAAATTGATACAGATTTTTTTTAAAAGAACCTACATTATAAATTGAGCTCATCTCCAAACAATATATTCAAGTTCTAAAGTATTTAAGAAACTTTGACCACCCAGGAAACAATACGTTAATTTTGTTTGTTTAATCCCATTTTGTTCCCCGCCCCCCAAAAAACTCTTTGAATAGGATACAGTTGTTTACAGGTAGAACTTTGCAATTTATCATGAAAAATGTATTATCATTCCATGTGAATATAAACAGATATTCTCTCTGAAGTGGGAAAGTGCTCATAGCTTCAATCATTCATTCATCTTGAGCATCTTACCATCTTAGCTAAGATAACACTGTGAGAAACCAAGCTGTATCAGTCAAGGTTATTGCAATGGGCAGCTTCAGAACACTCTTGACACTGGTTTAACTGAAATAAAGATTTTTTTTCCTTTTACTATCCTGAACATTTCTGTTCTCTTAGAAAGGTCAAGCTGCTGAAATACTGAGAGTATCCAAAGAGTCAAGGCCAAGAGGACCAAAAAAGAAATCTGAAGTGGTCCAGCCTGGGAAGATTCAGTAACCAACATGAAAGTGCCCCACTTGCTGTGCCAGCTTCAATACTCTGCTCCTTTTGACTAACGCTGGCATCTCTGGCAGGAAAGAAAATCAAATCTCATCCTCCTGAGTCCATTTGCAGTTTGGTTTGGGGGAATTTTTGTTCTGAGACAACGCACAGAGATCTCTGTTCACAATCAGACCACCCTGTGAGAAATGATTAAACCTAACTTTTCCTTCATTGTTCATTAAGCCTCCACAGAAATATTTGCAAAACTATGGACTTTATATTTCTACCCAATAGTATAGCATTGGATTTTTTCTGAATGCCAGTGTCCTGGGGTTTACTGCACACTATACTCGATTTTTACCGGACACACCATACTTGAGACATTATTGAGTTTGAAACAGAGCTGCAATTCTAGGCTAGAAGAACTGAGAACAGGAAGTAGACTGTTTTACCTCTCTTCTTCATCCACCCTCCAATCACTCAATACACCCCCTTAGAGTAGGAAAAGAAATCATAGCCACAGAAAGGCAGTGGAAAAGTACACCATCCCTCCAGTCCTTTTTTCTACCTTTCAAGTAGTGTGTGATGTGTGTGTGTGTCTGTATGTGTGTGTCTGTTTCCCTTGCCTTCCAAATAGTATAAGCTCCTGTGGGTGTGGCTGTGCATTTTATTCCTACGATAGCCTCGTATTTCTTTGCACTTCTGCTTTAATAAAGCCTGAACTGTGTTATTATACAATGTAATTTTTTTAAACATCTTTCTATTATACCTTATTTTCTAATAGATAAAACTGTGTTTTTAAAAAGAATTTCTCCAATGACAGAGTCCCAAACTTCAAACCATAGGAACTCTATATTAACAATTATTCATGTATGTTTGTGCCCAGTATTTTTTTCTCAGTTACTTTACCTTTTAGAAAATTTAAGTTTCCTTTTTTCTACTGCTGGGTGTCTATATTTCATCTTCATCATAGTTTATTTCATCTTACATGTACATATGAAACTTAGATTAGAGGCTTAGATGTTCGGCCTATTAATTGTGACTAAGAAACAGAAATAGTTGATTTGAGCCTGAAATTTTTACCTCTGCAAAATAAGATGTAATCAAGGAAATATATTACCGTGTGATCAGATTTTTTTAATTGCCTAAGGATTTAAATAAGAAAATGTATTCCCTTTAATTCAAGTTTTTAATAAATAAATAATGTTAAAGGCCAGAAAGAAAGTTATGCTTTTTGATACTTACTTGTGCTTACTTTCCTAACCAGCTGCATTTCAAGGGACAAATTTTAGTTCATGAAATGGCTATTCTAAAAAGGCAAAGTGCCAAGGAGAATGCAGTCTTTAGTGTCCTAGGTTGGAATGGCAGCATAGAATAGTGGTTAAAAGCATGCATTCTGGAGCTAGCCAGCTTGGATTAGAATCCCAGCCCTATGGCTTGACAGCAGGTGACTTCAAAAAGTCATTTAACTTCTCTATAACCCAAATTATTCACCTACAAAGGGAGTGTAATAATTATACCTACCTCATAAGAAGATTGTGAGGAGTAAAAGAGTTTGTGTATGAACATAATAAAATGTTAATTTTAGCATTTACTAATACCCTCAGATTGAATATGTTCATCAGAGACGAGGAACAGCAAAGTCTACCTGCTTTTCAGGAAGGTGTAAAGACTGAGTATGGTATACCACTGGGATAGTGAAGGTACAAATAGTTGAAATCAGCTATCTGAACAAAGGTATTTAGAAGGAATTACACTTAGTCACAAACAAATTCTAGATGGGGACATAAGAATTGGAGGGGGGAAATTAGGTGTAGAAAAACATCTCTAACTGTCTGAATTTTAGAAAATTGATCTGCAGAAGCAGATGGAGACTAATTTTAGAACTCAGTCAACCTTCATAAAAGACCATGAAAATCAACAGAATGCCATGGCTTACCATTTCTTGCTCTCCTCAGACCCTCCTCAGAATGTCTCCTCAGACATTCATATACACACGCACACAGGCACTCATACACGCGTGCACAGCAGTAACATTCAGTAATGAGGTTTCAACAATTTTGAAGTCTTTAAGGTAAAACGAGAAGGTAGTCATCAAGCCTCACTTTTCTGGGAGAACACTGATAATGATAGCACCTTTAAAGATAGGAAGAAAGCAGACTGCTCTTTCTCTCTCTGAGCTGACGCTGTGGCTATGAAGAGCATGCTCCTTTGTGTATGTTCAAATATAATAAATAATATAATGGAATGAAAAATATATTTTCCCAGATTAGGGGCAAAAAACTACAAGTCAGTTTAAATACGAATATGCTGAATTAAAGAAAAAAAAACATGGTTCTTACAACATCTGGGTCATAATTTCTAAATAATGAATTTTTTAAAAATCCCAGCATGGGGGCCATTCTCAGCAGTTTTTTTTTTTCCTCGTATCTTTACAAACTTATCAAATCCTCTTTTTTCTCCTCTTTTGTTTTCTCTTCCCTATTGTTTCTTTAATGGAGTTATCAATGTTGTACTCTCTCTGATATTTTTTGACAAGTGTATAATGAGAAAGCTTTAATGATATAATAGAGGGAGAAAATAAGAACTCGTAATCCAAATAGAATTAGTTTAATATAAATATAGGAAGATTTAGAGCTCAGAAATATGAATGATATTTACTAATAAAGAATAAGTAAATACCTTTTAAAGGACTTTTAAAATTTGGGGAGATAAGAGAAACAATTCTAATCCGTATGTCTAAACTTCAATTTTAAAAGGTGTTTCCATAAAAGTCTCTAAATTAGATGACAGTTCTCAACTTCCTTACAGTTAGAAAAGGTGGGGAGCAGAAACAGAAACCACTTGAGACAATCAATACGTCTGGGAACAAAAAAGAAATAAAAAGACCTCCTTCCTTCTCGAGGAGGATGGTTGAATAGAATCTGAGTCTGATGAACAATTAGAGATGATGTGAATGATTAAATCATAGGGTATTTCTCCTAAGAGCTCAAAGTACATTCATAATTGTGACTTCATTTATCTTCACATTGACCTGTAAACTATATGAAACATAACTTCCTGTCACTATTTAATCAGGAAATCCTAAAGTATAATTATTCAAATTAGTCCAAGATACAAGATTGGAACTAGATGGAAATAGAAACTAGTTAATCTTTGAGAGCTTACTAAGTGCTAGGCATTATGCTTATTCATTTGCCAGTGAAAGCCTTCCATCTACTGTGATCGGCTTGTTCTCTGGGATTAAAAAATAGTCCAAATTCCCATCCCATACACAATGTATTCTGCAGTATCACTGGGAGAATCTTAGGGCCCTTCTTGATACCCCTAACTCCACTCTTTTAACTGGATTCTCAATTGTCTCCTTACATCTCATCTTTGTACATTGTTATCTTGATTCCTTTAGTTCCCCAAAGGACTGCTAATGTAAGAACGCATAGCGAAACTTTACTGAAGTTTAGGGTATAATGAGATACTGGGAAGATGATCACATTGTACAAACATGCCAAAAAATAAAGATAAAAGTTGGATACTAGCGATCTATATTCTTGAAGAAACCACTGTTTATTCTCCCTGCTAATTGTTTCCAGAGGCCCAGACCACTTCCATTCAGCCAGGTTCCTACCCTGCAATGACCCAGCAATTCCACTAGTAGGTATTTCTTTAAGATAAAAGAAAATGTATGTTCACAAAAAGATCTGTAGAAAATGTTTAGGGCAGCTTTAATCATAGTGCCCCAAACATGGAGGCAACCCTAATTTCCTTCAACAGGTTAATTGATAAGTAAATTGTGGTATCATGGGAGATTTTTGCTGTAATGGTAACCCATTCATTTTGACACTGGGATGATAGCAAAAATAATATAGGGACTTGAAAAGTTCAGCCTACTATTACTGCTCTGGGAATCTGCCACATCAGTTTGAACAAGCCAGATTTCCCTGACAGATGACTAAATATGTGAGACTACAAACATGTGGTACATTTGTCCTTATCACCTCAACTAACAATCAGCCAACCCCAAGGAAAAGAGCCGCCTAGATGATTAACAAGCAACCAAGTCTAGCAAAAGAACTGCCCATCTGAACTCAACCCAAATTGCCAAACCACAGGACAATGAGCAAAAAATGAATGTTTTTTTCAAACCCTAAATTTTGGGGTGGTTTGCTATGTAGCAAAATTAACCGATATATGAATATTCATACAACGGAATGCTGGTTGAAAATAAAACAGATTAAATTACTGATACATGCAATACCTTGGATTAATCCCAAAAATAGTATGCTCAGTGGAAGAAGCCACACACAAATCATTATGATTCTATTTATATGAAGTCAAGACCCAGCAAAATTATTATATGGTTACTGACTTCCAAACACTGGTTGCCTGGTGGGTGGGGTGGGAATGGGAGGAATGGTGACAAGACAGGGGCAAGAGGGATCTTTCTGGGATCACAGAAATATTCATGGGGAGTCTTGAGAATCCTCATAGCTGAGTTTAAGAGTTAATAGGCCAAAAAAGAATTCCGATAATATTAATTAAGTTGTATAATATAGGTATTTTAACAGGGTGCTATATGAGTACAGAGCAGAGAGTACCTATCTGTGCCTTTTGACATTTGGGAAACACTTCCCTGAAAAGTAGTCTTGAAGTAGCCCATGCTGCATGTAGGCACTCACTATATGGTATTCAATTTTATTTGTTGGATAGGAGAATGCCATATTCAAAAGCATGAAGGTATCCAACAGTATGTCATATATATGGGGGTAACTACCTGGAGATTTAATATGGAAGACTAAAGGGGAGCCACAAGAGTTGGGGCTGGAAGGATAACCTTGGGCCAAATCACACATGTTCCTGAATGCTTTGGTATCAATTCTTTATCATATGAGCAAGGAGAGCCATTGATTAGATTTTCAGGCTCTTGGAACCACACCGCCCCTATGACCATCCACCTAATGTGAGGCTTGCCTTGCTCACCAACAGTAAACTGATGGTAATTAGGTGCTCACCAATATATTCTAATATAAGAAGCCCACTCTGGTGTGTAGAGGCATATATAAACAATTCAGAGGAGGACTATAAAATCATGATGAGTTGGAATCACTGAAAGAGAACTGAAATGGTAATTAAATGGGTGAGAGGAACATTCCAGTTCTTCTACACACCCCAGGCTCCCCACAAGTGGCATTAAACTCCTCCATGGTTTGTCTGATAGCTGAGCCAGTTTTTTTCTTGCTGATTTCCAACCTCTGCTAATCCAAAGCTCAATATTATCCTCTATATTCCAATTTCAACTTGGAAAAGTTGGTGAACTTAATTTTAGGATTTTTCTTTCTGAATATGAATTCACTCAGAGTTTTACAATCTTATGTTCCCTCATGCGACAGTAGTCAGTTTTGCCAGTTGGATAAGTTAACAATACCATGTAAAAGTGAAAAACATAGTATTTCAGGTTTGTAGAACCGGATTCAAGTTCTTACTATCTCTTAATCTTGGAGCATCACTTAATTCCCTCAAGCCTCAGCTTTCTCATTTGTAAATCATGGGTAATATGGAAAATCTCTCCTTGGTTCTGGAAAGAATAGATAGAACAATAGCCGTAAAGATGTGAACATATGCCCAGAATATAGTGAACACTTCAACAATGCTAGCTATTACCTTGAACAGTAATCACTAGTCTTTCCTTTTCTACCTCCCAGGACGTGAGGGGTTCGTTAGATGATTGGTTGTTTGAAGTTTAAACACTGAAAAATGAAAAAGTAAAACACACAAATACAGTTGCAGTTTTTCCTAGTTTATATATTCCCAAGTGGTAACAATTGTGTTACCATTAATTAATGAAATCCTTTTATTCTGAAGTCCTTGACCTGTATCTTTCACCCTCATATTGGCTGTGTGTTATGTAGAAAGAAGATAATGTAGGATTTAGGTTGAAAAGAAGGTAACTCAGGTAGAAAGGAAGAGAGGAACAGTGAAGAATACCAATCATAGCCAAGTTCTGACTCCAAAGTTATTCAGTCCAACTAGATTACCCTGCTGCACATGGATAGAGCTGACGGGTCTTTTAAATGACACTTTAATTCAGTTTTGTGCTTTTTAAAATTGCTTTGGGAAGAAACTGGTCTTCAAATTTGTGTCTTCCACAATCTACATCTTATTCCCCTTGGGAGTTCTTTTCCTGTTAGTACCTTCATTCCCATTCATCTTCCTCTGCCACATGTTACAGAAAGTACTTTGCTTCAGAAGCAAGCTTCACTGAATGCTACACAAAATACCTTTTCATAGAGCGTAAAGCTTATTCCCACAGATGTCATGGTAAAGGGACTGATTACTCTAAGCTTCCTATTTAACTATATTTTCAAAACCTTAATAGTAAGGTTTACTGTAACATTTTGAAGCAACTCTTCTCTCTAGCTGGTATGCCGATGTCTCCTTTTTAGTTTTTGGGTTTTTTTTATCTTTTTTACTACAGTGAGAGCACTATTCTTGTTGACATCATTTTTTTTTTTTTTTTTTTTTTTTGCTGTACGCGGGCCTCCCACAACGGGAGTTGTGGCCTCTCCCGTTGCGGAGCACAGGCTCCGCATGCGCAAGCTCAGCGGCCATGGCTCACGGACCCAGCCGCTCCGCGGCATGTGGGATCTTCCCGGACCGGGGCACGAACCCGTGTCCCCTGAATCGGCAGACGGACTCTCAACCACTGCGCCACCAGAGAAGCCCAATAATTTTTTTATAATGATGAGCTTGTCATTTAACACTTTTTCTGATCCTCATTATTTGCCAAAAGAAGAAACACCTCATGAAGGTTCATCAAAGTTGAATAACATTAACTCTCTTACACCTCCCACCACGTAACCAGTCAGCCTGGACTAAAATTCCGGGCTGTGAGAGGACAGCATATGCCTCTAAGCCATGGGGACATTCCAGCTGGCATCGACAGAGCCAGCAAGGAGTTTGATATCTGACTTGTAGTTTGCCCAGTGAGACTTACGAGTCCCAGCTGTATTTCTTGAGTCAGCTCCTGTTTCTGTAAAGAAACACTTAAATGCAAATCAACTTCTAGTCTGGAAGATGATAACTGGTCAATTCCAGAAAGGTCTCTAGTGGAGTCTAATCTACTTAGTATCCTATTGAAAGGAATGACTTCTGCCTAAACAGAGGCCTTGTGCCCACACATGTGCAGCAGTATTATTCTAAGGATCCTAGATTCCCCTAGAAATGTGGACCAGACAGAATCTAGAGACCAAAGACAATGTCTTTTTCACCATCACCCAAATATTAAATGGCCTGCTATATTTCACCAGTTACTTTAACATGGAAAAACAGAATATTTACTAAACTAACATGGGTAGATGTGTTCACTTTGCTCCTTGCTAAATGTTAACTATACAGAAATTATACAGAAATATTATTTATACAGAAAACATATGAATGGACTTACTATTTCCAACTTTTATTTCTAAACAATGATAATTTACTCATTACTTATTTTTTAAATCTCTGAAGGGAAGTGATCACAGAGGTCATGGGGTTTTCAGTGATGTTCCCAGGAAGTAGTCAACCATCAATCTGCATGGGAAATTCTCTATCATCATCATCACCATCCTCACCATGTTTGTAAAGAACTTTCTATGAGCTGGGAAGTTCACTCATCCTATCTCATTTCTCCATCTCCCTTCACAGTGTGGTTACAATTCTGCTGAGTATCTCTCTTCAACTGTGGTACCAGCATTGAACACTGTCAGTATTTTGACTGATGAGACCAGAAGGAAGTGGGGCTATTCACCTCCCTTGTGCTACACACAGTAATTCTCTTCAGCTAGCCAAGGACCACACTGCTAGTTTAGGCATCCTCCGTATAGTTACAGAATTTGATCATCAGACCATTGTTGTTCTTTCTCAAGAATTTTAAAATGACATGCAGAACAGGACTTAGGGTGAGATACCTGAAGCATGCTCTGCCCTCCAGTTCTAAACTGATCTCTTCACTGTGGCTCTTTTCAGAGTCTAAGTCTTTAACCAGATACAGATCCAGTGCATAGTCTCCACGCACATACTATACATTTACATATACATATTCTTACAATGTCATCTTATTCATGATTTCTTGAAATATCATGGTGTGATATGTGCTGAAGCACCAAGTATGTTATATATTCCAAATTTTCCTTATCTTCTGATCTAGCACCTCTGAAAAAGGGAGAAATGTTAATATAGTTTTAGCACCTTTTTTAAAAACACAGGTCATTTTTGCAACTAGTATTGCAGTACAATTCTCCTAGTCTCTTCAGAAGAATCTAGCCTTGTATCTCACTGTCATCTCTAGAACAGCACACTTCCTCCAATGAAACACACTGAACTCTTTTAACCCTGTCTGTTGATGTCGACATACCTGAGATGGGCTAATTTATTTTTGCATGTCTTACTTGTACAACTACTTTTGCTTTAGGATCCCTATTATCTCTGAGCAAAAATTACGCTATTTGTACCATTTGCTCACAAAAGAATCATGTACTTACTTTGTTCAAAGTTGCTACTGGACAGTATTGATTGTTTACATTTTACAGAACATTGTAGCACTTCTCTTTCTCAAGTGCTTCACTATAAATAAATCAGCGTCCCTATTACCTGTGACATGTATACAATCTTAGTTTTATTATCAAACTTAGTTTTATTACCAAAATAGTAGCGTGTTGTTGACAGGTTGCTTTTTGCATTTCTTTTTTGCATTTTTTTTTTAATTGCGATATAATTGACATATAACATTGTATTCGCTTTAGGTGTATAACATAATGCCAGTTATTTTCAATGAACAATTTTGGTTACAAACTCCTATTATGGGTCCTGTCTCAAAAACTAAAGGTATCTTGTGGCAGTTCTATTGCACTAGATCAGCCATTTATTTGATCACCTCCTAAACGGCAGATGTATAGAATGGTTGAACCACTGCTCTCAGTACAGTTTTTAAAACTAATGGGATATTTAAACTCTGAATGAGGCATTAACCATGATGACATTTGAATTTTATTAGTCATCTTTTATGCTGCCTGAGTATCTCCTGCTCTTCCAGCTTTACTAATACATTAGACTCATTTGAACCCGGGTAACTCTTTGGTAAGGTTGGCCTAAGAAATCTACCAGTCTCCAGAGGCCAATTTAGAACGGGAATTATTGGTTAAGCCAGCATTGGCATGCAGTTCAGTCCATTTCCCAGCCTTAAGAAGATAAGGCAAGTTTGCATGTACGTCTACCTTTATTTAATCTTTTAAAAAGTGTTTAATACGGTCATGCTTGGTGATGCGACACAATACCTAAAGGCTGGTATTAAGATACGTTTCTGATCCTCTGAAAAGCTTTTCTGACTCAGTAGGCTGTGAAAGTTCACAACAGCCCTAAAGGCAATCCTCCATGAGTTATTGTAGATTGATAACTGCACCTGGATTATTCATAGCAAAGAAAATTTGCAACATGCTCCTTAATAGCCCAGCCATTGGAATAGTTTAGGATAAGAATCACCTGGTGGACAACTGAAATGATATACCAGTCTACATAAAAAATATTTCATATAAAAGACCTTCATTAATAACACTGATATAATCATATTAGAATATTTTGCTAAAGCAATCTTCAAATACGTAAATGGAATAAGATGCAAAAGAGCAAGTAAAATCATTTGCAACTTAAAAGTATATCTTGTGAGCATATAATATCCTTCTGTTCAAATTCATATTATAAAAAGCATGGGCTTATAACATCTGAATTATGAATTCAGAACAAAAATAGATGATTTAAATGAAACACAGAACAAATCTATTTGAGAATGAGACATTTGCAGATAAAAAAAATAGTGTTTGCTACCCCCATCTCCACCCTAGTCAAAAAAGGAGCATTGAATAATAATTCTATATTGTATCAGCATAAAAAACTATTGTGAACTTCTCTGTTGATCTAAGGGCTCAGAATTAAAATGTGTCTTTGTACTTAAGAAAACAAGTACATCCACCTTGTTTAAATATATTTGCAAATTTAGAAATTATAATAACAATACAAAAAGGTCTTTTAACATAAATGACAGTTGCCTAAATGTAGTATTTTTAAATTCATCTTTTTATTGTGAAATAATTATAGAAATACATAGAAAATAATTGTGAAATACATAATGCAATTGTATGAAATAATACAGAGAGATCTTGTGTACCCTTTATCCCGTTTTGCCCAATGGTAACATCTTGCAGAACTATAGTACAATATCACCATTAGGATGCTGACAGTGGTGCAGTCAAGAATCCTTTGTGTTGCCACATCCACTTCCCTGTGACACCCCACCTTCCCTAGTCCTGGCAACCAGTAATCTGTTCTCCATTTCTCTAGTTTTGTCATGTCAAGAATGTTATTTAAATGGAATCATACAGTATACAACCTTCGGGAATTGGCTTTTTTCACTCAGCATAATTCTATGGAAATTTATACAAGTCGTTGCGTGTATCACTAGTCCCTTTCTTGTACTGCTGAGTAGTATTCCATAATACGGATATGCCAGTTGGTTGAGCAGCTCACTCAATGAAGGACATCTGGATTGTATCCCGTTTGGGGCTATTATGGATAAAGCTGCTATATGCTTTAGTGTACAGGTTTTTGTGCGAACACATCTTCCTTTCTCTGGCATAAATGGCCAGGAGTGTGTTGCTGGGTTATATTGCAGTTGTGAGTTTAGTTTTTCTAAGAAAACTTCAAACTCTTCCAGAGTGGCTATACATAAATATTTCTGTCTTTTTTCTTCCAAGATTTTTGTAGTTGGTCTTCTAAATTTTGACCATCGTGAATCTTGGTATGAATTTCTTTGGGTTTTTCCTGTTTGGGCTTCAATCAGCCTCTTGAATACATAAGTCAAATTTGGAAAATTTGCAGTCACTATTTCTTCGAGTACTTTTTCAGTACTGCTCTTTTTTTCCTTTCCTTTCAGGACTCCAATGACACAAATGTTAGATGTCTTATTATAGTCCTATGGCTGTATGAGGCTCTGTTCATTTTCTTTTTTAGTCTACTTTTTTTCCTCGTGTATATTGGGTAATTCCTATTGTTCTATCTTCAAGTTCACTGATTCAGTCCTGTCTCCTCCATTCTGCAATTGAGTTTTTTTAATTTTGGTTACTGAATTTTTTTTTTCAGTTCTAAATTTTCAGTCTGGTTCTTCTTTATATCTTCTATTTCTTTGATGACACTTTTTTTTCATTCATTTCAAGTGTGTTCATAACTTCTTGCTGAAGCATTTCTTTTTACTCTAAAATGTTTGCCAGATAATTCTAACATCTGTCATCCAGCTCTGTGTTAGCTTCCATTGGTTGTCTGTTTTCATTCATGTTGAAAACTTTATCCTTATTGATACAGCGAGGAATTTTAAATTGAAACATGGACACTTTGGGTATTATATTATGAGACTCTATATCTTCCTTAAATCTTCTGTTTAGCTGGCTTTCTCTGGCGCTCCTTTGGCAGGGGAAGGAGAGACACTGACTCATTACTTCCGAGCAGGGGTTAGAAGTCCAGATTCCCCACTCAGACTCTATTGATACTCAAGAGAGGAAGGGCTTCTCATTAAGGCTTGGAGACAGTGGAAGTTCCTGCTCTCTACTCAGCCTTCACTGGTACCTCCAGGGTACCAAGGTACCAGGGTACCAGGGAAGGCTAGGAGGGGTAGCAGTGCCTTGTTACTGCTCCCAGCTGGCTTCATCTAACACCACAGGGGCAGGGCATTGACCTCATTACTGCTGGTCATTGGTGAAAGTCCTGATTCTCCACTAAGCCTCCTCTGACACCACCCAGTTGGGAAGGGAGGGGTGCCTTCTTACTACAGAGTGAGGCCAGAAGTCTAGATTCCCTTTGGGGGTCTCTACAGACACTACAGAGGGGGACTTCCTCCTTCCTGGCAGGAATGAAAGTCCAGGCTCCCTGCCTCACTTCTCAGACACCACAGCCTGACCAGGAGGGAAGACCTGGCTCCCTCTTCTTTGTTGCTGTGGCTGGGGAGTGGGGTTACAGTTTTTTCTGTGGCATTGGCTAAAGAGGGCTATTATTGTCTTAAATTGTTTTTCTGTCTTGTTAGGCTGTCCCTTTCCTGGTCCTTTGGTTAGCGAGAGCAAGCTTTTGTTGAGGCTCTTTTATCTGTGCCTATTGGCATTTCTGTGTCATGGGCTTCTTCAGCCCCAAGTATGGTATATATGAGACAAAAGAAAAATAGGAAACTCACTCCCATGTCCTTCTTTGGGTCCCAAGATTCCTAGCCAGTCTACCTTCTTTCCATCTTTCAGAGTCTTCCTATGTGTGTTTTATATATATAATGTCTAGGGTTTTCAGAAGTATTTAGTGGGAGGGTTAGGGAAAAGTATGTCTACTCCAACTTCCTGAAAAAAAGTCCAGAAGATAGTATTTTAAACACTAAGGCTATTACATTTTCAATTATTACAATTAAATCTTTTTAAATACTTACCAAAAGGCTTCAGTTTCCTCTTATCTATTAGCTTCTAAGTGAATTTCTGGGATATACAGTCATAATTTGGTTTGTAGATACAAAAAAGAATTTTAATCTGATTTAGTTATAGAGAGAAAATATCATTTCCTTTCAGCCAGTAATGATATCAAGATGATATATAATTCCCTATCAGGTGAATTAGAAGTGAATAAATCATATTAGATGTATCAAGGTGAAAAGATGAATAAAAATTAAAAGATTTAGGCTTAGCTCTGCTTTGAATGCCAAAGACTGAGACAACTGTAATATTTTGGTTTGTTACAAGTGGATAATTATATGTTTGCCTAGTATAATACCACTGGTATCTTTCATTGTTACTCTGAGCCATCTTTAAATAAGGAACAGAATAAAATAATTTTATTTTCATTCCAGGTATTCATATCCACTATGACCATGTAGGTCACTGTTTCCTACTTTGGGAACCATTACACCCCTTCACATTGCCCAAACTCCTCTGAAACAGGGCCTCTTGCTCCTCTCTGAACATAATCCACATCTTCCCATAGGTTGCCTGAGCTCTGCTTGGAAGATGTTCTCACCTTTCCCATTACCCTCTCAAAGCCTTACACCCCCATCTCTCGAGATCTATCTCCAAAATGCCAACCTACAACCTACCCTGGGAATGGATTGCCAGTTCTTTGGGAAGGCAACACTTTAACTCAGTCTTAAAGGATGAGTTAGAACTACTCAAAGGTGGAGAGCTGAGCAAGGAAGGAAGGGAGGAGGAGATGTAGGGCATTCGCATACTTTGTTGGCAGAAGGGGTTAAAGAGTTAAAGAACAGAGGGCAACCACCTGATATATGTCTGCAAACTACCAACAGCTTAATACTGGCATAAATTCTGAGACAAGGAGTGGTGGGAAATGAGGCTAGACAGGGACTATATATCACATTAGGAAGAATATGTATTTTGTGAAAAATTTTATACTTCTTCAGTAGAAGATGGGGTGCTCCTTAAGTGTACTGCATAGAAAATTACATAGTTTGAATTGCAATTTGATACATACTCAAAGCCCTCTGGTTAAAGCCCTAATCTGTCTTCACAGCTTTTATTTCCGTTGCTCTAATATGAGGTCACAAACTCTCATCAGATGGAAGGACTGGCTCTTCCTTGAACACAGTCTATAACTTCCCCACTTGATGAACTCGCTCAGAAAAAGCAAGGCCCATTTTACTTCTCCTCTGCAAAAATACATATAAAGGTAGCTGTGAGGATTAATGAGCTAACGCGTGAAATCACCCAGTTTACCGTTTGTCAGTTAGGAGACAATCAATTTTCTTCCTTCCTCCTGGCACTTATCTTAGTCTACTTTGAAGTACAATCATATGTGTACCCCTGCTACAAGACTGCAAAAATCCTTTAGACTGTGTCTAAACAGTGGCTCTAAACGAGGGGCAGTTTTGCCTTTGAAGGGATGTATGGCAATGTCTGGAGACATTTTGGATTATCTCAATTATCAACTGTCTCGATCATAGGATGTTAGTAGTTATACATCCTATAATGCATAACAGAGCCCACAAAAAAGAGTTACTCAACCCAAAATGTCAGTGGTGCCGAGGTTGGGAAACCCTGGCTTGGTTCATCTTTGTGGCCCGGGCAGCAGTTAGCAGAGTTGCATGTTATAGGAAGTATTCAGAGCTGTAAGAAATTCATTGAAACTGCTTTTCTGTAGGTAAATTTATAAGTTGCTGTGAGGGAGTAAAAATTAAATTAGAAATGTATTTGGTGTAGGAAAATTGAAAGGTAACAGAGGTTTATGAATCTTTATTAATTTGGGAGAAACCAATTTCCATTTGTATTTAGAGGTGACCAATTTAAAAGGTGAAGTTCTCTTAATCAGCAAGTTTTTGTAATGAAATGCAGCAGGATTTACTTTTATATCAAAGTCACTCCCCTGATAGTTAAAGAATGCAACCGAATACAATTAAAAGATCACTGGTAAGCAAAATACAGTGCCTTGGCTGCATTCTGGGAGTACAGTTAGTAATCTAGATTCTAGTGACACTTTAATGAGAAGTTTAAACTCACTGGCCCTGAATCTCAGAATTTATCAATGTTCTTTACCTAGATTTTCATTTAAAAGTAATTAAGTGATGAGTGAAAATCAAGAGAAAAGTTTGTGATTAAGAAAAAAGTTGCTTTGTAGATAATTCAAGTAGTAAGTATTTTAAACTGAAAAGAAGAGATAAACTACTGATAAATCTATGGCATTTAGCCACAATGGTAAGGCCTTCCTGTGGAGGAAGAAGGGGAGATACAGGCAGTACCCAGGGGATTTAACCAAACCCATAGCCTCTTTACCCCGCCACAGTCGGATCCAGCACCCATGACAGAGTACGCATGGGACTAGGTCACTCAGTGATACAGGCATTTTCATGGGCCCTGGTGGATAAAAGATTAAGAAGTGTTAATCTGCTTCTCCATTATCTGTGAAAATGCTCAAATCACTGTGTGATTTTGTTTGGTCAAATCAATATCTTTGCTAAAGCCAAATAGGATACACTGGTTTTTAATAGTACCCTGTATTCTAAAAATAAGTCCCATAAAAACAGTAACCTGATGATTCCATTATATAAGGAGACTGTTCTTACTATCACAATTTTATTGCCAATAGCAACATATACTTCAAAGAGAAAAATCCTTATTTGATGACTTTTCTAACATACTTTTAAAAACCTAAGTGCTAATGTAGCATCAGTGGTATGTTATCTAGCTCTCTGTTACTATGTGTAGTGGTTCAGATACTACACTTGGGGGTGGGAGGGCAGCGGGTCCACTGTCCCTCTCATCCAGGATCTGAAAACAAAAGCTTGTGGAGAATATTTTGCATAAGTCTGCTTTCTCATTCATTGCTCTCTCTTAAGCAGGGTCACTGTTTCTGTGCCAGGAAAACCACTGTTTTATCTCATGCCAGATCTCTTTGGAAAAGAACAGAATCTGCCAGAACGTGCTTTCTTTCTCAAACTAAAATTAAAGATTTTCTAAAGTTCCTTTTAACCAGACCTCTGTCTCCAAATAGTTCTTCTCATTAAATACCTATCAGTGTACCCTCTGACTTAAAATGTTCCACTCACATCTTCCAGAAATACTGCAATCTGTCAGCTAATGGAAAACAAATTCATTAGGTTTATCACAGCAGCAACTTTTTGCCCTGTACCTTAGCTTCCTGATTGAAGACTGTAGCCTTTTTCCCAAGGTTCCCTTCCCCGATGCCAAATACTCAGTAGGATCAGTGCCTGTCTGAAATGTCACCGTGAAGAATTTTCATCACTGTCCTGAGGACATGCCTTTAAGGATTCCTCCAAACTGGATTGTTTTGGAAAAAAAATTTTCCACATATCAGGAAATTAGTTTGCTTCCTTATACCAGTGCTCATTATTTGACTAAATAATTATACTTATATGAAGGAATACAAAACTACACCATCTGAGGGGACATATATCAAAGGGCTTTACTGTGCTCCTTCACAGATACTATTTCAGTGAGCAAAGACTTCCCTGACCACAGGGACCTCTGTTGTATGCTTCAGAAAGGATGCTCTGATGTGTGCAATCCCAGTCAAATGCATTGTGATATTCCTTACAGTTACCCACCCCGTTGCTCCTCTGTATCATGTCATCTTAACTATACTCGGTATGTCCTGGTTCCTGTTACTGGTCTAAATAAGAGTTTTTCTTACTTACAAAGTGTTGAGGCAACATTTCAAGTAATCTCCTTAATATTTTTCTCTCAGAACATTTTTCTGATAGTCAGCAGGAGTCCAATTTTAGTATCTTAGGCTCTGGGCTAATGAAAAGTGAATTAGAAGTTGACTGGCACAAATGCAAATGCTAATCCATTGATGAATGGCCATAATCCTGTATTTTTCCTCTGGATCTAAAATAACTTGTTGTAGATTGCCTGGCAATTAACAAATCTTAAACATAAACGCAGAACAAAGGAAAACAGAGTAATATATTCACTTATAAGGCACATTATATGAATCAAGAATCCACACTGGAGTCCAAATCCAGTCTGATGAACTCTTTTGGAACACTGAATATAGTCAAAACCACATGCCTTTGAAAAGTCGCTCCCCCAGTGAGATCCAGTACTGTTGCCTTTGCCACATGTCTAAAGCATCTTTGTTTTGTTTCAGCTGGCAGGGTTCATCTACGCCTGTTATGTTGTGAAATGTATAACTGAAGAAGAGGACAGCTGTAAGTATTAAAGCTCTGTTCTGTTTCTTTCAAGTTCAGAGCATCTTCTTTACTGCCTCTTACCTGCTTTCCTACTTCTCAGACAATATTCCTTAACACATCATTAGAATAGGGACTAAGCCCTTTGTACCCATTAGGCTAAAATGGTTTTCATAAAAGTATCCAGCATATAGATAACTAATCAGTTTCACCCAGGACTACAAATCCCAACAATCAACAATTTGCAATAGTTCCAAAAAGTCTCACAAGAACTGACTCCAGATTGATTCAAGAAATTTGTCTTCATGAAACCAAACGTTCATGTTTCCTATTCTTTCCTACAATTTGATACAAATAGCTAGAACTTTATGTCAGAGTCTCAGCATTCCGCACTACTACTTGATCCAGAGTTTAAATGGAGGTACCCTCTCACAAGCCTCTAAGTGGCTCCATTGTCCTCTGCTCTTCTAAAAATTGGCAGGTAGAAGGTTTCACTCCTTCCTTGCCCACTAAGGATCTGAAATAGGAGGATTGGAAAAAGTACTTCAATGCTCTCTGGGTACTTGCCCATACAGCTATATTTATTCTGAGGAAAAATCAGAGCTGGGAATCATTTTTCTTGGTTTCCAAAGATATTCATAATGATTGGGGTGTTGAGACAGTGGAGGAAAAGATGAGGATCCACTGCTCTGTTAATAGGATGATTCGAGGAAAATACTCAAAGAGAAATACGTGTTTCTTCTTCACTTTCCAGTCATACTAGAAAGAAGGAGGCTGTATCATGTGATTCATTTAGTGGAGGCACATTCTCAATCATACTCACACACAATGTAACATTAGAAATATACAGTGCATAGTTTTTATTGTTGTTTGCAAAAGGAAATGATAGTCCTTTACAAATAAGTGTTTGTAAAACACTCCTCAATGTATCAAGTGCTATGTCAGTTTGGGGATATTTTAAGAAGAGTAGGGACTTCCCTGGTGGCACAGTGGTTAAGAATCCGCCTGCCAAGGCAGGGGACACGGTTCAATCCCTGGTCCAGGAAGATCCCACATGCCGCGGAGCAACTAAGCCCGTGTGCCACAACTACTGAGCCTGTGCTCTAGAGTCCACAAGCCACAACTACTGAGCCCGCGTGCCAAGAGCCCGTGCTCTGCAACAAGTCACTGCAATGAGAAGCCCGCGCACCACAATGAAGGGTAGCCGCCGCTCGCCACAACTACGGAAAGCCTGCACGCAGCAACGAAGACCCAACGCAGCAAAAATAAATAAATAACTTTATTAAAAAAAAAAAAAAGATGAGTAATATGCAGTCTTTTACTTCTAGGAATTAAGCATTTTGTAGGGGAAAGAAACATGTGAACAAATAAGTATAATAAAGCTCTGTAGAGTGTATAGTGTGGGGAGTTAGGAAAGGAATAAGGAAAGGTTTCATAGAGGAGGACACTCTTGAGCTTGGTCTTGGAAAATAAATAGATATTTGGATAGCTGATACGAGAGTAAGGTGATCCCAGGCAAAAGGTGAAAAAGAACCAAGACATATCACAGCCTGCCATGTTGGGGGCAGAGCAGTCAGGTTAATATGACTGAATTATATTCTGTGCTAGAGATGGGTACCCAGAGATGACTGGAAAAGATGAGATAGTAGAAAAACGGTTATGACAGAGTAAGGAGTCTGGACTTTATTTTGTATAGCATGATGGCCAATCAATTGGCAGCTAATAGAAAGAGAGTAACAATCAGAAATGCACTTCAGAAAAAACATAATGGTATCAGTATGAAGGAGAGACTTGAATGGGAGGGTCGAGATGAAGGAAAGACAGACAGATCAGGACACCATGAAAATGACTGAGATATGAGGGTCTGGACTAAGCCCAGTGTTGGAGAGGGAGAGGATAGATATGTTATTAAACATAAAAATAATACTGATTAATGGGCTATGGATGGGTACTATGTAAGCGGTAAAGAAGAGACTGATAGATTTCTGAATTTCTGATATGAGTGAATGGATAGATGAAAATGTCACTTGAGGAAAGTAGAATGGGGATGCAGCAACTGGTTCAGTTTGGAAAGGTTAAGTTTGAGGTGCTTAACAAAGATGCATGAGAAGATATCTAGTAAGCACTTGTCCTATGCCCAAAAGATTTATTCTGTTGGAAGGGTAAATATTAGGAAAGGTAAAAGATATATGGATTTTAAAATGTATGGACTCCACAAACTATGTAAGTTCATTCAGCTATTAACCATTCAGTGTCTTTGTGCCAAATCCTTGATGAGTCTATAGGCTAAATTTCATATGGGAATTGAGCTTTCTCTGAACTATAATGTTTGATTTTATTTCACAATGATGTCTGCATTTTTATCTTCAGAAAAATACTGACACACCAAGTCTCCTAGACAGATAATCGGTATCTCTCCAGAATAGTACCTCCCAAGCGGGATCCCAGAAATGCTAGTCCATAAGCTATACTGCTCAAAAAAGATTCCAAAGCCAAGTAAGTTTGACACTGAAAATTTAGAATGCACATGTATGTATTAACATCTCTGAGAGTACTGCAATAAAGAAGTATGTCCAATTTGTCCTAATCCAGTTTTGTTTTAACCATATTGTGTTGGATGAGATACAGTGAGGCCAGAAGCCGATCAAAGAGAGAAACCAAAAAGGGTTTCACTACATTCACGGTTCCCTAGGGAGAACACAGCATGCGATGCAGGGCCACTCAGGGAAAGCATCATCGTGGGTCATGAGGCAGAGAGAGAGAGAGACAGAGGAGAGAGAGAAAGACAGAGAGAGAGAGAGGGAGGGAGGAGAAAGAGAGAGAGACACACACACGCAGAACTGTAAGCAAGTGCTTTTTTTGTGGTTTCCAGGGAAAGGACCAGGCAAGGCAGGGTAAAAGGGTTTAGGATTGGCTAAGTTTGAAAGAGGTCCCCATGAAATTCATGTTCACTGTGAGTGTCAGAGAATAAGGTTTGGGGCTATCTAAGGTCTCCAGATGTTTTGGGTGGGCCAGGCTTAACTTGGGAACAGCCTGTGGTCATTCTGTAGATGTTAGGGCATTTTACAGAAACTAAAAGTATAGTTAATATCCCAAACATTTGAACACGGAACCTTTTTTCATAAGAAATCTTAATATGCCAGGGAATTATAATTCCAGGGAACTCATTTTAGGGAATTCTGCCCTAGGTCAAGTTTTGGTCAAAGCCATGTAAATCCAAGGGGATGTGAAGTCACAAATATCTTTTGGAAGATAAGGCTTATCTTTCAAGCATCTAATAAACTGTTTTCCATAATGCTTATGTCTTTTTATGTATTTTGACCACAACTCCTTAATTGCCTTTATTAATCTAAAAGAAAAGCAGACTTATCATAGATAATTTTTCTAATTTTAGTCTTTTTGCTCAGTGAGTAAGATATGAACTACTTTCCTTTTTTTTATATCCTAGTAGACTCATGCTTATCATGAACATTCATGGGACTACTAAACAACCTGGAGGAGATGCTCATTTGGGCCAGTTCTCTGTCCAGTTAGGTCTGTTTACTTGTGGTCACTCACACACAGACAATTACGAATATTTGTTGAGTAAAATGCTTTAGATTGATATTTCCCATGCATTATCATTATCTTGATCATCTGTCTATATGTTTACCTCCAGGCACTGCCTAGAACACATGACTTCCAATGCTCAAGTGTAAAAAAGGTTGCAATTTCTATCTAGTTTTCAGTAATTATAAAGAAAATTATTTTGATCCTTTAAAAATGTTTTGGCTTGATGAATGTACAATAAAACACACACACACGCACACGCACACACACACAAATGCTCTCAGAAAGTAAGTCCTGAAAGATTGGAAAAGTTTAATGTATATATAAACAGGGAAAGGATCTCTGTGTAACTCTTCTTACCTGCTGTGGATTTGCAATGAAGCAACCTGATGGGAGTGTAGTACAGGAGGAGATGCCAGCTCCCTACTTGCCAAATTAGTTAAGTTTCCATTCCTAAGAGCCTCACAAGGAACACAGGACAGTTTGGGTTCTGTAGCTGTGCTGAGAATGGACTGTGGAGATAAGGGCCTAATTACGGCACCTGGAAGACTGAAATATTCTTGACATCAATAGGAAGCGGACCGGCTCTGTACCCATTTTTGATATCTGAGGCTCAGCAGCAAGTGTAGCCAGAGAGCCTCAGAGGCACCACACTCTAGGGAGCTAAGGCGAGGGTTCAGGCTCCATGAGCGAAGAGTTAAACTTAGACTCCACAAATAGCAATAAATCATCATTGAACTAGAGGGAGTTCCTGCAGGCACATCAAATGCCTAGGATATTTTTCTTTATTTCTCTTTTTAAACAGTATCTCATTTACTTTTCTAGAGGCCAGTTTTATAAATACTTATATAGACACTTTAATGCAAAGTTGTTGTTAATTTCCCCAGTGAAAACCCTGGGCCTTGAAGTTTACATCTCTGACCCTCTGTTTATCTAAGCCAGAGCCCCAGCCTGACAGGCCAACTGGCTGTGCAAACTCACAGGACAACACTGCCATCTGCTGTGCCTATCAGGAGATGACAACCACCCTTGGAGCAAAGATTTCAAATAGGAAGATGTGGGCAATTCCGCACCCATGTATCAGTCACCTAGGGGTGCAATAACAAAATATAACAGACTGGGTGGCTTAAACAATGCATATTTATTTTCTCACAGTTCTGGGGGCTAGAAGTCCAAGATCAAGGTGTTGGCAGGTTTGGTTTCTCGTAAAGCCTCTCTCCTTGGCTTATAGAAGGCTGAATTCTCACTTTGCCCCCTTTTCTCTGTCTGTGCATGCCCCCATGTCTCTCTTCCTCTTCTTATAAGGACACCAGTTTTATTGAATTAGGGCCACGTACTTATGGCCTCTTTAGCCTTAATTACCTCTTTAAAGGCCCCATCTCCAAATACAATCACATAGCAGGTTAGGCCTTTAACAGATAAATTTGGAAGGGGATACCATTCAGACCATAACATCCCATATCTAAAGATACACACGCACACGCGCACACACACACACGTGCACGCACACACCATGTGACTGTTGGCTATTTGAAAATACCTATGGGGAACAGAGTGGGGCTAGCTTCTGCTCACTGGCACATCAAATGCCTGTGGGTAAGAGGCTCCAGGCGGTAACGGTAACCTCCCTGCTCCTGGCTCACTGCCAGTAGGCAGGAGTTGCGGTCCGCATCTCCTGCTGTGAGGTGGGGTGGTCTGCCTTCAGATGAGAAGCTCCTCACCAGAAAAAAGCTGGGACCTGCTCCAGAGAGTGTGCCTTGACACTTGAACCTTATTTGAGTGGGGCAACCATCACAACATACTTTTATATATTTGTAAAATGCAGCGATATGTCTTAGGAGAAAAGACTTTCTCCAAGAGAGCGGGCATCCCTCGCTGAGCTGTCTTTGTGGCTGGGCTCTTCACTGTATCATCTGTTGCCAACCATGCTGAGTTTTCCTTATGACCTCCAGTGTTTTTTATTCCCCTCTACTTGTTCTCTTTGACAGTATTCTGTGAAAGAAATAAAATGTTCTGAGATTTCTGGTCTGGTGCCTTTTATTATACTTGTAGCTCTTCTCTCCCTTAATCCTCAGCTCTTCTGCACCAGAGTCTAATGTCCACTTACAGTGATAGAACTAAGAACTTATCAGCTTCATTAGAGTTGTTAGAGGTGACAATTAAAAGGAAAACATGCAGCTGTGGAAAAATAATAACATATCCATAATAGAAAAAATAGGCAACATGATTTCTCAATTTTTATTATGTTTTCTTATAAACCTTTGCCTTAATAGTTAAACTAAAAATAAAAATAAACATCAGTCCTCTGGAAAGTGGATCCATTTTTCTAAGTAGTCACTATCTTTTCTAAAAGAGATTCAGTGTGTTTGCAAATGTCCTTAAATATTCAAATCATCCGGGAAAATATGCAGAATGTCATTTTAAAAATATCCTAAGAGGGCTTATTTTGAAAAAAATATTGGAAAATTAATTCTAGATGTTTAACACATGTTCAGATACACACATGCACAAACCTACCAACCAAGCACAGATTCATAAAAGCCTGTCCTGAATTCCCCAAAATAAACTGGCCTTGGGATAAAAGTCATAATCGATTTATAGACTCTTTCATTTGAAAAGCAAACCACAGGAAATGATTCACTTCTCTGAAGCTAATAATTTTCTGTTATTTTTGTTTGATTTTTCTTCTAAAGCCTGCCGGCCTACACTTCTGTGTATTGAACTCTGTTCTGTATATTTCGATCGCTTTTCCAGTTTGACAGGATCATTGAGTTTGGATGCAATTCTTTGAGCACAAGGACACACTCTCCCGCCTGTGGGGGAGGGTAGAGGTGGCAAGGGAGGAGTACTCGTCCATTTAAAAATATTTGGCTCTTTCTGTTTATAAAGGACTGTAAGTTTACTGCAGAATGTAGAGAAAATACAGATAAACAAACAGAAAAGAAAATTAGAATGATTTCACAATTTTGAATTCTGGTTCTCAGGTAACATTTGGGTATATGTCTGCTTTCTTCCTTTCTTCTTTTTCTTTCTATCTGGTTGTTAGGGCCATATTATACAGTCTGTTTGGTAACCTGAGCTTTCTTTCTTATTATTTATAAACCACTCTCCAAACATAACCTAAGGGGTAGGCAATTAGCAGTTCAAAAAAGGTGCCAAGCTCCTGGGTGCCAGGTTGACAGGTAGAGTTATGAGAATGGTGTGTCTATTTTTACTGTTCAAATATCATACTCAAGCAATCAAATGAAAGCGTAGTATATTATTGTTTTCTTTATAACATTTGTTTCTTTCTGAAGGTGACTGAGTGAAATAACCTTGTCCATATCTGCCAGGCTCCCACAAAAGCAAAATGTGCTGCTCCTTTCCCCATCTCTGAACTGAACCACATGTGATTAGAGTCTGGCGCCCCAGACTTCAGAGGCTACTAACCTCGAGCTACTGCCCTGCAGAATCATAGTGGGGCCAAGGTAGAACGTGTCACCCTGCTCCTCTTCCAACTTCCCAGAGCACAGGAGCTCTGCATTTATTTAATTTTACAACTCTTGATTCCACTTAAGATTTCTTGTGAACTAAGAACACCACAGAGTTTGAAATGATAGGAAACTACTGCCTACTGCTCTATTTCAACACTTTAATTTTATAGGCCCATATAGATTAAATGACTTGCCCCAGGTCACTGAGCTTATCGGTGAACTTCTGACATAATATAGCACATATTGACTCCCTCAGGGTAAGAGTATTAGGGGATGCTAGTGGGGACCACAGCTATCTTGACCACATCCTCAGCATCCAGCCTACCCCCAACCTGAAGCAGGACTCAGTAAGTATATGGGGAAAAAACGAATCAATCAGCTCTCCACTAACATTTCTTGGACTGTATGGAAACTCCTAAGGAAATGTGACTTTTTTTAGACCCTAATTGATTCTAAGTAAATGAATAATGAATTAGAATAAAGCAGCTTTCATCGTTTTCTAGACAAATGGAAGAAAGCGGAAAGAAAAGATAAGCTGCCATATGTAAAAATAAAAGACAGACTAGATGATCAGCACCTGAAACGAATGCTTACATATAGATGTGCCTCCTGTCAATCACATGCAAGCTCCTATCAGTGACAACAGCCTTCCCTAACAGTGACACAATTGTTACACTGTCTCCCAAAATTAGTGCTGGTCTTTTTTTCAGCCCGCTGTTAAGTTGCTCCCTCTTGTGGTCAGGGGAGAGAAAACATATGCACTTTATTTTTAAATTTGGATATTCAGGTCCAAATTGAGTCTTCTTTAACAATCACTTCTCATGTTCTCCCTTTTCTCTTAACGTCTCCTCCATTATACTCTACTGCTTATTATACACACACATACATGCACACTATGATCATCTTTAAATAAATCTAATGTTCCCCAATCAAAAATAGCGGGGAAAGAAATTGATTCATTCCCTATCCTTTGTTGATTCGAAACAATCAGGACCTTGTTTCTACAGAGTCAATGTTGAGGTAACTACATTCATACTAGCAAAGGAGGACCTTTAACGGGGGTGTAATAAAGGAGGTATGTGGTGCAGAAAACTGAAGTGATCCAGTAGATGAATAATATCCAAGTTGTTTTAATCCGCCTCAATGGAAAAGAAAGCAACAGCATGTGAAAGGAGGGAGAAGTGGTGACATTTACGGAAATGATTAAAAGAAACATCTCCCATTTTGATTATTCTGCCTCTCCCAATTCTCTAATACCTAGTCCACCTGTACTGGGTGTCCTGTACTCGTTTCCTCACCATCTCTCTCTATACCCACATGGATAATGACATGAGAAGGAAAGAAGCTAAGTGGCAGAAAAATAGGATGCTTTTAGCACCAATATACAGGCTCACAAAATAAAATTGCTGGGATCCCTTAGTCCTACCTTGAAAGGACAAATGAGAACAAGACAAAGAGCTGGCCCAGGAAACAGAAGTCTTAAAAGCTCTCTAAAGCTGAGACGTGCTAAGAAAGAAGACTGTACATTCAAAGTTAGTCTTTTGATAAATGATGCTGGCTGTTGCCAATTTCATTACGACCAGTTTTACTTTAGTGGTGGAAATGGCATCTAATAGGAACAGAAGGCCAGGCTTAGCTATCTCCTTCTTAACAGCAGGAGGACTAAAAACACTGCCTCTCTAAGGACGGCCACCAGGTATGCAGAATGAAAACATCTGAGTGGAGCAGCCTTACACAGAGCGCTGCAAGAGTGCCTTGTAAATCAGCAGCATAGGGCGAACCCTCAATCCTGTGACATTTAAATGAGGCTGCTCCAGCAGCAGAGTCAGGAAGGCCTCCATGAGGATGGGTTGGCATTGTGTGGCAGGGAGTGAAGGAGAAACAAACTTAAAGCTCACAGGAGGCGAGGTTTATTTAAATAATAGAAAGTAATTAGGCTGAAGACAAAAATCAGTGATGGCGTTTTAAAATTACAATTAATTTAAAGGTTAATTTCCTTTGGTGTTAAAATCTTATTTAAAACATTTACCAGGAAAGGAAATGAGGATGTTACTATCAAGAGGTGTAGAGTGCTTCTGGGAATCCATGCCTATTATCACTGGAAAATTAGGTTAGGCCCAAAGTGAGAATTTCAATTCATTTCTGTGTATAATAGATGGCAGTCTGGTCTCAGTGTCAGCAGGGTTGGCTGGGGCAGTGCAGGATTTGCATTTTTTGTTTGTTTGTTTATGGGATTAATTGCAAATGTTTCCAACAAAGAAGGCTAGTTTATACATGAACAATCCTGACACACAAAAAAAATTGGATACGGACTGCTGCCTTTGTAACTAATGACGCTGATGTTAAAGGAATTCCCAAGAGCACAGAGGCAAAGGGACACACATAGTCACTCATCCATATACCTTCATCCCGGAAGTAAATTAAAAGGGGGCCACAGTATTTCTGTGGGCTCCAAACCTGTCAATCCGATGCTTCTCTCCCAGGTCCCACCATTTTCATCACTCTGTTTTCCAACTGGGAATTGTCATGTCTCATGTCTCAGGTTCCAATATACCCTATTCAGCAGTTAATCTCCCTGGAAACTTGCTTAGTAAAATCAATGCATAATAGTAGTAACAGCCAGAGGGGAAACAACTCCTTTGCACTAAATTTTCCCATTCATGATGCCTTTGCAGATTTGTTCATTTTAAATGTTTTATTGCTATTATCAGTATGTAAACCAATCCCACAAATATGGAATTGTGCAGATCATAGCTCTATGAACAATATTAGCAATCACCTGCTTTAATCCCCTAATTTTACAGCTGAGGAAAGGAACACTGAAATTGTTTTGCCCTGAGTCAATCATTTAGAGTCAGTGCTGGGAGCAGAAGTTGTCTCCCGATTCTAGGTATACTTTACACATCACTTCACTGTGAGACTCGACGTAGATTCTTCCAACACATGTTTGCTGAGTAGCCACTGCACATGGTAGGCTGTGTATTAGTCACTAGGCACGAGGCAGACACTGTCTTTGCCCTCCTGATACTTACAGCCCAGCACACAGTTCACAGGAGGAACTACGCCAAAGCGTGATGAGCGTTCAGACAAGGAGAGTGGGGGTAGGGGGACATAGCCCAGGGGTGCCTCATCCAGTTAAGAAAACTAGGAAATTCTTCCCTGAGGAAATGACATTTCCACCGAAACCTAAAGGACAAATCAGGGGGATATGCAGAATTTAACAAGAACAGGTGTCTTTTTTAAAAAGGGTAACTTTTTCCACCCGTATTGATCAAATGGACACCATAATTCACACAGGAATCATCTTAAGTGTTTTTAATGAACCCCATACAGCAAATCTAGTTTCACCTTTCTCACATGGCTGGAAAAATATTAGAGTAACCACTGGATATCCTCATACCTGAAACTGCTATTGTTGTTCTATAAAGATGAGTAATTTAGGTTTAGTCCTCCTTTCTGGAGGCTGCAAAATAATGCGAAGATTGTGTTAGCAAAAATTACAAGGGGATTTTAGCATGCACGCTTTATTTTTCATTTTCCTAAATATGTATGCATTGATGTGCCCACATCCTAATTAAAACCACTGCATTTAAGTGGGCTGTGCCTTCTAATATATATATATATATATATCCTGGATGTCAGCTGAGAAGACATACCCAATCATGTCTAGCTTGCCTACAGCCTGTAATAACTTATCTTTCCAATTTCGACGGCAAGGCATGTCACATAATTGAAAGCCATTCTAATAGGGGAGAACAAAACAGAGACTGGTAAATCTAATCCACCCAAATGGCATGGCACAAAGTGAGGCCAGGCACCTTTAAGATAAAGTTTACTTAGCCATTTCATCATATTCTGCACACGATTCCAGTTATTGAAAGTAACAAAGATATCTGAATACATAATTTTCTAACTCTAGCTTTACAATTTCTTGATCTTCTCAGCTCTTACCATCTTTGTCACCACTCACTTCAGCTACCTCCTTAGTTCCCTTCACCAAGGAGGCTAATTTTTATCACCTTCATTATGGAGGAAGAAGGCTTCTCAAAAATCACCAGTTCTAAAATTCTCTGCCTGACTATAAACTCCTATCTTTACTCCCTCCTTGTTCTCCTGCTTCCCTCCTGGAGGAATTTTTCTTCACCTTTATTTAGGAGCTTCCCTCCACTGGAATCTTTGTTTATCTTTCTGCTCACCATCTGTCTCCTGAATCCACAGGAGCGGTGATGCTCTTACAGGCACACTTAGTTTCCTTCCTTGCTTTCTCTTCCACGGTCCTTGGATTTTCCACGTCCCTGCCTGACGAGGCTCAGGTGCAGCTTCTCCACTCCTAACCCTGGGCTGCTGCACGTGGCTGGAGAGAGTCCCTAAACCCAGCTGGATGCTCTCTCCTGCTCAACAGGGCTCTCACTCCTCTCCCATGGACAGTGTGCCACAGTCACCACAGGATGTGCTCCAAACCTTTCCAAGTTCCTGAAGTCTAGTACCCAAACCTGAGAAAATCAAAGCTACCAAACTTCTTCCATTTTTCCCTCAGAACCTCAAAAATTCTATACTAGCAATTATCTTTCTGCCTTTTAGAAACCCTCTCCAAATCTGAGAGGAACCATTAAGCTTTTCCTCTCCAAAGCAATCCTTCCACCAAGCCTTGGCTTCATCCCTTCTGCCTGGTTCAGGAGATGAGCTCTTGGTGTCTTCATTCTCGCCCACTCCACTGTAAAGTTCCTCTTCCCTACATATGGGTCGAAGTCTCATAGACTACAAACCAGGCTGGGCCTAGCCTCTCCCCATCCTTTTGGATAATATATAAGGTGATTTCCAAAACTATTTGAAATATGGAAACTCAGTTCTATGTAGTTTTTTTAAAATATATCTTCCCTTTTTTTCCACAATATGTCACATATGTCACATTCCTACTGCTTGCCAGACCACAATTAACCAACCACGTGGGCATTAAGGGTTTCCATAAACCTACCTCAGCTTCTGCTGATGATTTCCACACTCATGTCATTCCATACAAAATTCCAGTAAATTTTAACACAAAGTCCTCTTCTTTGACCCTTACCTCCACCTACTTCCCAGGCCTGAAAAATTCTCATCCTTTCAGTAAAGAACCTAAATATATATTTTAAAGCATAATTTGAATCATTCTTTTGGTATAAATCCCTTGCTAAAAGAGATGAGATCCCAAATCTACCTGTAGTGCATCCATAAAATACATGCATCTAAGTATTAAACACATATAACCCTGTGAAGTTGGAACTGTTTTATTATCTCCACTTCACAAAGGAAGAAAGTCAGACTCAGAGCAACTGTGACCTGCTTGTGGATATGATGCTGGTCAGAAGGGAAGGCACACCTGAGCCCAGGTCTTCCAACTACCAAGCCCTCAATCATTACACTACTTCATACTTTCCCTGTGATATAGCCAGTGATGGCATTAGATTATTAGAATAAGATTCAATAGCAAGATCCTGGTCTCAGCAGAAGACCAGCATGTGTTTCTTCAAATCTCACCTAAGGTACTGGCCACACTGAGAATTAGCAAAAATAGGCAAGAGTGAAAAGACAAACCAGTTTATCAAGTGGAAATTTATATTTCATTTTTATTTTTAGAACCAACAGTTTAAAGTGGTTACTCAAATGATCTCTAACTAAAGAAATATTTCATTTTTATACCATTGTGGTGATCGCATTCCACTTTCAGTTTTTAGTATATGTAAATGTGTTACCACGTTTAAAATACTGAAGATCTGGTTCTGATACAACTAAGAGAGAAACATGGAAAATAGAATCCTAAGACCCTGAGAAAATGTTATTTTCTGAACAAGGTTAGGAACTGAAGCATCTGCCATGATTTAACTAATAAGTCTCATGTCATTCAATGCATGTTTCGCCTGCCAGAAGCTCTCTGTAGCATCACACTTCAGTGACCTTTCAGGCAATAACAGACTAAAGTACCCCTACAAAGGGATGTGTTTTCCTAATCAGAAAAAAAAATAGCTCTGAGTCCACTCAGAGATACAAGTCCAGACTGAGCACATCAAGCTCACACAGGAAGCTGAACTGCTGCCACCAAGTAAGTCTGTGTGGGAGGAAGGCGGGGCTTTTGAATTTGGGCTACAGTAGGTTATGCTCTGAATTCCTTTTGTGCAACTGGAGATAAGTACCCTTGAAATAGAGACCTGCAGAGACAATGGATTTACACTCTGTTTTCATAGGCCCACACAAATTTTTTAATGTCCTTCAATGAGTTCTTCCAAATATTTAGGCTTAGCTTTCTGTGAACTGCCTGTTAAAATTTCCCCCCATAGCCTTTTCCAGCTCTGTCTCCAAAAGAGAGTGTGTTGCCTAGTGGCTTTGTCATTAATAACCAAGGTACAATATTATATTACAATACCTCCCTGCCAACATGTATTTAGAAAAGCAGTTCTATGTTTGCTGAACTCAGTGTTCATGATTAAAAGGTTTAAATAAAAGGGAAGCTCACAACAGGGAACATATTTGAGTGAGGAATATTTATTCAAAAAGCACTTTCCTCTTACTTGGTAATTTTGAAATCCCACTATTATTAACTTTATTAAATCATAGTTATTAAACTGACATGGCACTTTACTAATTTAAAATCATTGGGCATCTCTGTGCCTCTGTTGGTAAGTAGACAAAAACACACCCATATTGCAGATAGGAAAACTAAGCCAAAGAGAAAACGCTGTAACATCTGAAAAGAAAATAACATTCCTGAGTTGTTTTCAGATGACCAAAAGCAAATCACTACAATGAGGCAAAGATTAAACAAGTACAAATTTTATTTTATTTTGCCACCTACCCAGTCATGTACCTCTGTTTAGGATGCTATGAACTGGCCAGAAAGAAAGCAATGTTTTCCCTAGCAGTTATCAACATTTGCAACATAGCATTCATCAGTGGATTGCCCTCTCAGCCCAGTCATTCTGATGCTAAAGCATGTCCTAGCCTCTTTCCTTCTACTCCCCTAGATCAAAGAGACTAGGGCGGTGCCTTCTTCCCATTGGTGTCCAAAAGATTTCTTTTATCTCACAGGACCCAAGCAATCACTGACATTCTAGATCTTCTATAAAAGGTCCTCTCTTTATTATCATTCAAGACCTTACGAAGGAAAGGGTAAATGCACTCAGTCAAATTTCACTTAGAAATTTTACCAGCATCTTCCATGCTTAAATCAATTGTCTTTAAAAAACAACAACAACAACAGCCTAAAGAGTTTATTCAGTAAATATGGCTTCCATGAGCCAGACACTGCTCTGGGTCCTGGGGCTACTGTAGTAAATAGTAAATCTCATGCAGCTTAAATTATAGTGATAGGATCAACAACAGAAAGCAGAGTCACAATATGTCAGGTGGAGATAGTTTTCAATAAAGCACAATAAAGCTGAATGAGTAAAAAGAAATTAACCTCTAAAATCCCAGCAAGTCCCTAATCTGCCTTGCACCAATTACAGTTACATTTCCCTTTTCCCAAGTGTTTCCTGGTCCTTGGTGCTTGTACGTGCCACATATAACTTACATACTACATTTCCTAATGAAGCCAAACACCAACTCCCTCCTCTCATTCTTTTTGTTCCATTAAAGGCTGCAACATCCTCCTAGACAACAAATTTGAGCTAGGAGCCAAACATCTAGATGCCATCACAATTACTTGGAGAAGTACCTGCTAGCTGTTTCATCACTCCTATTGCTTAGGAAAGTTTTACAATATTCAGTAGCCTCTTTAGAGCCTAAATGAATGTAATTATATAAAAGAAACAGAAAACAGACCAAAGTGGTATTGAGGGTATTCTAAAAATGTAAGCTAACCCCAGTAATTCAATTTTAAGAGAGAAAAACATAATTTTGTCTACTATGCTCTCCACCCACATGGCACCCCAAAGAGTTCCAAATTATGGGTGAAACACCATTCTGTAAAAGATACAGAGAACCATGTCTACCTACACTGACCACCACACTCTTAACTCTAGTGGTCAGTTGGATCCAGCTTATTAATATTCCTCTCCTTCAGGTCTTTAGGAAGACATCCAAACAATTACTGAGAATGAGTACATGTGGAAACTGACCTTACATAAATTCTTTGGCTGTGAACACAGACAGGTATATAAAATACACTACAGAAAATATATCCTTTGATTCTGATTTAAATTTGAATGCCCCCTCACAAGTGAGATGGTAAAAATGCATCCTGGTTACATTCAGATCCTCTTCTTTTCTCATCTTGGTTCTGAGTCATCTGCTGTTGCATCCTTTTCCATGACCCCAGATGACCTGAATGATCAGAACAATCGCAATCCTTCTGTCAAAGCTTTAGCACTATCCTCTCCAGTTGGGTAGTTGTAAATCGGCTCTACCATCCCACACATCAGATAGATGGCTAATAAGAGCAAGACCCAGACAACTCAACCTCCATTCGCAACAGTACTCAGACACATCTCATTTCCCTTCTGGCCTTTTCTCATGTCTCCAGAAGGTCTACACTGCTCCTGACTCAAGCTTTGTTTCCCAGTTTCGGTCCCAATTCTATCCTTTGGACTTGAAGATTCATCTTGGTTTCTTCCAGTTATCCCTTGGCTCACTGCACAGTCTCTGACTTATAAATTACCATCTGTTTTTTTCTGCCATCCATCTCACACCTCTGGAATCAAGCTAAGGAAATATTTCAAAACATCAATAAAAACACTAATAAGCCTGAGATTGACTTGGATCTCGGTTTCAGTGGAGGAGACCTTACTGTTTACATCTGCCCACTCTCTTCTCCAGCACCAGGGTGGGGCCATCTTACTAACAGGGAACCTCAGAACAAGGAAACTTTAATGCTTGAATGCCTCTCAGAAAACTAGTCCTTAAGTCTTAATGTTGATAAGAGTGAACCCAGGGCTTCCCTGGTGGCGCAGTGGTTGAGAGACCGCCTGCCGATGCAGGGGACACAGGTTCGTGCCCCAGTCCGGAAGGATCCCACGTGCCGTGGAGTGGCTGGGCCTGTGGGCCATGGCCGCTGAGCCTGCGCGTCCGGAGCCTATGCTCTGCAACAGGACAGGCCACAGCAGTGAGAGGCCCACGTACCAAAAAAAAGAGTGAACCCAAATGAACAGGAATTTAGGCACTATCTGCAATGAATCCCCAATCGTAGAAAATAATCTCTCAAAATACAAACTTTAAATATAGTTGCCATTCAATTATTGTACAGCTCTTCTGGTACCATTTATTTTAGCTAATGTGCAAACGTGGGCAATTCAGAAAACAAAAGAGGTTTGCTCTCTTTCAATTCATCTTCTATAAAATATTTGATATAGTTCTACGGTTGTTCCAAATCAAAACACTTTCTTTCTCCTAAACTGCATGGTTTAGAAGAATTACAAAGAAAATCCTGAATTTTTAAGGGCTTTTAATTTTCTTCTTCCACACCGCATGTCTCACCCAGGGCTCTACATTCCTTATTTTATCCTCACACTAATAGTATTAAGTATTAGAATTCTTATGTAAGAGAAGTTAAGTGATTTGTCTAAGGTCACACAGCTGGCAAGTGGTCAAAGCAGTATTTGAACCCTGATCCTTCTAACATCAGGATCTCTGTCCTTTTCATTACACTGTAGCCCTCCTTATCTGTAGTTTCACTTCCCATGGTTTCAATTACCTGCCGTCAACTGCAGTCTGAAAAGACTAAACGGAATAAACAATTCATAAGTTTTAAATCGTGAGCCATTCTGAGTAGTGGTGATGAAATCTCACACCATCCTTCTCTGTCCCTCCAGTAACATAAATCATCCCTTTGTCCAGCATATTCATGCTGTGTATGCTACCCATCCGTTAGTATAGGAAAAAAAATAGTATTGTGTATATATAGGGTTCAGTACTATTCATGGTTCAAGCATCCACTAAGGGTCTTGGACTGTATCCCCGCAGATAAGGGGGACTGCTGTACTATTCCACTTCTGACCAGAAGAGAAATTCTGCCTCAATAAAAGGGTTTTCGTGATAAAAAGAGATATTAAATCATAAGAAGACACGGAGGCACCTTGAAAGCATATTAATAAGTGAAAGAAGCCAATCAGAAAAGGCTAGATACTATAGGAGTCCAACTCTATGACATTCTGGAAAAGGCAAAACTATGGAGACAGTAAAAAGATCAGTGGTTGCTAGAGATTAGGGGAGAGGGAAGGATAAAAAGGCAGAACACAGGACTTTTAGGGCAGTGAAACTATTCTATATGATACTAACATCGTGGATACATGTCATTACATCACTTCACCAGAAGTGAACCATAATACAAACTCTGGACTTTAGGTGGTAACAATATGTCAGTATGGGTTTATCAGCCATAACAAATGCACCACTCTGGTTGGGATGTTGACAGTAGGGGAGGTTGTGCACGTGCTGGGCGGGGTGGGGGCAGGAGGGGGTATATAGCAACTCTTGGTATTTTCTTCTCAATTTTGCTGTGAACCTAAAACTGCTCTAAAAAATAAAATCTATTTTAAAAAAATGAAAAGATTTCCCCACTAAACAGACATCATGGACTTTATGTTACTTGCTCCAATTTCTACCTGTAACACTTAGGATATTAAAAAGAACAAAAACTAGTCAAAGCTAAGCCAATAGAAAAAGATATTAGAAAAAGTAAAGATATCCTCTAGCACCCTAATTCAGTTTCTAGTTTCCTCTCTTTCTTCTTCCAGTCATCTATCTTGTCAGCTTTTTGTTGTTTTGCCTCTTTTTGCCCCACCACATGACCTCCACATCCAGGAATGGGAAAGAAAAAACAAAACCAAAACATTTTCACAGCACTCTTAGTATTTACTGTCCCAGTTACTACCCCTTCCAAAATGTAGTGGTATAAAACAACCATTATTATGCTCATGGATCTGTGGGTTAAAAATCCAGACAGGGCACAGTGAGGATAGCTTGTTTCTGACCCCAGATGTCAGGGCCCTCAGCTGGGAGACTCCAAGATTGGGTTGACTCAACAGCTTGGGGCTGGAATCATTTGGAGGCAATTTTTCTCACATGTCTGGGTGTTGATGGTGACTATCAGCTGGGACCTTAGCTAGCCTGTCAGCCAAAATCATATCCGAGGGTCCTCCATTGATCTCTCCAGGTGCGCTAGTTTGGGATTCCTAGTTTGGGCATGATGGCTGTGTTCCAAAAGAGAGCATCCCTAAAGAGCAAAGTGCATGACATTTTTTTGATCTAGCCTTGGAAGTCACAAAATGTCACTTCTACCATACTCTATTGGTCAAAGTGGCCACAAAGTTCTACCCAGGTTCAAGAGGAAGGGACAAAGACCCAAACCTCAGGATGGGGTGAGTGTCAAGGTCACACTGCAGGCAGATATGGAATAGGAGATATTGTTGCAGCTATTTTGGATAATATAATCTACCACAGTAACTCTTGTTACATCTCATTGTACCTTAAATACCTAGGTATGTATTGCATTTGAATGTCTGGTTAGAGTTTGCTGCACATCTTTATTTCTGATTGTCTATTTGAGATTATGAACCACATAATGGCAGAGACAGCCATTTTGAGCTAATTTACATGACCTCCACCATTGCACCTTGTACTTGACAATCATAGGATATAACACTATTACTAGTGCCGCAATTGCTGATAGGTACATGCACTTGAGCGATCATTATTTTTTACATTTGTAATGTGTTGCAGAAAATCTCCATGCTAACCAAAAAGACGTATAGCATCTTAATTGTGCAAGTGAATTTTATTGCTCCAATTAGGTCTTGGTTGCTTCAAAGGAGTATATAAATTTCTTCTTCCAAGTGAATAGATTCTTGTAAAGCAATAATTGAATCTCACAGTTGAGGGGGGAAAAAAATCACTGCCTTGAAGGAACTATCTTTTTTCCTCCACAATTAGCTAGTTCTGGTTTAATAGATTATTAAGGTTTATATTAGTAATCTGTGTGAGACCTTGATCATGAACGTTTATCTCTTCTGAAAAGTTAACTAATTAAGGCGATTGTCCCTTTCAGTTGATTTCATAGGTGGCTTTGACTCTTATGGCTATCAGGGGCCTCAGAAGACATCTCATTTACAGCTACAGCCTATGTACATGTAAGTACTTTAATTTGGAGGTATTCTTCTGGGATACTAAAAGATGATTAAGAAAATGTTATTGTGGCACAAAATAGATGGCATGCAGCTTTCCTTCAGTCATTTACTTTCAGTATTTTCTCTTCTATTAATATTGTTCTGACTGAGATAATTCTAATAAATTTTTTAAATTATGAATAAAATTTAACTTATCAGGAAAGCTATCTCTAAAGTTACTTTTAAAAGTAGTCTTACATAAGTATCAACTACATGGCTAAAAATCCAATATAATATACAACTTCTTCGAATTACCCAAAATTTGTGTATTTTGAAAATGATATAACATTGTAGGTAGTTATATGTAACTATATATAAGCCATATATCCTGGTTTTCCCAGTATAGTCTTAGTTTACATGGGTTGTCCTGATATAATTATTACCAGCACACCCTATTAGTCTTAAAAGTGTTCTCATTTGGATGATAAATGATAGGTTATCACCTTAATTATGTGTAGTGTTAGAAAATAATAATACTCTTTCATTTTTCTGGTGTGAAAAGTGAAAATGAAACCAGAATATTAACACTGAAACTTATCAGACCCTTAACTCTAGCACTCAAGAGAGCAGACATACAATCAGAGCCTGATTTTTATATCTGTGTTTAGGCAAATTCCCTTGGATAACAACTGATAACAAATTCTATATATCAGCATCAAGTGATATGCTGAATTGCAAGCGAAGATCAAAATAGAAAGTAAGATTCCAATTCATTTCGAAATGTGAGCTTCTCTCTTTGAAGATATGTGTTTGTCGTCGTTGTCCTCCACCATTGAATCATTTTACCTTTTAATATTGTTAGTGTGTAGGATAATAAATACATTTTTTGGATTATTTCTCCTCCAGAGAGATTAAAGTAATCCTTATACATCCCCTTTTAAGCTTTTCTTTACAAAGGGAATGATCTATGCATCATGCCTGCATTTTGTGTGTGTGTCTCTTGTAGTTTCCCAAAAGCATTTGGTAACACCACTCATAAAAAAACTATCGAATTCAGAAATCAGCCAATACTGTATGTCATTCAAAGCATCCCTCTGTAAACAGGACATCACACATCCCCTCTTTTACATTCCCAAAACCACTGCCCTAATTCAGGCAATCATTAACTGAAGTTTTCCAGTCTCTTTCTTATTTTAGAACTCCTATCCCACCTTCCATGTGACTGCCAAATTAATCTTCTTAAAGTACCACTCTGATTATGTTAGGCCCCTGCCCAAAACCTATCAATGACTCCTTATTGCCTACTGAACAAAGTTGAAACTCCTTATCAGACTTTGCAAATCTACGCTGATCTGGCCCCAGTGTTCTATTGAAATATTATCTCTCCTCTTCAACTTTTAATAGTCTCAACCATATGCAGACAATGCTGGGAGACCCCAGGAAAATGTAATGATAAATAAGAGCTGGCCTCTGCTTCCTGAAGCTTATCATCTATTGAGGGCACACATAGTCTGATATCTCCCCTTATCCTTTTTCTTTCTTTTTTTTTTTTTTTTTACAGTCAAACTAAAACTCTTACCATCTGCAAATATGACATGTATTTTTCCAATTGTCCATGCTGTTCTCTTGACACCAAATGTTGTTTGTTTTCCCCCAAATTCCACTCTTTCAAATCCCACTCTCCTTCAAATTGTATCTTAAAATATACTTCCTTTATGAAACATTTCTTAATCTTTTTCCTTTGATATCTTTTTGTTTTGCCCCATACCATAGTTGTCTATTTATACCATAACATTCCTATCCTCCCAGAAAGATTTGATAGCTTAAGCAAAAAATAAAATGATAAAGCCTTTACATTCTTTACCATTCTTCTCAATATTGTAACATAGCCTTGTGTAAAGTGTTCTATTAAAAAATAAAGTCAAAGCAGTAAGGAGCAGTGGTAAGGAGTAGTGGTTAAGACGAGCTACTGAAGCCAGACTGCATGAGATAAAATTCTTTATGACCTTGGACCTATAACTTTATTTGAATAACTTTATTCTCACCAAGCCTAAGTTTCCTCACCTGCAAAATAGAGACAATAGCATATGCACTTCATATAGTTGTTCTGAATTTCCATAAAACAATGTTTGTAGAGCATGTACAACATAGGACATGTCACATACTACATGTTTAATAAACATAATTTATTAGATGTAGTAATAATGCTTATGTTAACCAATATAACTCATGAAAAGATTTTATCAACTCAGAAATCACCATACACTGTATTTCATTCCCAAAAGGTTTCCTCTGTAAACAATATATCACATATGTCAGCCCAAGTAACATGTAACAATATGTTTGTGCTCAAGAGTAGACCAGAACATCTACAAGTCCTGCAATTTCTTGCTTCTGACAATATCACACAACATTCTTATCATATAATATTACATTGTGTTGGTCAATATGAATGATCAATAAATATGATCAAAATATAATAAATTAGATGTAACCACTCTGTAAGGATCAGCTCTGATAATAACACGAGAATGCCGATTATATATAATCAAGACTATAGTTTCAAACCAGGCATTCATAATTCCAATGTTGTCTTTAAATAGAGGACTCTTCAAATTTAATGTCTGGAACAAAATTCCTTGAAGACAAAACTTCTCGTGATTTTATTAAGTACTTTAAATGCTGAACCAAAAGTAATAAAAATATTATTTTCCTCCTCACTGCCTAAGAATAGTAAAATTATATAAGATCTTTCAAGTCTCACTGCTCATGAAATAAGTTGTTTAATAAATCACCAGTCAAAATACTACTACCATACCTTCTACAAAGAATCCTCTAGCAGACCTCAAGTACTAGAACACTAAGGTTTTATTTTACAGGTGAGGAAACTAGATGAAAGAAAAGAAACACAAAGGTCACACAACTTGTTCCTTACACAGCCCCAATTATCAACTGGTTTTCCTGACTGCTTAGTTTTTTCCAAATTCTTATGTGGACTGTTGAGTTTGCTCTGACATTTCATTCCCTGATTTTAAATTTACTTATCTTTACTTCCTCACACTAACTTAGCTGCCATAGTTCCATACATGCCTGCACCCTCCCCTTTTCCTGCGTTTCCTTTATTCCCTTTTGATTTCACATTATATGTGGTGTTGAATGAAGCACTTTTTCAACTGTGTAGCCCTCAAATACAATCACTGGAGAGTCACTGCCTATTAAAATCCCATGAAAAACCAAAAATGATTCAAGCATAAACTTCATCCCCTGCTGGGAGGCAGAGACCTGAGCATCTCCTGTATCTTTGTCCTGTGGGGTAGACCTTCTCCTGTCAACCTGCCATAAATAAGTCTCATAAAATAAGAGTAATTTAACATCATGGGCCAGTTCAAGCACCCCAATGATATTATATAGCAACTGGAAATAAAAGCCATTCCTTAGAAGGAAAACAGATGCTTAAAAGCAATGCGCAGTTTTAGCTGTGGGGTTTCCATTATACCCAGCAAATCTTCTGTGGCTCAGAGCCTGGACAAGGCTTTGAAAACACTGTCCTAACTGACCTCCATTCACAGTTTGTTTCAGTTCCTGTAGTCAATGAATAGACAGTCCTCTTTTTTTAAAGTTAACTTGGGTGAATGTTCTTGGCCTGTAATTCTTCAGATTATCTATAATCCATCTAAAAGGGAAAAGTTTTCATTAATTTTTCTCTTACAGTTTGGAGAATTCTTTGAAACAAATAATGGCTATGAAGTTGCTGCGCAAAAACATTCCCACGCCCACAGGTTGATTTTCTAACAAAGTAACTGCTTTGACTACCACTGACCTAAGTGCCGAAGCAGGTTGAGATCTGTTTGGGCTCCCTGCAGTATAAATGCGAAAATACTCCATGCTATATCAGACCACATTTGAAAACATTGCATTCTTTTTGGCGGCCTAATTGTACAGCAATACATATTCATTTGCCCCCAGAAAATGGATTTTAAATTACCATAAATGGCCTCTCTATCCAAAAGGTTGCACTGCGGAAAAAGTTGAGGAGAGGAAAATTGTCTATTTAAAGCACAATTTGGGCTTTGGATCTCTTTTATTTATTTATTTATTTATTTATTTTGGTTTACTCTTGTGCTTGGAGAGGTGAGAAAAGGTGCTGGGCTCTCACCCTTGATTAAAAACATCTTTTTTCTCTCTCTCTCAGGTCGAAATAATACAAATGGCTTCAGTATATCAGCTCCTGGACCGTTCAAAGAACTTGTTTCGCAGTGGCCTCCTGCATTTTTTGAAGAGCAAGAAGCAACTAAGTTTAAATATATATACATACTAACAAAACATAAAGCCTCCATGTACACTGGGACCACACACACACACACACACACACACACACGGGCACACACACACACACACGGGCACACATGGGCACACAACCAATTCTACTTGGCCTCCTCTTTCTAACTGAAACAGACAGATATGCAGGATACGCCCATCGTGGATTTCCTGAAAGCAGGCTGCTTTCTCCCAGGCCTTTGGAAAGTTCATAAGGAGACGTGCTGGTGCCCTCTGCTGGCCGTCACTAACTGCTCTGCAGCCCAGCCAGTCAGCCTCTGCCAGCTGCGAAGTCATCCAGGGCACATTAGCTAGAGAGCCCTGTCTTCTGCACTCCGTATGTCTTGATAGCACCACAGCTATGTAGGCAATGTAATTGCAAAAAACAAACAAACGAAACACGGCATGATGACCCTGTAACTGAAGTCTGAAATGGCAGGTTGTTTGCCCTAAAGGCTGTACCGTACATACTTGCCTTAACCCACCTAAGTTGTGCGCCTGAGAATCTCAGTGCAGACACCCCCAAGTCACTTCCTTTAGGCTAACACACTGCTATTAATTCCGAATGAGTTCAAGTCTGTGTGTGTCATGTCAAGAAACAAGACTGCATAGCTCAGCAACTGCAGTGTGTCTGTGTACAAAAACTGCCAGCTGTCAGCAAAGTGCTTTTACCATTGAGCCTCCATGGTGGCCAGAAAAAGACAAGTAATAATAACAAAGTAATAATCGTCATCTTTATAATTCCTCGATAAGGTCTTCTGAGGGGGTTGGGTGGGACAAAGAGAAACGTATCAATCTACTAAACTCATTAATCTACTGGAAGCAGAGAACAGAAATGGCTTAACTCACTGATTTTATTTATTGCACTCTAGGTGCTTTTATAAGTATCTACCAATGTCTTTTACTAACACAGAAACAGCTGTGGATTTCTATCAACAGAGGCCAACTGAATATGTATTAGCTATGTTTACTCTTTTATATCTAATTCAAATGGAAGCCCCTACGTAGGTGAACTTTTTTTCCTAACTTCAGCGTACGAGATTATTTTTTGGGTGGGTGGGGGGAGCAATAGTTACCTTGGTGAAATATTTGAGATCTCTTTGTGGTATTTGGGGGATCTGTTGTGTGTTAGGGTGTATTTTAATCCTCCTGTATTATTGTGGCAGAAAAACTGTGCTGTTGACGTAGTTGGCAACAAGATGCCTTTGGAAACTCAATAGTAGGTCAATGTGTTTAAGGAATATTCTGAATTCCTAGGAAATTTTGTTCTATATATTCAAACATTATTTGGTTTTCATTAGTGAAAAACATAATTAGCTCAGGCTTGTCAGGAACTCAGATGAGTCATTTTTTTTGGATCCACCTGAGACACTAAAATCAACTTTTTTCTTTTTAGAACTAACACACCACCCTTAAATGCAGTGAAATTCAGACTTGAAAAATTATAAATTGGCATGGAGCAACTTTTTCTCCTTGTTTCTAAGAAGTTTCAGTTATTGGGTTAACCTACTTTGAACGTTAGCCCATCCAAATCTACATAAACCAGTCCCATTACTGTGTCTGCATGGATGTCTGTGATCTACACATATACGCATTTGAAAACAAAGGAACAACGGTTACAATTAGAATATAAACTACAGAAAAAAGTTCAAGCACTTGTGCTTGAATTTTCTCAGTGGTTTGTATATGTTTGTCCATATATACATGCATAAAATTATACAATCACAAACATGTCAGTGAAACCTCATACGATGATTTTATAGTGACATGCATGTTTAATGTATGAGAAAAACACTTACCAATGTATCATCCTTTGATTCTTAAAATATAAATACTATACATGCCAGAAATTATTCTAATGTGAGTATTAATGTGACTATTAAAAATGAGGTTTCACTGTACATTCATGCTGTGATGAGATTCCACCTTATAAGACATGTATATGGATAGAAATTTAAATGCACAGAGACTAAATCCTCATATTCCTGCTTTAAGTTGCAGCCAAGTTACCATCTAATCACTACTATCATCACCACCAAAATTTTTAAAAACAGTTGTTGACTACTAAAAAGGAATCAGTGGACAGGGAGCACAGTAGTGTGATTCTATCTGGAAAAACATCTAAGTTGTACAGCTGTATCCTCCTCAAAATCCGGTGAAGAATGCTATTTTTCTAGGCTGAGCTTTTGTTATAAACCTAATATTCAGAAGGCAAGAGTTACAATCCTGTGTCTTTTTTTTTTTTTTGGCATTTGTTAATTCTGAATGTATTTTTAACAGAGTGATTTTTTTGACTTACTAGTGTAATTTGCATTTTAAAAATAAATGGAAAAACAATCAAGTTTCTGAGCCATCCCTGAAAGCCCTTGTTCCTTCTCAAAGTGTATTCAATTATGTCATTGACAGGGACACCCTATTCCATTGACGTGGAGGCAATGCTGATATTCTATACCATACAGGGATGTGTCAGCAGTAAAAAGGAATTGCCAGGCCTTGGCACCATTTTAGCTCAGTCATAGGTAACACATACTTTCATTATCTCTAAGGGTTCTTTTACAAGACTGCCTGGAATAGACCTGCTGTCATTTGGAGAACTTTTTTCCCTCCTCTATCTGGAATTTAGAGTTAGCATCCGGCTAATAGCTGGATTATATGGCATTATATTTAAAAACTTTGATTAACATAAGTAGGGTTTTTCATTTTTTGTATGTCAAATTAACATAAAATAATTTAAAATACTCATTTATTGCCCCTTTGATGATATAGACTTTTTTTTTTTTTGCAGTATGCAGGCCTCTCACTGTTGTGGCCTCTCCCGTTGCGGAGCACAGGCTCCGGACGCACAGGCTCAGCGGCCATGGCTCACGGGCCCAGCCGCTTCCGCGGCATGTGGGATCTTCCTGGACCGGGGCACGAACCCATGTCCCCTGCATCAGTAGGCGGACTCTCAACCGCTGCGCCACCAGAGAAGCCCAACATAGACTTTTGATGACAATTATAGTGAGCATTTTGAAACAGGATAGGCAAGTTGAAAAGACTAACCCCCGGCACTTGTGATAGTATAGCCACAATATCAGCTGAGGTTTACCATATGTACTCAAGGGATAGAGGGCTTGGTCTGCTCCAGGCTGCTGGGGTTATGTCCTTCCTCTCACAGCACACAGATGCACACCAGCCCCCAGAAGCCGAAATGCCAAAATTGACTGAAAATAAGGGAGGCTTTGAGGAAGCATTACAAGACGCTGAATATCAACTTGTAGTATTTCACTTCTAGGCCACATGGTGAGAGCCTTGTAAATGATCAAGCTTGTTTTCACTTATGTTCCCTGTGTGAAAAGTATGCTGATGCGGGTTCACTGAAGGAGCGAAGAATGACTGTCAGGATGTTGCTTCCCACTGTGAGGGCAAGTGCACACAAGACCTCAGTTGCATAAAAAGAGACAAAAGTTAATAGGTCAAACCTAAGAAAAGATCATATATTTACACGTGATCTAAAGAAAAGATTCCTTAGCCTGCAGTTCTCCACTAAATAAGATGTGCATTTGGTAAATAACAGGTGGTACCAAGATCTTCATCTGGTAGCTACTAAAAAACATAATCTCTGAAACAGTAAAGCAAATATCCAACATTCCACTGTACTATATAACAAGTGGACAATTTGAACTCAGAAATAAACATTTTAAATAGATCACATTGTAGAACAAACTTGAGATATAAACTCATTCATTATAGAAACAGTAAACTAAGGCCAACAGAGGTTAAGAGATTACACAAGATTGCCATTTATCCTGAAAATGCAAATACCTCACCATTCTACAACAAATTCTACTATGTGTACTCTGGTTAGAATAGAATACACTACACCCCAGACAACTGGGATTTGTCAAGTGGCTCTGCACTGTGTAAATCACAATGAACGCTGATAAGGAAGACTCTAAGACAGTGTAAGACCAGAAAATGCTTCTGAATTATTGTGTATTAAGTTTATTAAGTTCTGTATAGTTTCAATGTTAAATATGCATTTTTATGTTTGTCTACTAGGGAAAATGCACAACCTAAAAATTGAGAATTATGTTTTATCTGGCAGACAAAACTGAGGACTTGAGCCCGGAAGACAGCCTCTCAGATAGCTCTGAGGGACTGCTCCAAAGAGGTAATGGAGGAGCTGGGATATACAAAACATCAAAAGATTACTATTAATTAAAGAAAACCAGACCTCTCAAGTTAATGAATTTAGCACTTTTCTGTGTATGGGAAGATGCAAGAGTCTGGGCTTTCTGAAATCCTTCCTTCATCATGAGGTGATGTGCACCTCAGCTCTCTGGGGCCAGTGTCCTGCTTCTCTCCATCCTGAATCCCCTCAGTGTGCACAGTCAGGGGCGGCTGCAGTGCCTGCTGGCTTGATGGCTGCAACATCCTTTGTTTACTGAAGTGGCAGGCAACACTTTGCACCCACATGTTAGAGTTCTCTTAAATATCAATAACATGTACCCATATGTTAACATGTATATATGATATGTTCTTATATATTAGTCAACCAAGTATGTTCAGCTTCAGGGTTAGAAGTCCTTCTACTTCTTTCATAATACATTTATGAATAGCTAATGTTAGAGAGATTAAGATTACTCAAGCTGTTCCATCTTGAATACTTCCTATGATTTTCAAGAAAAATCATCCTTCAGAGATTTTATCAGTCTTAGGTAAAATTATGGCAATCAACGCTTATACTCAGGAAACTTTGATATCAAAATCCTTACATTATAAAAAATCAAGCCCAAATTATTCTCCTCACATGTGAATCTTTGCTTAGGATCCATGTTCAATCCTCTTTTCATTGTATTGCATCTACCTTCCACCCACTCCCAAGAAAGGAAAGAACAAAATCTGTGAATGGTATATTATGTCCAATTTAAAACATGCTAGTGTCTTAAAACAATCATTTTTAATAGGTATGAGAGCAAAATCTCCACGACATGTATATACTCTATTCCTTTTAACTCAACAAAAGCTCGAACTAGAGAATACACTCAAGGGTCTCATTAACCACTGAAATCTGCACAAGGATCACAAGCTATGGCTGCCAGTGACCACAAAGAAAATGAAGGTGAGTTCCTCCTAAAAGGGATAATGATAGATACTTTTATATTCCCCAGAATTATAAAGAAGATCATTTTTCAAAAATTCTTAAACATTATAGAGTTTAGAAGCAAATGAGCTTAAAATTTTGATGGGTATTAAAAGCTGATTTCTGTAAGATAAATTCAAAGAGGAAAAATCCATGTATAAGCCACATGTTGATGTTCCGACATTTTAAACCATTATTAAAATCAATGTAAGCTGTTTCTATAATGAGAGCACAGAACTGTGGTACCCTAATAATAAAACAGGTGTATTTTTTAACCTCTCACTCTACCCTCATATGAATTTAAGTGGTAACAGCAATGGAATAAAACAACTCCCAGAAAAGATTGCAAATTGATGCTGTCATCCCAAGGATGATGGATTGATTCAATTAATCAGTAAGTCCTTTCTAAGAGTCCTTCAGGGAGTTATTTACCAGAGGCATACCCTGTTTGTTCCCCTTCCATGCGCCTGTCATTTTTCTTCATTATTCTTCTAGTTTTACTCATTATATCCTTTGGGGATATGTTGATCTCCACGTGCAGAGAGGTTTTTGCACACAGCTGTCTAGACATAAATCTTTCCAGCCTCACAGTGGAAGCCACCAGAACACCTGAACTTCTTGTCACTGTTATGTCAGGCTGACCAAGACTCTTAGGATGAAGTCAAACAAATGGGCACTGAGTTATGACTGGTAAGTCAATGGGCAAGTATCAAATTGAGCGAAAACTATGAAAAATCCTCCATCAGTAAGGATATAACAACCCTGTGCTCCACGCACCATGGAACTAGCCTTCCCATCTCCAAAAGCAGGTAGGTAGGCAAAAACCAAAGGGCTGAGAGGCTGAGGCCGAGGCTTATAATTCATGGAAAAACAGAGCATATTCAGTGAATGTGTTGTTTTGAGTGCTAAAAGGCAAATATTCTTAAACATGAAACATTGCTATTTCTAATGGGCAAAAGCATCTGTCAGTTCAAGTTGTAAAGAATAAGAACTCAAGGAGAAGATGTCTGGAGGGGAGCATCAGTGCTAAATCTTGCTATCAGGGTGGACTACACAGTTTGTGGGGCCCAGAGCAAAATGAAAATGCAGGGCCCCTTTTTCAAGGAGTAAGAAGAAAGTGCTGCTAAAAAAGATTTTCCCTTAAAATATTTTATTACTTACAAAACATAATCAGGGTAATAGTAACATAAATAACCATATAAAATATAAATTATAAAACATAATATTTTGGTGTTCTAATTATAAATACAGTAGCCTATTAAGTGGGATATTTTGATTGATCGTAAGATTTGACTCACTTTTCTACAATTAAGTCATCAAAATCTATGCTTTGGGGCTTCCCTGATAGCGCAGTGGTTGAGAGTCCGCCTGCCCATGCAGGGGAAGCGGGTTTGTGCCCCGGTCGGGGAAGATCCCACATGCCGCGGAGCGGCTGGGCCCGTGAGCCGTGGTCGCTGAGCCTGCGCGTCCGGAGCCTGTGCTCCGCAACGGGAGAGGCCACAACAGTGAGAGGCCCGCGTACCGCAAAAAAAAAAAAAAAATTATATGCTTTTAGCCAATTCATTTGCAATCAATATAAATATGACATCAATCATCTCGGCAAATGCATCAATGGTTTTTTTATAATTTTTAATTTTGAGAAGAATCTTTCTGCTGATACACCTATTACTGGAGCTGTGAAGAATATTTTATAAAAAAGTGACAATAGAGAGGGGATTAAGAACGCTGCTTGAGAGAGCTCCAGGGACGGGCGCGAGCCGCGGCTAAGAGTGCGGAGCCCAGAGACGGACATGGGACGCTAAGGCCGCTGCTGCCGCCGCCAGGAGGCCTGTGTGCGAACACAGGTCACTAGCCACACGACCTTCCGGGGAGCCTGTGCAGCCCGCCACTGCCAGGGTCCCGGGATCCAGGGACGGCTCCCCCGGGAGAGCGCACAGCGCGCCTCAGGCTGCAGCGTCATGCCGGCCTCTGCCACTGCAGGCCCGCCCCGCACTCCGTGCCCCTCCCTACCCCCCGGCCTGGGTGAGCCAGAGCCTCCGAATCAGCGGCTCCTTTAACCCCGTCCTATCTGAGCAAAGAACAGACGCCCTCCGGCAACCTACACGCACAGGCGGGGCCAAATCCAAAGCTGAGCCCCTGGGAACTGTGAGAACAAAGAAGAGAAAGGGAAATCTCTCCCAGCAGCCTCAGAAGCAGCCGATTAAAGCTCCACAATCAACTTGATATACCCTGCATCTGTGGAATACCTGAATAGACAACGAATCATCCCAAATTAAGGAGCCCTGTGGATGAAAGGCTCTTGGTGCTGCAGCCAGGAGTCAGTGCTGTGCCTCTGAGGTGGGAGAGCCAACTTCAGGACACTGGTCCACAAGAGGCCTCCCAGCTGCACATAATATCAAACAGCAAAAATCTCCGAGAGATCTCCATCTCAATGCCAGCACCCAGCTTCACTCAACGACCAGCAAGCTACAGTGCTGGACAGCCTATGCCAAACAACTAGCAAGACAGGAACACAACCCCACCCATTAGCAGAGAGGCTGCCCAAAATCATAATAAGTCTACAGACACCCCAAAACACACCACCAGACGTGGACCTGCCCACCAGAAAGACAAGATCCAGCCTCATCCACCAGAACACAGGCACTAGTACCCTCCACCAGGAAGCCTACACAACCCACCGAACCAACCTTAGCGACTGGGGACAGACACAAAAAACAACAGGAACTACGAACCTTCAGATGCAAAAAAGGAGACCCCAAACACAGTAAGATAAGCAAAATGAAAAGACAGAAAAACACACAGCAGATGAAGGAGCAAGATAAAAACCCACCAGACCTAACAAATGAAGAGGAAATAGGCAGTCTACCTGAAAAAGAATTCAGAATAATGATAGTAAGGTTGATCCGAAATCTTGGAGATAGAATGGACAATAGAATGGACAAATTGCAAGAATCAGTTAACAAGGACCTAGAAGAACTAAAGATGAAACAAGCAACGATGAACAACACAATAAATGAAATTAAAAGTACTCTAGATGGGATCAATAGCAGAATAACTGAGGCAGAAGAACGGATAAGTGACCTGGAAGATAAAATAGTGGAAATAACTACTGCAGAGCAGAATAAAGAAAAAAGAATGAAAAGAACTGAGAACAGTCTCAGAGACCTCTGGGACAACATTAAATGCACCAACATTCGAATTATAGGGGTTCCAGAAGAAGAAGAGAAAAAGAAAGGGACTGAGAAAATATTTGAAGAGATTATAGTTGAAAACTTCCCTAATATGGGAAAGGAAATAGTTAATCAAGTCCAGGAAGCACAGAGAGTCCCATACAGGATAAATCCAAGGAGAAATACGCCAAGACACATATTAATCAAACTGTCAAAAATTAAATACAAAGAAAACATATTAAAAGCAGCAAGGGAAAAACAACAAATAACACACAAGGGAATCCCCATAAGGTTAACAGCTGATCTCTCAGCAGAAACTCTGCAAGCCAGAAGGGAGTGGCAGGACATATTGAAAGTGTTGAAGGAGAAAAACCTGCAACCAAGATTACTCTACCCAGCAAGGATCTCATTCAGATTTGATGGAGAAATTAAAACCTTTACAGACAAGCAAAAGCTGAGAGAGTTCAGCACCACCAAACCAGCTCTACAACAACTGCTAAAGGAACTTCTCTAGGCAAGAAACACAAAAGAAGGAAAGGACCTACAATAACGAACCCAAAACAATTAAGAAAATGGGAATAGGAACACACATATCGATAATTACCTTAAACGTAAATGGACTAAATGCTCCCACCAAAAGACACAGATTGGCTGAATGGATACAAAAACAAGACCCATATATTTGCTGTCTACAAGAGACCCACTTCAGACCTAGAGACACATACAGACTGAAAGTAAGGGGATGGAAAAAGGTATTTCATGCAAATGGAAACCAAAAGAAAGCTGGAGTAGCAATTCTCATATCAGACAAAATAGACTTTAAAACAAAGACTATTAGAAGAGACAAAGAAGGACACTACATAATGATCAAGGGATCGATCCAAGAGGAAGATATAACAATTGTAAATATTTATGCACCCAACATAGGTGCACCTCAATACATAAGGCAAATACTGACAACCATAAAAGGGGAAATCGACAGTAACACATTCATAGTAGGGGACTTTAACACCCCACTTTCACCAATGGACAGATCATCCAAAATGAAAATAAATAAGGAAACAACAACAAAAAAAAAGTGACAATATTGGGTGTATTTCTGATAAATTATTATTTTTTTTTTTTTTTTTTTTTTGCGGTACGCGGGCCTCTCACTGTTGTGGCCTCTCCCGTTGCGGAGCACAGGCTTCGGACGCGCAGGCTCAGCGGCCATAGCTCACAGGCCCAGCCACTCCGCGGCATGTGGGATCTTCCCGGACCGGGGCTCGAACCCGTGTCCCCTGCATCGGCAGGCAGACTCTCAACCACTGCGCCACCAGGGAAGCCCTGATAAATTATTTTGAAATATAAATTTTAGTCATTTGAACTAATGGTTCACAGAACAATTTTTCTAAAAAGATTTAGCTCTTCATAAAAATCAGTTTCGTGTAATCTGAATTTTAAAAATTATAGAGGCATTTTAGTATTTCCTCTGATATTTCCTATAACTTGAAGTTGTTTAAGAAGCTGAAAATGGCTTCATTTCTACATCATTGAAAACACCTACTTATGTGTTCTGCTGCTGTTATCTTCAATAACAAGAAAAATAATTTTAAAATTGTCTTCCTAGTTAGTAATTTGTTCATTTGAAGTTCACAGGAAAAGAGCTCTTTTCTGTCTGCTGCTAGCTACAGACTAATTTCTATGTGTAAGTGGATATTTGTTTACAATGTTGCAGCAGTTTTCACAACCAGAGACTCTAAACTCTTTGAATAATTCTAACAACTCTGATATGCTTTGTTGCAATATCCATGTGTATGCTTTTATCTTCTAATAATTTATTGACAAAGTTTACTGCCTGAGCACTAGCAGTTCCTGTTCCAGCACTAAATCATAGTTAATATTTGTGCAGGAGCTGCAGGGACCGGTTCTCTTCGTGAATTAACGGGCAAGCCGGCCTCCCACAGTTCCCAGGGCTGCCTGGGCCCTCTGCTTTCCCCAGGGGTACAGCAGTCACTTCCTCTGCTGCTTTCACCGTCACCGCTGCCAATCTGGTCCCAGGTCCTTTCCCGGTCACCCAGTCAGCCCAGTGGCTCCTTGGATTGCCCTGGGGCTGGCCTGAACAATTGCTCTGCATGCTGTGCCCAGGGGACTGAGTCAGAGCCATCAGGTACTGCTGCTAGATCACAAACACTGGCAGGGCTGTTCCCCCAGGGTATCTCCTCTGCTCACCACATGCTCAAAAATAGTATATTAAGAATTTCCTGAAGAGGACAGTAGAGCATTAAACCAAGCATCAGACTCCTCTGAGCATGGGGGTCATATGTGATACACACCCCATGCCCAAAAAGCTAGCCCTGCTTGCTAGATAAGCCAAGAGTAAAAATTCCTCTGCCTCTACCCACACTTCAAAGTTATCCCCATTTTGTTACTGGAATAGACATAATTAGGATATATTTCATTTATTATTAAAAATATTCCTGGGATTATTTTTTGAGTAAAAAATAATTATGGTTCAAAAAAGAATTTAAAAAATAGATTGGATACGTTGGCTACCAAGGCTGGTGAGTATTTTCAGAACTTCCAATGAATTGGATCAAATACTGGTTATATGTACGATTAGTCAGGTTTTTATTACACTTTTATTAAAGAAAGATTTTGTATGGATAACTGAAATCTATTGCAGTGCATGGGCACTAACATTTCACGGCTGTAATTCAATCTAGTAACAATTTTAAGAATAAATTTCAAGAATAACAACAAGGGTTGTTTCTCAATACCTCCCACTAAAATTCTAAAATAAGAATTATTGAGGTTAGTGAGAGTATATATCCAATCCTTTTTTTTTTTTTTTTCCTGGCATCAAAGCAGACAAGAAAGCCTAGGTTTACAAGAATAGGAAGGAGCAAGGCTACAACTGAGTTCACGTGGTTCCCAGCATCAAGGAACAGAAGCCAGCTGACTGGGTGGACCTGGGACTACATCTTTTCTCCACCAGTTACGAGTTATGTTGCTTTGAAAAAGACCCAACCGACAACACATTTCCTAAGATGGGGATGATGTGTCCTGTAGGAGAGAATAGGACAAGTACGGATGCATGTCACCATGCAACACTGGAACTGGGATCAGGGTCATTTCCTCTTGGTGACATGAATGCTGACAAGAGAATTGTTGCGACTGATAAGGGGTGTTGAATCCCTGCCAGGTTAAGGAAAAAGGTGACTGGGTTCAATTAAGTTTGTTTCACCACATGCTGAGTCTTAGAAGAGTGACATTTAAACTTGCACGAAAACCCAAGTTCTGCAGCTCATAACTTGCTGACGGCCTGGTATCCACATAGCACTTCGATGACAGGAGGCAGCATGTCCTGTGCTTCGTAAGTTATGGAAACATGGTCCTAAGGGGCTTCTACTTGTCAGCTATGCCAATAATAACCTCTTGCTACTTCTCGGCTCTCTCGTTCCACGAATATTCAGTCTGATCTAATTATTAAAGGGATCTAATAGAGAACAGACTTGTGGATGCCAAGGGAGGTGGGGAAGGGATGGTTTGGGAGTTTGGGACCATCAGGTGCAAACTATTAAATAGAAAATAGATAAACAACAAGGTCCCACTGTATAGCACAGGGAACCGCACTCAGTATCCTGTGATAAACCATAATGGAAGAGAATATGAAGAATATATATCCTACAGGACTAGGAGCTGTAACGGAACATTCTGCTTTAATTAAATGCTTTTGAGTTGTTCTAAACCACTTAGATTTACAAACTACCTTAGACATCTCTCAACTCTGCCTGTTTAAGGACAGGAAGCCTTTCCTGTTACAATTCAAACTGTTTTAATGTTTGGTAGAAAAGGCTAGTAGTTTTGTGAGATTTGTTGAATGTGTATTTCTGTGTATTAGTTGTGAACAAACTCACCAATTGTGTCCAGAACATTTTTTAAAGAAGTTTGATTATCTCCTATTTGAGGCATTAAGTGTCAGGTGTTTAGTGTTAGGGTTCAGTCTACATGAAAGATGATAGGAGTTTCCAAAGGTGAAGATCCTACAAACAGAATGTAAATGGTTAGAGTTAGGAATTTGGAATTTTAACTATGCAATGGTTGTAGGTTTCTTTATTTCATTTGTCCTCGGGACTGGGAAATCCAGTGAGTTCAATGAATTAAATGGTTTTTGTTTCATTGCCAGCTTTGATGTTAAAGCAAAGCACCTTGAAACTATTTCACTTGCATAGTTTTACTTTAATTAATGTGTTGATGATTTTAGCAAACACATTTTAAACTTTATGTGTATATATAAAGACACTTATTATATTGTCTGTAGTTTAAATAAAAATATTTCAGTATAAATAGTGTAAGGTGTTTGAATACCTTTAGTCTATATCCTAGGGGCCTTTAGTTAACTTTGAAGTAACTTAAATGAGATTCTATATCTAGAGAAGACTACCAAGCACCTTAAATACCTTCCTCTACTTCTAAGGAACATCAGAAATAATTTCTCTTTGGCACAATGAGCAATGGCCAAGCCATGTGGCTGCCTTGAAAACTGCACAGATGCCACCACCCTTGGGCGGACAGGGTCTAGGGACCGAGCAGCCCATTAACCCAGCACCTTCCCCTGTACCCTATACTGTGAGCAACTTGTGGGGCTGGGTTCTCCCTCCTCAGCCGCCCTGCCTTCACAGATATACCTGTGAAGAGATGAAAGGTTTGACCAGTTCTGTCTGGTGGGTATCAGTGCATTTGCCCCAGAGTGAAAATTTTCACCCTATTTTAGGAATGCTTGGGGACAAAGTGTAGGGAACTCTCTGAACTTAGAGTATGTGACTGCTTGGTGCTTGATTGCTAATGAACGTTTGTATGTTCATCAGAATGGGCTCTAAGCCTCATCTTGGTTGTGATACACTCTGGTTATAGGGTTGTGGAGAGGGGATACACCTCCCACCTGCCTCTACTGCCCAATAGACTGATTATCAACCACAAAAACAACAAATAGCTGACAGCTGTGGAATTGTCAAATTGCACTAAGTCATTTGGCAATAGCATTTTTAAAGTCCTACCCACTCTTCGCCCCCCATACACACACACTTGGGTGACTTGGCTTTACCCATTTGCAAAGGAGACATTTTCTGCAAATGCTTCTTTATGCCCTGTTCTTGGGGTGACTTAATGCCTGTGTCCACAGCATGAACAAACAGGGTCAGATTAGGGTATCTCCGTTCTGTAAACACATATTCCACGCATGTGTTGAGCACCTCTTACGTCCTGGGAAAAAATATCATGATTGTGAACACTGGTAAATACAATAAACACAGGTCTCTGTGTTCGTGGAACTTGAGTTTTAGTGGGAGGAGGTAGATAGTAAGCAATGATGTAGTTCTTACTTGTCAGGTGGAGACAATGCTGCAGAAATCAACATGCCAAGTAGATTGGTGGGAGGGGGGAAGGGAGTGCAATTTAAAATCAGGTGAAAAGGTAGAATTAAGCAAAGACTGAAGGAGGTAAAGGACTGAGTCCTGTACCTGTTTAGGGGAGACTCGTTTAATTGGGATATCTATTTGTGCAAAGGCCCTCAGGTTGGACTGTGCCTGGTTTGTTCCAGAAACAACCCTGCAGCCAGGGTTGTTTAAATGGTTAGAGTTAGGAATTTGGAATTTTAACTATGCAATGGTTGTAGGTTTCTTTATTTCATTTGTCCTCGGGACTGGGAAATCCAGTGAGTTCAATGAATTAAATGGTTTTTGTTTCATTGCCAGCTTTGATGTTAAAGCAAAACACCTTGAAACTATTTCACTCGCATAGTTTTACTTTAATTAATGTGTTGATGGTTGTAGGTTTATTTCATTTTTCCTCAGGACTGGGAAATCCAGTGAGTTCAATGAATTAAATGGTTTTTGTTTCATTGCCAGCTTTGATGTTAAAGCAAAGCACCTTGAAACTATTTCACTTGCATAGTTTTACTTTAATTAATGTGTTGATGGTTGTAGGTTTATTTCATTTGTCCTCAGGACTGGGAAATCCAGTGAGTTCAATGAATTAAATGGTTTTTGTTTCATTGCCAGCTTTGATGTTAAAGCAAAGCACACTGAAACTATTTCACTTGCAGAGTTTCTCAACAATGGTGAAGGGATTCGGGAATGAGGCAAGGGAGGTAACTGCCAGGGCACCTGGCCCCCTGAAAGCTTTGTCAGGACTTTGGCTTTTCCTGTACGGAAAAGCCCTAAATGGTTTGGAAGAACAAACTGACTTATATTCTTAAAGTATGTACATACTGTTAAGAGTGGTTTTCAACACGTGTGCAGACCCTGGATCAGCAGAATCAGCTGAACCTGGGAGTTTATTAGGAGCGCACATTCACAGCCCCCACCCCAGACCTAGTGAATCAGTAATAGCAGCAAACTGTGTTTCCTTTGTTTCTTTTTTTTAAATAGTTGATTTACAATGTTGTGTCAGTTTCAGGTGTACAGCAAGGTGATTCAGCTACATATATATATATATATATATATATATATATATATATATATTCTTTTTCAGATTCTTCTTCCATACAGGTCACCAAAGAACACTGAGTAGAGTTCCCTGTGCTATACAGTAAGTCCCTGCCAACCATCCACTCCACACATAGTAGTGTGCATTGCTAATCCCAAACTCTCAATTCATCCGTCCCCCTCAACTTTCCCCTTCGGCAAACACAAGTTTGTTTTCTGAGTCTGTTTCTGTTTGTAAATAAGTTCATTTGTATCATTTTTTTAGAGTCCACATATAAGTGATATCATATGATATTTGTCTGTCTTTGATTTACTTCACTTAGTATGATAATCTCTAGGTCCATCCATGTTGCTGCAAATGACATTATTTCATTCATTCTTATGGCTGAATAATATTCCATTGTATTTATGTACCACATCTTTATCCACTCATCTGTCGATGGACATTTAGGTTGCTTCCATGTCTTGGCTATTGTAAATAGTGTTGCGATGAACCTTGGGGTGCATGTATCTTTTCAAATTATGGTTTTCCCTGGATATATGCCTAGGAATGGAAATGCTGGATCATATGGTAACTCTATTTTTAGTTTTTTAAGGAATCTCCATACTGTTTTCCATAGTGGCTGTACCAATTTATTCCCACTGACAGTATAGGAGGGTTCCCTTTTATCCACACCCTCTCCAGCATCTATGGTTAATAGACATTTTTGGTGATGGCCATTCTAACCTGTATGAGGTGAGACCTCATTGTAGTTTTGATTTGCATTTCTCTAATACTTAGAGATGCTGAGCATCTTTTCACATGCTTTTTGGCCATCTGTATATCTTCTTTGAAGAAATGTCTACTTAGGTCTTCCAAACATTTTTTGATTGGGTTGTTTTTTGATATTGAGCTGCATGAGCTGTTTGTATATTTTGGAAATTAATCCCTTGTCGGTCGCATCATTTGCTAATATTTTCTCCCATCCTGTGGGCTGTCTTTTTGAGTTGTTTATGGTTTCCTTTGCCATGCAAACGCTTTTACGTTTAATTAGGTCCCATTTGTTTCTTTTTGTTTTTATTTTCATTACTCTAGGAGACAAGTCACAAAAGATATTGCTGCTATTTATATCAAAGAGTGTTCTTCCTATGTTTTCCTCTAAGAGTTTTTTATACTATCTGGTCTTGCACTTAGGTCTTTAATCCATTTTGAGCTTATTTTTGTGTATGGTGTTAGAGAATGTTCTAATTTCACCCTTTTATATACAGCTGTCCAGTTTTCCCAACACCACTTATTGAAGGGACTGTCTTTTCTCCATTGTATATTCTTGCCTCCTTTGTTGTAGATTAATTGGCCATAGGTGCATGGGTTTATTTCTGGGCTTTCTACCCTGTTCCATTAATCTATATTTCTGTTTTTGTGCCAGTATCATACTGTTTTGATTACGGTAGCTTTATAGTATAGTCTGAAGTCAGGAAACCTGATTCCTGCAGCTCCATTTTTCTTTCTCAAGATTGCTTTGGCTATTCAAGGTCTTTTGTGTTTCCATACTTAAGGTTTTTTGTTCTAGATCTGCAAACATTGCCATTGGTAATCCAATAGGGATTGCACTGAATCCCAAGAATGCCTTGGGTATTATAGACACTTTGACATTATTGATTCTTTCAATCTAAGAACATGGTGTATCTTTCCATTTGTTTGTGTCACCTTTGATTTCTTTCATCAGTGTCTTACAGTTTTCAGAGTACAGGTCTTTTACCTCCTTAGGCAGGTTTGTTCTTTTTGATGTGATGGTAAATGGGATTGTTTCCTTAATTTCTCTTTCTGATCTTTTGTTGTTAGTGTAGAGAAATGCAACAGATTTCTGTGTATTAACTGTGTATCCCGCAACTTTACCGAATTCATTGATGAACTCTAGTAGTTTTCTGGTAGTATCTTTAGAATTTTCTATGTATAGTATCATGTCATCTGCAAACAGTAACAGTTTTACTTCTTTTCCAATTTGGATTCCTTTTCTTTTTCTCTTCTGATTGCTGTGGCTAGGACTTCCAAAACTATGTTGAATAAAAGTGGTGAGAGTGGACATCCTTGTCTTGTTCCTGATCTTAAAGGCTTTCAGCTTTTCACCATTGAGAACAATGTTGGCTGTGGGTTTGTCATATACGGCCTTTATTATGTTGAGGTATGTTCCCTCTATGCCCACTTTCTGGAGAGTTTTTATCATAAATGGGAGTTGAGTTTTGTCAAAAGTTCTTTCTGCATCTATTGAGATGATCATACGGTTTTTATTCTTCAATATGTTAATGTGGTGTATCACACTGATTGATTTGCGGATACTGAAAAACTTGCATCCCTTGTAAATATCCCACTTGATCATGGTACATGATCCTTTTAATGTATTGTTGGATTTGGCTTGCCATTATTTTGTTGCAGATTTTTGTGTCTATGTTCATCGGTGATACTGGCCTGTAATTTTCTTTTATTGTGATATCTTTGGCTGGTTTTGGTATCAGGGTGTTGGTGGCCTCATAGAATGAGTTTGGGAGTGTTCCTCCCTCTGCTATATTTTGGAAGAGTTTGACAAGGATAGGTGTTAGTTCTCTAAATGTTGGATAGAATTTGCCTGTGAAGTCATGTGGTCCTGGACTTTTGTTTGTTGGGGGTTTTTTAAATCACAGTCTCAATTTCAGTAATTGTGACTGGTCTATTCATATTTTCTCTTTCTTCCTGGTCCAGTCTTGGGAGATTGTACCTTTCTAAGAATTTGTCCATTTCTTGCAGGTTGTCCATTTTATTGGCACACAGTTGCTTGTAGTAGTCTCTTATGATCCTTTGTATTTCTGTGATGTCTGTTGTAACCTCTCCTTTTCATTTCTAATTTTATTGATTTGAGCCCTCTCCCTTTTTTTCTTTGATGAGTCTGGCTACAGGTTTATCAATTTTGTTTATCTTTTCAAAGAACCAGCTTTAAGTTTAATTGATCTTTGCTATTGTTTTCTTCATCTCTATTTCATTTATTTCTGCTCTGATCTTTATGACTTCTTTCCTTCTACTAACTTTGGGTTTTGTTTGTTCTTCTTTCTCTAGTTGCTTTAGGTGTAAGGTTAAGTTGTTTATTTGAGATTTTTCATGTTTCCTAAGGTAAGATTGTATTGCTATAAACTTCCCTCTTAGAACTGCTTTTGCTGTGTCCCATGGGTTTTGGATCATAGTGTTTTCGTTTTCAGTTGTCTCTAGGTATTTTTTGATCTCCTCTTTGATTTCTTCAGTGATCCATTGGTTGTTTAGTAGCATATTGTTTAGCCTCCACGTGCTTATGTTTTTTACAGTTTTTTTCTTGTAGTTGATTTCTAATCTCATAATGTTATTATTGGAAAAGATGCTTGATATGATTTCAATTTTCTTAAATTTACCAAGGCTTGCTTTGTGGCCCAGCATGTGATCTATCCTGGAGAATGTTCCACATGCACTTGAAAAGAATGTATATTCTGCTGCTTTTGGATGGAATACTCTATAAATACCAATTAAGTTCATCCAATCTAATGTGTCATTTAAGGCCTCTGTTTCCTTATTGATTTTCTTTCTGGATGATCTGTCCGTTGATGTAAGTGGGGTGTTAAAGTTACTGGGTTACTGTCGATTTCTCTTTTTATGGCTGTTAGCATTTGCCTTATATACTGAGGTGCTCCTATGTTGGGTGCATATGTATTTACAATTGTTATATCTTCTTCTTGGATTGATCCCTTGATCATTATGTAGTGTCCGTCTTTGTCTCCTGTAAGAGTCTTTATTTTAAAGTCCATTTTGTCTGATATGAGTATTGCTACTCCAACTTTCTTTTGATTTCATTTGCATGGAATACCTTTTTTCACTTTCAGTCTGTATGTGTCCCTAGATCTGAACTGGGTCTGTTGTAGACAGCATATATACGGGTCTTGTTTTTGTATCCATTCAGACAGTATGTGTCTTTTGGTTGAAGTGTTTAATCCGTTTACATTTAAGGTAATTATAGATATGTATGTTCTTATTGCCATTTTGTGAACTGTTTTGGATTTGTTTTTGTAGGTCTTTTTCCTTCCCTTCTTCTTTTGCTCTCTTCTCTTGTGATTTGAGAACTATCTTTAGTGTTGTGTTTGTATTCCTTTTTCTTTTTTGTGTGTGTATCTACTGTAGATTTTTAGTTTGCAGTTACCATGAGGTTTTTATATAGCAATCTACATATATATATATATATATATATATATATATATATATATATACACAAGATTGTTTTAAGTTTCTGGTCTCTTAATTTCAAATGCATTTCCAATCTCCTGCATTTGTACTCTCTTAGTCTCATAATTGCTTATTTTGATATCATATTTGTTTGTGGATGATTTCCTGCCTTTACTGTATGTAGCTTTCCCATTCATAATTTTCTTGTTTCTAGTTGTGGCCTTTCCTTTTCACCTAGAGGAGTTTCTTTAGCATTTGTTGTAAATGCTGAATTTGGTGTGCTGAATTCTCTTAGCTTTTGCTTGTCTGTAAAGCTTTTGATTTTTCCATCAAATCTGAATGAGAGTCTTGCTGGGTAGAGTATTCCTGGTTGTAGGTTTTCCCTTTCATCACTTTAAATATATCATGCCACTCCCTTCTGGCCTGCAGAATCTCTGCTGAAAAATCAGCTGATAAGCTTATGGGGATTCCCTTCTATGTTATTTGTTGCTTTTCCCTTATCACTTTTAATATTTTCTCTTTGTCTTTAATTTTTGTCAATTTGATTAATATGTGTCTAGCATGTTCCTCCTTGGGTTTATCCTGTATGGGACTCTGCACTTCCTGGACTTGGGTGACTGTTTCCTTTCCCATGTTAGGGAAGACTTCAGATATTATCTCTTCAAATATTTTCTTCAAATATCCAATAAATTTAAAATAAGATGGATTTCTTGCTAAAATGATTTTAGAAATGGAAAATATTCCTAATTATAATGAATCATGAATCAAGACACAGTGTCAAACGAGTAAATTGAGATAATATATTTTATGTAATTGATCGAGAGATATTATATTTTCTTCCTTCTATGTGTTTCTTCTCTATGTGGGCATATATCTGAAGCATTAGAATAGCAAAGTTACCTCTCTTACTCTTTTTTCTATTATAAACAGTCTGCAATGTAAGATAATATTAAGGATATGATAAGTGCCACACAATATTCTGTACTGCCACAGCATCTAAGTGACAAATCCAAATTTCAAACATAGAGTCTGTCCACAGAGCCCACAGTTCTAACTTCTAATAAAGCCTCCAGAGAGCAGATGTAAGTAGCTTGCTATGTTTTTCTATAACATCAAAGAAGATCTGTCTCTCTGATTATAGCTGATTCTTATTCATTCACTCACAGAATTTGTAGTTCTGACCCTATTCAGGGAATTCACTTCTTTCCACCCACCCCTCCTCCCCAGACACATTTCACTGAGACAAGAAAAAAAATGGGATTTCTTAATAATGACAGCCATCAGGCAGAGGGTGGACTTCAGCAGAAAACCCTGGAATTAGCCTTCCCTAAGGGTCTCCATGGCTTAAAAGTGGACTTATCATGACCACAGGACCTCTCTCATCAACATTCTTTCACTGTCTGTATAGGGAGGAAAAACAAAGCACAGTGAGAAAAAAAAAAGCACAGTGAATCTTGGTAAATGTGGTCAATTCTGAAGGAAAACAAGACACTTGTAATATATTTTGTTTATAAATTCCCTTCTCCATAAGTCCCACTTGGATTGTGCTTGACATTTAAAATTGAAACTAACAGAGAAGTGCTGAGCTAGAGAAAATGGGATGTAGATGGACAGTGAACCAGGACTTGTTAAGTATTTGTTGCCAGTGTTAATCATTCTTACAGGCAGGATTTACTACGACTACAAAAAGTCACATCTTCCTAAAGGATTATTTACATAGGAAGGCTAGGAAAAAACTGAAACAGTTCCCTACAGTTTTCTACCATCCATGCCAAGCATAATGGTATTCCCTCATTCTTATTCTCATCAAATAGCTATTGGCAATTTATCCTTCTGAAACAGTGTTAACAATTAAAAGCCAAGCAAGTTCCTTAAAAAACTTACCTATTGATTTATCTTTTCTTATATTTTGTTTATAAAAGTCAACAGCATTTTATGTGTATTATCGATTGTTAGTGAATGATCACAAATTTTCTTCAGTCTTGCTTTGGTTGACAATTTCTGTTTGTATTAAAGGAGATGGAAACACATACAACAACTGATATGACCCTCAAATTTTAATTCTAGATATAAATCACTGTATTAGTTTCCTATTGCTGCTATAACAAATTACCACAACTTAGTGATTTAAAACAACATAAACTTATTAAGCTATTAAGATATGATTCTGGGGCTTCCCTGGTGGCGCAGTGGTTGAGAGTCCGCCTGCCGATGCAGGGGACACGGGTTCGCGCCCCGGTCCAGGAAGATCCCACATGCCGCAGAGGGGCTAGGCCCATGAGCCATGGCCGCTGAGCCTGTGCATCCGGAGCCTGTGCTCCGCAACAGGAGAGGCCACAGCAGTGAGAGGCCCACGTACCGCAAAAAAAAAAAAGATATGATTCTGGAGATCAGAATGGGTTTCACTGGGCTCAAATCAAGGTGTCAGCAGGATTTTGTTCCTTCTGTAGGTCCAAGAGAAGAATCTGTTTCTTTGCCTTTTCCAGCTTCTGGAGACTTCCTGCTTTCCTTGGTTATAGGTCCTTTCTTCTGTCTTCAAAGTCAGAAGTATAGCATCCTCAAATCTCTCTGACTCTGTGACCTCTGATGTCATCTTCACCTCTTCCCCACTGACACTGACCCTCCTGCCTCCCTCTTACAAAGATCCCTGTGATTATGATATTCCAGAATAATTTTCCCATCTCAAAGTCCTTAATCATATCTGCAAAAGGGACTACAAAAATCCCTTTGTTATGTAAGGTAACACGTACATAGGTTTCAGGGGTTAAAGCATGGCCATCTTTGGAGGGTCATTATTATACCAACCATAATCGCCAAGTCTACCTAGGTACTACCCCCCACACACTGGTATAAGAGCCAGCATTCCTAACTGCTGATATATAATATCACGTAGGATATTAAAAATCTTTGAATCACAGAATTACTTAAATCAGCATTGAATCCTCTGCTTTCTAGCAATAAGAATTAGAATCCTGGAATTCTAAGGGGGACAGAATCTTAAACTAGTCATCTCTTTCTCTGAACACAGAAGATTGCTGTGTCTTAGGTTGAAAGGGCCCAAGTGGAAGTCTCAGTGAGACTCTCAGGCTACTATTTCCACTGCATCATACTGTTGCTAATAATTTGGAAAATCCAATCATTTTTTTAATCCAATCATTTTTAATAAATCACTCCTAAAGACTGTGACTAAAAAGAGAAAAGAAAAAGAAAGTGTCTAGAATAGATTGGCTGCTATCTATCTCCTTGTGAAATTTTTACAGGAGTTTTCTATATTATATAATTCATCCACTTGGATTCACATCAATTTAGGAAAATATGGAATATGACACTAAAAATTTTTCACAGAGGCATAACAAAAATTAACTATTAGGTGTTCATTAAATAAAAATAACACACACACATATTAAAAATACTCAGAAATTTATGACAAATAAAATCATCCTCCCCATACATTCACCCTCTATTCTCTCCCCATGGCTAATCTCTATTCATCATTCCATGTGTGTCCTTCCAGAAAAGAACACCCACACATAGAATAGTGTATGTATATAATGCTCTTTGAGTGACCTTTAAAAATGTACAGAAATGAAACTTTGCACATACTGCACTTTGCTTTTGTTCACTTACTACGTTCTCTATGCCTATCTACCTCATTCTTTTTAACAGATGCAGAGTTTATTCCATTAGATGGAGTACCACCTAACCACTTCCCTATTGGTCAACATCAGATGAATTCAGGGTGTTTTTCGTTGTTGTTGTTTAGTAACAAAGAGCTTTTAGAATTTTATTATTTTTATTTATTTCAGAATAGGCAATATATTCACTAGATTCAAAATCAAAAAGCTCTCTCTCACACCCGATTTCTAACGTCATACTGCTGTTTTGAAGGCAGCCATAGTTATACACGCTGTGTGAGCACCTTGCTTTTACACACTTAACAAAATTCCTTGAAGATCTTTCCATAGCAGCACTCATAGTCTTCAGTGGAATCTATTCCATATGCCTTCAACTATTATTAGCTCTGGGAAGAACTGATGCCTTAAAGAAGGACATTTTGGTGGGAAGTTTTGGTTTTATTTCCAAAATATGAGAAATGTACATTTGTCTATAATTCAGATCTTATTAAGACACCCAAGATTTATTAATAAAAATCTATTCTGAAGTGACCTGCCTCCTATGTCACCCATTCAAGGGCCTAACAACACTCGCTACAGAGAAACTCTTCCTTGTGTCTATTCTTAGTGCACTTTCCAGCAATTTAAGCATATTGACAATTACTTTGTCCTTAATGAAGACAGAATAGCTTCTTATTGCTCCCAAAATGGTGATAAATGTCTTTAAAAAATCTCTGCCAGATGGATTTTCATTTGCTTCTTAATATTTCAAAATAGCCCCAATCTTTGATATAACAAACCAGAAAGAGAAACATTTGTACCCAGAAATGAAGCAAAGAAAATCGTATGTGGGTACTTTCCAGGATGGGGCACACAGAAGACGAAGACTGTTCCTGACAGACGTGGCATATGTATAAGGTGTGGTCAGCAAGGGAGGCAAAAGCTGCCCTGTCTTCATCACAAAGAAGGGATTTATAACCGAGGGTCCCCTGAGAGTATCTATGTATGCAAACGGCAATAAAGATTCCCGAAAGGATTTAGAGTGTCTTTTTCTCTAACTTTGGAAAATGCTTATAAGTGCAAATCTTATAAAGACAAGCTTTGAAATATATCACCATTCTTTTGTAAATTTCTCATTGCATAAAGAATTGCCCACTTTTCCTAAATGATTTTTGTTAGAATATTCTCATAGTATCCACCAGACATTTCACTTATCAACGTTCATCCATGTGCAGTTGTACAGACCTCGAATTTCCCAACTGGAATCACCAATGAATTTGAACCTATCCTCTTTCACAGCTGTATAAATCAACTCATATGTACTGAGGATTTACGATGTACCATAAATCTAATGGAATACAAAGGAATATTAAGACTGAGATATCTGCCTTAGTGAACATAAAGAATTAATAATGCATGGTAAATATGCAGCGAGTGCTACAGATATGCGTGCTGATCAGAACCATTTATGGCTAAAAATAGTCTAAATTTCAGTGGTTTATGTCTTTCTCATGTTTCTGAGATTTCACTACGCAAATAAGAGTGAATGGTCTTAGTGAGGAAAAACAAAATACCCCTGATGATGATAGGCACTTATATTATGAAAAAACTTACAAACTGTTCATAATCTGGTATCATTAAGCAGTAGAAAGAACAATGCTGTCAAATGCAGAAAATGTAAAATTCATTTTGCTCTCATTTTTTTCTTCTATCCCCTCTTGTATCTTTCCTCTAAGCCTACGGGGGGGTGTGGTGGGGGAGGAAGGGGAAGGAAGGGGGCACAGTCCAAAATAACTTGCAGCTAATTATGCAAATGACTTTATCTTTTCGTATTGTATTGTCTTTTCAAAATAGTTGAAGAATCAGAAACCCCTATCCTGGTGTTAGTTGGATCATGCCAGAGGGCTTGACCCAAGCATGTATTAACTAGTCCTAGAGGATTTAGACCAAAGGGGGCTCAAAAGTAAAATGTTCTCTATTTCAAGTATTAGGAAAAATACATTCATTTTCATGTTAGACACACTTGAAAGGTGAGACTCTGAGAAGCTAAACTGTGTGTTCTTCTTCAGGTAATAAAAGCAGTAACTTCGGGGCTTCCCTGGTGGCGCAGTGGTTGAGAGTCCGCCTGCCGATGCAGGGGACACGGGTTCGTGCCTCGGTCTGGGAAGATCCCACATGCCACGGGGCGGCTGGGCCCGTGAGCCATGGCTGCTGAGCCTGCGCGTCCGCTCGCAACAGTGAGAGGCCCGCATACCGCAAAAAAAAAAAAAAAGCAGTAACTTCAATTTTGGTGCTACTGTGATTAGACCTGGGTGAGAACTACTGGATTTACAATTATGACTGGATCTTGAATAAAGTGCTTTCTTCACAGTTAAGTGCAATTTTATTCTCAGTTCAATTATTTCAGACACATCACCTCTGACAGTTACTGAGATTCTTCCTAAGTACCTCAGGTCCAAGTCCACTCTCCCAGAGCCATCAGAGTCCAGATGCTAACTATCTGATGCTTATTTACCCAATCTCAAATCCCATTCCCCCGTACTCTCCTAACCTCCCCAGCGTGAGCTTGGGGAGCCGCAGGTCTATCGTAAGTAACCTCTCCTACATGCTTATACACTATTTAAACCTGCTCCTCACGCACTCTCTTGCTCTATCTAAATCACGATTCTCAAATGCTCGTGTCATAAGCATCACCTGGAGTACTACAGAAGCTGCAGCAGCCTCTTCTCCCACCACCTTTTGCCTCTGGATTTCTCAGGGGGCAGCAACCTCTTGATCAGGAGCTCAACCGACTACCATGGTCTCCACGTCAGGCCAGCAGTTCGCAGGTGGCAGCACCAAGGCACCAGAGGTGGCGTCAGAGGACATGGCCCAGATGGCAGAGCCGCAGCTGCAGCACCATGCCAGCACCTGTAAGTGGGTCCCAGCGGGAGCACAGGTCGTGCTTGCCGTTTGTGACTGCCAGCCCCAAGGTCGTGCTGCACTTTGTGCCCCAGAGTAAACTGCACACGGAGGGCTTCCAGAGCCTGAAGGATGGTGAGGCAATGGAGTTCACCTCTGAGAAGTCCTCTTAGGGACTGGAATCTCTGTGTCACCAGCCCTGGTGGGTGCTCGGTATTGGGAGTGTGAGGTGGCCAAAAGGGAAATACATGCAGAAGGAAGATGAAAGTGAGACAGATGAGACAACTGTGGAGGTCTAGACCATCAGGGCAAGGAATGCAAGGAGCCACCCCAGGCCCAGACATGCCACATCTGCCACGTGGCAGCCTTCTGTACACTGAAAGTCCCCAGCTCACAAGGAAGGCCCGCATACTTTGGGGAGGAAGAGGAGATCCAGGGCCCTGCCCTGCTTTAGAGGCTAAGGACTGAGCCTCAGTGTGGGGGCCATCCTTTTGCCATCAGGAAGTTTCCAGGAGCGGGCATCAATCTGCAGAGTGGCAAAGTGGGGACAGGGTGGGTAGGGGCAGCTGGCACTACCATGTATCTCTGACTGGGTCCACACCATCGCCCCCTCTTCCCACTTGGGTCAGGGTAGTGGTGAGACAAAGGAACTCCAACCATACTCTGTTCAAATGCACAGGAGGGCTTTGGAGGAAATCCCTCTAGAGCCTGTATGCTTTATCCAAGTCTCCACCCCCCGAATCTCCAGCTTTTGAAAGTGGCCTGAGTAGAGAAGTTGTTTTCCTTTTAAAGAAGGGTGTGTAACAATAATATTTATCATGCCAGAGTGAAAAGATTAGGCGTGAGACCACCTCATGCCTAACCTTGATGGGTTCAACCCACAAGCCACTATATTCCATAGGAGGGGATCTCTCAGGGGTAAGGCTGGATTTTTCCACATCTTGTCTCCTCATAACCACTCTTGAGATAGGGTGCCAGGAACTGTCCCAAGAAATGGGTTGTGATGACAGGCAAAAGGGGTGCTTGGGGAGACAGCTGCAGACTTGCTGCTCAGCTGCCCACTCCCTCCCATATGGTATTCTAAGCCAAGACGCTTATGTTTATTTGCTCCCTTCAATAACTGCACCTTGGGTCCCGCTGTCTCAGGATGCCAACTGAACTAGTTGTGTGCAAATGGTATATCTTGAGTTAACTTTTTTCTTAATATAAATATTCTGGTTTTGTGTTTTCATCTAAGACCCTTATTCCTGCACAGTGGTCTCAGGGTCTGCACAGCAGAGACACCTTTTGTTCTCTCACCTTTTGTTCTCTCACCACGGAGAATGACTATTTGGAGTGCACAACCTATTGAACTACCTCATTTTTGCCAATTAGAGCTGGCTTTTCTGCTATAGTATCCTCTGGCAACCTCTCTACCGTCAATGTTTCATGGGAGACTAGGTTTTAACTGGGTTGCCCCATGACTTGATCTCCTTCTCCTGGAAGACTGGAAATTGGTATGAACAGGAAAAGGCGAGGCAGAGCGGTTAGGAGAGGCTGAGCCAGGTTAGGTGGGCCAGGTGAAAGGCACCGAGCAAAAGCCAAGAATGGATGTGGGTCGCCTATGGGATAAAGGTCTCCCGTTCCAGAGCTCTAATCTCTGGACATGGCACTCACTCTGCATACCAGATCCATCCTTCACTGGATTGGGCCAGGCCTACCATGCACAACAGGGAGTGAGTGTGTGTGTGTGTGTGTGTGTGTGTGTGTGCGCGCGTGTGTGTGTGTGTGTTTTAATGTGAGCTGAGAAGGACAGGTTTTAAGAATGATACCTTTGTATACATCCTGTGCTGCCCAGGAATGGATATATGAAGCAAGGACTAAAATCCTTAACCTTTAAAAATTCTGAGCTTTTCCTCCTTGGCTTCCAGAAAGACCACAGCAATGACTTCTTCGTGGTGCAAGGAGCCCATGTCCTGCCGTGTTGCAGCAGTGATTAATAGTGTTGTGGAAGCTCGAGGAGAAAAGGGGATTTCCCTTACATGCTGTAAGATCACCACAGACGTACCTCACTGTGTTGAGATCAGCGAACGCAATGGAGAGCACTGGGTGCTGTGTGTCTGATCCTGGATTCTTGTCTCCCCCAAATGCACCCCTCCCCCACCAGTTACTGTATTTGTCTGGGCCCTGTAGGACTTTACAAGTTACTGATTTGGTGACTGCTAATTGGCCTACTCTGTGGAAATACAATGTGTTGGTCTTTCTCCATGTTCTTTTGGGGATTTTTGTTTACAAACTTCTATGGAGTAGTTCCTACTACCCAATGGGGTGTACGTGGTCCAAGAGAACACTAACCTCTCAAACACTCTGAAAAAGTGATAGCTCCAAAACTCAAATTTTAGTAGTTCTCTTATTCCCAAGTCATTTTTTAAAAGAAAAGATTTGCATTCTCCTATCCAGTCATCTGGCTAACTACGAATAAGATTTATATCAGAGGTCAGCAGAATTTTCTTATTAAAGGACCAGGGGACTTTGAGCTTCAAGATGGCAGAGGAGTAAGATGTGGAGATCACCTTCCTCCCCACAAATACATCAAAAATACATCTACATGAGGAACAACTCCTACAGAACACCTACTGAATGCTGGCAGAAGACCTCAGACTTCCCAAAAGGCAAGAAACTCCCCACGTACCTGGCTAGGGCAAAAGAAAAAAGAAAAAACAGAGACAAAAGAATAGGGACAGGACCTACACCTCTGGGAGGGAGCTGTAAAGGAGGAAAGGTTTTCACACACTAGGAAGCACCTTCACGGGCAGAGACTGCGGGTGGCGGAGGGGGGGAGCTTCGGGGCCACAGAGGAGAGCGCAGCAACAGGGGTGCAGAGGGCAAAGCAGAGAGATTCCCGCACAGAGGATCGGTGCCGACCTGCACTCACCAGCCCGAGAGGCTTGTCTGCTCACCTGCCAGGGCGGGTGGGGGCTGGGAGCTGAGGCTCAGGCTTCAGAGGTCGGATCCCAGGGAGAGGACTGGGGTTGGCGGCGTGAACACAGCCTGAAGGGGGCTAGTGCACCACCCCTAGCCAGGAGGAAGTCCAGGAGAAAGTCTGGACCTGCCTAAGAGGCAAGAGACCATTGTTTCAGGGTGCACGAGGAGAGGGGATTCGGAGCACTGCCTAAATGAGCTCCAGAGATAGGCACGAGCTGCAGCTATCAGCACCAATACCAGAGACTGACATGAAATGCTAAGGCTGCTACTGCAGCCACCAAGAAGCCTATGTGCGAGCACAGGTCACTATCCACCCTCCCGGGAGCCTGTGCAGCCCTCCAATGCCAGAGTCCTGTGATCCAGGGACAACTTCCCCGGGAGAATGCGTGGCGCGCCTCAGGCTGGTGCAACGTCACGCCGGCCTCTGCCGCCACAGGCTCACCCCGAATCCATACCCCTCCCTCCCCCCGGCCTGAGTGAGCCAGAGCCCCCAAATCAGCTGCTCCTTTAACCCTGTCCTGTCTGAGTGAAGATCAGACGGCCTCAGGCGACCTACATGCAGAGGCAGGTCCAAATCCAAAGCTGAACCCCAGGAACTGTGAGAACAAAGAAGAAAAAGGGAAATCTCTCCCAGCAGCCTCAGGAGCAGCGGATTAAATCTCTACAATCAAATTGATGTACCCTGCAGCTGTGGCATACCTGAAGAGACACGAATCATCCCAAAATTGAGGCAGTGGACTTTGGGAGCAACTGTAGACTTGGGGTTTGCTTTCTGCATCTAATTTGCTTCTGGTTTTATCTTTATCTTAGTTTAGTATTTAGAGTTTATTATCATTGGTAGATTTGTTTATTGATTTGCTTGCTCTCTTCCTTTTTTTTATATATATATTCTTCTTTTTGTGAGTGTGTATATGTATACTTCTTTGTGTAATTTTGTCTGTACAGCTTTCCTTTTACCATTTGCCCTAGGGTTCTGTCTGTCCGGTTTGTTTGGTTTTTTTAGTATAGTTTTTAGCACTTGTTATCATTGGTGGATTTGTTTTCTGGTTTGGTTTCTCTTCTTTCTTTCTTTTTTTTATTACTTTTTAATTTTTTTATTTTTAATAATATATTTTTTATTTTAATAACTTTTATTTTATTTTGTTTTGTTTTATTTTATTTTTCTTTCCTTCTTTCTTTTTCTCCCTTTTCTTCTGAGCCGTGTGGCTGACAGGGTCTTGGTGCTCTGGCTGGGTGTCAGGCCTGAGCCTCTGAGGTGGGATATCTGAGTTCAGGACATTGGTCCACCAGAGACCTCCCAGCCCCATGTAATATCAAACATCAAAAGCTCTCTCAGAGATCTCCATCTCAACGCAAAGACCCAGCTCCACTCAATAAGCAGCAAGCTCCAGTGCTGGAAACCCCATGCCAAACAACTAGCAAGACAGGAACACAACCCCACCCATTAGCAGAGAGGCTGCCTAAAATAATACGTTTACAGACACCCCAAAACACACCACCAGACGTGGCCCTGCCCACCAGAAACATAACATCCAGCCTCATCCACCAGAACACAGGCACCAGTCCCCTCCACCAGAAAGCCTACACAACCCACTGAACCAACCACTGGGGGCAGACACCAAAAACAAAGGGAACTACGAACCTGCAGCCTGCAAAAAGGAGACCCCAAACACAGTAAGTTAAGCAAAAGAGAGACAGAGAAATACACAGATGAAGGAAGCAAGGTAAAAACCCACCAGAAGAAACAAATGAAGAGGAAATAGGCAGTCTACCTGAAAAAGAATTCAGAGTAATTATAGTAAAGATGATCCAAAATCTTGGAAATAGAATGGAGAAAATACAATAAACATTTAACAAGGACCTAGAAGAACTAAAGAGCAAACAAACAATGATGAACAACACAATAAATGAAATTTAAAATTCTCTAGAAGGAATCAAAGCAGAAAAACTGAGGCAGAAAAACGGATGAGTGACCTGGAAGATAAAATAGTGGAAATAACTACCACAGAGCAGAATAAAGAAAAAAGAATGAAAAGAATTGAGGACAGTCTCAGAAACCTCTGGGACAAAATAAAATGTACCAACATTCAAATTACAGAAAAAGAAGAAGAAAAAATGAAAGGGACTGAGAAAATATTTGAAGAGATTATAGTTGAAAACTTCCAAACATGGGAAAGGAAATAGTCAGTCAAGTTCAGGAAGCACAGAGAGTCCCATACAGGTTAAATCCAAGGAGAAACATGTCAAGACACATATTAATCAAATGATCAAAAATTAAATATAAAGAAAAATATTAAAAGCAGCAAGGGAAAAGCAACAAATAACATACAAGGGAATCTCCATAAGATTAACAGATGATCTATCAGCAGAAACTCTGCAAGCCAGAAGGGACTGGCAGGACATATTTAAAGTGATGAAAGAGAAAAACCTACAACCAAGATTACTCTACCCAGCAAGGATCTCATTCAGATTCGACAGAGAAATTAAAACCTTTAATGACAAGCAAAAGCCAAGAGAATTCACCACCACCAAACCAGCTTTACAACAAATGCTAAAGGAACTTCTCTAGGCAGGAAACAAAGGGAAGGAAAACACCTGAAATAACAAATCTGAAACAATTAAGAAAATGATAATACGAACACACATATCGATAACTACCTTAAATGTAAGTGGATTAAATGCTCCAACTAAAAGACACAGACTGGCTAAATGGATACAAAAAGAAGACCTATATATATACTGTCTACAAGAGACCTACTTCAGACCTAGGGACACATACAGACTGAAAGTGAGGGGATGGAAAAAGATATTCCATGCAAATGGAAATCAAAAGAAAGCTGCAGTAGCATTTCTCATATCTCACAAAACAGACTTTAAAATAAAGACTATTACAAGAGACAAAGAAGGACACTACATAATGATCAAGGGACCGACCCAAGAAGATGATATAACAATTGTAAATATTTATGTACCCAACACAGCAGCACCTCAATACATAAGGCAAATGCTAACAGCCATAAAGGGGAAATCGACAGTAACACAATCTTAGTAGGGGACTTTAACACCCCACTTTCAACAATGGACAGATCATCCAAAATATAAATGAATAAGGAAACACAAGCTTTAAATGATACATTAAACAAGATGGACTTAGTTGATATTTATAGGACATTCCATCCAAAAACAACAGAATACACTTTCTTCTCAAGTGCTCATGGAACATTCTCCAGGATAGATCATATCTTGGGTCACAAATCAAGCCTTGGTAAATTTAAGAAAATTGAAATCGTACCAAGTATCTTTTCTGACCACAACGCTCTAAGACTAGATATCAATTACAGGAAAAAAAATCTGTGAAAAATACAAACATATGGAGGCTAAACAATACACTACTAAATACCCAAAAGATCACTGAAGAAATCAAAGAAGAAATCAAAAAATACCTAGAAACAAATGACAATGAAAACATGATGACCTAAAACCTATGGGATGCAGCAAAAGCAGTTCTAAGAGGGAAGTTTATAGCAATACAATCCTACCACAAGAAACAAGAAACATCTAAAATAAACAACCTAACTTTACATCTAAAGCAGTTAGAGAAAGAAAAACAAAAAACCCCCGAAGTTAGCAGAAGGAAAGAAATCATAAAGATCAGATCAGAAATAAATGAAATACAGACGAAGAAAACAATAGCAAAGATGAATAAAACTAAAAGTTGGTTCTTTGAGAAGATAAAGAAAATTGATAAACCTGTAGCCAGACTCATCAAGAAAAAAAGGGAGACTCAAATCAATAGAATTAGAAATGAAAAAGAAGTAACAACTGAGACTGCAGAAATACAAAGGATCATGAGAGATTACTACAAGCAACTATATGCCAATAAAATGGACAACCTGGAAGAAATGGACAAATTCTTAGAAAAGCACAACCTCCCGAAACTGAACCAGGAAGAAACAGAAAATATAAACAGACAAATCACTAGCACTGAAATTGAAACTGTGATTAAAAATCTTCCAACAAACAAAATCCCAGGACCAGATGGATTCAGAGACGAATTCTATCAAACATTTAGAGAAGAGCTAACACCTATCCTTCTCAAACTCTTCCAAAATATAGCAGAGGGAGGAACACTCCCAAATTCATTCTACAAGGCCACCATTACCCTGATACCGAAACCAGACAAAGATGTCACAAAAAAGAAAACTACAGACCAATATCACTGATGAATACAGATGCAAAAATCCTCAACAAAATACTAGCAAACAGAATCCAACAGCACATTAAAAGGATCATATACCATGATCAAGTGGGGTTTATCTCAGGAATTCAAGGATTCTTCAATATATGCAAATCAATCAACGTGATAAACCATATTAACAAACTGAAGGAGAAAAAACATATGATCATCTCAGTAGATGCAGAAAAAGCTTTTGACAAAATTCAATACCAATTTTTGATAAAAACTCTCCAGAAAGTAGGCATAGAGGGAACTTACCTCAACATAATAAAGGCCATATATGACAAACCCACAGCCAACATTGTTCTCAATGGTGAAAAACTGAAACCATTTCCACTAAGATCAGGAACAAGACAAGGTTGCCCACACTCACCACATATTATTCAACATAGTTTTGGAAGTTTTAGTCATAGCCATCAGAGAAAAAAAAGAAATAAAAGGAATCCAAATCAGAAAAGAAGACGTAAAACTGTCACTGTTCGCAGATGACATGATAGAGAACCCCAAAGATGCTACCAGAAAACTACTAGAGCTAAGCAATGAATTTGCTAAAGCAGCAGGATATAAAATTAATGCACAGAAATCTCTTGCAGTCCTACACACTAATGATGAAAAATCTGAAAGAGAAATTAAGGAAACACTCCCATTTACCACTGCAACAAAAAGAATAAAATACCTAGGAATAAACCTACCTAAGGAGACAAAAGACCTGTGTGCAGAAAACTATAAGACACTGATGAAAGAAATTAAAGATGATACAAACAGATGGAGAGATATACCATGTTCTTGGATTGGAAGAATCAACATTGTGAAAATGAGTATAGTACCTAAAGCAATCTACAGATTCAATGCAATCCCTATCAAATGACCAATGGCACTTTTCATAGAACCAGAACAAAAAATTTCACAATCTGTATGGAAACACAAAAGACCCCGAATAGCCAAAGCAATCTTGAGAAAGAAAAACTGAGCTGGAGGAATCAGGCTCACAGACTTCGGACTATGCTACAAAGCTACAGTAATCAAGACAGTATGGTACTGGCACAAAAACAGAAATATAGATCAATGGAACAGGATAGAAAGCCCAGAAATAAACCCACACACATATGGTCACCTTATCTTTGATAAGGGGGGCAAGAATATACCATGGAGAAAAGACAGCCTCTTCAAGAAGTGGTGCTGAGAAAACTGGACAACTACATGTGAAAGAATGAAATTAGAACACTCCCTAACACCATACACAAAAATGAACTCAAAATGGATTAAAGACCCAAATGTAAGGCCAGGCACTATAAAATTCTTAGAGGAAAACTTAGGCAGAACACTCTATGACATATATCATGGCAAGATCCTTTTTGACCCACCTCCTAGAGAAATGGAAATAAAAACAAAAATAAACAAATGGGAACTAATGAAACTTCAAAGCTTTTGCACAGCAAAGGAAACCATTAACAAGACCAAAAGACAACCCTCAGAATGGGAGAAAATATTTGCAAACGAATCAACCAACAAAGGATTAATCTCCAAAATATATAAACAGCTCATGCAGCTCAATATCAAAAAAACAAACAACCCAATCCAAAAATGGCAGAAGACCTAAATAGACATTTCTCCAATGAAGATATATAGATTTCCAACAAACACATGAAAGGATGCTCAACATCACTAATCATTAGAGAAATGCCAATCAAAACTACAATGAGGTATCACCTCACACCAGTCAGAATGGCCATCATCAAAAAATCTACAAACAATAAATGCTGGAGAGGGTGTGGAGAAAAGGGAACCCTCTTGCACTGTTGGTGGGAATGTAAATTGATACAGCCACTATGGAGAACATTATGAAGGTTCCTTAAAAAACTAAAAATAGAACTACTATACGACCCAGCAATCCCACTACTGGGCATATACCTTGAGAAAACCATAATTCAAAAAGAGTCATGTACCACAATGTTCATTGCAGTTCTATTTACAATAGCCAGCACATGGAAGCAACCTAAGTGTCCATCAACAGATGAATGGATAAAGAAGATGTGGCACATTTATACAATGGAATATTACTCAGCCATAAAAATAAACAAAATTGAGTTATTTGTAGTGAGGTGGATGGACCCAGAGTCTTCATACAGAGTGAAGTAAGTCAGAATTAGGAAAACAAATACCATATGCTAACATATATATATGGAATGTAAAAAAAAAAAAAGAAAGAAAGAAAAATGGTTCTGAAGAACCTAAGGGCAGGACAAGAATAAAAACGTAGCCATAGAGAATGGACCTGAGGACACAGGGAAGAGGAAGGCTAAGCTGGGTCAAAGTGATAGAGTGGCATGGACATATATACACTGCCAAATGTAAAACAGATAGCTAGTGGGAAGCAGCCACATAGCACAGGGAGATCAGCTCGGTGCTTTGTGTCCACCTAGAGGGGTGGGATAGGGAGGGTGGGAGGGAGATGCAAGAGGGAGGAAATATGGGGATATATGTTTATGTATAGCTGGTTCACTTTGTTATACAGCAGAAACTAACATACCATTGTAAAGCAACTATAACTCCAATAAAGATGTTAAAAAATAAATAAAGCACCAGATGGTAAAGATTTTAGGCTTTGCTCACTATAACAGTCTCTGTCGAAACTACTCAACTTTGCTTTTGTGGCTTGAAAACAACCACAGACATGATAAAAATGAATAAGCTGTGTTTCAATAAAACTTTACTTACAAAAACAGGCAGCTGGCTGGATTTAGCCCATGGCTATAGTTTGATGCCTTCTGATGTAGACTAAATATATGCTGGAAGAGGAATCTATGGTATTGTAATGTTGCCTATATCGAGATAGGACCACGATTTCTTGTAAATGTAGAATACGCTCCTTTATTTTCTCCAAGAGTCTGGTTGATGCATATTGTATTTTAAATATAAGCATATACCTAAGACCAAAATATTCAGAGTTCAAATAAACAGGCAGAGAAGAACATATGCTGTGACCCTCAGATCAAACAATTTTCATGCCCTCATTGATTTATTTTACACATATTTGTGGGTTGCCTATAATATATAAATTACTGTGCTAGGTACTACATGGGATGCAAATATGGGTAAGATTGAGACTCTTTCATCAGGAAGTTAAGACCCCAATAGGGGAAAATAACACATTCATAAATATATATAATACAAGATATACAAAGAAATGGGTCACAAAAGAAATAGAAATACATTTTTCTAGATGAGGGAGAAATTACTCTTGACTGACTTGAAGTGCAGAGTTTTGGGAAAGAGATCAGAGCCCTTTTCATGAAGGAAATATGATATATGTACCAGGTCTTGTAGACCTAGGCAAGTAGAAATTAGAAAGGCAATACTGAGAGAAAGGGCATAAAAAAACAAAGAAAACAACATAAACAAAAGTCCAATAGTGAAAAAAAGAAGCATAGACTGTATGGAATAAAAATGAATAATTTGTGCAATTTGAAGCTTATACAGTTTTTTGAGCCCAATTTAAGAAAAAGAATACAAAATTACATACAAAAATGAATATGTATTTGTCATGAGAAAAGAAGTCACAACAAATGAGAAACTTTTAAAAGCAGCAAATACCACAAATATCACAAGATCCAGACACTATGGAACACTTGAATTATGTTACTATCTAACACACCTCTCTCCAGGGACTGGCTATACTCTTCTATCCTGTCTCCTTAGGACAAGTAAGATAACTCAGGCTTTCCTCTAGCACAGCTGATCATAATGTGTTTACTAGCAATAGTATATAAAAGTTTCTTTCAACTTCACAAAATATCTATTAATAATGGGTAAAATTTTAGGACTACTGTAAAATTGAGGAAACCCTTTAAATTGTGTGACATTGCGGGTGATTTCAAAGCATTCTGTGCACTAATTGTAAATATTCCTTGAAATGACAACAAATCAATCCTGAATCACTGATGTCCTCATGTAGTGGCGTATCATTAGTTTTATGTTATCTTTGTTGGAGGAAGTATCACGGGTCAAGAATTTAAATCTTTTATCAATGTGTTCATACGTCACACCTCATCATTAATCAGATTATCAAACAGTTCATGAACCTATTCATTATGTCCATTTGCAAAGTATTTCTTCCTCTTAGTGAATTTAGAGGAGAGGAACCTTATATGATGAGAAAGCCTGCATAAGGCAATATCTGTGGGCCACCAAAATAACACTTTGAATAATTTTAATTACAAATTCTGTATTTCTACAGTTTGGTGATTTTATTACCTATTTCAATAATCAATTACACTAGCAGCACTTAAGTTGTTTTAAATGTTTAAAAAATATAAACAAAGAATGCACCAACTAACGAGGTCATAAAATTAATATAACCTCTTGATGAATAACAAAATTTATCATGATATATTTTTAGCGCCATCTAGTGTTTAAAAGACTTCATAGAGTAAATAAATATGCAAACAATTTAGTTTTAAAATTTTTTTCAACATATATTCTTTGATTCTACATCCCAGTCATACCATCTAAGGTTTTGCATTAAATACTGACAATAAAATAATTGATTGTAAGGTTATGTGGGCTTCTAGAAATTAAATTATTATGAAATAAAAGGAATTAAGTCATCCCTTCACTATTTTACAGGAGATGTCAGTCAGGACCTCAGCTACCATAAAACAAAGGGACTAGTTCTCATTGAAATGCCCAATCAGATAAATATTTTCATAGAGTCTTCGGTCTATGAGGATATGTTTGATTCAAACCAAGTTGAATTTAAACTGTTATGTGATATCTTTTTATATAAAAATTCATTTTATGACTCACTTTATAGCTCTATTAAAAGCTTTCTAAAGTTTTACTTAGCTGTCCGCCGCTGTCCCAGCTGACTCCGTGCCGCTCGTCGCGATGGAGGTCGCCACCGAGTTTGTGGTCCAGAGTCCAACATGGTCTACAGTCCAAGGCCAGCGAGGTGCAGTAAGTACCGGATGACGTGCATCAGCCGCGAAGCCGCCATCCTCAAGAGGCACCCCAGGTCCACGGGCTTCACCTTCCGGACCGCCCGGCAGGTGCCCGGGCTCGCGGTCGTGCTTGTGGGCTGGGGCGCGAACAAAGGCTCCAGACTGCTGCAGTGCGGGCCCACCGACTGCGCCTGTCCTGGCCCACGCGCACCTGCCAGAAGGAGGCCAACTACAAAGTCTCGCTGACGCAGGCGGCCCCGTTAACCTGGGCCTGGTCAAAGAAAGCCAGGAGGTATTCGTGCCCTTCAGCTCGCTGCTGCCCATGGTGGCGCCCGACGACCTCGCATTCGACGTCTGGGCCATAATCGTCTCTGAACCTGGCGGAAGCGATGCAGTGCACACAGGAGCCACAGGAAAAACCGTGGCCGCACCTGGAGGCTCTGCTTCTGCGGCCCTCCGTCTACCTCCCAGAGTTCCTCGCGGCTAAATAACCGGAGCGCGGGCCGACTACGTCATCCTGGGCACGCGCGCCTAGCAGCTGGAGCTGATTTGTACCGACTTCTGCAGCTTCCAGTCCGGCGCCGGGCTGGCTGAAGTCATCGTGCGGAAGACAGCGAATACGGAGCACTTTTCCGAAGTGATCCCGGGCCTCAATGACACCGCTGAAAACCTGCTGAGCACCATCCAGCTGGGCCTGGAAGTGTCGCCCTCCATGCTGTTTGTGGTGGCCAGCATCTTGGAGGGCTGCTCCTTACTCGGTGGGTCCCCACTGACCATGCTGGTGCCTGGTGCCCTCGAGTTCAAGTGGCAGTGCAGCCTCTTTGTGGGTGGAGACGACTTAAGGTCGGGCCAGACCAAGGTCAAGTCAGTGCTCGTGGGTTTGCTTATCTGCTCTGGCCACGAGACCACGTCCATCGTGAGGTACAACCACTTGGGCAACAATGACCGGCAGAACCTGTCGACCCCGCCACAGTTCTGCTCCAAGGAGGTGTCCAAGAGCAGCGTGGTGGACGACACGGTGCACAGCAACCCAGCGCTCTACTAGCCGTTTGAGGAGCCCGGTCACTGTGTCATCATCAAGTATGTGCCGTACGTGGGCGACAGCAAGCGTGCCCTGGATGAGCAATCAGAGCTGATGCTGGGCGGTACCAACACGCTGGTGCTGCTCAACACGTGCGAGGACTCGCTCCTGGCCGGGCCCATCATGCTGGACCTGGCGCTGCTGACAGAACTGTGCCAGCGTGTGAGCTTCTGCACCGACGTCGACCCACAGCCGCAGAGCTTCCACCCCGTGCTGTTGCTGCTCAACTTGGCATCCTCTTCCAGGTGCCGCTTGCGCCGCCAGGCAGCCAGGTGGTCAACGTGTCTTTCTGCCCCCGCAGCTGCACGGAGAATATCCTCACAGCCTGCGTGGGACTCTGGCCGCAGAACCACAAGCTTCTGGAGCGCAAGATGGAGTGCCCTGGCCTCAAGGGAGTTGGGCTTGTGGCTGCCACCTGTGCCTTGCAAGAAAGGACCAGTGCCCACCGCCCCCAGTGGCTATACTGGTGACGCCAATGGGCACTTGTAGGCCGAGTCACCCCAGATGCCCACCACCTAAAGGCCATGGCCATACAGCTCCACCATAACTCCTGACCCCATTGCTCCTCAGAACCCAACCTTTCCAGGCCCCCAAAGATAATAAAGCTAGTGCCACTATCAAAAAAAAAAAGTTTTATACAGCAAATCAGTAGATTTACAATCACCATCACCAAAACCAAGCTAAGTTCTTTAATCAAAACAACACAGCTTTCTTGGTTTTACTATTTTTATCCTATAACAAACAATACTGGGTTAACAAAACAGAAGTTTATTTAAACTATGTTATTGTTATGTGTGAAACATAAAACTAAAAAAAACAAAATTTTGCGGTCACCATGAGAAACAAGGGATAGGCAACAGATTCGTTCTTTCTCCTCTTTTACTATTAATTCACTGACCATCTAAAACAGCTGAATTTACATGCTATTAAATTCATATTGCTCTTAGAACCAAAGGATTAGACTGAGAAAGTCAAAACAAGTTACAAATTATTAAAAGTGATACATACTACAAATGCCACAAGATCCAGAAAATATCATCATAATTTTACCCTAGGCTAATTTTTTTTAAAAATTCAGAGTAGCAAGCTGCACTCCCTTAGGCTCATAAAGGCATTTGTAAGGAGGCAGCAATGCCACCCAGCGACAACTCTCACTGGACAGCAGTTGGTGCTTTTTAGCGGAAGTGAATACTTCCTCTTTAGTCGTAGGAGACTCAGACACAGAGTCACCCACGTCTCGGTTTGCCTGTGTCTGCAGAGGCAGCCACCCCCAGAATGCACAGTCTAGTCCAAGCCTGCACAGGCCAGGAACCACTATACCAGGTATTATAGTACTAAATCTTTACGGTCCCCCAGGAAGTTATGGAAATAGAAGTTATTTCAAGAAGTTATCAATCAACAGTGTGACATACTGAAGACCAGTCAATCAGAAGGGAGGAGAGAGAACAGGAGGTGAAAGGCAAGTGAGTAGTGCCTGGCTGGAAATTCCCTTGGTTAAAGTTGAATTTTGGAGAGCAGCAGTAGCAGTAGTTGCATATGGGTGTATGTGAGAATCTGTGTGTATTAAGTGACAAGCAACACAGATAAGCCTCTTTGGCTAGTAGCCCAATAGAGTACATTTTGCTGTGAATTCATCTCTGATCCAAAAGCATATATCTTTTGTCTCATGTGGGAGGCTCTCAACTAACTTGCTATACCTTCTGTGTACTCAAAAGATATAATCTGAATGATTTCTCCCTTTAAAAATTCCTAGTGCAAATGAGAACATTTTTTTGTAGGTATAGAGGAAGAAATTTTTACCTCACTAGTTTCTGCCTAATCCAGGTGCTATTAAATTCCATCTGCTGATTAGAGTTGCAATGTGAAAAGAGCTCCACCAAAATATATCTTGAATTATTCATCCTTAACCCTAATATGTATTCTGGTTTAAGTGAATGGTTGAATCTGGTCTGGCACTTCTAACAATCAATTAGAGCACTAGTCGTCAAACTGACTGTAGAGACAAACAAGAAAAAGAGATCATAAATTTGACTTGCTGTTGTGTTTTGCCCATAATTTATCATTTTTTTCCTTTAAATATCCCATTTAAAATTGCTTCAAATGAGATGCAATGCATTATATAACCAAAAGTTTTATCGTTAAAACATTTTAAAACTACACGTTATTTTTAAAATTTTTTCCAAAAATAAATTTATTGGAAAGTCACATATTAAGTGTATATTTTATTTGTAAAAATTATTTTTATTTAACTCATCTATTCTATCTTCTTTTCCACGTAGAATTGCAAGTAGTCTCACGCAGAAGAAAACAAGTTATTTTAAAGAATCATCTAAGAAGTCCCAGCCACAACTACCTTCATTAATTCTTCCCAATATTTCACAATTGTCTTTGTACAGAAATTCTTCCTAATAAGTACATATTCTATTCTTGGATATATATGATATATACTCAAGGTCATACAGGTGCTAATTATCACTACCATGGCAATCACATTATAATATTTAAATGTGTCAAATTAACATGTTGTACGCTTTAAATTTACACAGTGTTATATGTCAAATATATTTCAGTTTGAAAAAAATACCCAAGATCATTTTCTGAGGTCCTATATTTAAAGAAATTCAATATTTGTTCATCATTCCCTTTCATACACATGAAAATAAGCTTTAAGATGCCTCATGAAGCTTTCCTCTGTAAGGTAAATAATTGTTTCTTTTTTCTAGGTCTTCATTTTAAGCTGAGACAAAGTATTTTATTTACTTAAATACTCATTCATTTGTTCCTTTAATATTGGAATCCTTTCTTGATTCCAAAAAAGCTTGAGGCATTTTACAGATTTAAAAGACAATTTTCAGGATAAAGAACAAAGGAAGGCAAAGGCAAGTAAATATTTAAGTATTAAATAAATGAGTGTCATTATAAAAGGAAGAACAAATGCCTTCGGATATAAGACAGTGAATCTTATTGTACAATTCACCATAAGCTGGTTTCATTTTTTAAAGTTCTAACATTCCTACAATGGTGAAAATCATTAACTGATGTACCAGAGCTTAAAGATAACCGTACCACACAGATTCTCAATGTTCTGTTGCCCACACTACCTCAGGGACTCTTGGGGAATGGGCTGTCATTGGGTAGTGCCTCAACACAACATATCCAGTACTGCCTGGATAGCAGAGGGATGGGGTCAACAGCGTCCTTTTGCTTAAGAGATCAAGAAGCATCATGGGGGAAAAAAAAAATCACTTGAGAAACAGAGAGACAAGGCACACATGCTGGGACCAAGCACGGTGAGTCACGTCAGAGAGGCAGGAAGCATGTTCTCTCCCCTTTGGTGAGGGAACACATGATATGATAGGAGAGGGCATTTTATGGACCAGGTGAGCTATAGGAGCACAGTAGCCTGGGAAGTGAATCAAACCAGCTCATTCCAGGTGGTGAATGTGGCAGGGTGGATGGAAACCGCAATGCTATAAGATGACCTGGAAGAGAGGAGGTTTCTTGTAGGCTTCACCTTCAATCTCTATCCCAAATCTGTTTGTTCTCAGTATCTCTGCCTCCATCGGCCTGACCTAAGCACTGTTTTCTTTTTCTGGATCTCTGCAATAACCTCCTTCCTAGCTTCCTTGCTCCCACTCTTAACCCCTCCTGCTTGTTTTCACACAGCAGCCTTCCTTACCATGTCAACCTTCCTTACCATGACTAAGTAGCCCTCCATGAGCTGCTCCCTGGATACATCAGCAACCTCATCTACCACTTTCTCTCCAGTCAAACTGGCTACCTTGTTCTTTCTCAGATGTATCAGGAGCACACCTAACTTGGGCTTTTACAACTGCCTCTCCCTTTGCTTCAAACATTCTTCCCACTGGTACTTGCATGCTGGCACTCCATTTCAATCAAGTCATCAGACATTTGGAGTATGTGCTTGGCTGAGGAACCAATAGGATGAAGCTCTTGTCTACGGAGTCATGACTGAACACTTCCAAGTCAGAATCCTGCTCAGGTGGATCAATATAGCAGCTCAGTTGGTCAAAGATAGCCTTTCCCCCACCATCCCCACCAGCAGGCCGCTATTAAAGATCATTTTATTAAAGGTGTCTTCCCTTTAAAGTCTAAAATGACTGCCACCTGTCACTCTCTAGTACCATATATGCCTTGCCTTTTCTCCTCATAGCACTTACAGTTATTTATACAGCCAGCTTTCCTTATCTATAGGCTCTGCATCCAAGGATTCAACCAATGTGGATCAAAAATATTCCGAAAAGGGCTTCCCTGGAGGCGCAATCGTTGAGAGTCTGCCTGCCGATGCAGGGGACATGGGTTCATGTCCCGGTCTGGGAAGATCCCATATGCCACGGAGCGGCTGGGCCCATGAGCCATGGCCGCTGAGCCTGTGCGTCCGGAGCCTGTGCTCTGCAACAGGAGAAAAACAAATATTCTGAAAAGATTATAGAACATTCCAAAAAGCAAAACTTGAATTTGTAGCATGGTGACAACTGTTTACATAGCATTTACATTGTATTGGGTATTATAAATAATCTAGAGATGAGTTAAAGTATATGGAAGGATGTGCATAAGTTATATACAAATACTATACCATCTTATGTAAGGGATGAGCACCTGAGGATATTAGTATCTCAGGGGGGTCCTGGAACAAATTCCCTGCAGATACCAAGCGATGACTATAGTTATCTCTCTGTGAGTTGACTGCCTATGGGTTGAACTTATTTCACTGGAATATAAATTCCATGTGGACAGGAACTCTGATTTCTTCCCAACAGTATCACTTGTACTTCAAACAGTAATTGGTACTTATGGTGCTCAATATTTACTTATTGGTTAAAGGAAGGACTAAATGAGAAACTTTTGATATGCCAGAGTAATTTAAGGAAGGTTGGAGTTTTCAGCTTATAAGTGGAGACTGAACCATGGGAAAATCTATTTGATATAGTCTGATGAAATACTTTGAGTTCCTAGCCCTGCGAACTGACATTTGAATTTGAGTGTTTAAAATCATCTCAAAGCAAAACTCTACACTTGATCTTCCATCAGAACTGGTGTTTCCTGTCTCATTAAATAGTACCACTCCTCTCTCCAGCTGTGCAAGTCCTCTGTGGTCCTCTTTCCTTCTGTTAGAACGCTCTTCCTCTTCGTCCTATCTCACACCCACTCCTTAGCTCAGTTAATTTCTACTCATTCTTCAGATCTGTGATACGTTAGCCTTCACCAAAAATGGTCTTAACAATACTTCCTGTCCCCTGTGAGCGTTTCCAGAATCTTGCCTTTCTCCATAAAGAGGAAGAGTCTATTTCCCCTTCCCTTGAACCTGGGCTGGCTTTTGTTGCTGCCTTGAGAACAGAATGTAGTAGAAGCAACACCATGATATAGCTTCTGTCTAGCTCTCTCTTTCTCAGCAAGCTTGGAACTAGAACCCAGCCATTATGTGTGGGGAAGTCCAGGCTTTATGGAGAGGCCACGTGTGGGTGCTCTGGTCAAAAGTCCCAAAAGAAGTCCCAAGCTACAGCCAGCTGGGTGACTAAGCACTTAGAAGGCTGTGATTCCCAGCCTTAGAATCCACCTCCCACCCTCCCCCACCCCCGACCCCCCCACCAACACACACACTGGGGCTTTGGATCTTCCATTTAAGCTTCCAGACACCATGGAGCAGAAACAAAAAAATATATCTGCTATGTCCTGACCAAATTCATCACCTCCAGAACTTATGAGCAAGATAAATGGTTGTTTCATGCCACCAAATTGGGCCAATTTTTTACCTAACAGTGGATAACTGAAAGAGATCTCACTCAAAGTTCCTTCGAGCTACCTCAAAGGAAGCCTCCTCTAGCTGGGGCAGAACCTTCTTGTGAACTCTATATACCTCTCTCTCAAAGGAAAATTTTATGTTTATTTTTGTGATTATTTTAGATTCTTAAGTATGGTGAGTCTATCTTTTGCCCACTAGTTTCCATCTTTTGATTTGATTCCTTAAATCAAATATAATCACAAAGCAAGATGTTGAGTTTTTTTATTATTTAAATGTGAGTGACAATCCCAGGTGACCTATTGCCCAAGATCTATGACTTTCTTTGGGTGAAAGTCTACCAAACATTTACCATTTCTCTATCTTAGTTATCATATTTGCAATATACTTTTATCTCACTGAGTGACTCTATGTAAAATTTTAATGCTACTAAACATATTAGTATACAGTTTTATTAGCTAATATCTGGTTATTAATATTTTAAGACCTTCAACTACCTGATAAAGATTAAACTGTTTAATGATCTCTTATTTCTTATGCATATCCAAAATTTTGTTTTTATAATTGCTCTGATTATGTTAGAAAATACAAGGTCTGATTATAACTGTTCCAGGCATTATGAAAACTCATTTTAGGGTTTCCTAATAACCTTTTTTAAGGTATGATAGTAAGAACATGGACCTTGGAGACAGAAATTCCTAGATTTAAATCCTGTTTGAGCCATTCAACATCTGTGTGATCTTGGGAAAGAAACTTACTTTTTCTAAGGCATATTATCTTCGTAAGGTATAAATCTGGAAGTTAATAATGTCCACCCAGTTCATAAGGTAGTTATGAAAAAATACCCAGTAAAAAGTAGTTGCTTAACAAGTGATAAGTAGACAGCTTATCTTGAGTCACATATACAGATATGCTTTTAAATTTCATTGTGTCACCAAAAAATGTATAAAAGAATTGTACAGATTTACCATCTGCAACTACAAATGATAATAATTAGTATTAAGACAACGAAAGTCAAATTGTTTTTGTGCAAAAATCCTTCCCAAAAAATACATTATTTAGCCATACATTTTGAAAGATACATGCTTAAACTTAAATATGCTAATGGGAGCTATCCTTCAAGTTCATCTTCTGATGGATCCTAATGTTAACGTCATTTCTGCGAACACTTTTCTGCTCATTTGCTTTCTGGAAGAATTCAAGGACTTGGAAGTAGGTCATTAACTGGGGAGTTGTTCCAAGGAAGCAGGAAAAAAAAAAGAAAAGAAAAAAATGGCAACAGAGACTTTGTTATCACTGATACTCTGAGAGGGGTAGAAAATGCCTCCCTGGAATTACTACTCAGAGAACTGGAATCTGGAGCATTCATCTACTGGTTCCCATCATCACCTTTTGGATGAGAGCTGTCCCTGGGGGCACTCTAACTCCCCCTGCACTTCTGAGCTACCCTTACCCAAGGGCCACATAGGATGCCATGGCATTAGAGAAGACCCTGAAAGTGCAAACGTATACAGTATACTCTTAAGGTGGAACAGCTGCCAGCACAAGTTGAACAAGAGCTCATACAAAACTACCCACCTGGGCAATGGCTGAGATTGGAGGTAGACCAAGGAGACAAGGCGGGGGCCAATAAAGGCGTCTGCTGTAATACTCCTTGCACCTCTCAGATCTGCTCATACCTCACACTGAGCCCCACTCTGTCACAGATTTCTTGAGAGGTAGCTGAGAAATACTAACTGGTAATCAGGCTGTAATTAGTATTCATCATCTCCTTATTCTCTAGTCTGTTCTAGATTTCCCTCACTTCTGCCTCATCTTCAGCTGGCCTAGGGTGCTTATCTGGTGGGATGACCCAGACCTTCACCACTGAGGAGTCTACGCCCTTGGTTCTTTGTTCTTTGCCAGGCCTTGGTTTTTGCAATGGTCCATCAAGTTATTATCATGCCTGGCAGTACCAAGAAACACTCCAGTGAATCTGAGTTCTAGACATAATTTTCCCTGTTTCCATATGTAACAACAATTCCATTGCCTCTTGAAAGAGGACAGATCAATTATCCCTGCCAGTTGTAGTACTCCTTTCTATGCCTCCTGGTCCCTTAGCATGAGAACCCCTAAGTGACCAGGCGGCAGTTTATAGTTTCAGGATCAATGGGTCACTTACTGTATCTTTTGTAGGAAACCCTCCTCACACTGCATCCCCCAGGAACCAGGATCTCCAGCCTATCAGAGCCCACAGGAATGAGAAACATGAAGTCTGCAAATGATTCACTGGAAGTGATGGGAGAACATCACTTGGCAAGTCAAGAATCCTGAAAAACAAAAAACAAAAAACATTTCTTAGCTTATCTTGACCTGCAAGAGTCCTAGAATTCTTATTTTGAATTAAAAAGGACTGTTCAGTAACAAAAAGATAAATCATCATATAATTCCACTTATATGTGGTACCTCAAATTCTTAGAGACAAAAAGTAGAATGGTGGTTGCCAGGAGCTGGGGGAAGGGGGACAATGGGGAGTTACTATTTAATGGGTACAGCATTTCAGTTTTGGAAGATGAAAAGGGTTCTAGAGATGGATGATGATAATGGTTGCACAAGAATATCAGTGTACTTAATACCACTGAACTGTACAATTGAAAATGGTTAGAGGAAAATTTTATGTTATGTATATATATATACATATATATATATATATATTTTTTTTTTTTTTTTTTTTTTTTTTTTGTGGTATGCGTGCCTCTCACTGTTGTGGCCTCTCCCATTGCGAAGCACAGGCTCCGGACGTGCAGGCTCAGCGGCCATGGCTCACGGGCCTAGCCGCTCCGCGGCATATGGGATCTTCCCGGACCGGGGCACGAACCCGTGTCCCCTGCATCGGCAGGCGGACTCTCAACCACTGCGCCACCAGGGAAGCCCTATGTTATGTATATTTTACAACAATTTTTTTAAATGGGGGAGGGAAAAGAACTGTATCCTAGTCTTCTCCAAGTACCTTTGTGGAGAAGGTAGGGATTAGAAAGCATTAATGTGAATCTCATCTTCACCACTTCTTAATAAATGACCTTTGGAGCACTGTAACTATTTGAGACTTTGCTTCTTTTAATATGTAACGTGGAAATAATAATGATATCTACCTCACAGTGCTCCTGTGAGAAGGTTTTGTAAGAGAGAATTTTTAAAATAAATTCTAAAACTCCCTACAATCACGAAGTATTTTTAATATCATAATTAATGATGATGATGATGATAAAAAGTTCATCTCCAGGAAATTCTTGACTTTATTCTAAGCTGTACATTCTCACATTATACATTGATATCTTCTGATCACCTTCCATATGTCAAGTGTAAACTTTCATTACCCCAAAGTGATCACTTTCACCCTGGGAATCTACTTTCCTCTATGACCAGCTTAGACTTTATGGTGCAAAATTATGCTTGCTATTTTGCAAATATCCTCTATTCCCAAGATGTTCATCTGGAAAAAACTCTACTCATTTAAACCTGAGATGCTGAATATGCTGAAGAGAGCACCCAACCAAGACAGACTGGTTTCTAGGGAGGCCCTAACATAGAGACCTCCACTAAGGTCATACAGGATGTGGTTTAACTTTCCAGATCCATTTCACTTCCCACTTAAACACATCACAACCTTCTATCATCAGCTGTTTTTATCTAAGGGATGCATTTGGCTTGGGAGGATGTCATCTATTATATGATGCTATAGTGGAGCTGGGCACTTCACATGTTGAATATCAACCCATTAAGAGGAGGAAATCTTGATGGTAAGACAGACATTGGGCACTAATGACTCTGACCTTGATGAGGATGTTCATAGATTTCTATCCTTCTTACAAACTCATGATTGCTACTTTCTCAATCACCTCCACTATGTTTTACAAAAATAAACAAGTACTACATTAGAAATAAGCCTATTCCTAAGACACTTTCACCTTTTTCTTTCTTTGTTTTAATTCATGAAATTTGCTTTAACCTAAGAACAGGGTACGGGGGTGGGGAGGGTTATGTAAAGAAACAGTGAAATGTTTCTTCCCCCATGCCCTAAATAATCTTGGTCATACTTCCAGCCACTACAGCATATCTATCACTTTGAACCTGCTGGGGGAAGAGGAGATGAGGATGAACAAGACAAGGGGAGAGAGAGAGCAGCATTCTTTTTCTCTTACTCCTTCTGATTGCAAGTACAGTATGTAATAACAACAAATTGCCAATAATGGAGGAAGAGAGCAATGTTAATTGGAAGATGGGGGCAGTGCGGAAAGAGGAAGAAAAGGAAAGGCATGCATTGCTCATTCCTTTGTGCCTGTATTAGTTTTCTATTGATGCCATAACAAATTACCATAAATCTAGCTGCTTAAAACAACACAGATTGATTATCTCAGAGTTCTGGGAGTCAGATAGCTTCTCTGGGTCCCACAGTGCTGAAATCAAGGCATTAGCAGGGCTGTATTCCTTTCTGGAAGCTCTGGAGAGAAGTCTGTTTCCAAGCTCACTTGGTTGTTATTGGAATTCAGCTCCACACAGTTGTAGGACTGGAGTAACTGTCTCCATGGTAGCTGTTGTCCAGGGGCAGCTTCTGGAGGCTGCCACATTCCTTGGCTCATAAATGTTGGACTGAATTTTTCTTACATTTCAGGTATCTCTGACTTCTTCTGTCACATCCCTCTAACTGATGTAACTGATATTTCTACCTTTCTCTTCTGCTTCTCAGGGGCCATCCAGGTAACCCAAGACAATTTATTTTAGGGTCAGCTGATTAGTAACCTTAATTACATTTGTAGAGTCTCTCCTAGATTGCTCTATAGAGCAATGTCTAGATTAGTCTTTGGTTGAATAACCAGGGAATGGGAGTCTTAAGGGGCAGCTTTAGGAATCTGCCTGCTTGTTAAAAGCCGTGCTGAATGCTTGACATATATTATAGTATTTAATTATACTAAAATAATATAACCAGGGAGCAGGTATTGTTATCACTAACAACAATTGCAACAACAAAAATCCTCATTTTCTTTGTTTCCAGATTAGCCAACAATAACTATCAGGCTTCTTTAATGTATCTATAACAGGATTTTTTTTTTTTATGAAAAATAAACTCTTTAAAGGAAGTATCTGTTGCATAAGAAAGGTATGAGTATAACTGATGTTATTTTGGATCCTTTTAAAGAAAATCTCAACTTGTCTTCTCTCTATGCTTATTTCCACAGTGTGGCCAAAAATCCTCATGCTCAATCAGTGCTCATGGCATCTCCATGGCAACACACCAGGGTACCTCCAGTATAAGGCGGTCTTCACTTAACAGCAGCATAAACAACTCACCTGATTATGGGCTATTAAGAGGCTAGACACAAGGATATGTGAGTAGAAAAATAAAGGGAGGCTTCTTTTAACGTACTTTGTAATACATTTTGGCAATCCCTAATAAGCCAAGATGAGAAAGAAGATGCTGATAAAATGGTAAATAATTCTTCCAGGTGGACTTTGCAAAAATTCGAGAGCTTCTCAGCTTGCTGACTTTGTAGAAGTGCTTTTGCAAAATCCAGGATGGTTTTTCTCGGTACAAAGTGTAGATTTTGAAATATTTCTCTCTCTTTCTCCCTCTTTATGCACCAAAAATTCCTTTTCTCCCCACATAAAACACAAAAGTGTTTCTCACACAAATGTGAGAACGTTTATGATAACACTTGTATTATGTATATGTTATTTTAAGCAGAGAGAGAGAGAGAAAAAAATATAGTATATAATTGGGAATTTTATGTCAAGAACAGAGCCCAGAAAGGGAGCAGCTTTTTAAAATCGTCATTCATAATATTTCTTTAAGTCCTGAGAGACACCCCACCAACTGCCAGGTAAAATAGCATTCACCTCTGCATTGAGACTTTGCAGGCAGACCCCTCATGGAAGGGTGTCTAGGCTGTCAACCTATGTTGAAATTTCTGTCCATATTCTCATTTTTTAAATATCTGGGAGAAAGAAAAGAAAACAAAATACTCCTGGGAGAAGAAATGTGTTAAGTCACATTAAAGTTAATGAGTTGTATCAAGCATAATATTTTACTATCTGGCTGTTCAGTTCCCCCACCCTCAACTACCTTTAAGCAAAAGGGGGTAAAACCACTTCCCTTTAGGTACACACCTCCGATACAGCCCCGAAGCTGACTTTTTGTACGTTTTTCCCCCAAGGGCATTCTTGCTGTGCATTTCACATTTTGGCTTCAACTTACTCCCTACCCTCCACCCCTCACCCTATATTCATACAGCATGCTTCACCTGTGGACAGCTTTCCTGAGGATAAATTTCAAGGATCTGGTTTACTTGACATTTGACCCCAGCATTGATAGTTTTAATTCAAATGATTCTCTCTTCTCTAATAATGACACAATTTTACCAGGAACTCATTAGCAAAATTATTACTCAACAAGGTTAACACTTTGATCTGATAGAGCACTAGAGAAAGGGCAGAATATTAAATAAAGATAATACAGTCTTTCAATACCACAAGAAGCTTCTGATATGACCTAGTTAAACACTGTATGGGGATGGCTTTACAAAGCAACTGGAGGAAGCAGTTTAAAAAGGCTGTTAGCATCCATGAGTGGTCCTATCAGCAAGATCTGTTTTTCCTTTTGAAAATGAAATTATATTTTATGTGGAAAGTTTAATGGCAGTTAGGACTTATCCTATAAAGCCTACAAGATAAGCAGTAAATCATATGCTTCAATAGGCAAGAGAGGGTCAAAAAGGCTATGAAGAAATTCTGAAGATGTTGTGACAGACACAACCTTGGCACAGTAAGAAGAGTATGGGTTTTAGGGTTAGGCAGAGTTTTCTCCCAGTCCTTACGTGGCAACTTACAAACTGATCACCTTGGCCAAGTTGCTTAACTTCTCTGGGTCTTGGTTTCTACAAGTACAGAACAGAGATAATTAGAAGGACATATAGTACATTGTCCAAATTGGGATATTTTTAAGAGTGAAAGGAGGCGCTAGTAATAGTTATCTCAGGACAACAAGAGTAAACCAGGACTATCCAGCAAGCCAGGATGTGTGGTTATCTTATCAGGATAATTAAAAATCAATGCCTCACACCACGGGGTTGTTGAGACAATTAATAAAAACAAAATACATAAAACACTTACAGGTAGTCAGCACTAGGTAAAAATTAGCCTCTTTCTATCCTGTCTCTTTCCTTCCCCTTCCTCTGGGGGATAAGAAAAACACAATTTGTTTGTGTGTGTTAAAATGAAGAATTAGAAGAATGCAATTTGTTCTTACTTGCTCTTACTTGTTACTTTGTGTTATTACTATGTAATGAAGAGATTATCTGACATCTGACACTATTTATAGCTCAATCTAACTGCCCACTAAAATATTGTAAATTAGAATATGTTTAAATTATTTTAACAATATATACTCCACAATCCACAAATTGAATCGTGCTCATTAAATGCGTAATTGCATAAATAAATCACTAACTCTTCTCTGCCGTAGGTCACTCTTTTTCTGCTTCTCTACCTTTTATTATGTATTAGTGAAGAGAAGACAGGATTTGGAGTCAACAAAGCATCATATGCCTGGCTCTACCAGTTATGTGATACTGAGAAAGTCGCTTAAGCTCTTTGAACCTCAATTTCCTTTTTTGTCAAATCAGCAACCACTGATCTCTTTGAGATGATGGCTGGGAAATACCTAGTACTTCATTTGACATATAGCAACTACTGAATTACCTCCATTTCCTTCCTTCTTTCTTCTTCCCTTATGGTGTTCCCATTTGACCCCTGAGATTCAAAGCATCTTGACTCCCAAAAGGAAGCTTCTTAGAGGTTCCTGGTGCATACAGATGGGTTCCTGATCATAACACACTGTACTTCAGGTAAACTGGTCAGTCGTCAACTATCAAATGTGGTGATTTACAGTCACGTTTCAGAAATTTAATTATAAAAATACAGAAATAGAAATACAAAAATAGAAATAGAAATCTTGGAATCCATTGAGAAAATTCAGAATCTTTTATACTTATCAGTAACCAGGAGAGGGCGGACTAAGATTGGAATATAAACTCCGGCCTTCACAAAGCTAAAACTATCAAATTTTCAAAATAAGCAAACGCTGAACCCAAAATACCTAAATTATATAATAAATCCAGAAAAAGTTAAAAAAAAATCTGGATCTCAATCCAAATATTTAAATATGGAATAATTTATTTTTTTCAAATGCAATGCAAACTCTAATTTTATTAACATGAAATTCTTTCTTTCTATGCATGTTTATAAAACAGCATGTCCACTCATATACTTGAATATACAAGTATTTAAAAGGTTTACCAATGTATTATTATATGTCATTTTTTGATGTTTAACTATGTTTGAGAATTGTGGAGGGTGGAGTCATTTTCCCCTCTGTTACATCCTCCTGCTGGTTTAACTTCTCCTGGCTGCTAAGGTTTAAGGGCACATTCCTAAGACTTTACAAATGCCCAAGTTTCTAGATTCTCATCAGAATTAGTCTTTTACCCATTTGTGGTCAAGCCAGACTGGCTCTTGTTTTTCCTAGTAGCTATATCTGTCTATCTATCTATCTATCATCTACCTATCTATCCATCTATCTATCTATCCATCTAACTATGATCTTATCAGTCAGACCTTGTAACCTATATATTGGTAGTTTATCAGAGATCAACCAGAAACTATGAAAACAATCATTGTTTCATGACTTATTTCCAGCATAGTTACATACACAACAGCAGGAATAAAAGATTACATCATGACCGGCTTCAAGCAGTTAACTTAGTGGAAGCAACAAAATGAGGAAAAGTTAATCTCCATTCAATCAATATTATAGCTTAATCATATTTTCTACAAGAAAGTAAAAATAGGGACTTGAGGGGATTTGAATATGATTCTGCCACTAAGTATCTGTGTGGCTCTTGAAACAGGATTTCTCTTATCTCAATTCTGAAATGAAAAGAATATTACTGTCCTATGGGACTCTTGTGCACATAAAGTGAAATAATATATGTGAAATATGAAATAATATATGAGATAAAATACGTGAAATTTCTTTACACAGTCCTGTAACACAGCAGCTCAATATAAATGGCTTTCTTATTTTCTAATTTTATAAGAACCTCATCATTAAAGTTTGCATTTTCGTAACAACCACACACAGAAAACTCTATTAATCAGATTTCCATATCAAAGCTGTCTCATAAGTAGAATTGATAGTTGCCTATATCATGATAGCACTGAGGCAATGACAAATTCTATTAAAACCTAACACTATTTTGAGCAGTTTATCAGGAATTGTGCATCTCAAGCTGGAGTTAATTCAATCAGCAGAATTTTTTGAGATAAAGTCCTCCTACTGCCACCCATGAAGGCATGAAAAGGCTACTTTAATTGACTCAAAACCACACAACTAGTGATCAACAGAGCAGATGTGTTTGACCACAAAAGCCGGAATTCTTTAACCATTGCCCTTTACTGCTCAAGTATATTATGAAACAGAAAGTTTGCTTAAACATTATTGGCAGTAGAGTTCCAGCTCTCAGTACATTTTAACAAATTGGTAAACGAATTGATTTTATATACATGCCACCTCTGTTAATTTCACTAAGCTAAGCATCACGATTTCCAACCCTATTATTTCAGACAGAGGTTTCTATATTATCATTACAATGTTGTCCTAGAAAATAGAAGATCTAGTAAATAAGTAAACTAATAGTAAATTTATAAACTTATTGACACTGACACAATATATTCCTGTATAAATAAGTGAGGGCATCCCCTTCATTCATTACTGGTTAAAATTCAGTAGAATTATTTGCAAAAATAGCCCATTTTGTTTGAATAATACTGAAAAGGAAAATATGTTGAGCAGTGAATGCTTCCCTGCCATCAACCATTATGAACTCTAGTAATGTGCTCTGCTCTATCAAGAATAAGTGAGTAGCTACCCAAAAGCAACTACCTTATTTCACTTATTCTCTAAAAATAATTTCTCTTTAATGAGCTACTTGTCAGGATAAAATACTCACTTGTTGCAGTGTGATCAAGAGCTTTTGCGTGACCGAACCATCATGCCACACCTTATCATATGATCCTGTAGGAGTTTGGGCAAAAACAAATGCCTTGAATTCTTAATATTGGTCTTCATCTATTCCACACTAAGCTCAAATTAGCTGGCAATCAATCCTTCTGACATGTAGATCAAAATTTCTGCTTTTCCACTTTTGGAAAATTTCTACCACATTTATGGGCTTTAGTGTTCTCCTCTGTAAAACAAGGTCCTTCCAGCATGTTGCTTGCTCCTGAGGCCCTGGCTCTTACCTGTAACTGAAAGCTGGGCATCCGACTTAAATATTCTGCAGGTAGTTCCAATTTCCACTGTCTTCCAAGATAGAGATCTCAGACGCGTCTTCAATACTAACCCCCTCTCTCACTTCCCACGTACCTTTTATAATCGAATCCTGCAGAGTCTGTTTTTTGAGCCTACTTTCTTTATGTTCCTTAATTTCAGCCTTCATCATCTCGGAACTGTTCTTTTCTATTTTCCTCAGATCTCTCTTCTGGTTCATTAAATTCCTCTTCAGTTATGTCTAACCTTCTATTTAGCTTATTCACAGAGTTATTTTACTAAATATACTTTTATGTCTGTACTGGCCATTTGGTTTTATTTTTCAATCCTCCTGAATTTTTTCCAGAATATCATTCAGTCTGTTTTCTTTTTAAGTCTTTATTGAATTTGTTACAGTATTGCTTCTGTTTTTTTATGTTTTGGTTTTTTGGCCGCGAGGCATGTGGGATCTTAACTCCCCAACCAGGGATCAAACCTGCACCCCCTACATTGGAAGGTGAAGTCTTAACCACTGGACCACCAGGGAAGCCCCTTGTCATTCTGTTCTTTTTTTTTTCTTATATATTTATTTATTTTGTTTATTTTTTTTGGGTGCATTGGGTCTTCATTGCTGCACACCGGCTTTTCTCTAGTTGCAGCGAGCAGGGGCTACTCTTCGTAGCGGTGCATGGGCTTCTCATTGCAGTGGCTTCTCTTGTTGCAGAGCACGGGCTCTAGGTGCACGGGCTTCAGTAGTTGCAGCACACGGGCTCAGTAGTTGTGGCTCACAGGCCCTAGAGTGCAGGCTTAGTAGTTGTGGCACAAGGGCTTAGTTGCTCTGTGGCATGCGGAATCTTCCCTGACCAGGGCTCGAACCCGTGTCCCCTGCATTGGCAGGCGGATTCTTAACCACTGCACCACCAGGGAAGCCCTATCATTCTGTTCTTGATTCATAGTTTTTTCTTCCCTTCCAAGATTTCCTAGAAAATTTTGAACAAGCTAATTTTAAACTTTTTTTTCCAGGTTGTTCTGTCTCAAATTGTTAGATGTGAATCTTACATTTATTACATCTGCTGACCTTTTCATAGTAGTTCATTTTCTCATGTGATTGGAATTTTCTGACTGTAAGCTCCTCTTCAACAGTGCTGTTTCCATGAACCAAGAGTCTCAACGGGCCTACTTTGTGGAAACATTTCTATGGAATCACAACTCTCTTTTCTCTGCCAAGGCCCTTGTGGCTTCACCATTTCAGGACTGGTTTTTGGAGATCGTTATACATATACATTCACATGCAGTTGTAAGAAATAATACTGAGAGATCTCATGCACCGTTTACTCAGTTTCTCTTAAAGGTAACAACTTGCAGAATGATAATAGAGTATCACAACCAAAATATTGACATTGATACAATTCACCAAGTTTATTGAGATTTCCCCTAGTTGCTGTACTCAGCTATGTGTTTGGTATATTATTTACATATACATGCATATATAAAATATGTACTTAGTTTTACGGTTTCATCATTTATGTTTATATTGGTTTTGAGTTACATTTTATATGTTTGAGGTGTAGGTAGAGGTTCATTTCTGTGCTTATTGATGTTCAAATGCTCCAGCACCATTTTTTGAAAAGGCTATCCTTTCTCCCGTGAATTGTTTTTCACCTTTGTCAAAAATCAGTTGAGCGTATTTGAGTGAGTCGGTTTCTGGTTTCTCTATTTTGTCATATAGATCTGTGTCTGTCCCTCTGCCAACCATACTGTCTTGATTACTATGGTGAGCCTTATCATTAGGTTGAGTCATTCCTCTCATGTCATTCTTCTTTGTAATCACTGCTTTAGCTATTCTAAGTCCTATATCTTCCCACATAATTTTAAACATAAACTGGTCTATGTCTAATGAATAATACTATTAGGATTTTGATTGAAATTCTATTGAATCAATACATCAATCTGAGGAGAATTTATATCTTTACCATGTTGAGCTTTTCAATCCAACTAGGATATGTCCACTTATTTAGGTCTTCTTTGATTTCTTTCATCAGCATTTAAAGATTTTCAACCTACAGAGACTGTACCTGTTTTAAGTATATATCTAAGTATTTAATTTTCTTTTGAATGTTTATAAATGTTATTATGTCTTTAATTTATGCTTCTACATCTTCATTGTTAGGATATAGAAATACCATTAATTTTTCTGTGTTATTCCTATATTGTACAACCTTACTGAACTCGCTTATTAGTTACAGGAGGGGTTTTGGTGTGTGGGGTTTCCTTGGCATTTTCTACATAGACAATAATTTTATCTTCAAATAGGGACAGTTTTATTTCTTCATTTCTAACCCGTATGTATTTTATTTCTTTTTCTTGCATTATTGCTCTCAGTACTATATTGTACTTTCAGTACTATCTTGAATTCAGAGTGGTGAGAGCAGACATCCCTGCCTTATTTCCTATCTTGCTCAGTTTTTCAAACCACGTATAAAATTAGGTGTGGATTGTTTTTGTTCTTTAACAAGTTAGGTAATTTCCATCTATTCCTAATGAGTTAAGTTTTTGTTTGTTTGTTTGCTTTTACTTATCATGAATGGGTGTTAGACTTTGTCAAATGCTTTTTCTGTGTCAAGTGATGTGATCTTATGAGTTTTCTTCTCTAACATGTTAATATGGTAGGTTACATGGATTGATTTTCAAATGTTAAACTAGCCTTGCACACCTGGAACAAATCCCACTCGGTCACAGTTTATTATTTTTTATACATTGTTAGATTTCATTTGCTAATATTTTACTGAAGATTTTTGCATCTAGGTTCAAAAGAGAAATTGTAGCTTTTTTTTTTTTGTACTATATTTGACTGGTTTTGGTATCAGAGTAATATTAGCCTCATAAAATGAATTGTAAAGTTTTCCCCTCTTCTACTTTCTGAGAGAGATTATGTAAAATTGGCGTTAATTCTTCTTTAGACATTTGGTAGAATTCACCAGTGAAACCATCTGGGCCTAGAGATCTTTTTTAAAGAGCTTTTTAATTATGAATTTCACTGCTTTACTGGTTATATGACTGTTCAGATTAACTATCTCTTTATGGCTGAGTTGTACTACTTTGAGTTTTTCAAAGAATGAGTCAGTTTCTTCCAAACTGTCAAATTTATGAGCATAATATTCTCTTATTATCCTTTTAAAGGGCTGCTGCATAAGGAGTGATGTCATCTATCTCATTCTTGATATTGTTGATCATTATTTTTCACTTTCTATTTTTATCAGTCTTACTAGAGTTTTATCAGTTTTATTGTTTTTTTTGAACAACTAGCTTTTTGGTTCATTAATTTTCTCTATTGTTTTCCTGTTTTCAATTTTATTGATTTCTGATCCGTATTATTTCTTATGCTGCTTTGGATTTATTTTGCTCTTTTTCTAGTTTCTTGATGTAGAAACTTAAATTACTAATTTTAAAACTCTCTTCATTTCTCACATAAGCATTTAATGTTATAAATTTCTTTTCAGAACGGCTTTAACAACATCTCATATAGCATTTTGATATGCTGCATTTTCATTTTCATTCTGTTCCTTTTTGTTTTTGTTTCTGTCTAAACTTGCTCTTTGGCCCATGAATTTTTAGAAGTGTGTTGTTTAATTTACATGTGTTTGAAGATATTCCTATTGTCTTTCTATTGTTGTTCTCTAGTTTGATTTTATTATGGTCAGAAAATATACTCTATATGATTTCAATTTGTTGTCTTATATGGTCTATCTTGGCTACTCTTCCATGGAACTTTCAAAATCTAAATATTCTGCAACATCCCTGGTGGGGCAGTGGTTAAGAATCCACCTGCCAATGCAGGGGACATGGGTTTTGAGCCCTGGTCCGGGAAGATCCCACATGGCGTGGAGTAACTAAGCCCATGCGCCGCAACTACTGAGCCCACATGCCACAACTACTGAAGCCCACGCACCTAGAGCCCGTGCTCCGCAACAAGAGAAGCCACTGCAATGAGAAGCCCGCACACCACAACAAAGAATAGCCCCTGCTCACCACAACTAGAGAAAGCCCGTGAACAGCAACAAAGGCCCAACACAGCCAAAAATAAATAAATAAATAAATATTTTAAAAATAATAAGTAAATATATATTCTGCTGTTGTTGAGTTAAATCCTCTATATATGTCATTTAGAGCTTCTGGTTGATTGTATTGTTCAGATCATCTATATCCTAGATAACTATAATTTTGGATTCATCTACTTTCCTTTTCAGCTCTATTTATTTTTGCTTCATGATTTTTTTCTTCATGTATGTTGTTTGGTATGTATACAGTTAGGTTTGTTATGTCTTCCTGGTGAATTAGTCCTTTTATCATTATGTAATGTCACTCCTATTCTCTAGCAATTTTTATTGTTCTGAAGTCTACTTTATCAGATATGAAAAGAGCCACTCCTTTTTAAACAATGAATATTGGCATGGTATATCTTTTTCTATCTTTTTATTTTCAGCCTACCCGTGGAGTTGAATTTGAAGTGTGTTTCCTATATAGCACATAGTTGGGTTGTTCATGAACACTTTTTATGTTCATTTCATCAGTGTAAAATCTCCATAACTTGTAGGTAATATTCATTAGGACCCCACATTGCTTTGCATACCTATTTGTTTTGCACATGACACTTTTTCCATCTATGGAACTGAATACGTAGAATAAAAATGTCCTTCTCACATCTCCCAGGCCAAGAGATAGATTTTCTGGCCCCATTTTCATAGCTTGATCAGCTCTTCAATGTTTCTAGCTTTACACGATAGCTTAATTTCAGCTCTCTGTGTGCTTATGCCTAGAAACTTGCCCTTTCCGCCTCTTGCCGGTCCCAGTCCCCAGCAATAGGACTAGATCTGGTTTACGTACTACTATGTGTTTTTGTGCATTTGCCCCCAATCACTGATAGTTCAAGCTCACCTATGTTTCAAGAAATATTGTCATTTTATTCAGATTTCTCTGTGTTTTGAACCAGACAAATTTCTTTCTGCATTATGCAGTCCACTAAAATGATTGTCTAAGTCTGAGACCTGATCCTCACTTGCCTCCCATCTGGATTTTGCCTTCATGCTATCCACTTTCTATTTTATATGGTTATTTAACCAACACTTATTTATAACACTTATTATGTGCCAGGCACTATTCTAATCAGAGGTTAACTCACTTAAACTTCACAATAACTTTGTGAAGTATGTATTTTTAGTATCCCCATTTTACAGCTGGGAAAACTGAGGCACAGAGTTGAATTACTTGCCCTAAAGTCATAGGGCAAGCTCTAGGCTCCATCCTTTTAACCACTATTCTCTCATACACACTACCTCTTGTTAATTTTCCAAAACATAGATCTAATTACAGAAAATTAAATTTAATTACTTGGCTTACCATACAAATTCCTTCACATCTGTCTTCAACAAACTTTACCCGCTTCTTCATCCACCTCTCTCCCACCTCCACTTTGGCTGAACCATCACTGAAGGTTCTGGTCACTCTGAACTTCTATTTCATGAATAACCACTGCCTAAAATGACCCTCTTAAAATTTTCTTTGACTGGTACATTTATACCCATTCTTCAAGTCTGAAATCAAAATTCCATTCTCTAGGAAGTCTTCATGGAGTATCCTTGGATGAAGTTAATCACCATGTTCTTAAGCACTTCATTCATTTATTGTTATCACCCAGTTGCATTATGATCTGTTTATTTACGTGCTGGGACTGTTGCTACTTGAGAGTAAAGTCAATGTATTATTCCTTTATAGTGTCTCTGTCATAATCCCATACAATACTAATAATCGGCAACTTTGAGCAGAGTACTTACAACGTGAAGAAATTTTCAGGGTTTTTATATGGGCTCTTTTGAATATTACTAACTCTTCAGAAGGTAAATATTGTCCCTATTTTCTACATGAGAAAGCTGAGGGTCAGAAAAAGACACACAACAATTAAGCTGGAGAGACAAAATAAATATACAGATGGGGAAAAAGTTATTAATGTCCATGCAAAAGAGTTCAGTGATAAGGAACTTCTGGGAATTCTCTAAGCATCCGTACTTAGCAAAAAGTAATGAAAAATCTATTTATAATCTGGAAATATTATTGAAACTGTCTTTTACAATATGCTTTTGAAATTTAATAATTCAGTTCAACAATAATACTAATAGAACACCAAGTAGGTATAAGGAATTAGAGCAGAAGGAAACTCCAAATAAAAATTATCATGCAAACCACAAAGTTCCTGTTTTCTGAATCTTGGGATGAGCATACAAGAATATTTACTGGGGAATAATGGTATATCTCTGACATTACAAGGACTGAGGACCTGAAGCTAGCTGTTTTACCAGAATCAGTAGCTGTTATGAAAGTGGCTTGAGGGCAGAGGCCTTATCTTAACCCCTCTGCACATGCAATATACATTGACATTAATAAAGGTGAGGAAAAAAGAAATCGCTGGAAGAGTTTGCCCCGTGTTCTTTTTTCTTCCCAGAATAACATCAAAAGCTCCTCTTGAAAGTCTGCAATTTATTCATTCATTCATGCTTTCCTTTGATAAATATTATATAGTTCCTACTTCATGCCAGGCACTGTTCTATATGCCAGAGACACAGGGAAAATGAGGCAAACAGCATCCTTGCTTATGCGACAGGCCCATGTCCTCTTCCTTAGAGGTAAAACCTCCTGTAGTGGAAGTTCATCACAATCGCATTAGAACTTTAATTTCTCCTACTTGTGCCTTTGCTTAATGAAAATCCTTAATGATCAAAGAATTCAACTAAGTTCCAAAAAGATCAAATAACATTTAAGTTGAGAATCAAGATAGTCAATAGAGCAAGGACTTTTTTTTAAAACTGTGGCTTTTAAAACTGTGAACTCTGATATAATGTTAAGTTGTCATGCTCACACTTTCTGAAGTGACAAAAACAGCAAATTTGGGGAAACAGCTATAGAAAGAGAAAATCTGATTAGGAGAGTGAGAAGTCTGCCTTCTTTACAAAGAAAGGGAATTTGAGAATGAGTGCCATTTGAATACCCAGTAAGGATCATAGACAAATACATATAATATAAAAGGTGTGGTTTTGTCTCTGAATTACAATAATAATGTTTCCTTCCAAATAAGATGTACTTAGAGCAATTGATTTACCTAGCTAATTCTTCATTCCCAGGTGGTAACAAATGGTCTCCATCCCTCCCAGGATAGAATATGTTATACGTAGAACACAAATGGTTGGAAGTTACTGGAGAATAGATGTGCCGCCAGAGTACCATTTATAGAACTGACTCACCATGTGTCCTTAGACATGCTGGGGAGTTTCCCTATTTATAACATGGGGTTCATAGAACTTGCCAGTAAGAATGTGTGAACCCTCAAGTGAAATTTAGTGCATGGCGCCCAGTGCTCAGAGTTACCATATTATTACCCAAATTGGAACTGGCTTTGTGACAGATTTCAAATACCAGAATCCTGCACAACAACTGCAACAAGTCTGTACATTCCTAGCAAACCTGACAGCACATTCAGAATCTTGGTGCATCTGGTTTTCCCTCAGGCAGCAGCTGCAGCTGCTCAAGTCGCTGTGGAATCTGAAGTGACAGCCCCCTCCTGGCTGGCAGTGTTGCTGTCATTCAGGAGAGAGATCACAGAGCCTGGATCCTTTCTGCCTTTGATGCACAGTTCACAGACGTCAGCAGGAGACCTGATGGCATGTCAGGCAAGAGATTAGAAACCTGCAAAGCTGGAATGCCTTCTCCTGCACATGGACATTCAACCATCCCTGTTGAGACTGGGCAGACCTAGAAATGATGGGAAAATGTATCTGAAACCTCCGCCTTCTTAGTTTTTCAACAAGAGGCAAGCAAACCCAAAAATATGAACTTTGGTGCTGACATCTATGGTTAAAAAAAAAAAGTGAGACCGCATTTTAAATGGCTCCAGGGGTGGAGCAGGCGAAGTTTAAGAAAACATGAGCAGACTACATTTTTTTTTTTCCTCCTTTTTCTGCAACATTTTTTCTACAACAGGATTTCCTGGTCACATTATGAGGAACTATGTAAATATGCCTCCTTTGACTTAGTGGTAAGAATCATTTCCTGTCAGGTTCTTTCAAGGAAGAAAAAAGACCAGACCCCCTAAACAGCCAAAAATAGAAAGGTACAAATTATCATACAAAATTGAATCAGGAAAATTTGTTGAGAGAGACAAGCATTATTCTATAATTTGTTCTTAACTTGGTTGCTTTTGCTTTGTTGCATTTTGTTTTGTATTGTTCTTTTGGTCAAACACACTACTTACATTATAATACACTGGTATTTCCATCTTATAAGCATTGCTCAAAATAAATTTCACTTCTTAAAAGGTTTAGGCTTTATATCAGGCCCAGGGTGATTTATTGTTAAAAACACTTTCTCTCTCTCCATTCTTATTCCCACCTTTTGTTTGGTTCATTGTGAAAGTAGGAAATCTTCAGCTGACACAGATGTGGGCATTTAGTTTAAGACAGAAAAATATTCCAAAATGTTTTTCCACACAAAAACAGAAAAAGAAAAAAAAACGCATGGAACCAGATGGATCATTTTTCTTCTTATCTAGATGATTCTCTCTCTCCTTCTCTCTCTCTCTATCTTGAACTTACAACATTTAATACTTCCATGTTAGCGCCATTCAAATCCTTTAAGCAGTAGCCTGAAGGTCTCAGCCATTTCTGCCACTTGAGGTGTTCTTGGTATTTCCCTCTCTCAAAAATTCCTTACAATTTTTCAGTTGTTCACTGCTTTGTTAGGCAAATGTCTCCTCTCTCTCTCTCTCTCTCTCTCTCTCTCTCTCTCTCTCCATCTCTCTCAATATATCTAGGGAGTCCTACTGTTAAATGAAACACTCTTTGGGAAAACTAGTGGTTACCAGTGGGGAGAGCAGTGAAGGGAGGGGTAAGATCAGGACAGGAGATTAAGAGGCACAAACTACAATGTAGAAAATACATAAGGTACAAGGATATATTGTACAACATATGTATTGAAAATACATAAGGTACAAGGATATATTGTACAAGAATACAACCAATATTTTATAATAACTTTAAATGGAGTATATTCATAAAAATATTGAATCACTATGTTGTATACCTGAAATTAATATAATGTTGTAAATCGACTATACCTTAATAAAAAAGAAATATACTTTTCTCAACAGTTTTTATGTGGAAGCTACTAGTAAGGTGTAGCTTCAACCACATGTAAGCTTCCCTTATTACTCCAAAGTCTGCTGCTATCAATAGGAGTCCATACTCTCCCTCTCCTTCTGTGACAAAACAGCTTCTTTAAGATGAGAGAGACACAAAATCTACGCTAGGAATAAGGCATAAGGTTTGACCCAGAATATAATTTTCTGACTTGGGAACAGTCAGAAAACCACCTTTGAAAACTTTTCCTTTTATTCTTTTCTGGCCAAGGGTGAACTTTTAAAGCATTACATAGTCCTAGGGCGATTAGATTCAATTCAGCAAAAGTTGAATGTGCGTTGAAAAAGAAAACCAGACAGGTGAAACCTGGTTATAATTGGAAGGGAAATAGGTTGCAAAGCCTTGCGTGCAGCCTTAGGAATGTGGAAAGAACTAGTAGTAGGGCCACAGTAGATGGAACTGATAATCCCAGACAAATAATCATCTTCTTACCGCAGTTACTTCATTATCAATGCATGAAGTGAAAGTAAGAGCAGAGTCGCCTTTACATGACACACATCAGAGCTTAAATGAGGTAGTGTGCTCAAGAAGTGTGCTCTGGAAACAAGACCATGTTCTACAAATTTTAGTTGTTCTTACTAACTGTAAACATATGCCTCTGCCTTTTAAACACTGGCTTACAGAATCATATCCCCTTTGCTCTCACCCATTAATCAGTGTGCGCATCCTTTCTGCAATGAGAAGTCCTGATTCCAGAATTTTCTATGTGGTCCTTCATGCCCTAGGGTCAAGGCATTTCCTTGCCCTCATATTCAAGCACTGTAAGAAAGGCTTTCGGTGATGTAGTTATAGGTGTAAGTCAATTCATTTTCTATTCTAATCTCAAAGTTTTTTCTTCCTGTAGTTCTCTCTGTTATTTCTTTACCTTAAGATGTTCCTACTGGCTTTTAGAACTGTTCCTCTTCTGGACTGTTCACCCTTTTTGACTATTTCTTATGCATTCCTTTGGGCATAGCTTTTCCTTCCTTTCACTGAGCTGAGTGCCCTCCAAGCAAGGACTGCTGGTTATTTTCTTCCTTCCTTGAGAAAGCCCATCTGTTTCAAGTCTGTAGCCATCGCTTTTTTGTGTGAATGATTTACCCGCTGACCCATGACCCCATCAAGTCCCACATTTCTTCCTGTTTTCTGATGGTAACACCCTCTGCCTACCCTCTCAATTGAAAAGAATAAACACTCAAGTCTCCATTTCCTCCCAAGTTTTATCCAGTCTCACAAACAGGACCCTTCTCAATTGCACTAACTCGGTAGAATCATCTCTTCATTCTCTTCTGTCTCCTAGAAGCTTTTTTTCCCCCCTATCACACTTAACCAGTTGCCAGATTCTGCTGTTATTTCCTCTGTATTATCTTGGAAATCTGCTGCTTCCTCTAAATGCAGCAGATACCTGAATCAGATTTTCTTGTCCTTGACTACGTTGGCTCTCATTTTCCTACGTGCCACAAGTTCTCATTTTCAAAGTCTTGAATTTTTTTTGATTATCAGTTAGTATCACCTTTTCACCCATTTATTTGTTCACATTTTCCTCCAGGCTTTCTTTTCATTCTGTACTCAGTTCTATTTCATTTGTACTTGGTTTGGAGACCTTCCTCCAAAACATTCTGCAAACGTTATCTGTCTTCTTCACACTCCTTTCCTTTACAACCCAGTTGAAAGAATTTTCAGTACTTCATAACTCACTTGATTTGTAGTCTGCAGATAGCATCAGTGTCCACACTTCCAGGGCTACGATTAGCCCAGATCAGCATCGTCCAAAAAAACTTTCTATGATGATGGATATGTTCTATACCTGCATTCTTCAGTATGGTAGCCATTAAACACATGTAAGACTACTGGACACCAGAAATATGGCTAGTGCATCTGAGGACCTGAATTTTAAATTTTACTTGTTTTTCATTTAAATAGCATGTGTGGCTAGTGGCTACTCTACTGGACAACACAGCCTAATTCTAGGCCCTCAGCTATCAAATGGTACTATGAGAGTTCAACCCATTAAACACAATAAGCTTCCTCAAGGACCTGGGAAAATACATGAGACTTGAAAATATTATTACAAAATAACAATAAACCTCAAATTCAAAATTAATAAATTTTGAAAAATATAAAAATATTAAATATTGCAAAACATATTGTGTCGGTTTTAAAAAATCATTTAAGGACTCAAGAAAATTGCATTGTGTTTCCACAATAATTTGTTTATTTTTTCCTCTTCACAAGAATTCCAAGTATACATAATAATCACCAAGAAATCAAACCATAGCCAGTTGCAAATTAAATGAGTTTCTCATGGCCAAATTCTATGAAAAACAAAACTATAAAAGCCTAAAATTTTTACAGCAAAAATTAATATTTAATATGTACTTTTAAAATATGTTTGATATGATATGAGATAGGGCCTCTACAAGTGTGTCTAGTCCACGTTGAAAAGTAACCTACTGACCTGCCTAAGTACAAGTAGTTTCCGAACCATTCACCCAGTCTCTCTACCCCTTTATCCAGGCCCATCCTCAACATTTATAGGACAAAGCAGAGCATAAATGGATTCTCTTGCCACATGCCTACCTTCCTCCCCATTCCACTTCATCCTGCACCAAGAAAGACCTCATGTTCTTATGGACAGCTCAGTCCAGCCTCCTTGTTTCCAGAAATTGTCCTAGGAATGTCCACACCTGTGGCTCATTCTTCCCCTTAGAATACAAACACCATTAGGAGGCCCTGAGAATGAGGAATTTGGAGATTGTGATTTAGGGTGACCATGAACCTTGGTCCCGTGGATTCTTTGTTTGGTAGTCAGAGATATGGCTAAAGGGCCTTTATTTTCAAGTGGAGACCTTTAAAGCATGGGGCCTGGATAGTACTGCTCTTACTTTTCCATACTTCCGTCATAGACTTTAATACTATCTGAAATATTATTTTATTTGTTTTTTTTAATATACTTTAAAAAAATATTGCTGGGCTTCCCTGGTGGCGCAGTGGTTGAGAGTCCGCCTGCCGATACAGGGGACGCGGGTTCGTGCCCCGGTCCGGGAAGATCCCACATGCCGTGGAGCGCCTGGGCCCGTGAGCCATGGCCGCTGACCCTGCGCGTCCGGAGCCTGTGCTCCGCAACGGGAGAGGCCACAACAGTGAGAGGCCCGCGTACCGCAAAAAGAAAAAAGAAAAAATATATATATATATATATTGCTACCACGGGACTAACAGCAGATTTTGCCTGTTATAATACCTAGAATAATAGGAATCCCGATAATAAAATAGCTTCTGGCTTATAGTAGATACTAAATAAATATTTGTTGAAAAATAAATAATTTTTTTCACAACAATTTCCTGTAAAAGGACGGCATTTATATTGGAAAAAACACGGTTTTGAAATTGTATAAACTTAAATTGAATTCCCTCTCATCCAATTATTAGCTATGACCTTGGTTGGTGGGGATAAAACTAAAATCTAGTTCAATGATACTTCTTTCATTTCCTTCAAATTTCTTTCTTTTTAAATTTTCCTGCCTTCGAATGTTCTCTGTGTCAAACTGTGGTTTGCCACCTGTTAGTGGGTTGCCAAACCAATTTAACATTGCAGTTCCCAAAGCATGATCTGTGAAACCCTGACAGAAGAGAGGTCCCAAGATATTTTCAGGGATTCACAAGGCCAAAACTACTTTACTGATGAAATGGATGGTGATATTAACAAATGCAATTCTTTGATATTATATAATGAAATGTCTAAACCATCTGGAAAATCTTTGTAACTTGGTGAACCAATATTTTCCAAATGACCAATGCATGACATTCCAAAATCATGCACTGGTAAAAGATCTATTTAAATTACAAGACAAGCCAATGGATTTAAATGAAAATGTACTAAAAGTTCGTTGACACAGTTTCAGATTTCAAGATGCAAATAACGTTTTAGAAACTACCACTCGTTGAATTTTGTGTAACAAAGCATATCCATGATTACCTTCAAAAGGCCATTAAAATGCTCCTCCCTCTTCTATGCATCTGTATAAGGCCAGATTTTCTTCATATATAGTCAACCTTGAACAACAAAAGTTTGAACTTTGAGGATCCACTTATACACAGATATTTTTCGATAATAAAGACTACAATACTACACGGTCCATGGATGGTTGAATCTATGGATGCAGAGGAACTGCGCATAAGGAGTGTAAGTTAAATTCAGATTAACCTCTGCGTTGTTCGAGGGTCACCTGTACTTCGATTTAAACAATACGTCTCAACCAGCTGAACACAGAAGCAGATATGAAAATCTAGCTGTCTTATATATTAAAGGGATTTTCAAAAATGTAACACAATGTGTCTTTTCACTAATTTTTGCGTAAGTTTCCTTAAGAATATTTTTCATTAAAAATGTTATGTTAACCTATAATAGGTTTATTATTGTCATTTTTAGATCAATTAAATATTTTTTAGTTATCTATTTTAATTTACAATGTGGTAAATCAAAAGATATAGCCATATAAAAGAAAGCTTTTTAGGGTCTTGTTAATTTTTAAGAGTGTAAAATGTTCCTGAGACCAAATGTTTGAGAACCACTGATTTAATGGATTGTGACCAGCATTTTTTTTAATGAAATAGAATATAAAAGAACACTATATTTTTATATTACTAAAATTATATTTTAAATTAAAGTTTTACATCACATGGATAAATATAGTTTCTTGAAACCTCCATTTCAGTTATGCAGATATATGTACATGCATACTGGGTCACAGGATAAAATTTATTTTTTTTACTGTTGTTATCAAAATGTTTCGGGGAAAAAATGTACTAGGTTATCTGCTTCTTAAGAGCAGGGACTGTGCTTTTTTATCTTTCTAGGCCAAGATACTTAGCACAATGTTTGACACATATACTGACTCAATAAATATAAAAGGGATCCTCTCTTTCTCTCAATTTCCACATCTTATGTATCAGCAAATCCTGTTGGCTCTGCCTTGAAACCCTACCCAGTATCTGACCACTTACCAGTAAATCCATGCCACTCTCATTTCTACCCTGTATTATTGTAATGGTCTCCTGTTCATCTTTTTTTCACACACACACACACACACACACTGTATTTTATTTTTACAAAAGATAAATAAACTGACACCAAGCATTGTAAATGGATGGCCACAACAAAAGTAACAATGATTGCAATTACCAAACACGAAACACACTCATACTATGTCATAATATTGACATTCAGTCCAGTAATCCTCCACTGTAACAGCTCCTTTACTTTGCAGTGAAAATTGATTTGTATATTTTTTGCTTCTGAGTCCTTGTGGGATTTTTTTTTTTATTCAAACAGAAAGTCACAAAAATTATAATCATCCTCATCAGTTCACTCAGTCCCATGTAATTAATTTTTTTTCATCTTGATCTTTTGTTAGCACTTTTATGAATTCGTAAGTTTTCCATTAGAGTTCTGAAAATGCTTATTCATTCAGTTCAGCAGTATAGTCAGTTACCAGAAACCTGTACTTGTCAGAGTCTTTTCCATGAAATCCTTTTACAGGAACATTTTTGCAAAAGCATCAGAGTACACCCAGAACTGTCTGTAAATGACAAAAGACTTAAAAATGACCACGGTTAAAGATTTGATGAAAGTTCATAATAATGCAATTGACAACGAAATTTAGTTATTTCTGAGATATACATTTTTTATCTTTTTTTTTTTTTTTTTTTTTTTTTTTTTTGCGGTACACGGGCCTCTCACTGTTGTGGCCTCTCCCGTTGCGGAGCACAGGCTCCGGACGCACAGGCTCAGTGGCCATGGCTCACGGGCCCAGCCGCTCTGCAGCATGTGGGATCTTCCCGGACCGGGGCACGATCCTGCATCCCCTGCATCGGCAGGCGGACTCTCAATCACTGTGCCACAAGGGAAGCCCTGAGATATACATTTTAAAGTAATAACTAGAATTATGACTTATAACATTATACTAGAACATGTAAGATTTTTAGAAATTTCACGTAATGTCTGAAACATTTATATTAACATATTTCCATACAAATAACCCAAAGAAAGTTTAGTATTAGTTGTTTTCTTTTGTTTGTTTGTTTATACTGCAGGTTCTTATTAGTCATCAATTTTATACACATCAGTGTATACATGTCAATCCCAATCGCCCAATTCAGCACACCACCATCCCCACCCCACCGCGGGTTTTCCCCCCTTGGTGTCCATACATTTGTTCTCTACATCTGTGTCTCAACTTCTGCCCTGCAAACCGGTTCATCTGTACCATTTTTCTAGGTTCCACCTCTTGTTCATCTTGATTCAACTTTGTTGCCAATAGTCTATTTTTCATACAGACGTTACAGTGATCCTGTTACCTATCTCCAACATCAACTCCTATTATTCTCTCCCTTTGCTCTTTCCCCTCCAGCTACCCTGGCCTCCTCCTTATTCTTAGAACATGCCGGCCTCTCACTAGGACCTAGATTCCATCAACATAAATTCTCCATTCGCATCAAAGACAATCAATTAGCACCCCCTCCTTTTGCCACTCGCTTCCCTACATTACATTTTCCATATCTTTGGATGAGTTCTTCCACTATTCCCTTTAATTGCCTACATTGCCAATTGCACTCATCTTCTTAGTGCTGTGTAAATGATAATACACATGTATGTCACTGAATTACCTTAACTAAATGCTAATGAGAGCTTGGCAGAAAGCTGTTGAGAAATTAGCAGCCCTTGCATCTGGCTATCGCCCATAAATCAGATGTCAACATAAACCAAAGGGAAGCTTAACTGAGGTAATGTGAAATTCAATAATAATTCAAGTAACATTTTCTGGAATAAAAAAACAAAATTCTTCAGATGGACCAGTTCTAAACTAGACAGTAGGAAAGTTAGAAAACAGAAATATAAATAGACATGTTAAGGAAATAATTTCAGTAAATTAATCCATGTCTTAATTAAGAGAGAGCTATGAGTTTATCAATGAAGTGACAAGACATGTGACAAGGGTCACAGAGGTGCTGACTCTACACCGTTTCCTTAACCTCAACCAAATTCTTAAAGTTCTTATTTTTAAAATGACGTAAGAGTTTAGATGTTAAATTGTTTGACCACCTAGGCTTTTAGAAATTTTTAATTTCATTATGCTTCTATGTTTTCTGAACATACACAGGGCTGTCTGTCAAATGTAGGTAGTAATTATTTTTTCTAGAAGTAATATATGACCATACACTTCATTTCTGTAGTAATTGTAATCCCTTTCTTGGAAAAGTCACAGAGAACAGTAGACTTAGCAGCTATTTCCCAGATAGCAGCAAATAAAATTTTTTTCTATACATGACTAACTCTTGGTCCTACTCCAGCTCCAAAATGATTGTAAACCACATCTGATTTCTGCAACATTTCTTTCACAAAGTAATTGTACTCTGTGAATATTCTTACAGGCTTTGAGGGACAGAAAGCAAAGCTGGAAGAAACTTTTATCTTATTTATGATAAAGGAAAAGACCCAAAACAGAAAGTGAGGGGCAAAAGGAAAAAATCAATATTCCAACAAATATAAATTAATGTAAAAAAGTGTATTAATTAAGATGGCTACAGATAAAAAGAAAGCAAGTTCACAACAGAAAGAAAACCAGTTGGCAGCTTTTTCAGATCAGTCCACACAGGAGTCTGATACTCACTGATGTCACCTTAAGCCTGAGACCTAGTCCTACATACTTTGCAAGTTCATTGTTTCAACTCACTCTGGGATGTCCCTAAGCTGCTTTTATCCCCAACTCCAGTGCCTGGGATGACCCATGTTCTTAATCAACACAGGATACAGAATTGTGGTCAGGATAAATCTACTCTGGTAAAACAGACATATTGAGCCCACGGTTAAAGACTGGCATTGTGGCATTATTGCCTTAACTAATTTTTTAATGAAAGAACTTAAAATGATAGTACATAAAAGATGAATGGGAAATACACACTAGAAAACATAATCAAGGCTATACCAATATTAATGAACAGGTAGTTCATTATTTCTCTATTCATTCTATTACTTATCCAACAACCATCTATCATACGCCTACAACTACTTGTTAAGAGAAGCATAGATGGGGCAATGTTTTTTCCCTTAAAGACTTTACAGTCTACTACCTGGTTGTACCTGCAAACCTCAAGTTACCATAGCTAATAAATTTAATAAGTTTCTAATAAGCATAAATCATTTTGAATAAGTTTACTGTTTAATGCTTCTTAAGTCTTTCAAATAAAGTAATGAATATCTAAGAATAATATGTCTTAGCACAATTTCCCAGACATTTAAGGCAGCAAATTGGTGAACAAAATTCATAAATAAGGGGAAAACCCCCCAAGATTATAGCACAATAATTTTACAGTTTGGGGTTTGTGATATCATAGCCATTCTATGAATCTGGGTTGCTCATTTTTAGACTAAAAGAATCAGAAACAACAAGAATAGACCATTCCACAGAGCCATCTGAAAGTACCAGATCATCTAAACGCACCATCTCATTTAATCTCACAGGAGCTCTATGATGGATGCCATGCAATTATGCTCAATTTGCAGCAGAGGGAAGTGAGCAGTTAGTTGAGTGCCCTTGAGTATTGTGACAAGGGATCAAAGGCCTTAACAGCCTCTAACATGCAAAATGTACTGCCCAGAGGCTTCTTTGAGCCCTTCCCTAATCCTGTTTTCCTAATGGCTGTTTTGTTTACTGAATTTGTCAGTACTTTGTTTTCTTGGCTAATATGATTTGCACCACAAGAAGTACACAGCCTGGAAACCTGTTTTCTGTTAGAACAGTAATGCCAGTGGACCCACAGCGTCAGAGAGCATCTATGTTATCTCCCCAAGTCACGAAATCCCTCCAGGTGTCAGCATCCTTGTCTGTAAAACTCAGGAGTTAGATTAGATTATTTTTGAGCTCAAGGGTTCTGTTGTTGATTTTCCATTCTGGGAAAAATTATAGACGTCACAGATGTTTCCAGAGTATAATTGATTAAATCTCACTAGATCATTTTTGTTCAAGAATAAGGTCCAGAAAGATGCTAGTAAACAAAAAAATAAGAAAAAATTTCTCTTTATTTCTCATTATCTAAAAATACTGTCTACTTTTAGACAGCTAGAAAAAGAAAGAATATAAGGCTGAACAGCAAAAATTTAAATTTTGTGGTAAAATACACATAACATTTAAATTCTGACCGTTTTTAAGTATACAGGTCTGTGGCATTCAGTACATTCACACAGTCGTGCAATCACCATCACCACCTATCTTCTTCCCCAGCTGAAGCTCTTTAAACATTAACTCATCATTCCTCTTTTCCCCAGCCCCTGGCAACGATCATTCTTCTTTCTGTTTCTATGAATGACTACTCTAGGAAGCTCATATGAGTGAAATGATACATTATGTCTTTTAGTTATTGACTATATCACTTATAACATTTTCAAGGTTCATCCATGTTGTAGGATGAGTCAGAATCTCCTTCCATTTTAAGACTGAATAATATTCTACTGTATGTATATACCACATTTTTTTAAATCCATTCATTTATCGATGAACACTTGGGTTGCTTCCAATTTGGGGCTATTGTGAATAATACTGCTATGAGTATGAGTGGATTCATAATTACCAAAACTTGGAAGCAATCAAGATGTCTTTTGGTAGATGAGTGGATAGATAAAGTGTGGTATATCCAGACAATGGGATATTATTCAGCCCTAAAAAGAAATAAATCTGAAGAAGCTAATCTGAAAAGCCTACATAGTTGGAGTCATACGACACTATATGACACTCTGGAAGAGGCAAACCTATGGAGTGAAAAGAACAGTGGTTGCTAGGGACTGGGGGGAAGGAAGAATGAAAAGGTAGAACACAGAGAATTCTCAGGAGAGTGAAAATACTCTACATGATATTATAAAGATGGATACATGTTATTATACTTTTATCCAAACCCATACAATATACAATAACAAGGGTGAACCCTAATGTAAACTATGGACTTTGGGTAATTATGATGTACCAATGTAGGTTCATCAGTTGTAAAAAATGTACCTCTCTGGTGAGAAATGTTAATAATGGGGGAGGCTATGCATATGTGGGAGTATATGTAGGTATATGGGAAATCTCTGTACTTTCTACACAATTTTGCTGTGAACCTAAAACTACTCTACAAAATAAAGTCTATTATTTTTTAAAAAAAATAAAGGCCTGCTTTAAGTTTCTGTTTAAGATGACAAAAAAGTTCTGGAAATAGATAGTGATGATGGTTATATGACATTATGAGTGTACTTAATGCCACTTTATTATACACTTAAAAATGGTTAAAATGCTAAAATTTATGTTATGTATAATTTATGTTTATGTTATGTATATTTAGCATTGTTTTTTAAGTCCTGATATTGTCTCGGATATAATAATATTTTGCTAAATGGAAACTTTCTACACATGTTGTACAGAATAAAAAATTATTGCATGTAATTGAGGACCTGTGGGAAATATAAAAGATATGATAGTGGACTTAGTAGACTTGGTAACTGCTGCTTATATGACTGACTTTATGCTCCTGGGCGGGTAAACTGATGTTTCTTTGTTTCATTCAAAGAAACAAAAAGGCTGCCAGGAAATTCTGGTAAGTTTACTAGAAGATTTTAATTTAAATGATATGTTTAAAAGCAATTAAAGAGGAAGATGATTATCTAATTCCTCAGGGTAAATCCCAGCAGATAAATACCCAGACTAGATAGATGAAACAATTTTTGACATGAAAATAAAGATATAGAAATTTGTGCTTAGTTAAGATTTCTTTTCTCCAAGAATCCAGAGGAGTAGAAGAGAGAACTCAATCCTGAGGACCAACCAGAAAGGACCCCAAAGGCTTTCTCTTAACTGTCAGTGGATCCTCCCTCCCTTGAGGCTTCTCTCAAAGATGAGTCATGGGTCCGGGCTTCAGCTCCCCCTTCCTTAGTAGTCCTCGAACAAACATTCTACATCTGCAATTTCACAAGGAGCTAGAGGATTATTTTGGTGTTTTAAAATGATAACAGCCTGCCTGAGAGAAATGAGGCTGTGAGCTTCTCATTCTACCCATAGTGGGCCTTCAGTATTTGCTAGTTCAGGGGCCAGGCAGTGGAGGAGGGGAAATATTACAAAGGGTCAAAAAAGGAGATGTGGAGCATGATGGTTATATTCACTAATCTGATTAAGTGATGATTTCAATGATATATACATATGTCAGTTGTCATCAAATTGTTCTACTTAAGCATGTGAGGTTTAACGTATGCCAATAATTCTTCAATAAACCTCTAAAAATAAACTTAAATAAAATAAATACATTTAAATAAAATATTTTTTTAAAGAAGTTGCTCCTTCAGATTACTTTCCACTGAAGTAAAGGTTAGCTCTGGGCTTGACTAGATTAGGAGCATGCTAACCAGGTATCGGTTAAGACCCACTTAATGTGCTGAAGAGAAGAAAATGGATAGAACAGTGTCTTGGAGGAGCTTTCAGCATAAAAAGAACTTGATGTACTCAATCATTGCAAAGCATCTCAATATGTATTAAACTTGTGGTGTTTTCATTCACTCGGTAATCACGGATTAAGCACATTCTGTGAACCATGACCTGTTCTAGGATTTGGAAAAGTATAAATAAGTAACATGGTTTGTGCCACTGTGGAACCCTGGAAGTGAAGTACAACCAGACAAGAGAAAGTGAGCACATCTGTGTAAAACATTCAGCATTACTGAGCCCTTTCCATATTTCAGTCTCTCCCCCAGTCATTTGGCTTCTGTTAACTCATTGAATCCTTATCAAACTTCTTTGAAATAGGAATTAACATCCTCATTTTAAAGTGGAGGACTCTTAAGGCAAAAGGTTAAGTAATCCACCCATCTAATTACATAATTTTCAGTAGAAGTATTTCTAATAAATTAAATCCTTTTTTTGTTGTTGCTTAAAATAAATAGCATCCACATGATGGAAAAACGGTATAATGTATAGGAAAAGGTCCCTGTGGACATACTGCAAATATGATTTCCTCTGGGCAGTCAGTGTAAAAGAGAAAAAGAAATTATCCATTTTTACCCTGTATTTGTTAGATATAGTTTGAATACTTTTATTACAACTGCCATGCATTGTTTTGTATCAAAAATGTTTTGCTTAGGGCTTCCCTGGTGGTGCAGTGGTTCAGAGTCTGCCTGCCGATGAAGGGGACATGGGTTCGTGCCCTGGTCCGGGAGGATCCCACATGCCGCGGAGCGGCTGGGCCCGTGCGCCATGGCCGCTGAGCCTGCGCGTCCGGAGTCTGTGCTCCGCAACGGGAGAGGCCACAACAGTGAGAGGCCCACGTACCGCAAAAAAAAAAAAAAAAAAGTTTTGCTTAAAAAACAAAAAACAAGGAATTCTCCAAGGTCACGCAGCAAGAATAATTCAAACTCTGAGTTCTCTTACTGCAAATGTTATACCTTTAGGCATCATATTGCTTTGTGTCCCAGCTCCAGTATAAAATATGTAGATGACAAGTCTTTGCTCCCTCTACCCCCTTTTAAGTAATTCATCAGAAAAAGTTCTTGAGCCCCTGTTTGACCATAATGAAATCCTGTTCACTGAAAGAAATGTAAAAGTGCCCAGTGATATTAAAACACGCTCAAATGCTCGTCCCGAGCTTTCTGAGACTGGCGCTAGCAGTCCCTCAGGAGCCCTGGGTTGCATAGGAGGATCTTGCCTCGTGACAAGACACAGTGGGGAAATTATGCTCTGAGAGTACACAAGCAGAAGGTCTTTGGTTGGTTGTTTGCTTTTGGATTTATTTTCTTGATAGGTGGAAGCAGTTTATATAATTCTCTGAGATTTATTTACCACCATTTCAGTAATAAAAGAGACCTAGAAGAAAAGGAAACAGATGTGGCAAGTCTTTACATTTGCAGAATTATTTTTCTCTGCACAAAAACAGAAGGCTATTTCTGCAGTCTCCTCCATCTAAGCTGGGTTAGGATTATCTTCCCTTATAAAACAAAATACCGGGAAAAATTAAACAATTGGCATATAATTAAAGAGAACAATAACTACATAAATATTAAATTTGGGCAGTCCTGTCATTGGTTCCAACCATAAAGTCATTCTCTTTCTATTTATTTTCATTGCACACACATAAGAAAAGGCTTTTTAACAGAAAAAGTCAAACTAGAGGTTTCAGGAAATTAAGATATGACTTTAAAATAGCAACAAAAATAGTTTTTAAATGGTAAACTTGGTAATGCATTAATAAGCTTAGAATTAGAATGGTGTAGTCTAACTTCCCTTGAGTGTCCTTGCTCCGCTTAAGTAAAAGCCAGCATCACCGGATACATTTTCCTTTTCCCTTGAGTTTGCCTTCCCTAATTAAGGGAGATAGTAATGGCACTTAGATTTCATCTAATCTGACTTTAGGTAATTATGGTTCATTGTAGCAATTACAAGTTACATTTATAAGGAACAATAAAGGGGAAAAAACCTTTCAAATTCAGTTTATTAGGCTTTGGAAACCTGCAACAGAACGAGCAGTCAAGATATATTTACTGGATGATCAAATATTCAGTGAGAATGTTGAATTAAGTCTAAGTAATTCATGCCAAAGGCTCTCTTTATACTGTAACTCTAAACCCATTTTCTCCACAATCCTCCCCTAATTTAGCCCAGAATAATACTGCCATTCTAATGCTTCCTCAACATTGTATATAGTCCATAATGTTAATTTGAATTGTCCCTAAAATACGACTCTTAAATATTTCATGGGATTTTGTTTTTCCTGTGTAGATAGTCCTTCATTTATATGTAAATTCTAGGAAGGCAGAAATCATCTTCTCTATTTCTCTTGTTTCTTTTTTGCAGCTCCTATACAAAGTCTTCTCTTGTCCGCATATCTCACTTAAATTCCTTCACTAGGAAGGCCCCTCAATCGTCTCAAGATCCAACTGGAATCCTAATTCATTTCAGAAGTTTTTCCTGACTGTTCTAAAACTAGACCCTTCCTCCTACTGAACCCCTGAAACATCTCTCACATCTTCCACTTTTTTGACTCCTAAAGCATATTGTGCCATATTATTAAGAATTGTTAGTTCCTTAAAAAGAAAAAAATTGGCCCATCTGCCTATCATGTATTATCAAATTTTGCCCATGCATTCAAAGAGTATTTATTAGCTTCGCTTAAAAAAAAAAAAATGACCACAGGGGCTTCCCTGGTGGCACAGTGGTTGAGGGTCCGCCTGCCGATGCAGGGGACGTAGGTTTGTGCCCCGGTGCGGGAGGATCCCACATGCCGCGGAGCGGCTGGGCCCGTGAGCCATGGCCGCTGAGCCTGCGCGTCCGGAGCCTGTGCTCCGCAATGGGAGAGGCCGCAACAGTGAGAGGCCCGCATACTGCAAAAAAAAAAAAAAAAAAAAAAAGACCACACAGAACAATAGCTCTTGTAAGTTCATTTGTCTAAACATTGTCACTTTTGAAACAATTAATTTATGCACATCTTCAAATCCTCTGTGTATAGATGGAAGACTGAGTGCATATGGATGATTTTTTGCTAAGTTGTCTCTAAGTCCTGATATTTTAAATAAAATTTTGAGTTCATGCTTGTAAACTCTAAGTGAAGCATACATTAATAGAAATTCCTTTGAACGTTTCTCCTATTATTTTTCAAATGCTATTTATAACTGATACGGTAAACTTAAAAATTTGTTTCACTAAATATATTCTTCAGTATGTTTAAGTCATTGTGCTATCATGAGAAAGTATAATTTAGTAAGTTCTGCCTCTGTTATATGTTCTTTTGCCAAGATATTCTGTTTGTCTGTTTTTAAAGTTATGTAACCTTTAAGGAACAGTGTATTAGGCCCCATCTGTTTGGGAAAAAAATATGGTTATGATCTTGGAACTTGAAAATAAGATAAATTATTATCTTCTGTACCCTCGTATGCCAAGAACTCACCAAAATCTTCTCTTGGTATAAAGTCTTTCACCACTTTTCAAAGATGTTAAATTAATACTTAAAATATAGTCTCATCATGGCGAGCTGGTTATAGAGCTAAACTATACATTCCCAAATAACAAAACAAAATAGTAGACTTGTAATTATGCTGATCTTTAAATCTTTGCAACATGTCTCCCGTTTGGGAGAAATCACTTAAAAATCAAATTAATCTCTTTGATAAATCTACATAGTACTTTCCTGGATAAGGCTCAATATTGATTGGAATGAAACCAAAGTCTATTCTGTAGGAAGGAGTGTCATCACAAGGTCCCGATAGCCTTTAGAAATACAATGCTGAGCTCCAGACAGTCCCCATGTTGGCCAAGTTCATAGCCCTATTAAGGGAATCTACCTGGCTAGCAGCCCTTACTGTTAAAGCAGCCCCTGGCCAATCATGTTTTTGCTGTTTGGCCACCCTCCAGACACACCTTCCAATGTTCTGTTTACTCTCAATCACATATGTTTTTTTACATGTTTAGGGACCTGCAGACACAATCCCAGAGACTCAACAAATGAAACATAGCCTTCATATATATTGGATTTTCAACTCACCTAGGCTCTAAAACAAGTTGAGTGTAAAGGATTTTACAAATGGATCAGGTAGAACTGTCTTCTTTCCAGTTCTAAGTACAGTCTTCTATTCTCTTCCTGTCTGAGAGGGAAAATAGCAATAAACAAACTTAGCTTGTTCTTTTCACTTAGGTCTTTTTTATTCTATGAAACTAGTGCTTTGAACACTAAGTATTTGGGTTTGAAAATAACTTGATCATTCTGGTTCAAGATGGCAATTTGGAAAGAACCTGAACTTGCCTCCTTCCACAGAAACCTTGAATCAACAGCTATCTATGGAACAATTTCCTCTAGAAAAAAACCTTAAAACTGGCAGAGCGACCCCTTCGCATTGGGCAAACAAAAGGGAAATCACAACAAAGCAGCTGCTGCCGGGACCACCTCTACATTGCCTGGCTCTGGTGGCCAGCGGGGCTTAGGCTCATGGGTCCTACAGGGCTGTATCCAGTGAAGAAAGTGTTCTTAAACAGCTACCTCCCCTAGTGCACTAGAGGCAACCAATCCAGGAGCTCAGTCTTTCTGTGGAAGAAGCCTATTAGCTTATTACCATAACTGCAGCCTGAGGGGCAGGATTCTAATTAAACACATATCTAAGGACTGACTGTAAACCTTCTCTGAGACCTGGGAGGATGGGCACTATCTTTACACTCTCCCTCTGTCATATCCAGAGCACTAGCATCTCTCTTTCACCTCCCTTCATCTCATCATGTAGATTTCTTCTCATCACAAGAAGAAAGGTGAGTACGTACAATAAGATATTTTGAGAGAAAGAGAAAACCACATCCACATAACTTTTATTACAATATACTGTTATAATTGTTCTATTTTATTTTTGCTTATTGTCATTAATTCTTACTGTGCCTAATTTATAAATTAAACTTTATCATTGGGATGTATTAAGGGGAAAGCACAGTATATACAAGGTTCAGTACTCTCTGCAGTTCCAGGCATCCACTGGGGGTCTTAGAATGTATCCCCTGTGCATAAGGGAGGACTCTTGTACTCTACCAAGCAAAGGTATCATTCAGAATTGAAGGAGAGATTAAAAGTTTTCCAGACAAGTGAAAGCTAAAGGAGTTGAGCACCACTAAGCCAACCTCTCAAGAAATGTTAAAGGGATTTTTTTTTAAGCTGAAAAGAAAGGATGTTAATTAGTAACAAGAAAGCATATGAAAGTCTAAGTCTCACTGGTAAAGGTAAATATATAGTAAATTTAGTAGATTAATCACTTAAAGCTAGTGTGAAGGTTAAAAGACAAAAGTAGTAAAAATAGCTGAAACTACAATAATTAGCTAAGAGATACACAAGATAAAAAGATGTAAAATAGGACAGCATTTTAAAGCATGGTAGAGAGAGTAAAAATGCAGAGTTTTAGAATGTGTTCAAACTTAAGTTGTTATCAACTTAAAATAGACTGTTACAAATATAAGTTGTTATATGTAACCCTCATAGTAACCACAAAGCAAAAACCTAGATACACAAAAGATAATGAAAAATAAATCTAAGCATACCACTAAAGAAAATCAAACCACAAAGGAAGAGAGCAAGAGAAGAAGAAAGGAACAGAGAAACTACAGAACAGTCAGAAATCAATTAACAAAATGGCAATGTGTACACACCTTGCTATTTCTTTAAATGTAAATTACTTCAAATGTAAATGGACTAAATTCTCCAGTCAAAATCCATAGAGTGGCTGAATGGAAAAACAAGCAAGACCTATCTATATGCTGCTTACAAGAGACTCACTTTAGATGTAAGGACACAGGCAGACTGGAAGTGAAGGGGTGGAAAAAAATATTCCATGCAAATGAAAACCCAAAGAAAGCTGGAGTAGCTATACTTACGTCAGACAGAATAGACTTTAAAACAAAGACTGTAATAACAGACAAAGAAGGGCATTACATAATGATACAGGGGTCAGTCCAACAAGAGGATATAACTTGTAAATATTTATGCACCCAACATAGGAACACCTATAAAGCAAATATTAGTAGACTTAAAGGAAGAAATAGGCAGCCATACAATAATAGTAGGGGACTTTAATACCTGACTCATGTCAATGGATAGATCATCCAGACAGAAAATCAATAAGAAGATATCAGCCTTAAATGACATGTTAGACCAGATGGAAAAATAGCTTGATTTGTAATATTAAAGGGGCAGAAGCCAAATTAAGTGTGAGGGGTTACCAAACAGAGCTCCTAAAGAGCAACCTGGACATCTTATCCCATTAAATTCCATCAATGCAGTGATTGTGGTGATGGTTGGGAACTGCAGTTGTGATATGACTCCAATAGGACTCAACTGATAAGCAAATTATGTTAAAGGACGCAAAGGAATGACTTTAGTAAATGCTGCATTCTTTTAAACCTTTTCATTGTTTGTGAAATTTGTCCAGAAGCAGCGAAATTATAACCAAAAATACATGGCAATTTTGTTCACCCTTCTGTTAATTATCTTTCAACCTAAAATCCTTCAGCTTCAGGATTATAAGCAATTATTTCAAGAGAACTGAAGCTATTTCTCCAATCATTATCATTTTACTTAGAGCAGAGCTAGTAGTGTTGAGATTCATTCCTTATGGGCCTGACTCTAGTCCTACATGGAGGGTCATTAAATTGAAGGGTGTGGTTAGTCACCCATCCCTTTTCTCATCCTCATTGCTCCCCATGAATCAAGGTCTCCGGGAGGAGTCATTAGTCATCCTATCCTCTCACATGCATCTTGCTGGACATTGGTGCACACTACACTCTGGAAGACACTCCAGTTTCTGTAAAACCCCATCTTATCTAATTTAGGACACATCTATATAATGCACCTACATATGCATTTAAATCCACTGGCTTATATAATTCCATTTAAAAGCAACAGAACAATAGCCCGGAGATGGAAACAACCTAAGTGTCCATCATCAGATGAATGGATAAAGAAGATGTGGCACATATATACAATGGAATATTACTCAGCCATAAAAAGAAATGAAATTGAGCTATTTGTAATGAGGTGGATAGACCGAGAGTCTGTCATACAGAGTGAAGTAAGTCAGAAAGAGAAAGACAAATACCGTATGCTAACACATACATATGGAATTTAAGAAAAAAAAATATGTCATGAAGAACCTAGGGGTAAGACAGGAATAAAGACACAGACCTACTAGAGAATGGACTTGAGGATATGGGGAGGGGGAAGGGTGAGCTGTGACAAAGCGAGAGAGAGGCAGGGACATATATACACTGCCAAACGTAAGGTGGATAGCTGGTGGGAAGCAGCCGCATAGCACAGGGAGATCAGCTAGGTGCTTTGTGACCGCCTGGAGGGGTGGGATAGGGAGGGTGGGAGGGAGGGAGACGTAAGAGGGAAGAGATATGGGAACACATGTGTATGTATAACTGATTCACTTTGTTATAAAGCAGAAACTAACACACCATTGTAAGCAATTATACTCCAATAAAGGTGTAAAAAAAAAGCAACAGAATTGAGACCTTTTAAACAAAGTGTGCCTGCAGTAAATGCTGTAGCAGTAAAATAAATGGGTCACTCACATGACTGCCAGCATTCTACAATGTAGAGCAGTGAAGGAGGGCATTCCTGGCAGTGCTGAGGTATAGCAAAGCTCACAACGGGGTTCCTTTTGAAAATGTGTGGGCTGCTTCTTGCTCTGCACTCTAAATACCCTGCAGAAGGTCAGGATTTAAGTTGCCAGCCTTCCATTTCAGGGTAATTTGAAACATGCTTCTTATAGTTCTCCCCTCCCCCAATATGATGAAATTTAGCCCACAGAGCATATTTCCACGAGAAAGAGACATCTGCAGTTCTGCCATTATACAGGCGTCACCTCAGCATTCCTTTCTACCTACCAAAAACTTTTTGAAAAAGGGATTCATTTAACTCCTTTTTAATGTGACCCAATATGTTTTCACAAACGGGAGGTTTTCTCAAATGTGGCATATTCATAACAGTCTGTGTGGGTTTGTGTGGCATGGGTAAGTCGAACAGGGGACCTCACCATTTTGACAGTCTGATTTAACTGGACCGTTTTAAAGCACTGCGAGCAGTAAAAGCAAATACAGACAAGCCAACCAAGGAATTTTTAAGCGGGTCCAGTTGAACCGCATGTTTATTCACACAGACACCCTCCATCACCTGAAAAACTCTGAATTTAATTATATGCCATGCTTTTAGGGATTTCATTAGAGATTTTAAAGACAAAAATTACTCTGTGCCTTACTAAAAGAAATATTTGTGGTTAGCATAGATGTGCCTGCATGGTTTAGCTCTATCACTCCCACTCTTAATCACTACATCATCTATCCAAAAATCCCTGAGAGCATGTCTGGGCCACAACAAGATACAGTTGTTTGATTAATTCCATAGGAAGCCCGGTTCACCGAAGTTAATTTGAGCCAGTCTACACTATTGATTTTCTATTTAAGCATCAAAAGGCAAGTGAGCCAATTGTGTTTCATGTAGAATAATTAGCTTATAATCTGTGCATTTACACAGAAGGCTGACTTGGTGGGACTAGCTTTGATCAGACTTATTCAACCAAAATGGATTCAACTTCCATCCTAGTCTTATAATTTGGTGACTTTGGTAGCTGATACTGCAGTCCTGTGTTGCCAGGACTTAGTCTTCTGAAGATGTATCCCAGAATACGTGAGGATCCCAAAGGGATAATCGAGAAAACGTGCTCACTCCAGAAACCAGCTAGCAATTCCCAACTGCTCCAGAGATAAGAGAAATTCTCTAACACTTTGCAGCCAGCTCTTAAGCCTTCATGGTTCATGTAAAGGGAGGAATTGGTTACTAAGTAATCAAAGGGTCTCTTTACTGTCAATAGAACTGGATAGAAGTTCTAGTAGGTAGAAGGACATTTATAACCAAGATGCGTTATGATGAGGAAACACAGATCTATTGTTCTCCCAACTCCACAAAAACACCAAAAAAAGAAACTTTGTTCAGAAAAATTAAGTACAGGTAAAAAGAGGGAAGAATCTATTTGATAAAAAGAAAGAAAAGAAAAGAAAAATCCACTCCAGGAATCTTTAATATATGAAGAGAGTCTCTTTCTCATATTTTAGATACTAGCCTCAATGAGGCAGGAACCCCGGGCATGAGGAGATCTTAAAACATTGTCCACTTCTAAGAATCTATAATTCTATATTCAGACATGGTAGTATAATTGACTTGATAGTAGCAGGAACTATTTTTTGCATCAAGTTAGCAAATATTTTTAAGAGCTTACTATATTTTCAGCTTTGCTTATCATAGACCTTGTAATATTTTTTTTCCCCTGGTCTGTGCAAAATTTCTTTGTGATTCTATTCCCTGAGAGTCACGCTACCTACATTCTGCTTTAATTCTATCACTTTGTATATACAAGAATGATTATGTCACTTATCTGCCTTGAAACTCCATTTCTCATATTGTTTTCAGCTCAGGATCTAAAGCCAAAAAGACCAAAGTTTGAATCCCGTACCAAATATTTAATACTTACGTGACTTAAGGCAAATTATTTAATGTCTACAAGCTTTGACTTCCCCACCTGGAAATGATGATGATAACAGTATTTTTCTAGTATGGTTATTTTGAAGAGAAAATGAGAAAATGAATGTAAAGCACTTATAATGCAGGGATTTCAGTAAATGCAAAAGAAATCTTACTCTTCTTTCGTAAGTGGAAACATATATATTCTCATAAGTGTTCGTTTCTGCCTTTATGAAGGTTATATTCTCATGGGAGAGACAGGCAATAGATAACTTAATTCCAGGTAGTGATAAGTGCTGGGTAGAAAATAAAATAGGATAAAGATATCAAAGTTGTGTGGGAGGATGTTTTAGATAGTAGGAAAGTCTGCTCTGCAAGGGTGACATCTGTCGAGAGATCTAAATGGCATGCAAGAGTCAGCCATGCTGTTATCTAGGGGCACAGCAAGAAAGGCAGCAGGAAGCAAAGAAAATAGGCCCCGAGGAGGAAATGACTTTGGGAAAAAGAGACAAGGTGTCCACAGTGGAGGAGGGGGAGAGAAAGGTCATCTTAGAGGAGGCAGGTTGACCTCGTTGGCCATGGCGAGGACTTTTTGTTTATTTGGCTTCAAAAAGCCAACGAAAGAACATTCTTGAGCAAAAGCAAGACTTGATTTGATTTGTTTTTTAAAATCACTCTAGTGGCTTCCTTAAACTAGTCAATTACAAAGGATAACTGAATGTTTTTCTGTTTTTCTTTAGATCTTTCCTGTGCCTTTATGAGCCTTTTCCTGAGCACCTATTTTCTTTCTCAAAAGACTCCTGTTTCTATCTCAAAATAACTTCAAGAGAAAATAAACTCATATTTCAGATGGGGAAATAGTCTTGGCTTCGGTATGTCTTGGGAAGAAGTGGCATTTTTTTGCCATCGAATATGCTACATTAACATTTTTAAATGAAACCGATCATTTTAGTTATCCTAATAAAGTTTTTTATGTGTTTTCTCCACATTATTACTAATATTTACAAGTTTGCTCAAATACTCATATGAATATATTAATTAGGATGTTATTGGAAGCTAATTACTATAATCCTACATGTAAAAAACATGTTCTCTAATCAAAATGCTGCAAATTTATAACTCTTATAACTGTTTTTTAACATTATTGGTTAAAGAATTTGTTTTTTAATATATACTTGTAAGGCCAACTGGCCCGAGGCAGGGGAACACAATCAGATTCGCAGGTTGCATCAGACCAAAATTCTCCGGACCACCCAGTTCCAGAAACTGCCCTGGAGACATTCCGGACCACCCAGTTCCAGGAACTGACCCAGCCCAGCCTTCCCACCTTTCGAGGGGCGGGACTAACGGTCCCCCAGGATACCCGAAAAGACCACCAAATAAGGAATACCCTGCGCCCTCCCAGATTCACCACACCCAACCCTCGCCCGGGTGCGACTTCTCTGGCCCCTTTCACTCGGACCAGTGAACCTCGCCCGGGAGCGCTCCCTAATAAAGCTCACTTGAAACTTTCCTCTGTTTTGCGGTGCCGTTTGTTAAGATCCGACATTACAATACTGTTTTATTATCTGCTCTAGTTAGCATTAGATCAGGGACCAAGAAATCAATTCAACCATTCAACCATACGAGCTGTGTGACAGCAAGTGAATCTCTTACCCACTTACTACCTGGGTTTTCTCATCTTCAAAATGAGGATGCTAGATAGAAGATGATAGGTTTTTTTCTATGAATGTTATATCTAGGCAAGTTGTAAACATTCAACTTAGCATGTACAGCATGTCGTTTATTATTTAATCTTCTCATTTAGTCTGATTTTCCAATGTATCCCTTAACTTAAAGGGTTTTTTAACTTTTTATATAGGGGCTTCTTTCTTAGGTAACATCTGACTAGCTCCATGTAGAGTGAAAATGAATTTTTAAAATTAAAATTATTTGTTTATTGATCTTTATTACATTCCACACAAATTAATATTTCTTGATTTTTCTATATGATAATATGTTGCTTTTAAATTCTCAGTGGAAAATTATATCTTGAACAAGCTCCTGGGAAATGATGTAATGGTATCTTATTACCATTAAATCAACAAATTTCGCCTGAACCTAAAATTTTCTGTATATTCCAACCTAATGTTCCTTATACCAAACTGCAAAGTAGCTTGTATTTTTAAAAGTTAAAACTTATTTTAACTCCTCATATTATAAGCACATATTGAACACCTAAATAGTGTCTTGAAATCTTGTGCTTGGAAAATTCTTACTGCTGAATTTCTTCTTCTGGAAATCTGGCCTTAATTTGCATTGAATTTCAATGACTTCCTTAAGCAAACACCTGGAGGTCCTCCAGTCTAATGGAATTGTGGGTCCACAGACACAATTCTGCAAAAACAGTGAGCTCGTTGGCAGTTTTAGAAAGGTTGTAGGTTGACTATCATCCAGACCTCAAGCTGTTCACAGTTTTTTTTTCCAGTCAGTGCAAGCAAGATACACTATGGCCCTTGCTTGAGTGAAAGGATTAGAGCCCAGACACTGCTGGTATTTGTATAGTGGAACAGTTTCATTGTCAAGATGGGTCATGCTCATGACTCAGGATGCTCCTAAACACTGTGGTTTTGGATGTCCGCCAAGTCTCTCAGTCCCAAAATGGTACTCCCTCCAGAGCCACTTGAATGGTCTAGATTTTAGACTCTGTCAAGAATGGGAGAGAAAACCTTAGCCCAAACACTGCTATGTTTCTCTGCCTCTATTCTAGGAGCCTAGATTTCAAGGATTTCTTGATTTCCCTTCTACATCTATTATAAACCAGCTACAAGAGTTGGAGTTAGTCCAAAGAAAAGTAATCATTGGTAGTGGATTTAGAAAAAAGAATTAAAAAGGCTACTGCTCAACGGCAACAAAAAAGAGGAAATGAAGCAAAGTTCACTACATGCCTGGAAAATATTAAATGATGCAGAACAATAGGAAATTTAGATGGTGTATAAAAGCATAAATCAGGAGAAAAGGAAATGGACTCATAGCAGACAAGATTTCAGAAGCGTATTTCTCAACCATACACGCTGTGTTCCATGGAGTTACTGGAACTTCACAGTGCTTTATAGAGTGCTGTGAAATTTTTTATAGTGTGGAAAATCACTTCTGTTAGAAATGAAACTACATATATTACCGTGTGAACATTTAGATGAGTAAGTTTGACAAAATGATATAAAGCTGGCTCTAAGGAAGAAAGCATATTATAATATCCAACTGGTTTTAAGGAAAAATCATATATTTACAAGGATATCCATGAAATTTGCTTTGTGAGTATATGACAGAGCTTAGAGCAGTAAAGAATTTTTCTCAAAGGCATATTTCAGTAAGCTCTCAAAGACGTAATGTAGTTCTATAGATGCTTTTCTAAACTCTGTGGGATCTTGTTACACGCAGGTTGCTTTATTGTAAATTTTGCAGATTTGTTTCGAGAATTTTAATTGTTCCAAATTTTGAACATTTTGTATTCAAAAGGGTGTCTCAAATACAAAAAAGTTTCTGAAGCAATGACCAAGAAGAGTTATTTTAATTTGAGGTGAAGGAGATAAGCATCACTCTAGGCCCTGTTTCTGATACATTCCCCAGCAGAACTGACCACCAAGACCCTCCCAGAATTGTTTACATGTGCTGGAGAAAAAAAAATTTTTTTTTGAGAAAATATTATCTAAAAATTATTTCTAACATTGAGATTAATATAACTGTAATTATCTGGCCAGTTTTAAATATATCACTGGATTATTTTAAATGAAATATAAAAGGTACATTGACAATATGTCCTGGGGATTAAACTCTTCATAAGAAATAGGAGTGAGTCCATAAATTACAATTTTTTCCTTATTATTCAAATATAATTTTATTTTTGGATTTGTATTACATGAGGAATTAATTTCAAATTTATTGAAGCTTAGCTACTACCTTATTTGAAGATTTGTACCATAATTAACAGAAAAGCTTTGGAGACTAAAGTGAAATTCCTTAGGAAACAAATAGATTATATGAAGTCAGGCAACAAAGGAAATTTTATTTCATCTACTCATGTAAGTATAAAGGTTTTTTTTTTTCCTAAATATCAAAAATTCTTTATTTTGAAAAACAATGAAATCAATTTGACATAATTTATATATTGAAACTGTGGTACGCACACACAATAAAATTAATTAAAAAAAATTTTTGCACTTAAAAAATATTTTCAAGTGTAGTTGATTTACAATGTGGGTTTTTTTTTTAACATCTTTATTGGAGTATAATTGCTTTACAATTGTGTGTTAGCTTCTGCTTTATAACAAAGTGAATCAGTTATACATACACATATGTTCCCATATCTCTTCCCTCTTGCGTCTCCCTCCCTCCCACACTCCCTATCCCACCCCTCCAGACGGTCACAAAGCACCGAGCTCATCTCCCTGTGCAATGCGGCTGCTTCCCACTAGCTGTCTACCTTACGTTTGGTACTGTATATATGTCCATGCCACTCTCTCGCTTTGTCACAGCTTACCCTTCCCCCTCCCCATATCCTCATGTCCATTTTCTAGTAGGTCTGTGTCTTTATTCCTGTCTTACCCCTAGGTTCTTCATGACATTTTTTTTTCTTAAATTCCATATGTATGTGTTAGCATACGGTATTTGTCTTTCTCTTTCTGACTTACTTCACTCTGTATGACAGACTCTAGGTCTATCCACCTCATTACAAATAGCTCAATTTCGTTTCTTTTTATGGCTGAGTAATATTCCATTGTATATATGTGCCACATCTTCTTTATTCATTCATCCGATGATGGGCACTTAGGTTGTTTCCATCTCTGGGCTATTGTAAATAGAGCTGCAATGAACATTCTGGTACATGACTCTTTTTAAATTATGGTTTTCTCAGGGTATATGCCCAGTAGTAGGATTGCTGGGTCATATCGTAGTTCTATTTGTAGTTTTTTAAGGAACCTCCATACTGTTCTCCACAATGGCTGTATCAGTTTACATTCCCACCAACAGTGCAAGAGGGTTCCCTTTACTCCACACCCTCTCCAGCATTTATTGTTTCTAGATTTTTTGATGATGGCCATTCTGACTGGTGTGAGATGATATCTCATTGTAGTTTTGATTTGCATTTCTCTAATGATTAATGATGTTGAGCATTCTTTCATGTGTTTGTTGGCAGTCTGTATATCTTCTTTAGAGAAATGTCTATTTAGGCCTTCTGCCCATTTTTGGATTGGGTTGTTTGTTTTTTTGTTATTGAGCTGCATGAGCTGCTTATAAATTTTGGAGATTAATCCTTTGTCAGTTGCTTCATTTGCAAATATTTTCTCCCATTCTGAGGGTTGTCTTTTCGTCTTGTTTATGGTTTCCTTTGTTGTGCAAAACCTTTGAAGTTTCATTAGGTCCCATTTGTTTATTTTTGTTTTTATTTCCATTTCTCTAGGAGGTGGGTCAAAAAGTATCTTGCTGTGATTTATGTCATAGAGTGTTCTGCCTATGTTTTTCTCTAAGAGTTAGATAGTTTCTGGCCTTACATTTAGGTCCTTAATCCATTTTGACCTATTTTTGTGTAGGGTGTTAGGGAGTGATCTAATATCATACTTTCACATGTACCTGTCCAGTTTGCCCAGCACCACTTATTGAAGAGGCTGTCCTTTCTCCACTGTACATTCCTGCCTCCTTTATCAAAGATAAGGTGACCATATGTGCCTGGGTTTATCTCTGGGCTTTCTATCCTGTTCCATTGATCTTTCTGTTTTTGTGCCAGTACCGTACTGTCTTGATTATAGTAGCCTTTGTAGTATAGTCTGAAGTCAGGGAGCCTGATTCCTCAAGCTCTGTTTTTCGTTCTCAAGATTGCTTTGGCTATTTGGGGTCTTTTGTGTTTCCATACAAATTGTGAAATTTTTTGTTCTAGTTCTGTGAAAAATGCCAGTGGTAGTTTGATAGGGATTGCATTGAATCTATAGATTGCTTTGGGTAGTAGTAGAGTCATTTTCACAATATTGATTCTTCCAATCCAAGAACATGGTATATCTCTCCATCTATTTGTATCATATTTATTTTCTTTCATCAGTGTCTTATAATTTTCTGCATACAGGTCTTTTGTCTCCTTAGGTAGGTTTATTCCTAGCTATTTTATTCTTTTGTTGCAATGGTAAATGGGAGTGTTTTCACTTTCAGATTTTTCACCATTAGTGTATAGGAATGCCAGAGATTTCTGTGCATTAATTTTGTATCCTGCTACTTTACCAAATTCATTGATTAGCTCTAGTAGTTTTCTGGTAGCATCTTTAGGATTCTCTATGTATAGTATCATGTCATCTGCAAACAGTGACAGCTTTACTTCTTCTTTTCCGATTTGGATTCCTTTTATTTCCTTTTCTTCTCTGATTGCTGTGGCTAAAACTTCCAAAACTATGTTGAATAAGAGTTGTGAGAGTGGGCAACCTTGTCTTGTTCCTGATCTTAGTGGAAATGCGTTCAGCTTTTCACCATTGAGGACGACGTTGGCTGTGGGTTTGTCATACGTGGCCTTTATTATGTTGAGGAAAGTTCCCTCTATGCCTACTTTCTGGAGGGGTTTTATCATAAATGGGTGTTGAATTTTGTCATAAGCTTTCTCTGCATCTATTGAGATGATCATATGGTTTTTCTCCTTCAATTTGTTAATATGGTGTATCACATTGATTGATTTGCCTATATTGAAAAATCCTTGCATTCCTGGAATAAACCCCACTTAATCATGGTGTATGATCCATTTAATGTGCTGTTGGATTCTTTGCTAGTATTTTGTTGAGGATTTTTGCATCTATGTTCATCAGTGATATAGGCCTGTAGTTTTCTTTCTTTGGGACATTGTTGTGTGGTTTTGGAATCAGGGTGATGGTGGCCTCATAGAATGAGTTTGGGAGCGTTCTTCCCTCTGCTATATTTTGGAAGAGTTTGAGAAGGATAGGTGTTAGCTCTTCTCTAAATGTTTGATAGAATTCGCCTGTGAAGCCATCTGGTCCTGGGTTTTTGTTTGTTGGAAGATTTTCAATCACAGTTTCAATTTCAGTGCTCGTGATTGGTCTGTTCATATTTTCTATTTCTTCCTGATTCAGTCTTGGCAGGTTGTGCATTTCTAAGAATTTGTCTATTTCTTCCAGGTTGTCCATTTTATTGGCATAGAGTTGCTTGTAGTAATCTCTCATGATCTTTTGTATTTCTGCAGTGTCAGTTGTTACTTCTCCTTTTTCATTTCTAATTCTATTGATTTGAGTCTTCTCCCTTTTCTTCTTGATGAGTCTGGCTAATGGTTTATCAATTTTGTTTATCTTCTCAAAGAACAAGCTTTTAGTTTTATTCATCTTTGCTATCGTTTCCTTCATTTCTTTTTCATTTATTTCTGATCTGGTTTTTATGATTTCTTTCCTTCTGCTAACTTTGGGGTTTTTTTTGTTCTTCTTTCTCTAATTGCTTTAGGTGCAAGGTTAGGTTGTTTATTCAAGATGTTTCCTATTTCTTAAGGTAGGATTGTATTGCTATAAACGTCCCTCTTAGAACTGCTTTTGCTGCATCCCATAGGTTTTGGGTCGTCCTGTCTCCATTGTCATTTGTTTCTAGGTATTTTTTAATTTCCTCTTTGATTTCTTCAGTGATCACTTCGTTATTAAGTAGTGTATTGTTTAGCCTCCATGTGTTTGTATTTTTTACAGACCTTTTCCTGTAATTGATATCTAGTCTCACAGCGTTATGGTCGGAAAACATACTTGATACAATTTCAATTTTCTTAAATTTACCAAGGCTTGATTTGTGACCCAAGATATGATCTATCCTGGAGAATGTTCCATGAGCACTTGAAAAAAATGTGTATTCTGTTGTTTTTGGATGGAATGTCCTATAAATATCTATTAAGTCCATCTTGTTTAATGTATCATTTAAAGCTTGTGTTTCCTTATTTATTTTCAGTTTGGATGCTCTGTCCATTGGTGAAAGTGGGGTGTTAAAGTCCCCTACTATGAATGTGTTACTGTCGATTTCCCCTTTTATGGCTGTTAGTATTTGCCTTATGTATTGAGGTGCTCCTATGTTGGGTGCATAAATATTTACAATTGTTATATCTTCTTCTTGGATCGATATCTTGATCATTATGTAGTGTCCTTCTTTGTCTCCTCTAATAGTCTTTATTTTTAAGTTTTTTTTGTCTGATATGAGAATTGCTACTCCAGCTTTCTTTTGGTTTCCATTTGCATGGAATATCTTTTTCCATCCCCTTACTTTCAGTCTGTATGTGTCTCTAGGTCTGAAGTGGGTCTCTTGTAGACAGCAAATATATGGGTCTTCTTTTTGTATCCATTCAGCCAATCTGTGTCTTTTGGTGGGAGCATTTAGTCCATTTACATCTAAGGTATTTATCGATATGTATGTTCCTATTCCCATTTTCTTAATTGTTTTGGGTTCATTATTGTAGGTCTTTTCCTTCTCTTGTGTTTCTTGCCTAGAGAAGTTCCTTTAGCAGTTGCTGTAAAGCTGGTTTGGTGGTGCTGAACTCTCTCAGCTTTTGCTTGTCTGTAAAGGTTTTAATTTCTCCATCAAATCTGAATGAGATCCTTGCTGGGTAGAGTAATCTTGGTTGCAGGTTTTTCTCCTTCTTCACTTTAAATATGTCCTGCCAGTCCCTTCTGGCTTGCAGAGTTTCTGCTGAGAGATCAGCTGTTAACCTTATGGGGATTCCCTTGTGTGTTATTTGTTGTCTTTCCCTTGCTGCTTTTAATATGTTTTCTTTGTATTTAATTTTTGACAATTTGATTAATATGTGTCTTGGTGTATTTCTCCCTGGATTTATCCTGTATGGGACTTTCTGTGCTTCCTGGACTTGATTAACTATTTCCTTTCCCATATTAGGGAAGTTTTCAACTATAATCTCTTCAAATATTTTCTCAGTCCCTTTCTTTTTCTCTTCTTCTTCTAGAACCCCTATAATTAGAATGTTGGTGCATTTAATGTTGTGTCAGAGGTCTCTGAGACTGTCCTCAGTTCTTTTCATTCTTTTTTCTTTATTCTGCTCTGCAGTAGTTATTTCCACTATTTTATCTTCCAGGTCACTTATCCATTCTTCTGCCTCAGTTATTCTGCTATTGATCCCATCTAGAGTATTTTTAATTTCATTTATTGTGTTGTTCATTGTTGTTTTTTTCATCTTTAGTTCTTCTAGGTCCTTGTTAAATGTTGCTTGCATTTTGTCTATTCTATTTCCAAGATTTTGGATCATCTTTACTATCATTATTCTGAATTCTTTATCAGGTAGACTGCCTATTTCCTCTTCATCTGTTAGGTCTGGTGGGTTTTTATCTTGCTCCTTCATCTGCTGTGTGTCTTTGCGTCTTCTCATTTTTCTTATCTTACTGTGTTTGGGGTCTCCTTTTCGCAGGCTGCAGGTTTGTAGTTCCCATTGTTTTTGGTGTCTGCCCCCAGTGGCTAAGGTTGGTTCAGTGGGTTGTGTAGGCTTCCTGGTGGAGGGGACTAGTGCCTGTGCTCTGGTGGGTGAGGCTGGATTTTGTCTTTCTGGTGGGCAGGTCCACGTCTGGTGGTGTGTTTTGGGGTGTCTGTGGACTTATTATGATTTTAGGCAGCCTCTCTGCTAATGGGTGGGGTTGTGTTCCTGTCTTGCTAGTTGTTTGGCATAGGGTGTCCAGCACTGTAGCTTGCTGGTCGTTGAGTGAAGCTGGGTGCTGGTGTTGAGATGGAGATCTGTGGGAGATTTTCGCCATTTTATGTTATGTGGAGCTGGGAGGTCTCTTGTGGACCAGTGTCCTGAAGTTGGCTCTCCCACCTCAGAGGCACAGCACTGACTCCTGGCTTCAGCACCAAGAGCCTTTCGTCCACACAGCTCAGAATAAAAGGGAGAAAAAGTAGAAAGAAAGAATTAGTAGAAGTAGAAAGAAAGAAAGGAAGAAAGGAGGGAGGGAGGGAGGAAGGAAGGAAGAAGGGAAGGAAGGAAATAAAGAAAGAAGATAAAGTGAAATAAAATAAAGTAAGATAAAATATAATAAAGTTATTAAAAAATAATAATTATTAAGAGAAAAAAAGTTTTTTAAAAACAGAAAAAAAAAGGACGGATAGAACCCTAGGACAAATGGTGGAAGCAAAGCTATACAGACAAAATCTCACACAGAAGCATAAACATACACACTCACAAAAAGAGGAAAAGGGGAAAAAAATCATAAATCTTTCTCTCAAAGTCCACCTCCTTAACTTGGGATGATTCGTTGCCTATTCATGTATTCCACAGATGCAGGGTACAGCAAGTTGATTGTGGAGATTTAATCCACTGCTTCTGAGGCTGCTGGAGAGATTTCCCTTTCTCTTCTTTGTTCTCACAGCTCCCAGAGGCTCAGCTTTGGATTTGGCCCCGCCTCTGCGTGTATGTCGCTGGAGGGAGTCTGTTCTTCACTCAGACGGGGTTAAAGGAGCAGCTGATTCGAGGGCTCTGGCTCACTCAGGCCGCGGGGAGGGAGGGGCGGGGAGGGAGGGGCACGGAGGGCGGGGAGGGAGGGGCACGGAGGGCGGGGAGGGAGGGGCACGAGGGCGGGGAGGGAGGGGCACGGAGGGCGGGGAGGGAGGGGCACGGAGGGCGGGGCGGGCCTGCGGCGGCAGAGGCCGGCGTGACGTTGCACCAGCCTGAGGCGCGCCGTGCGTTCTCCCAGGGGAGTTGTCCCTGGATCCCGGGACCCTGGCAGTGGCAGGCTGCACAGGCTCCCCGGAAGGTGGGTGTGGAGAGTGACCTGTGCTCGCAAACAGGCTTCTTGGTGGCGGCAGCAGCAGCCTGAGTGTTTCATGCCTGTCTCTGGGGTCTGCGCTGTTAGCCGCGGCTCGCGCCCGTCTCTGGAGCTCCTTTAAGCAGCGCTCTTAATCCCCTCTCCTCGCGCACCAGGAAACAAAGAAGCAAGAAAAAGTCTCTTGCCTCTTTGGCAGGTCCAGACTCTTCCCGGGACTCCCTCCCGGCTAGCCGTGGCGCACTAACCCCCTGCAGGCTGTGTTCACGCCGCCAACCCCAGTCCTCTCCCGGCGCTCTGACCGAAGCCCAAGCCTCAACTCCCAGCCCCGCCCGCCCCGGCGGGTGAGCAGACAAGCCTCTCGTGCTGGTGAGTGCCGGTCGGCCCTGATTCTCTGTGCGGGAATCTCTCCGCTTTGCCCTCCGCACCCCTGTTGCTGCGCTCTCCTCTGTGGCCCTGAAGCTTCCCCCCTCCGCCACCCCCAGTCTCCGCCCGCGAAGGGGCTTCCTAGTGTGTGGAAACATTTCATCCTTCACAGCTGCCTCCCACTGGGGCAGGTCCCGTCCCTATCCTTTTGTCTCTGTTTATTCTTTTTTCTTTTGCCCTACCCAGGTACGTGGGGGGTTTCTTGCCTTTTGGGAGGTCTGAGGTCTTCTGCCAGCGTTCAGTAGGTGTTCTGTAGGAGTTGTTCCACATGTAGATGTACTTCTGGAGTATCTGTGGGGAGGAAGGTGATCTCCGCGTCTTACTCTTCCGCCATCTTCCCGGAAGCCTTAAAGGCTTTAAAAAAAAAAAATCTAACTCTCAAATTTTTGCCTGGAAGAAAAGAGAAATGCAATTATATGGAAAATCTGAGCCATTTCATGTATCCATATAGATCGATCATATTTAATTGCTTAATTTGATTATCTTCTAGAATATTTTAAAATTATTAACATTGTGAAACTCATGTTCTTAATGGACCTTGTAATATCACCAGTCTATTTTCTTACCAATGTTCAATGCTTAATAAGGTTTCAAGTAAGAAAAAAAGAAAAGAGGGAAATGATAAGCTGTTCTGTTGAGAATTATACATAATCTAATTGGGTAATACAGTGACTTAGTCTTAATTTATTCCAACATTCACTGGTATGTTAGAATGAACAGCTGGTTAATTTAATGATTTCTGCTATAATTCATTTGTTTCTTGGTTATAGTTTTCATCTGCCTCTTGTTTGTCATGTAATACTATGAAAATATTTCTTAATTTCATTATAGCATAAAAAATATATTGCCCAGTGTTTATGAAACAAAAAATTCCTCTTAGTATGCCTCCTCTTCTCATGTGATTGCAACTCTCAATAAATTAGATTATCATTTTAGATTTCTCCAAAAGCTTTTACAAAGAACATAAAACTAAGCAAAGTCTATTCATTCTGATTTTACAATTCTAGTTCTAAAACTATGCTCTCATTTTATTGGACTATTTTAGAGTTGACAGAAAGTCAAGACAACGCATCTGTAGAAATGTCTTCCATTTCTTTGCCCTCATTGCCTGAGATGGTTCCTCTCTTTCATTTACTTTTCTCAGGTTCCTGTTGAAATTCTGGCACTCTTAGTATTTCTAAATTCTTGAAGAATAAAGTTCTGCATGCTGGAAAGCTTTCACAGAGTAAGTATAACACATTAACCATGATTATTTGGGAAGATGCTATGAGGTATATGGAGACAGAAGAGGCCAGCTTAACTGGATTTGCAGTGAAAATACTGTGCTATAATCCTACTGGTTCAAGTTAGTAATTGAAGGCTTTGAAAACTGTAACTTGCTACACAATGTGTATGAGACCTTTAGAGATGTTTCCTATGAATACTGACCTATAGGCTGATATCTGATTTGTTGCACCAATAAAATCATGGGTGCCTATAAGAAATAATTTTTGAATAAAATAAATTGTGATTAGCTATCATTACATTGCTGATCTACAATGCAAATTAGTATATTTATAGTAGAAAACAGTTTAATATCTTTAAAATACATGTCAATAAATAGAAAAATAACCAAAGATTATGATAGGAGAACTACAGATAGTGAATAAAGATATGCTAAGACTTTCAATGTTACTAGAAATCAAAGAATTACAAGCTATTTAGGAAAGGGAGGAGGGGTTTCGTAAATTAAAAAGGGAGGCAGGTCTTTCTCTCACAGTTAGTTTGTGGGCTTAGACAGAAGAAACAAGTGTCTCTCTATACTATGTCACATCAGTTGTGGAATCTTTTTTCCTCTTATCCTTATAGGAACCAAAATCAGTTCTTGTCTCAATTCTCCCTTTTCTTTTGACTATGAAGTTTTGGTCTTAAACAATAAATAAACTTACAAACAAACTTGGGAAATTTTATTAGGCATTTATCTTATCCTTTTGTTTTTGAGGATTCTTTTTAGTGTGCTATGTGTTTTATTTATCTGGGAGAAAAGAGAAGAAATATGAAATTTCTCAATGAAAATAATTGAGTAATTAAGAAATTATTAAGTGATCTAGAAATGTGGAAACCAAAAAAAGAAAGATTATTCAGTGAGCTCTATATCTACATAGGAAAGCTAGCAGGCTGATCTTTCCACTTACTTATTTTATTATTTATTTTGGCATATTCCAGCTTTCTTCCCCAAGGAATCACCAAATGTTAGATCTCAGTGAGACCTTAGAGGTCACATTGTCCAACCCCTCTTCACTCAAACGTGAGAACTGAAGAAGTGAAAGCTTAATGACTGGTCTAATTCATCTAACCAGTTCATGACAGACTTGGCACTAGAACCCCAACTTGATTGGACTGATAAATTAATTGCTTCAAAGAGAGGTACAAAGTTTTTTCACACTCATTCCAAGGGTCTAATATTCCCAGAAAGCTTTGCTCTCCTCCTAGTCACTTTCTCAAGGGCATCCCAACATATGTTGGGTAGCTCTTCAGTAGACACATCCCACTCCCCTTCTTAAGGTGACAGTGGAGCTATGTTATCTACTATACCTTACCTCCTTTTCTATCTACATTAAGTATCAATCCCACTTGTCATTTTATTTTTTTTTATTGAAGTATACTTGATTTACAATGTTGTGTTAATTTCAGGTTAGTTTCAGGTGCATATATATATATATATAAAATAGTTATTTTGTATATATATATATTATTTTTCATACTCTTTTCCCTTAAAGCTTATTAAAAAATACTGAGTATAGTTCCCTGTGCTATACAGTAGGCCCTTGTTGGTTATGTATTTATAACAGATCTACTAGGATCATATGGTAGCTCTATTTTTAGTTTTTTAAGGAACCTCCATACTATTCTCCATAGTGGCTGCACCAATTTACATTCCCACCAACAGTGTAGTAGGGTTTCTTCTCCTCCATATTCTCTCCAGCATTTCTTATTTGCAGATTTTTTGATGATGGCCATTCTGATTCACATTTCTCTAATATAATTCACATTTCCCTAATAATTAGTCATGTTGAGCATCTTTTCATGTGCCTATTGGCCATCTGTATGTCTTCTTTGGAGAATGTCTATTTAGATCTTCTGCCCATTTTTTGATTGGTTTGTTTATTTTTTTTTAATATTGAGCTATATGAGCTGTTTGTATGTTTTGGAGATTAATTCTTTGTCTGTTGCATCATTTGCAAATATTTTCTCCCATTCTGTAGGTTGTCCTCACTTGGCATTTTAAAATGACTTCAGGAGTGGTCTAGAGGCAAAAGGAAAGGCAGTAAAAAGTATGAGGCTATCAAGAAAGGAAATGAATAAAGCACAGATAAATGGAGAACATCCAGATACAATTACAGTTGGAACCAATAAATCTAAGGAAATAGAAATACATTTGTGTGGATGTTCCTTCTGGAAAACCAGGTCAGACAACTTAGTCCATTAAATCACAATAATTTATTCAATATTTTGCTTGCTAAGGAAGTAAAGAAGGAATTTTTAATGCCAAAAATATGGCTAAACACTCTCCCTGTTCCAGACTCTTTGTAATCATGATTTGATCCCACAGCTTTAGTGAAACTATTTCTTCTGGCCAATTCACTATTAATTACTCTGTAAAATCCTAGCCTCCTTTATATCTTACTTCCCCCTTCCCAACAGCTCTCTTATACCAAGTGAGTTTGCTCCTATTCTGCTTCTTACCTCTCTTACTTTACCTCCACAGAGTTCCTGACTAGGCCTCTTTGCTCTTTTCTCTCCGCACCCAACTGTCCATGAGAGTTTTTCCCCATAGCTTCATCCCTATGTGATCATCCCAATCTGAATGCCCTGTTCCTCAGAGCAGAGTAGCTCCATATTTCCAGCTGTCTAGAGGGCATCTCCCCTTGCATGGACCACCATCAAACAGTCAACACACATTCACTACTGAGAGGACAATACAGGCGTATGTCAGAGATATTGCCGACTCAGTTCCAGACCACCACAATAAAGCAAATATAGCAATTAAGAGAATCTACTAATTTTTTGGCTTCTTAGTACATATAAAAGTTATGTTTACACTATACTGCAGTCTAGAGTGTGCAATGGCTTTATGTCTAAAAGAATTAATGTATGTGCCTAAATTTAAAAAATACTTTATTGCTAAAAATGCTAACCATCATCTGAGTCTTCAGCAAGTTGTAATCTTTTTGCTGTGAAAGCGAATATTAATACAACCCAAGAATAACTTCAAATCAAGCTAGAGAGGACAGGAAAAATAAGGGGACTCTTTGCTTAGCCAAAAACACAATTATTCCAACTCATGAAACTTTTCTTTCCTTAAAACTAACAATAGGATGCTATTGATAAATACTAAAATGCAATGTAATACAGTTAAACAATTTCCAGGAAATATGTATTTGGAGAAAAAAATGTATCTAAAGTCAGTAGCAGCACCATGGTGAATGTTGGTTTGATTCCACTGAAAACGCTCCTGTGACTGCTCAGGCATTGGAGATGTGCTGTGGGCCTATGCCATCTGTTTAGTAGATCATTCATTGTCTTCTGATTCAAGGCTAATAGTAAGATAGTTTAGTAATAGCTGGAAAATTCCTTTCTCCTGGAAAGTGGTCAAAGGAGCTGCACAGATGCAAATATTAAAACATTTATATTTAAAAAATACAGAATATCTTTCATGTCTAAATTCCTGTAGCTAGCCAAATACAGCAAGAAGACATTTGTTACTGGACAATGCCTATCAGGGGCTCTGTGCTTTCTCTTCTTATGGGAGCCTGTCTGGACACACTTCTCCCAGAGCGCATCTTCTCAAGTTTTCTTAAATTTCTGGATTAAGTCTAAATTTCTATACAAAGCAATTAGGGCTAGTGTCTTAGTCCATTCAGGCTACCATAACAGAATATCATAGATTATAAACAATGGGAATTTATTTCTCACATTTCCAGAGACTGAGAAGTCCAAGATCAAGGCACCTGCAGATTCTGTGTCTGGTGAGAGCCTGTTTCCTGGTTTATACATGGCTGTCTTCTCACTATAACCTCAGGTGGTAGAAAGGGCAAGACAGCTCTCTAGGGTCTCTTTCATAATCCCATTCATGAGGGCTCCCAAAGGCCCCACCTCCAAATACTATCCCACTGGGAGAATAGATTTCAGCATGTGAATTTTGAAGAGACACAAACATTCAGTCTATAGCATCTTGTTTGTACTTTCCTCTCCCTTTTATAAAACATTCATTCTGTTTTTACCTGTAAATTACTGAGGAGTTTGTTAATAATTTTAGAAAAATACCATTAGAATTAACTTTAAGATTCTGTAGATTAATATGGAATTTAATTTTCCCTCAAGTAGATGCCTGGTATATAAAGAGACTTTCCAAAGTGCCTTTAAGTAAACTCAAGAATTTTAAATAAGATGAACTCTTGGTCATTCCCACAATATAATTCCTGGTTATAATTTTTTTTCTAACATTTTATTATGAAACTTTTCTAATTTGAAAGAATATAACAGTACCCACCACCTAGATTCTACCGTTGACATTTTATTATGCTTGTTTTATCACATACCTGTTTATCTAGCCACCTTTCTATCCATTTCTTAATTGCTCTTATGTTCCTGATGCAATTCAAAGTAAATTACTGACATTTATACATTTCCCTCAAATACTTAAGCTTGCATATTTAGAGTTCAAAATTTATTTACAGTCACTTTTTTATTTCTGAGCTTTGACAAATGTATATATTGGTATAATCCAACCCTTTACCAAGACATTACCACCCCCTTAGAAAATTTCCTCATGCTTCTTCCCAAGCAATCTCTTCCTCTATCCAAAAGGCAACTAGTGTTCAGAATTGTTTTCTACTATGTATTAGATTTGCCTGTTGTAGAACTTCATGTAAATGAAATAATACAGTAGGTACTTTTTTGTGTAAAGTTTCTCTCACTTAGCATATTAAAAAAATTATGTTAACGTGTGTATCAATAGTTCATTCTTTATGTTTTTTTTAATTTATATAAATATGCCATAGATTTTAAAATACAATCTTTTTTATTTCAAGTTTTTGACTATTATGAATGGAGCTCTTATGATCACTCTTGTGCTAGTCCTTATCTAGACATTTGTTTCTGTTTCTCTTGGGTAAATATCTAAGATTGGAAGTACTGGGTCATAAAATAGGAAAATGTTTAGCTTTATAGTAAATTGACATAACTTTTTATGAAGTAGTTACACCTTTGTACATTACCAGCAAGTATGTATGAGAATTGCACTCATGCAACTTCCTCACCAACATTTACTATTATTAGTCTTTATAATTCTAGCCACTCTCATGGTTATGTAGAGGTATCTCCGTGAAGTTTTAATCTGCATTTCCCTGACAACTAATGAGGCACACACTTTTTCCTGTGCTTATTGGTCATTCATATATCTCTTTTGTGAAATTTTCTCTTCAAATTCTTTGCCCACTTTTTATTGGATTGTTTGACCTTCTTATTATCAAGTCATAGGAGTTATTTTTACAACTTGGATACCAGTCTATTATTATCAGATACATGTTTTTAAAATATTTTCTCCCAGACTTCAATTTGATGGCTCATGTGTGTCTTTCAATGAGAAGTCTTAAGTTTGATAAATTGATAGTTAGCAATTCATTTTTTATAGTTATTGTTTTTTCATAATCTAAGAAATCTTTGCCTATGTTCAAGTCACAAAAATATTCTCCTATGATTTCCTTAAAAGCCCAATGATTAAGGCTTTTGTACTCAGGTCTAAGAGCCATTTCCAATTAATTGTCGTGTATGACGTGAGATTAGGGGTCAAATTTCATTTTTTCCAAATGTATATCTAGTTATTCCAGCACAATTTATTGAAAATACCGTCTTTTCTTCAGTATATTGCTTTGGGGATTTTGTAAAAAATCAAGTGACTGTATAAATCATGGGCTTATTTCTGAGGTGTTCATTCTGTTCATTTACTCTGTTGGTTTATCCTTATGCCGATACCACACCATCTTGATTTATGAAGTGTCATGAAGTTATGTGAGTCATGAAGTCAGGCAATATGTGTCCTCCAATTTTGTTTTTCTTTTCCAAGATTGCTTTAGATACTCATATCCTTTGCATTTACATATAAATTTTTAAATCAATTTGTTAACTTTTAGTCAAAACAAAGACTTTGGGTTTATGACTGGAATTGTATTGCCTATAGATCTATTGAGGAGAATTAACTTCTTAATAATACCGAGTCTTCCAATTCATGAACATGTTTTATCTCTCCCTTTATTCAGCTTTTCTTTAATTTCCCTCAGTAATATTCTGTAATTTTCAATGTAGAGGTCTTTGACATTTTTTGTTAAATTCACTGCCAAGTATTTTATGTTGACACTATTTAAAATGATTTTTAATTTCATTTTCTAATTGTTTGCTGCTAATACATAAAAATACAACAACATTTTATATAGTAACCTTGTATCTTATGACATTGCTACATATGCTAATTACCTCTAAAAACTTTTTTTTAGATTCTGTAGAATTTTCTTTGTAAAAATTTTGTCATCTGTGAATAAAGGCAAACTAATTTTTTCTTTCCCCCTAATATCCCTCATTTTCTTATTGAACTAACTGGGATTTCGTATCTAATGATGAATAGAAATAGTAAAGGTGGACACTTTTACCTTATAATATAGGACACTTTAAAACCAAAAATGAAAAAGGGCTCAAAACAAAAGATATTTCTCAGAAAGCAATGTTATATTTTTGCTTTAAATATTCATATGTAGTTTAACGAAGTTAAAAAGAAAGAATATTTTGTACTTAATTTACATAATACTTCACATTTTTGCTGCTCTTAATTTCTTCACTAGTATAGAGATTTTGTTCTAGTATCATTTCCCTTCAGCCTGAGGAACTTTCAGTCTGAGGAACTTTCTTTAGCACTACTCATAGTACAGGAAGTAACTAGTAACTATTTGCTAGTAACTATTTCTCTTTTTTCTTTTCTCTGAAATGTCTTTATTTCACCGTTTTTTTTTTTTTTTTGGTACACGGGCCTCTCACTGTTGTGGCCTCTCCCGTTGCGGAGCACAGGATCCGGACGTGCAGGCTCAGCGGCCATGGCTCACGGGCCCAGCCGCTCCGCGGCATGTGGGATCTTCCCAGACCGGGGCACGAACCTGTGTCCCCTGCATTGGCAGGCGGACTCTCAAACACTGCGCCACCAGGGAAGCCCTCACCTTTATTCTTGAAGGATCTTTTCACTGGTTATACAATCCTAGGTTGACAGTTTTGTTTTATTGTTGTTACTGTTGTTTTAACACTTCAAAGGTTAAAGGTACTGTTGTTCCAGTACGTTTTGGCCTCCTTAGTTTCAGATAAGTCAGTGATCATTTGAAGCCATGTTTTTCTGTATATAACATGTCATTTTTCTCTGGTTGCTTGAAATTTTTTCTCTTATATTTGGCTTTCAGCAATTTGACTATAATGAGCCAAGGTTCTTATTTACCCTGCTTGAGGACTGCTGAAATAGTTGATTACTAAATTGGGGAAATTTTTGGATACTATTTCCTTAAGTAATTTTCTCTTAAGAGAGAGGTTTCACCAAACCTCTCTTCTCCTTCTGAGACTTAAGTTACTTGCAGATTAGGTATTTTGGTATTGTCTCATAGGTACCTGAGGCTCTTGCTATTTAAAACCTTTTTTTCCTCTTTTTCAGATTAAAAAATTTTATCTATCTTCAAGTTTTACTGACTGTTTCCTCTATCATCTCCATTCTGTTATTCTGCCAATACAGTGAAATTTTAAATTTCAGATATTGTATTTTTCAGGTAGAATTTTCATTTGGTTCTTTTTTTTTTATTTTATTTTATTGATTTTTTTTACATAGCAGGTTCTTATTAGTCACCCATTTTATACACCTTAATGTATACATGTCAATCCAATTCTCCCAATTCATCCCCCCCCATCCCCACCCCCTGCCACTTTCCCCCCTCGGTGTCCATACGTTTGTTCTTTACATCTGTGTCTCAATTTCTGCCCTGCAGACCGGTTCATCTCTACCATTTTTCTAGGTTCCACATATATGCATTAATATACGATATTTGTTTTTTTCTTTCTGACTTACTTCACTCTGACAGTCTCTAGATCCATCCACGTCTCTACAAATGACCCAATTCCATTCCTTTTTATGGCTGAGTAATACTCCATTGTATACATGTACCACATCTTCTTTATCCATTCATCTGTTGATGGACATTTAGGTTGCTTCCATGACCTGTATTGTAAATAGAGCGGCAATGAACATTGGGGTGCATGTGTCTTTTTGAATTATGGTTTTCTCTGTGTATATGCCCAGTAGTGAGATTGCTGGGTCACATAGAAATTCTATTTTTAGTGTTTTAAGGAACCTCCATACTGTTCTCCATAGTGGCTGTATCAACTTATGTTCCCACCGACAGTGCAAGAGGGTTCCATTTTCTCCACACCCTCTCCAGAATTTGTTGTTTGTAGATTTTTTGTTGATGGCCATGTTGACTGGTGTGAGGTGATACCTCACTGTAGTTTTGATTTGCATTTCTCTAATAATTAGTGATGCTGAGCAGCTTTTCATGTGCTTCTTGGTCATCTTGGGAGAAATGTCTATTTAGGTCTTCTGCCCATTTTTGGATTGGGTTATTTGTTTTTTTAATATTGAGCTGCATGAGCTGTTTATATATTTTGGAGATTAATCCTTTGTCCATTGATTCATTTGCAAATATTTTCTCCCATTCTGAGGGTAGTCTTGTCATCTTGTTTGTAGTTTCCTTTGCTTTGCAAAAGCTTTAAAGTTTCATTAGTTCCCATTTGTTTATTTTTGTTTTTATTTCCCTTACTCTAGGAGGTGGTTCAAAACAGATCTTGCTGTGATTTATATCAGAGTGTTCTTCTATGTTTTCTTCGAAAAGTTTTATAGTGTGTGCTCTTACATTTAAGTCTCGAATCCATTTTGAGTTTATTTTTGTGTATGGTGTTATGGAGTGTTCTAATTGCGTTCTTTTACATGTAGCTGTCCAGTTTACCCAGCACCACTTATTGAAGAGACTGTCTTTTCAACATTGTTTATCCTTGCCTCCTTTGTCCTAGATTAGTTGACCATAGGTGTGTGTGGGTTTGTCTCTGGGCTTTCTACCTTGTTCCATTGATCTATGTTTCTGGTTTTGTGCCAGTACCATACTGTTTTGATTACTGTAGCTTTGTAGTATAGTCTGAAGTCAGGGAGTCTGATTCCTCCAGCTCTGTTTTTTTCCCTCAAGACTGCTTTGGCTCTTCAGGGTATTTTGTGTCTCCATACAAATTTTAAGATTTTTTGTTCTAGTTCCATAAAAAATGCCATTGGTAATTTGATAGGGATTACATTGAATCTGTAGATTGCTTTGGGTAGTATAATCATTTTCACAATATTGATTCTTCCATTCCAGGAACATGGTATATCTCTCCATCTGTTTGTATCATCTTTAATTTCTTTCATCAGTGTCTTATAGTTTTCTGCACACAGGTCTTTTGTCTCCCTAGGTAGGTTTATTCCTAGCTATTTTATTCTTTTTCTTGCAGTGATAAATGGGAGTGGTTCCTTAATTTCACTTTCAGATATTTCATCATTAGTGTGTAGGAATACAAGAGATTTCTGTGCATTAATTTTGTATCTGGAACTTTATGAAATTCATTGATTAGCTCTAGTAGTTTTCTGGTGGCATCTTTAGGATTCTCTATGTATACTATCATGTAACCTGCAAACAGTAAAAGTTATACTTCTTCTTTTCCAATTTGTATTCCTTTTACTTCTTTTCCTTCTCTGATTGCTATGGCTAGGACTTCCAAAACTATGTTGAATAATAGTGGTGAGAGTGGACATCCTTGTCTTGTTCCTGATCTTAGTGGAAATGCTTTCAGTTTTTCACCATTGAGAATGATGTCTGCTGTGAGTTTGTCGTATATAGCCTTTATTATGTTGAGGTAGGTTCCCTCTATGCCCAATTTCTGAAGAGTTTTTTACATAAATGGGTGTTGAATTTTGTCAAAAGCTTTTTCTGCATCTATTGAGATGATCATATGGTTTTTATTCTTCAATGTTGTTAATATGGTTTATCACATTGATTGATTTACATATACTGAAGAATCCTTGCATCCCTGGGATAAATCCCACTTGATCATGGTGTATGATCCTTTTAAGGTGTTGTTGGATTCTGTTTGCTAGTATTTTGTTGAGGATTTTTGCATCTATATTTATCAGTGATATTGGTCTGTAATTTTCTATTTTTGTAGTATCTTTGTCTGGTTTTGGTATCAGGGTGATGGTGGCCTCATAGAATGAGTTTGGGAGTATTCCTTCCTCTGCAATTTTTTAGAAGAGTTTGAGAAGGATAGGTGTTAGCTCTTCTCTAAATGTTTGATAGAATTCACCTGTGAAGCCATCTGGTCCTGGACTTTTGTTTGTTGGAAGATTTTTAAGCACAGTTTCAATTACATTACTTGTGATTGATCTGTTCATATTTTCTATTTCTTCCTGGTTCAGTCTTGGAAGGTTATACCTTTCTAAGAATTTGTCCATTTCTTCCAGGTTGTCCATTTTATTGGCATAGAGTTGCTTGTAGTAGTCTCTTAGGATGCTTTGTATTTCTGTGGTGTCTGTTGTAACTTCTCCTTTTTCATTTCTAATTTTATTGATTTGAGTCCTCTCCCTCTTTTTCTTGACGAATCTGGCTAATGGTTTATCAATTTTGTTTATCTTCTCAAAGAACCAGCTTTTAGTTTTATTGATCTTTGCTATTGTTTTCTTTGTCTCTATTTCATTTATTTCTGCTCTGATCTTTATGATTTCTTTCCTTCTGCTAACTTTGGGTCTTGTTTGTTCTTCTTTCTCTAGTTCCTTTAGGTGTAAGGTTAGATTATTTATTTGAGATTTCTCTTGTCTCCTGAGGTAGGCTTCTATAGCTATAAACTTCCCTCTTAGAACTGCCTTTGCTGCATTCCATAGGTTCTGGATCATCGTGTTTTCACTGTCATTTGTCTCTAGGTATTCTTTGATTTCCTCTTTGGTTTCTTCAGTGATCTCTTGGTCATTTACTAACATATTGTTAACCCTCATGTGTTTGTGTTTTTTACGTTTTTCTCCCTGTAATTCATTTCTAATCTCATAGCATTGTGGTCAAAAAAGATGCTTGATATGATTTCAATTTTCTTAAATTTACTGTGGCTTGATTTGTGACCCAAGATGTGATCTATCCTGGAGAATGTTCCATGCACACTTGAGAATAAAGTGTAATCTGCTGTTTTTGGATGCAATGTCCTATAAATATCAATTAAACCTATCTGGTCTATTGTGTCATTTAAAGCTTCTGTTTCCTCATTTATTTTCATTTTGGATGATCTGTCCATTGATGTAAGTGTGGTGTAAAAGTCCCCCACTATTATTGTGTTGCTGTCGATTTCCTCTTTTTTACCTGTTAGCAGTTGCCTTATGTATTGAGGTGCTCCTATGTTGGGTGCATATATATTTATAATTGTTATATCTTCTTCTTGGATTGATCCCTTGATCATTATGTAGTGTCCGTCCTTGTCTCTTGGAACAGTCTTTATTTTATTTATTTATTTTTTTTTGCGGTATGCGGGCCTCTCACTGTTGTGGCCTTTCCCGTTGTGGAGTACAGGCTCCGGACGCACAGGCTCAGCGGCCATGGCTCACGGGCCCAGCCGCTCCACGGCATGTGGGATCTTCCCGGACCGGGACACGAACCCGCGTCCCCTGCATCGGCAGGCGGACTCTCAACCACTGCGCCACCAGGGAAGCCCGGAACAGTCTTTATTTTAAAGTCTATTTTATCTGATATGAGTATTGCTACTCCAGATTTCTTTTGATTTCCGTTTGCATGGAATATCTTTTTTCCTCCCCTCACTTTCAGTCTGTATGTTTCCCTAGGTCTGAAATGGGTCTCTTGTAGACAGCATATATATGGTTCTTGTTTTTGTATCCATTCAGCTAGCCTGTGTCTTTTGGTTGGAGCACTTAATCCATTCATGTTTAGGTTAATTATCGATATGTATGTTCCTATGACCATTTTCTTAATTGCTTTGGGTTTGTTTTTGTAGGTCCTTTTCTTCCCTTCTGTTTCCCACTTAGAGTAGTTCCTTTAGCATTTGCTGTAGAGCTGGTTTGGTGGTGCTGCATTCTCTTAGCTTTTTCTTGTCTGTAAAGCTTTTGATTTCTCCATCGAATCTGAATGAGATCCTTGTCAGGTAGAGTAATCTTGGTTGTCGGTTCTTCCCTTCCGTCACTTTAAGTATTTCATGCCACTCCCTTTTTGCTTGTAGAGTTTCTGCTGAAAAATCAGCTGTTAACCTTATGGGAGTTCCCTTGTTGTTATTTGTCATTTTTCCCTTGCTGCTTTCAATAATTTTTCTTTGTCTTTAATTTTGCCAATTTGATTACTATGTGTCTTGGTGTGTTTCTCCTTGGGTTTATCCTGTATGGGACTCTCTGTACTTCCTGGACTTAGGTTACTATTTCCTTTCCCATGTTAGGGAACTTTTCGACTATAATCTCTTCAAATATTTTCTTGGATCCTTTCTCTCTCTCTTCTCCTTCTGGGACCCCTATAATGCAAATGTTGTTGTGTTTAATGTTGTCCCAGAGGTCTCTTAGGCTGTCTTTATTTCTTTTCATTCTTTTTTCTTTATTTTGTTCCTCAGCAGTGAAGTCCACCGTTCTGTCTTCCCAGTCAGTTATCCATTCTTCTGCCTCAGTTATTCTGCTATTGATTCCTTCTAGTGTAGTTTACACTTCAGTTATTGTATTGTTCATCTCTGTTTGTTTGTTCTTTAATTCTTCTAGATCTTTGTTAAACATTTCTTGCATCGTCTCGATCTTTGCCTCCATTCTTTTTCTGAGGTCCTGAATCATCTTCACTATCATTATTCTGAATTCTTTTTCTGGAAGGTTGCCTATCTCCACTTCATTTAGTTGTTTCTCTGGGGTTTTATCTTCTTCCTTCATCTGGTACATAGCCCTCTGCCTTTTCATCTTGTCTATCTTTCTGTGAATGTGGTTTTTTGTTCCACAGGCTGCAGGATTGTAGTTCTTCTTGGTTCTCTGTCTGCCCTCTGGTGGATGAGGCTGTCTAAGAGGCTTGTGCAAATTTCCTGATGGGAGGGACTAGTGTTGTGTAGAGTTGGCTGTTGATTTGGTGGGCAGAGCTCAGTAAACCTGTAATCCACTTGTCTGCTGATGGGTGGGACTGGGTTCCCTCCCTGTTGGTTGTTTGGCCTGAGGCAACCCAACACTGAAGCCTAACTGGGCTCTTTGATGGGGCTGATGGCAGAGTCTGGGAGGGCTCATGCCAAGGAGTACTTCTCAGAACTTCTGCTGCCAGTGACCGTGTCCTTACAGTGAGACACAGCCACCCCCTGCCTCTGCAGGAGACCCTCCAACACTAGCAAGTAGGTCTGGTTCAGTTTCCTATGGGGTAACTTCTCTGTTCCCTGGGTCCTGATGCACACACCACTTTGTGCATTCCCTCCAAGAGTGGAGTCTCTGTTTTCCCCATTCCTGTCAAAGTCCTTCAGTCAAATCCCACTAGGCTTTAAAGTCTGATTCTCTAGGAATTTCTCCTCCCATTGCTGGACCTCCAGATTGGGAAGCCTGACGTGGGGCTCAGAACCTTCACTCCTGTGGTTGGACTTCTGTGGTATAAGTGTTCTCTAGTTTGTGAGTCACCCAACTGGCAGTTATGGAATTTGATTTAATTGTGATTGCGCCCCTCCTACCGTCTCATTGTGGCTTCTCCTTTGTCTTTGGATGTTGGATATCATTTTTGGTGATTTCCAGTGTCTTCTTGTCAATGATTGTTCAGCAGTTAGTTGTGATTCTGGTGTTCTTGCAAGAGGGAGTGAGAGCACTCCTTCTACTCCGCCATCTTGAACAAATCTCCATTTGGTTCTATTTTGTAGTTTCTGTACATTTGCTGAGAGTTTAAAATTCATTATGAGAAGATTTTCCTTTACCTCATTGAGCATAATTATCATATCTGCTTTAAATGTCCTTGTCTGCTAATTCCAACATCTGGGTTATTTTGTGTTTGCTCTCTGTTGATGTTTTGTCTTATGCAAATGGGTCATATTTTCCTTGTTGTTCTTGTCAAATAATTTTGGATTGTATGCTGGACATTGGGAATGATATGTTGTAGGATTATCAGTTCTCTATATTTCTCCAAATTGTTGATATTTAATGATATTTGGATTTAGCTATTTATTAACTGCTTATTCGTTTTGTTTGAACACACAATTAACTTGGCTGGATTTAAACTACAAATGTTGTCTCTTTGTAGCAGCTTTTATCTCATTGTAACTATTTTATCCTTAGCTGCACTGCTTACACTGTGCCCCATTCATGTGTGTTTCAGAGTCAGCCAGAGATTCTGGCAGAACTAATACATAGAGTCTATGGCTTAGCCTACTGTCTCTCTCTTTATGAGATTCCCCCCTTACTTTCTGGCAGCTGATGTTGTCCAAACTCTCCTCCAGTCATTCAAACCTCTGAGTTTCATTCAAACTTCTGAGTTTTCTAACGTGTTTCCTGCCACCCTGTGCAGCACAGACCATGGTCTGTCCTATGGATAAAGCTATAGAAACAGGAGTCTCATCCTGAGCCAATTCCTTCTTTCAAGGTTGACTCTCCTCCAGAATCTGCCTGCTTTTGCTCACTGTCCAGAGCTTTCAGTAATTCTTTTTGTTTTTTGGTCTGTGTGTTGTTGTTTGTTTTATTTTTGGTTTTGATTCAGAGTTTATATCTGCTATATGAGGGAGAGTCAGTCCCCTAAGCACTTACATGACTATAGAAGCAGAACTTGATTGTCAGTTTTTGAAATTTTAAAATCATATAGAACTATTAAGTCTCTAGGAGAAAAAGTCCAATAATAGTGTCTAAAATGTCAAAGAAAGTAGGTATTTCAAAAAGTTTTATTTCCTATTGAACTCAATCTCAGTTTATTTTCAGAGCCTTCAGGAGATACAATTGATATACAATTGAGATACAATTGATACAATGATACAATTCCCTTGCAACATTTTATTGTTTTAACTAATGGTATATTTTGGACTTGGAAGGATGTAATTCTCTACAGTTTAGCCAGTGGAGGCATTTCAGACTTACAGGCCTTAGAGATGGAACAGATTCAAGTATCCAGATAAACCCTCTAATTTTGCAGATTAGAAATTGAAGACCAAATGATTATGTGATTTAAACATTAACACAAATGGGCATTAGACAAAGTTTCCTGATGTTGCATGTCCAATAAGAGCTATTTGTATCATACCCTAGGGATTATACTTCTGTGGTATGTCACTACATATTCTTAACTCTATCTACTCTATCCCTCTGTTGGATGTCTTTAGGGCTGTGTTATTTCCTGAGCTGCTAAGAATCAGAGAGGATTCCTGAGTAGTTGTTATACATAGGATAATAGTGGATAAATTAAGAATTAAGTTAGATGATGTTAAAAAAAGAAAAACACATCATAAGTTCTTGGTACAAAATAAGTGTCAGTAAGTACTCATTCTTCATCTTTCTACTTCTCATCTTTCTTATTAATTGCCCATGCCCTCATGATACATTTGAATTCAGGGAGAGCAAGGGAAAGTAGCGCTCTTATTATTTTTTGGAATTTTTATTTTATTCCTGTTCTAAAATAATGCAACTCTCCCATATGCCCATCCTTTCTTCTCTCCTTGTCTTGTTTATCCCTACTATTTCATTGCCTTCACCGTACTACAGATTCAAAGAGACAGATAAGTAAGGAGGATGAGGTCAGCAGGGTCTCAGGCTGTGGTTAGTGAGAAGGGAGTACTTGTTCTCACTCCTTTCTAAGCAAAATAAATTGAGAGAGAGAGAGAGAAAGAAAGGGAGTTTATTGAAAATACTGTGTTTAATGCAGATGGTATATTGAATCATTCTGCAGTTTTCTTTCTTTGCTTAGCAATGTTTTTGAGATCTAGCATGTTGCTAGATGCAGTTCATCCTTTGTAATTGTTATGTAGGTTGCCATGATGTGACTCTGCCACATTTTATTTACCCATTTCTCATGTGATAGACAGGAAGACTTTTCTGTTTTTGTTGTTATAGGATACTTCGCAGGAGCGTCGTGTGTGTGTGTGTGTGTGTGTGTGTGTGTGAAAATTTACTGAGGGTTGATTCCTACAAGTTGAATTGCAGAATCGTAGGTTATTTATATTTTTGTTTTCAACAGATACTTCCAAATTTTCTTCCTGTACTATTTACTCAATATTTTTCTTGAGGTTGTCTTAGGTCTAATATAGTTATCTACTTCAATTTCATCCTGAGTAGCGATTACTGTGAAACCATGGGTTTGATGTGCTAAGTATGCATTTTCTAATACATATTAAAAGGGATAGCTATCAAAACAAAATAAATTTGCCTGTGTTCAACCAAAAATAAATAAATAAATAAAATTTAAAAAGAAAGGGAGAGACAGAGCACGCTAGTTTCTTGGCATTGTTAAAAATAGATTTAAAATCAAAGGCTTCTAGCTTTTAACCTATATGCAGCTTTGTCTCTGTTTAGTCATCTCTTAATGAATGTTATAATGCTGATCCAGAGATAGGGAAACTTTACCTGTAAAGTGACTGTAAATATTGTAGACTTTGTGGCAACATTCTGCTTCATGGCCCCTTTTATTTTTTTCTATAGCTCCTTAAAAATATTAAAACCATTCTTAGCTTGAAAGCTGTACAAGTGGCGGACGGTAGTTTGCTGGTTTATGTGTATTAGACATTCCTATTGTACAATGTTGAAGAATCGGATGAGATAATGCATGTGAAAATATGTTGTGAATCATGCTATAGATAAGTGATATTATTATTAATGATAATAATTACCCCTTGTCATTTTGAGGGCAACACAAAGGTCTGAGGGAACTGGACATAGGTAAGGTTAAGTTTTGATGAAGGGAATGATAAAGGAATGTTTTGAGTCTTGCCAGATGAATTTGGCAAGCAACATTATTTTCCAGGTACTACCAGCATAAGACCCTACCACTTACACCATGAGCAAGGCAAGGTACACCAACACACACATTGTTCACTTCACAATATTTTTCCAAATCTAACCTTAGCAAGAATAATCTGGCTGCTTTGGAATTAGAGAAAAATGGCATAAAATCAACAGTCATAATCCTCCGTAGCCAGGATGGTGATATACTTTGACTTCTTCATAATCTGATTTTAACATAACTGTTCAGTAAACAATTGAAGTAAACTTGAATTTCCAAGTTCCTAGTTTTAACTTTTATTTGTCTTTCAAATGAATATTATACATTAAAAAGTGAATGATTATATACTCTGAGTCTTCACTGCTGCATTTTAGTGAACATAAAAAGTAGGAATTATATCTAGACTTTAAAATACTTTATTAATCATAATATTTTCTAGTGGGAAAAAAAGAAGGTCTTTTCCCTGACTTAAGTCTTGTTTTTTTTTTAATGTTGAGCCTTCTTTTAATTTATTTATTTTTTATTTTTGGCTGTGTTGGGTCTTCGTTTCTGTGCAAGGGCTTTCTCTAGTTGTGGCAAGCGGGGGCCACTCGTCATCGCGGTGCGCGGGCCTCTCACTGTCACAGCCTCTCTTGTTGTGGAGCGCAGACTCCAGATGCTCAGGCTCAGTAGTTGTGGCTCACGGGCCCAGTTGCTCTGCGGCATGTGGAATCTTCCCAGACCATGGCTCAAACCCGTGTCCCCTGCATTAGTAAGCAGACTCTCAACCACTGCGCCACCAGGGAAGCCCTTAAGTCTTGTTTGATTCAAGTTCATTGACAGTTATTTATCACTAGTAAATTTAAAATTACCCTAATTTTATTACTTCATAGTCCCTATGAATTTAAAAGGATTCTTAAAATAATAGCATAAATAGTCTCTAGAGCTCAGGGTCTGAGAGGTTTTGCAGATTCGTGACTCACTGAGACAATTAGAGGTCAACAGATCGCGTCTCCATCTGCCTGCAGAATTTCATCCACTGACGCCATTTTGAGAAGTGCTGGCTTGACGCCATTTTGCGAGGTGCTGGCTCAATGCTGGATAGTCTCTTAGGTGTGGGAACACCTGTCCCATAAAGCATTGTTGAGTTGTAATTTCACAATATCTCTTAGTCATGCCTAAATCTGGAAGCAAGTAATTAAGTAACAAATGTCATGCATCACAGAGCAAGCTGGATAATCATGTTAAACATATTGACGAATTCTCTAACTTGACTATTTGATGTAAAGAAGGGAGCATTGAGTCAGCTGGTGAGGCATAGGCATAGTAAGACTGTTACATGAAGTTAAAGGAAAGGGGAAAAAAAGCACGAGAACTTTCCACCACAACCCACAGACAGAATCGTATCAATAGAATCTGATAATACAATAACAGCATACAAATCGGAAGCACAATCTTAAAAATGTATTTATGAGTCACAACTTACTCACATTTCTCGTAAGAATTACTGATTTCAATGACTAACGTTAGAACTTTTAAAATGACATTGAAAATAAAAGAAACTTTTTTTTTAGTGTAAAATGAAAAAATAACTAAACTGCGTTACTACACATTCCCGTCTTTGAAAGGCATTAAAATTAACTTGTGTGAAATCAGGTCTACCTAAGAGGAAAAAACACCCTTTGGAGCCATAGTCAGTTCCTTTTGGTCATCCTTTTCACCACGTTACATCTATACCATATGCCACAGATACTGCCTCTAATGGTGACTGCCATTTAATGAATGTTTGTTGTGCCAGGTACAGTTCTATCCACTGGGGCAGAATAGGAGACAAACAGAAAATATCCCTTTTCTCACGGAGCTTAAATTCATGTCTTGTCCCCGGCTCTCCTTCCTCTATTGCATATTTACTTTGCTACAGTATCTATTTTTTTTTTAAACCCAGAACTTAAACTATTAAATATATCCCACTGTCTAAAGCAAAACAAAATGCTTGGTCCAGTCATTGTCAGGGAACTCGAATCTATACAATCAGAATCCCTGAAGAAAACAGACTGTACAAACAAACTGGGTAACATAGTAGAGCTTAGTCCTGGGACCAATTACAAAGGTGTGGATAGGGTTTAGGACTTGCATAAGAGATAGCACAGTACCTCGGTATTAGCAGCTGCGGGGAGCCTTATCTCCTGTTATAAGTTGAATTGTGTCCCTCAAACAGATATGTGAAGTACTAACCCCCTGGACTTCAGAATGTCATCTTCTTATAACAGAGGCAAAGATTTCAGTGATGCTTCTACAAGCCAAGGAATGCCAAAGATTGCTAGCAAATGCAAAAAGCTAGAAGAGGCGAAGAAGGATTCTCCCTTACAGATTTCAGAGGGAGCGTGGCCCTGCTGACAGCTTTAGTTCAGACTTCTAGTCTCCAGAACTATGAGACAATAAATTATTGTTATTTTAAGACTTCCTGTTTGCAGTATTTTGTTATAGCAGCCCTGGGAAACTAACACACCTCCTCTTGATCTGAAGGAAGAAATTCTCAGAACCCAGAGATGATGGCACCTATGGCCTTTGATAGAGGGGCACAGACAGCATGCAGCATGCAGGGAACTGGCAGATCGAGAGCTAGAAAAATAAACACGCCAACTCTCTGGTCACCTGCCAGTGCCTTCCCTTGGGTGAGCAGCTTTGGAAGGCAGAGGGTGGTTGAGGACATTGATGTGTGCCCCTATGCCTCAGCCTCCAGGGGCAGAGAGGGTAGACAACAGCAGAGAGTGGATCTAAGAGGACAAATAGAACTATCCAGTACAAAGTCCCTAAATAATTTTGTGTCAGCTTATCTTTCTTGCCTCCCCTCCTGTCCTTTCTCCATGCATCACATATGATCAGACACCCAGGACCACAAGCTGCCACCCAAGGCACCATATGTGATCTGCCATCATGTTTGCTCATCTAGTCCTCCTACTGAAATGTTTACTATCCTCACTAACTTCTCCATCTGTAAGAATCTAATTTATCTTCCAGGCTCTTCATAAAACTTTCTATGATCCACCAAGGCAGAAATCCCCCCTGCATTGCAACTCCCATAATCCTGAATTTACGGTTCTATACCATCCAGGCATGGATTGAGTTACATTCACCATTTATACACCTTATACATTTCACAACTGTATACACAAAATAGGGATTAATGTCTATTGGTTAAATTGAAAATGATAATTTTAGTATTGAAATGAACCTTAGAGTCATCCAGTTCAATCTGCCCATTTTACAGAAGTAAAAACTGAGGCCCGGAAATAGACAATGGCAAAATACGACTATGATACAGATATTAAATTACCCAGTCTTGTGCTTTTTCTATTATATAATTATGGAATAAAGCATTATTCTCATAAGGCTTATAATAACAACTCCAAAGTCTTACAAATATAAGAAAAAATAAAATATAAATGAGTTAGGAATTTGTGAATAAAAAGCTTTTTAAGATACATGCTGAGAAATTTTTTAAAAGTATTTGAGAAAATATTTTGTGCTTTATTGATTCCACAGTGTTTGAGAAACAGCTTGTGGTATTTAACATCCTCCAAAGGCAGCTGGGTTCTCCCATTCCAACTTGGTAGCAAGTGTGTTAAGGGATAAATAGATAAAATTATTTGCCATAATTTAAAAATAAATGTAACTGAATGGCTTACACTGTCAGCTTAGAACATTTCAGAATCATTTAATATTTTCCTAGATTTTGTCAAGTGAAATGTCAAAATGAATTTCAAGCACCTCATAAATTAAAAGGGTCACTTAATTATCTATATTTTCTGAGACAATCAACTTTCTTGTGTGCCAAGAACAAGGTCATGAATTTTCTCTTATTCTGTTTTTATATTAAACTTGTCTTATTCTTGCCTTAGTGGATACCGTACATTCTCAATGACATCTTTCTGCTTGGGGAAATGGAAACTCACAAAAGTTAGTCGATTTCCATTTTTGCAGTGGTATATTTCAGGAAGTTCCCATGACCACCCTCAGATTGAATAATTCTCTAGAAGGACTTTCAGAACTCAGCAAAAATGTCTACTCACAGCTATGGTTTATTACAATGAAAGGACACGGATTCAAATCAGTAACAGGCAAAGGTACGGGCAGGGTCCAGGAGAGGCTGGTCATGGGGCCACCAGTTGTCTCCTTCCAGTGGAGTTGTGTGGACAGTGCTTATTTCTCCCAGCAATGATGTGTGACAACATGCATGGAATTTTGCCAACCACAGAAGCTCATCAAACCTTGCTATCCAGGCTTTTTATGGGAAGTCAGTGATGTAGACATGGCAGACCATGCAAGTGGCTCAGCTTAGTTCCCAGCCCCTCCAGAGGTCAAGCTGATACCACGTGACCCAAGGACACCCTCCGCCACCCCATACATGACATTGTTAGCAAAGACTCTGTGGCATGGTTTATGTGAGGTCTAAGGTCCTCACATAAACAGAGAGACTCATTCCTGTAGTCAGGGCCTATACTTACCTTCCAGGAGCTGGCAGCAAAGACCAAAACTTTTCTTAGGCAAGGTTAATCCTTTATGACATAGGTGTCTCATACATTTAAAATATAAATCTCTAAGAGGTTAGCATCTTGATCCTGTTGTTTCTGCTCTATACCTGTGGTTTCCACCCTGAGGTTCCAAACTTTCTCATATTGTGGCACCCTCGTGTCTCAGTTATTTTTCATGGTGCCCTTTAATTTAGGCAAAAAGAAATTTCTAATAGTAATTAGGTTCAAACAACTCGACAGCAGTAGTTTACATGGTGTCCAACAGGTAATGCCATGATTCCCTGAAGAATTCTAAATATCCTAAGAGTTTTAATAAATTAGAAACTAGAAGTTTACTGCTGTGCCTCAAGGCCCCTTGGCACACAATTTGAGAACCATAGTTCTATATAACAATTAAGTCACTATAGAAGATCATTTTTTCATGGTTTCTTTCCTTTAAAAATGTTTTGTTGAGAACTAAATATGTGTAGAATGCTAGGAACTGGGCTTCCACATATAGCTAAGATATGCTCTGGCTCTGGACAGTTTAGTGTTTCATAGATGTTATGAAGTTAAAAATGAAGGAAAATTTGGGGAACAAATTAGTAAATTGAATTTTCCAAAGTTTGACACAGAATCTAATAGACTTTCAGGAAATGGTTGTTGGACTGAATTGTAACACAAATGGGAGGAATTGCTTACCTTAACTATCACGAGTGTACCTGCAAATAACATCTATTAACACCAAATCTACTTCCCTGTTCATTAAGATGAAACTGCTTCACTCTTTAAAAAAAAATCTTGTTTTTCTCTTTTGTCCATTATAAAAGCAACATAATATTTTAGAAATTTTAGGAAATGAAAAAAAAATCATAACCACATCACCCTTATACAATAACTCCTACTACTTTTGTCCTTATTTTATCATATACATCCCAACACAGCTGTAATCATATATATTAGATTTTTCTTGTCTTTTTTCATTTAACATAGTTTTGTAAGCACTTTGCCATTGTTCTAAATAAATTTTCTTTAAGTTGCCTCTTACTTCTTCCCTAATTTGGAAGAGATTTGCTTTTCCTTTTGCTAAGAAAATCTCTACTCTTTTCAGAATTAAAGTGTCATTTTGTAAAAGTGCATCTTCAGTTCTGTTACATTGATGTTTGATTACCCTTTAGTTTGGACAAAATGATTTCCTTTACTGTGAATTACTCAGCAAGGAGGTACTGGGTACTGAGAGTTGTATAAGAAGAGATTTATCTTGCTCTTGCTTACCGAACCAACGAGGCATTCCAGTCTCAGGGCCAGGGAGGAGCCAGGCTGTAAATTTTTCTGACTCCTGCTATAAACAAAGCCTGTCAGGAGGAGGCTGTGACTTGACACCCCTTTCAGAAAGGGAAGCAGGGAAACAGGGAGAACAGAATGCATCTCTCTCTTTGTGTCACTCTGTACCTTGGGAAGAGGAGACCAGGGATTTCTAGATGCAGAGCCAGGGTTGACATCTTTCTGGTAAACCAAAGCCACCATAGTAGAAACTCTAAGTTGCCTTTAAACTCCAAGGTGACTTTTTCTGTGAGGAGGGAACGGGCTTTTCTCAGGTCAAGAAGAGTCGATCTTGCACTATTAGTGGATCTCTTCTTGTCTTAATTCAAAGAGCTTCCACAGTGAGGGCTGAAAGATGGGGTTTCCTTGGCACCGTATTCATTTGGGAATGAGTCTGGGGCACTCAAATAAGTGCACCTGTATTTAGGTGCACCTGTATTTAGGAAATGAGGAATTGGTATCATAGACTTAGAAGTATTACCTATGACTGAGGCTACCTTCGAGTATTTTTAGAGCATTACTGTCACTAGAAGAGGTAATGAGGAAATTTTTTAAAAAGATGAGGAAGGAAAGCTGTTAGAACCATAACCTCAGGAATAGAGAACCATAACATACGATGCTAAATTATATATATCCAAAGGGAATTGACAGTTAATATTTGATTTTTCCCTTTTTATCTAAAAGAACGTGCTCATTAATTTAAAAGTAACATGTTATTTACAGCATTTTTAATTTTTAAAAATCTCCTTAGAAGGATTAGGGATGTAGACTCTCTCATACCATCACTGTTAATGGGGTTATAAACTGGTGCTAAGTTTCTCTGATATGTGTGCCAAAACCTCAAAATTACATCTACTCTTTTGAGCAGCTATTTAATTTTTAGGACTTTATGCTATGGTATATTAGGAATGTACACAAAGGTTATAATACATATTCATATATATTAAATGTATGTTTTCTTAAAATCATAAATAATCTACTTTTTTAAATAAAATGGAATTAGTTAAATAAATTGTGATGCATCTATATAGTAAAGTTCTATATTGTCACAAATCATGATGATATACAGATATCTTAATAGTGTGAAAAATGGTCAGGATATATTACTAATTTTAAAAATGTAGGAAAAGGAGCATATATCATTTGATATTTTTTTATACACACAGATGTAAACAGTAGAATGAAGTTTATCAATATGTTAAAGTAGTTTAAGTGGTTATTTTGGGTAGTGGATAATAAAGTTCTTCCCTTCCTTTCTTCCTTCCCTCCTTCCCTCTCTCCTTCTCTCCTTCCTTTTTTTTTTTTCCCCTTCCTCCCTTCCATCTGTCTTCATTTTCCTTCCTCATCTTCCTTTTTATTCTTGGTTTCCTCTGTTTTCAAAGCATTTGGGCTTTAATTTTATAGTTTGAAGGAATATACTGTTTCATTTTATTTTTAACCTTATATCATTTGGATTTTCCTTAGGAAATTTGGGTGGAAAAATAAGCGAAACAATTGTGTTGTACTAATGCCCCTTTTCCTTAATGATTCCAGGTTCTCTCCCTCCATGGGTGAAGAGGAGAGAAAATAGGAGAGTGAGGACCAACATTTCACTGTGTCTTTCAGAAGCAGACCTAGAAATTCATTCCACTGTTTTCATTCCTCTTCAGGAAATGAATTAAAAAAAAAAATATATATATATATACACACACACACACATATATATTTGATAGTTGAAGGACTGATAGGAAAACAGGTCAGGTATTTGCTGTATAATTATTTCATGGTATTTAAACATTATGTATTTTTTCTCCACAACAGTTATGAAGAAATCCGCTTTACCTTTAGTATGTAAAATTAAAATTATTCACAGCTTTTCTGAGTTTTCATAACACTTTTAAATAAATTAATAAATCTAGGCTCTTTAATTATCGAATTAAAGTCTGAATAAAAATTTTCCAGGGAAGCAAAAACAAGTCATGCTTAAACGCCAGGATAGGAAAGTTGGTAATAGAAAAAATAACGTTCAGTAATGACCAAAAGTAATTGACTATGTCAGTTCTCAAACTTGACATTGTCTTCAGTATTCGAGTCTTGGTTTTAGGGAATGTGCACAGCCCATTGCAAATTACAAAACATTGGAAGTTGAAACTGGTAGTGACAGAATATTGGTGATAGCGTTTATACTGTACTAACAACTGTATACAGCCTGACATGGAGCAGATGGTCTGAGTTTTGAGAATATTAAGCTTGTGTCAGATAAGTGAAATTTTTGCTACAGTAACTATATTTTCAACCCATTTTTTTTTAATGAATCATATCAGTACAACTATCATAGGTGCTTCATGTGTTTCATTTTAGGGGAAATTGATAGTAGGATCATCATATTAACTTTGCATTTTAATTCCATGTTACTGGTGTCCCATGGGTCCCAGATTGAACACCAGGGGTGCTGGGCCCAGGATTGAGGCAAGTCTGAGTCTGTCTGGAGGCTGGAGATATGGCATGCCATGGTTCTATTTTCACAAACACCAGATGAATCCTATGGGGAGGAAGTCATGGTAAGGAGAAGGGCTGCAGAGCTATAGGGCAGCCTTCAAAAATCCCACCAGTGACTTGATTCAGTGTCGAGGAAAGCCACTTTCAGTGAACCAAATCTGAGGGATAAGGAACAAAATGGTGGGCACTGCAAGAACAAGTTCTTGGAACACCTACGGCAAATGTGTGTGGAGGAGGGAGTCCCCAAACTATGGGAAGACCTTGAGGGGTTTGATTCCTAGAGACACTGTGGAGATATACTTTTTTGTATCCATTATGGTTACCCTGGTCTTACTCTCACTGTTGTCACCCAGAAAACACGGATTACTTTTATATCCCTTTAGAAAGAATAGAAAAGTAGTTAACAGATGGCATACAAAAAAAGACACAGGGCTGCCCTGGTGGCGCAGTGGTTGAGAGTCCACCTGCTGATGCAGGGGACACGGGTTTGTGCCCCTGTCTGGGAAGATCCCACGTGCCATGGAGCGGCTGGGCCCGTGAGCCATGGCCGCTGAGCCTGTGCGTCCAGAGCCTGTGCTCCGCAACGGGAGAGGCCACAATGGTGAGAGGCCCGCGTACAGCAAAAAAAAAAAAAGACACAAACATGTAGGCTTCTTGTCCCTGCCTTTAAAACAATAAACACGAGGATCATTTGGAAAAAAAATAACAGTTACTAGGAAATCAATTAGCCAAGGTGAAAAAAAAAAAAATCTCTAAATAGCATTTAATCTTCCAAGTAAGAATTCTTCATTCTTGGGTCAGACTGATCAATGAGGTGGGCATTTAGACTAATTGATTAGATTCATCCATTTGTGGTGCCGCTGAACATCAGACATACATGATGGACATGTTCTTTGGTGCTACCCTCCTTTCTTCGTACTGCATAGTCATCTTTCTAGCATTTGTTATCTGATTTGGAAAATATTTTAGAACAACCCAATATCAACTTCAAGATAAAAATTTCTACACACTTCACAGCTCCTTCCTATTACATGAATGTGTAAATTGAATTCCCTCTCGATGAAAAAAACAAAGGTTGGCTTCCCAAAAATGTTTTCATTGGCTTTAGGGAACTAACATGCACCAGTCTGGGTGACTAATACTTCCTGGAAAATAAAGATAGATCAACACATAATTAAGCTCTGGCTCAACTATAATTGTTGTCTTGGAAACGGTTTTGGGGATAAATATGGTTGTGCTAATGAAACTTTTCATGATTTCCAACGATCCGGTTTATTAATTAGGCCAGACCATCTTACTACCTTAATGCTACCCATTTTGGAATATTCAAAGGGTTAAAACAAAACAAAAAAGTTCCTATGAGGACATCGAAAAGGAGGAAAGGGGGATAAATCTTAAATTCATTATTTACCAGCTCTCATAAGGATTCTAGTTAAAGGAATAGGTTAAACGTGCTTTTTGGCACTTTTGTGGGTTTCAAACATCCTTCCTACCTCATTAAGCAGAGAGCAGAGAGTTGTATACACAGCATTTTGAACTAATAATTCCTAGCGTTAATTCTCTGAACTCCCTCTTTGGAGGATTTAAAATTGGACGAACGCAAGAGAAACAAGCGAAACCAAAATCCTAACTAGCCAGGGTTTTCTAGTTCTAGCTTTCAGTAAAGAGGAGTTTTGTAGGAAGTTCTGCTCAAAGCGTAGCCCGAAGGGCAGCCTGCCGGCTCTGGAGGGTTTAGTGGAGGCCGAGCGTGAACCCTGGGGGTGAGAGCGCATCCTGGTCTGAGATCACACCCACTCGGGGTGTGCGTGAGTGAGTGCGCGGTGCCCGCGCGCGTGTGTACGTGTGGGGAGGTGTGTGCCAAAGGGGTGGGGTGAGGGGCGGTGAGGAGGGCGCTAGGTGAAGCGCGAGGAGCGGGAGCGGGAGGTCGCGCGCTCCGGCCTCTCCCCCAGGGGCCGCGGCGGCTGGCTCGCGCTCCGGCTGCCCCTCCTGGTGCGCGCCGCGGCGGCGCCACAGGCCCCTCGACCCTTTGACCACCGCCCTCCGGCCGCCCGGCCCCCAGCGGGGACCGGCGATGGCGCGGGACTGACGGCCTCTTCCCTCCGGACCCTTCTGTCCCTCCAGGGGCTCCCGGGGGCCGCGGCGCCGCCCCGACCTGCATGTGGGGCGGGCGCGCCGGCGGCCAGAGCGAGCGGCCCTCGGCGCCCCCGAGGCGGTGCCCGGCCGCGCGGGAGAACCAGGAGGACGAGGAGGAGGAGGAGGAGCAGCGGGCCGGGCCGGGCTCCCCGAGCGCCGCCGCCCGGGAGCACGGGCTCCCCTGAGGGAGCTCGGGGCGTCCCAGCCCCGGAGGAGGGACCCGGAAGCAGAAGCGGAGCCGCGAGTCGAGCCGAGCCGCTGCCCCCGCTGCCCGCCGGCGCCGGGTGGGGGTCCCGGCGGCTGGATGGGCGGCGGCGGCTTCGGCCGCGGGCGGCTATGGGCGAGGAGCAGAGCACGGTGAGCTGCAGCGGCGGGCCTCTGGAGGCGCGGACCCCCCCTGGCGGCGCCACGGGCCACCCCGAGCCCCCGAGGCCGCCGGGGGACAGCACCGGGGCGCCCGGGCCGCGCGCCTCCTCCGCCGAGCCGAGCGGCGACAGCTGCGGAAGCGACTCGGGCTGCGCGGACACGAGCGTCCCGGAGCCCGCGAGAAGCCGGGGGGCCCCGAGCTGGAAGAAGAACCAGGCACCGGCGCAGCCCGCAGGACTGGCCTACACCGGGCCCCTCAACCCCCAGGCTTTGCAACAGCAGCTGGCAAAGGAGGAGGAGGAAGCGAGGGACCGAAGCGAGAGAGGGGATGAACAGCAGGAGGCGCCCCCCGGCGAGCAGCCGGAGCCCCGGACCCGCGTCGGGGCCCCAGACGGACTGGTCCTGGACGTGCTGGGCCAGCGGCGCCCGCCCCCCGCCAAGAGACAAGTCTTCTGCTCCGTGTTCTGCGTGGAGAACGACCTGCCCGAGGTCCCCTCGGCGGAGCGGCTCTCGCTGCCCGCGTCGCCACCCCGGGCTCCGCCGGTGACCAACCCTCCCAGCACCCCCTCCTCCTTCCCCAGCCCCCGGCTGTCGCTCCCAGCGGACACCCTGTCCCCCGACGGCGGCAGCATCGAGCTGGAGTTCTACCTGGCGCCCGAGCCGTTCTCCGTGCCCAGCCTGCTGGGAGCTCCACCCTACTCTGGCCTGGGTGGGGTCGGGGATCCCTATGCGCCCCTCATGGTGCTGATGTGCCGGGTGTGCCTGGAAGACAAGCCCATCAAGCCCTTGCCCTGCTGCAAGAAGGCCGTGTGCGAGGAGTGCCTCAAAGTCTACCTGAGCTCCCAGGTAACCTCAGCCCCTCTGTCCCTCCCCTGTCCCCCATTCAGCATTCCAGATCACTGGCCAGGAAGTCCAGCTCGCCAGCTCCCTGCTCACAGGAAGAGGTGATGAACACCCTTATGGAGGACCTCTGTCAGTTTCTTACATCTCGGTTGTTGGTTTAAGTGTGTTTGTCTTCGCTGGTTAACTTGACTGGAATTTAACTCTGCTTGAGCTTTGATTGGCAACCATAGAAGGAACAGGGTACAAGTGAATTGCCTTCTGCTATTTCTTTTATTAGATTGCAGGCAAGGAGCTTGCTCAAAGAGGAGGGCAATGAGAGTGCCTCAGAGGCCTGGTATCCCAGAAACTAACAAACAGTGGGCAGAAAATAAATATGTTTTGAGTTGGTGGAGAGAAGAGTTGCAATGAATGATACCGAATTTGAAATTTTGCTCCATTTAGATAATCCAGAAAAAGTGTTACTAATTTATTTATTCCTTGGCCCTGGTCCGCTTTTCAGTTTCCTTTTTCTCAGTTAAGTTGAAGTACTTTTTCTCACTGAAGTTTTATGCCAGCAGAGTGCTTTATTTCTCTGAGAGGGAACAAAACAGAAAGAGCGAAACAAAGCAAAGCAAGGCTAAGAGGCTTAACAAAACAAGTGCTGGTGAAACTTTCCTCCTCAGCTCCTTATTTGAAAACTTGTTTTTTTTCTTGGAAAGTTTAAGAGTGCAGTAGACCGGCTTTCCTTCCCTGGTGGTGAATGCGTCCTTCCCGCAGTTTTCAGTCTGTTATGTTTCTGCCAGTGTTTTGCACAATCCGGAATGCCCTTTGATCCCATGTCTGATTGTCCGACGCCTATTCATCTTTCAAAACTCTGGCTGTTCAGGTGCCAACTTTTCCGTGAAGCCTTACCTCACCCTCCAGGCCACTGCTTGTATACTTTCAAAATACTTCTGCATGTCTTGCATGCACTGAGGTTGTTCCATATGTGTCTGTTTGTCCGGCTAGACTGTATGGACAGGGTTTTATAGCCCCTGTGTCTGGTAGTTTCATGTTGGTATCCTTTCCCATAATAGTGTTGAATAACATTGGCTGAAGCGGACTGAAGAGGATTTCACATGGTGCAGTTGCTCTGTGTATTGTGGCTAAGCCATGCTTGTGTCTAGACTGAAAGTGTGTAACGTGCCCAACGGCAAACGCAAAGGGGAATTTAGACAGAATGGAATGTTACACAAACAGTGACTTGGCCAAGATGGCTGAGATTATCCAAACGCCTGTGAGAGACTATGATGTCTCTTTCATGCGTTATCGGCAGACAGATGCTTGAAAAAGGAGGAAAGCCTGCTGCCCATCATGTCAGTTTCTATGACATCACTGTCAAACAGCCCAACAGATACCGGTGCCATCCATGTGCAAAGCCCTGTGGTGGGATTCAGACATTCCCAAGGTATGGGCCCTGCTCCAAGGAAGTCCCCTGGTGTGTATACAAGATGTGTACACAAGAACAATGCAAGGTAGCATATAATAAGATGTAAGCGGAGTAACAATATCATGTAGCACTTCCTCTTAAGGGCTGGATACAGATGCAGTGGGTTTAGAAGTTCAAGGGAGGTGGTCATTATAGGTTGGGGTACTCTGCAGTTTGATTCCTTTAAGGTGGGCCCTTTCCCCAAAGCAAAATTTTTTTTGCCACCATAAGTTAGTTTTAGGAAGTCAGTGTTTTGATTTCCAGTGGAGAAAGAGAAGGAATAGGGGTGGGGAGTGGAGGGTGGCAAGGTGAATGAAGAATCATTGCCATGCACAACTGGGAAAAGCTCCTCTGAAGTAACGTAGTATCTGAAGGTTGTCGGCAGTATTTAGGATTGTATGTATGTTCCTGACCTTCTTCTGAAGTATTTGGCAGAATTTCAATAAAGAAAAAATACACTTTATTTGAAATAATAAACAACAACAAAAAGATGAATCATGCAGGCCAGGCATGCTTCCACTTCAGGGCTTTGTGTGTGTTGTTCCCTGAGCCTGGACTATCCCCCCTGGAGTCCCCCCCACCCCCCATTCCCTTGCTTACTCCTTCCCCTTCTCCCTCTCAAGTCTGTATGCAGATGTCACCTGTGTGACCTTCACTGACCACCTGTTTGGTGGTCACCCAAAGTTGAGCCTCACCCCCCACTCTAGATCTCCTTTCCAGCTATTTATTTTCTCCCTAGTGATAAAAATATTCTGCCTTGTACTTATGCAGTTGATTTCCATGAAGACAGGAGTTTTCACATGATTTATTCCCTACTGTGGCTTTAGCACCTAGAATGTTGTCTGACACATACAGATGCTCAACTAATTAGTTATTGAGTTTATGAAGAGCTGAGCGACAAAGAGAGGATGAAACTGCCCCCAGAAACCACGGCTAGAAGGAGGTGATCTGCTTGAGCACTGAATTCTACTCTGAGATTCTCGATATTTAAGACAAAAGACAAAGACTTAAAGTAGACAAAAATAATAGGTTTGCTAAGTTTGTTATTAAACTTAGAATTAAAGAGTTTTTAAACAAACTTTCAGCTTATACAAAAATGGCATTTCTTTCACTTGGATAAAACTAGGCCTGTGGTTATAATTCTGATCTGTGTTAATGATTAGGTCCCTTCTACTTAGAGTCTGTGTTTCCACATCACTTAACCTCTCTGTGTCTTAATTTCCTCATCAATGAAATGGGATTGCAGACCATGATCTGTAATGACACACCAATTCTAAAGCAAAACAAAATCAAACTGCAGGCCTAGTTTGACAACAAATCAACTGTTTTGTTGCATTACTGAACCAGGTCAAAGGGCATGGAGAGTGCCCTCTTTCTCATTTTATAAGGCATTTTGGTTTTGACAGAAGTAAATCTGTCAAGCTTGAACGTGCAAGACTCTTTTAAGACCTTTTAAAGTAAAATGATATATTTGAAATAAAAAGTTATTACTTTTTCATCTTTTGGATCTGTGCCAAATAGTTAGTGTATTATTTAACATCATTTAAGAAAACAAAGCAGAGTCCCTGTTAAGCATTTTATGCAGACATTAAAAATGCATACTAAATGTGAGTTGGAATATTGCCTGGTTAAATTAATATTCTTCTAAAAGGAGATGCTGAGTTCTTTCAAAGAAGGTACAAAGTTGGAAGACAGGAATGCAGGTTTTTAGATCATAAATCTTATTTCCATTAGTGCCGTGGACTGAATATGTGGCAAAGGCTGATAGATAGGTGTCTTCATTATTTCAGTGCAGACATAGCAGGGTGGTGACTCAAATACCTCCATACTGTGTTTTAAAAATAATAGTTTTAGTTTTTCAAAACATAATTCTTCTTCAGTTATCACTGTGACTGGGGCTGTTGGAGAATCCTTCTTAGTAGAATGACTTTACTGGCCGATGGGTATCATCCAGTTTCCAGTTGCCATGGTGAAGGACTGAACTGATACATTATAATCTTTGGCACTTACATAGGGGAGTTACTTAAAGGCTGTAGAGTACCATGACGGAGATAGTGGGAGTTTAACTGGTTTGTGTTGCCTGGGTACATAAATCTTTGGTACATAAATTTTAGAAGTACGTTTCCTAGTAAGCTGTGTGTGCACGTATGACCATGGCTTAGAGCGCACAGTTGCAGGGATGTCTGCAGTCTCCTGCAGGTCGCAGGGCCATTCTGAGTACTGACCTCAGCTGGTTTGGCCTTTACCACGTTTTCTAGGAGGAAAGATTGTTGCTTTCCTTGTTTCATAGAATGATATTGCGCTCATTTCAAAAAATCCTCCACAGGTATCTTTCTTTTATGATTTTGCTTTGAGACAGTAAAATCTGTTATGATGCGAAATATTAATATTTAGTCCTTTACGTAAAGAAAGAAGAGAATTGGGCATCCTAAGGGCTTTCTAAAGGTAAGGGCTGTTGCCGCTTTCATCACTCTGCTTCAAAGTGCTCGCGATTGGCAGATGCTGACTTGGAATGTATACACCTGTCAAATGAGTATTAATAGAGACAAGCAACACATTTCTTCTGCAGTTTGTGAACAAAACAGCTGCTAGATGGTAATGTCCTAGAATGACTGTCTACCATAGTCACCCTCGAATCAGTGACCTAGGGATGAAAGCTTCTGTATCCTATTATTAAACTCTGAGTCATCCAGACTTTTATGGGTAAAAGTGTAACCTACTTTTTCCCTTTAAACCTTAAAACAACCTGGGTAGTTTTAGAATCTGTCCCGTTCAATATGGAGTTTGCATGCAGCCATCTTCACACAGGTGATTTACAGATCCTATCATGCCAGGTGTGATTTTGGTAGTCTTAAAAATGTGAAGAATAAAAGAGACTGAACTCTGTTAAATCACTCTGAGAATTTGAAAAGTGAGAATTCAGGCATATGTAAGCTTTTTTTTGTGTGTACAGAATGAGTGTGTGTGTGTGTGTGTGTGTGTGTGTGTATGTGTAATGGGGGGCTGTGGTAACATTTGCTTTTATAAACCTTCCTGACTCATGCACTTACTTATTTTCCTCTTCTGACTCTTTAATGATATCTCTTTTAATAATTTCTTCGTTTCTCTTTAATAATTTCTTTTTTCTCTTACTTTTCAAAATTTGATTTTAAGTAGCACTTGATTTCTGCAGAGGAATCAATCCCCTATCAGGGGCTCATCTCTGGGCCAGCAGGACCTGGTCCAGGCACTGCCTGGGTGTCTTCCTTCCCGTCGCTTCCAGCATCTGGAGATGACGACGCCATGTGGAGAAACCCTGCATTGTGCTCCATTGCCTACAAGATCTCAAATAACATGACTAGTACTACTTACCTCATGCGTCAACTGAAACCTTTACAGTGGTGATTTTTTCTTTTTTCTCCTAGAGTAGATAGAGCTCAGCGTTTACACTTGAAGGCTCTTCCTTACTCCTCATATGAGAGACGGCAAAAAGAGAACGTTAGGACTTCAGCTCCCAGCTTTTCATTAAGAGTTTGTGATGGGGTTGTAGACAGATACTTGAGTCATAATTTCCTATAATTAACTTTTTCATTTGTTAATGTACCATTTACGCATTTAACAAACATTTATTGAGTACCTGTGTGGCAAGGACCATGAGATAATCTATAAATGTATTAAATGCCCTCAAGGAGCCATCTTAGAGACTAGTTGGCAGTGTTTCTTCCAAGCTTTGTCTTCCAAGCATAAATAAGCTTTCCTTTAAGTTCTCAGACAGCTGTGGGTCTCCCCTCTTCTGCTTCCTTTCTGGGAGGATTTTCTTAAGCCGATTCTGGAATACCAGTTAACCTTTTAGTAAGCATATTACTATTCCTCCTATTATGTTTATTTCAAAGTAATAAATCCACTCATTACTTTTTTCTTAATAAACATATTTCTCAGAGTTCTTTGTAATTGTGATAAATAGAATATTAGTTAATACTTTGCTTCTTTCAAAATATTTATTACCTTTGCTTAAAAGAAAACATAATTTTGCTGTTTGTTTTGGATCATTCATGACAATGTGGCAAATCTTTAAAGTTATGATACTTTCAAAGAATTGGTTTTTTTTGTTTAAATTCAGTGTCAGAAGGGTTTTATGTGATAAACGAAATGAACCTTCCCAAATCAAGTTCTGTCTTAAAACAAAAATTCAGTGTCTGCAGGACAATAAATTCCTAGAATAATATTCTCTTTCAATGTTATCAGTACTATTTGCCCTATCAATTTTGGGTAATTACACTTGAGTTTCCACAAATAATAACAACCATTAATTGAACATCTATATTCCAAGCATTTTTACACGTTTCATTATTTAATTTTAATTCCCTTACATATTAAATACTTATTACATATGAAACGCTGTTGGAGGTGTTGGGGATACAGAGGACAGTAACAGATAAAGCCCCTTACTTCATGGAGTTTATATACTAGGCTGGGGAGAGGTTGATAATAAAATAAGTAAATTATTTAGTATATTAGGAGATAATAAAGGCTGTAGAGAAAGAAAAACAAGGGACGGGTGATAAGAAATATTGGGGAGGAGGTTTTTCTTTATATATTTATAGTGTTTTTAGGAGTTGTCAGGGAGGGTTTATTTTACAAGGTGACTTTTGAGCAGAGATCTTTCTGACGGCCGTGAGAGAGCAAACCATGAGGATATCTAAGGGAACAGCAAGTATAAAGTTCCAGAGACAGGAGCATACTTGGGGGGGTTCCAGGAATGGCAAAAAGATCCATGCGGCTGAAGCATAGGGAATGAGGTGGTGAGCGATAAGAAGAAACCAGCAGGAAGAGTGGGAAAAGCTGATCGGAAAGGGCTTTAAGGCCATAGAGAATTTGTGTTTCCTCTGAATGAGATCGGAAGCTGTAAGATGATTTTAAGCTAATCAGATATGACTTTACCTTTATGAGAAAGTACTCTGGCTCTCTGTGGACAATATACTATGGGAGTCAAGAATGGAAATAAAAAGACCAGTTAGAAGACGATGGCAGTAAGCCAGAGGGGAGGTGTGACAGTTCAGACTAGGGTGATAGAGGTCAATATGGTTTGCACTGGTGGAATTTTGAATATATTGTGACAATAGAGCTGACAGAATGTGCTGATGATTGGGTGTGGGATGAGAGAAAAAAGAGTCCAGGATGACTCAGGTTTTGAGCCCAAGCAATTAGAAGAATGGGTTTGTCATTTAATAAGGTGAGGAATACTAATACTGTAGGAGGACTAGTTTTAAGGAGAATCAGGAGTTCATGCTAAGTTTGAAAAGGTATTTAGACATTCATAAAAGGATGTTGAATAGGCAGTTGGTGTGTGGCATTCAGCAGAGCCATCTTAACAGAAGATGTAAATTTGAATATTTTTGACATATAGGTGATATTTAAAGCCGTGAGACCAGACCTGGGGCATGATAGTTGATAGGGAAGGATTGAGGACTGAGTCTGGGCCTACCAGTGTTTGCTGATATATAAAGTCTGGGATGTATGAAAGAACCAGCAAAAAGTCTGAAAGGGAGAGGGCCAGATAGGCAAGAAGAAAACCAAGGCAGAGTAGTTACCCAAAGGCCAAACAAAGGTGATGTTTTAAAAAGGAAAGAGTAATCATTTTTGTCTAATGCTTCCGATAGTTTCAGCAGGATAAAGATTAAAATTGACCACTGGATTTCCCAACAAGGAGATTATTTGTAAGTGTGAACAGTGCTGTTTTCATTGGCACTGGTGGGGTTGGCTTTCTGATTAGAATGGGTTCAAGAAAACAGGAACAGCTCAATTTCTGTACTGTAGGTAGCAGAATGTTATGTGAGGAAATTCAAGGTTAGAGAGATTAAATAACTCGCCCTAAATCACACAGCTAGGAAATGACAAAGGTGGGATTTCAATTCAGGTCCATTTGGCTCTAAAACCCAAGGTCTTTTTACAGTCTTTGCATTTATTATCTTATTTATAGGTTAACTATATATTTATTTCATTTTTCTTTTAAGTTTATATCCATATTGTACAGAATCACAAGTCTTCCAGTCCAAGAAGAAACTTAATTACATGTTTTGAGGAAGTGGAAGTCTCTTGCCCAAATTTAGATCCAGAGGAAGATTTCTACCAAAGTCAGCCTCATCGTCGTGTACGAAAATCAAGAGGAGTGTAGAGGAGCTATGATTTGACTTACTATTAAGTTTTAATGGCAGAAAACGGGACCTTTTCTTCCTGATTCTCTTGGCCATTCCTTTTGTTTCCGTTTGAGCTTTTTCTTATGTTACCATCTCTTAATGTTGGTGTCTACATGGTCCTATATTAAACCCTCTCTCTCCTCTCCTCACACTGTGTACTAGTAGTGGGGTCATGTCGTCCACTCCCATGGTTTTAGGTAACACCTATATGCTCTTGACTTCCAAATCTTTGTCTCTAGCCTGGATGACTCTTCTCACCTGCAGTACCAGGTAGCTGTTTGTCTCCTCGACATTGCCACCTGCATGTACTACCCACAGCCACCTTAAACCTCTCGGGATGAAATCTCCCTTTCCTCCTCTTCCTTCCCACACCCCTAAAGCTTTGCCCTTCCTTTGGGCTTCCGTGTTTCCATCAGTTATACCCAGGCCAGAAACTTGGGCATCGTCCCTGAATTCTTCCTCTCCCTCACCCCCCAGATCTAACTAATCACCTAGTTCTTTCAGTTCTACCTCCTGAAATTATTTTTATATTTTCTCAACTCTACTTTTCTTCATTTCTACTGGCATTTGCTGAGACCTCCACCATTTCTCTCCTGGATTCCAGCCACAGCTTCCTGCTTGGTCCTAGTGCTCCAATCTTGACCATTTCCAGTCTGTCCTTCACACTACAGTCAGCATTGTCTTATAAAATGCACGACTGGTCTTAGCGTTCCCCTTCTTTGCCTTTCAGTGTGCTGTTGCTTGTAGAATAGAATCTAAACATGATTTACATGTGCCTGAGTGATCTAACTCCTGTTTACCACTCTTAACTTTGTTTCTCATCAAGTGCCCCCCTAAGCCTTTAGCCATATTAAACTTCTTTTTGTTCCTTGAGCACTCTATGACTCTCTTAATTATGATCCTTTAGTTTAGTGACATTAGGTTCTGTCTTGGGGGGGGGCTACTTTTTTTCCCACACTCCCCCAAACTCTGTTTGCCTCTTTCACACTGATTCATTCTTCTAGTCTTAGCTTAGACATTTCTTCCTTTGAGAATTCTTCTTGACCCCCTATATCTGGATTAAGCATCCTTTCTATATTCTGTGACAACGCTTTGACTCACTATAAGATTCTTCTCATTTCACTATATTTAAATCACCTGTTTCCTGCTCTATGCTCCCATTAGACTGTAAAGCTTGATGCATGCAGAAATCTTATTCATTTTTTTGGATTGATTTCTTAGCTCTTGGCATATTGTACACATGAAATGAGTATTTGTGTAGTGGACTTACGTAGTCTATAAATAATTAATAAATCAGATGCTAGTTGTCAATATACAGAGTATGAGAATAGATAGCCAAGGTGGTATTTAAAATGAAAATCTCAACATTTCATTATCTTGCTTAAACACCTACAAGACCTTCCCATTGCACAAAAAGATTCCAGTTCATAACACTGATGATGAGGTTTGGCCTCTGCTCTCTTCAGTCTCTTTGTCCCTCCAGCTCTATATCAGACGTGTATCAGGCGTGTAGCCTTCTCTCTGTTAATTTTCCTCTTCTTTCAGATGTCAGCCATCCTTGAGTCTCCAGACTGAATCATTCCTGCCGTTTATGCTTTTAGAGTCCTTTTTACTCTGCAGCCATTGTATCTTTATCCCCTTTTGTAATTATATGTTTGTATGATTATTTGATGTTTGATTAATTATCTCCCCTTCCCCACTATTATTTGAGCTGCTTTTATAACTAGCATTTAGCATGAAGCCCAGAATGGAATAGGTGCTCAATAAGTATTTGTTAAAAGACTGAGTGAATGATTGACAGTAAATTATAGTAAGTTTAGGTTGGTAGGAAAAATAAGGATTTTGAAGCTGAATTTTTGATATTTTATTTCACAATAGATTTAAATTTTTAATGCAACAGAATGCTATGGCCTGAGTCTTTATCCTGGCATCCCACCTATCACTGAAATGCTTCTTTAATTATAAAACCTATTCTGGTTACTATGTCTTCTGCTTAACAAATTCCTCCGGAACCTGGGAACTTAAGACAACCATTTTTTTTTTTTTTTTGATCATGGCATGTGGGTCAGGAATTTGGGAAGGGCTCAGCTGGTCAGTTCACACTTGGGGCTTCTCATGCAGTTGTAGGCAGATGTCAGCTTGCTCACTTGGCTGTCAGCTGATGCTGGCTGGCCTTTGTCAGGATACTCAGCTGCAGCTGTGTACAGAAGTGCCTACATGTGGCCTTGACAGCAAGATAGTCTCAGGGAAGTGGGCTTCTTACATGGAGGCTGGCTTCCTCTGGGGCAAGAGTCTCAAGTAAGCCAAGTGGAAGCTGCGTGATCTTTTCTGTCTTAACTTTGGAAGTCACTCAGCATCACCTGGGCAAAGCAGTCATAGGCTGCCTAGATTCAAGGGGAAGAGACTTAGACCTCAACTTTTTTTGTGAACATGTAAAAGAATTTGGGGCCATATTTTTAATCCACCACACTACTTCAGACAAAAATCAGGAATGTTGTGAATTTAGGTAGTAAAGGTTTTGAGCCTGAATTTTAATTTGTTTTTTTTTTAAAATTTCATGTCTTTTCAATCATTTAATTATATATTTCCTATTCATATCACTATATTGATTTTCTACTTTGGTGTTGTGGGGTTTTTTTATGCTTTATCCTTGAATAATTTAACAATAAAGCTTCATTTAGTTTTAAGTAAAGCTTACATAAAAGTTGTTCCCTTTTAAAATTAAATATTTTAGATAATTCCATTGTACCTGAAATATCTTGAGATCAGGGTCAGCTTCTAATTATTAACACCACTTAAAATTATTCTACATAATGTAATTTCCATTATATCAAAACTTTAGCTTCATTAGAGGTTAAAATATTATTTGAAAAGATTGAATACCTTGCTGAATAAAGAGAGTTGATGTAACAGATAGTTTTTGTAGTCCAGGGATATTCTATACAGAAATTATATTATATTTAATGATACCTAAGAATTAACCACCCTAGTTAACCTTTGTTAAATTGACCCACTGTTGGTTTTTTATTGTTTATGATATTCCAATTTGGCTGATTTTATCATTTGATTAGCGTCCTCTCAAATAGGTAAGCCTTGCGTTTCCAGAACCAAATGTGTTGTGCTCAGAAATCTCTTCCTTGTTGAGGATATGTGCACCCTGAAACAAAGGAGGTGTATTGCTTTTATGATGGGTCTTTTTCTTTTCCCCCAGCTGAGGTAACTAAATTCTGTGCTTATGCATTCATGTGAATGACTGATCCCGTTTTAAATCTTTCTAAGCTGTTTGCCTCAATGATATTCTCTACTGTAAGATTCAGAGGCTAATTATAGGCTACCTAGCAAATTACTTCCCTTTTTGTGGTGTTGATTCTTGCCTTATTTCCTCACTTGATTATTGGACATATTCAGTGTTCCTGAATCTCCAAGATGTAAGAGGCAAGTTAGATCACCGCAGCTTTTTCCTCTGGTTGCTTAACAATTTAAAACAGCAGGTAAAATAAAACAATTGATCATAGTGTTTCACTAGTGTTTTGTTTCCTCTGATAATGCCATTTTTCCTAATGTTTACAGTTTAGTTTATTATTAGTTTAAGTCTAAGTAGAGCTGTTGGGTCAAATCAGAAATGACTTGGATATGGCTAGATCTTAGTGTACCATGTTTGTATGAGCATATGACCTTGGTAGGGAAAGTGAGTTTCTTTCATTAGTTCCGTAGAGAGTAGGGGGGTTTTTATTCTTCTGCTAGAGATGCCCTTGGTGGGAAATGATAGGTGCAATCCCAAGAGTTCTAATTTAATCCTGCTTTTAACTAGTCTTACTATTAACTTTAGTGTTTTTTTTTCTTATATTACCATTTTTCCTCCTCAAGATTGTTTGTTTGTGAAAGAAACATTTTGAAAATAATAGGCTCCTAAAAGTAAAAGAAATACTCTGTGTGTTCAGTGTGCTGGTGCTTTACGTTAAAACTCTGTGTGTGTGTGTGTGTGTGTGTGTGTGTGTGTGTGTGTGAGTGAACGTCTCAAGTTTATTTGTGTGTTACAAGAAGATTATTTGCTGATCTTGATTTGTAAAAATCTGAGTATAGTCATTCAGGTAAATTCATGTATTTCAGGTTTAGTTTGAATCAACCTAAAATAGATGTCCCTTGAGCTTACCTTTTTTCTGTTGTTAGTTTTTAATATGTCACTTTGTGAGTCACTGAGGGCTTCACCCTTAGGATAAAGGGAGAGTTTAGAGGAATGCTTGAAAAGAAAATATTTGAAACAATAGTAATTCTTTTCCCAAGAGTTTGCTTCCTTTTTTTTTTTTTTTTTTTTAGGTTTTAGGATTTCTGAAAAATACTGTTTGTCCAGATATACTTTTCTCTTTAAAAATCACTACAAACTTACAAAATTTGGAAATAGAATTTTCAATCTTGCTTGAAAATTACGCAAATGAATTGCTTCAGAGAGTTTTGACCCACTTGTTTAAAAAATAGCACTTTATGATCAGCTGCAAGAATAGTTGATTGACATTAGGGAAGATGTACATCTACTAGCTGAATTTCATCAACAATCTTTGAATACTTGGTAGATGAGATGTAAAAATAAGTATAATGATTTAGTAAGCCCAGGCAACAGGGTTTTTTTGTTTTGTTTTGTTTTGTTTTGCCTCTCTTGTGTCTATGTGTGGTGCTTTTTCAAGCAATATATCAAAATAAATTGAACATAGACCTTAGAGACTCAGTGTCACTAAATGCTGAACAAAGATTTTTAAAAATAAGAAAGCTGGTTCTAACACATTGCTTTCACAATTATTATTCATTCTATTAGTGATGATAAGATGTTTTGTATCATTAATACAATAAGATTCAGATGTTAAAAAAATCACTGCAACTTTTGGATTCTTTTGGCTTGTTATAGTCTAGATGGATTGGACAAAACCTTGTTGGTTTGCTCAGGGTGCTAATGAGGTCAAGGTAAAGCAGGAGGTCTCATCACAGGCTGGTTAAGGACACTGATCTGGGACCATAACCCCACCCTTAACCCTGCACAGTCACATATAAAGTGTATGCTTCTGCTCATAAGACTGTAGCTGAGACAAGATGGAAGGATTACTATTAATCATCTCATCACCACTTCTGGAAAAACACAAGACCAAAAAAGTTCTACTAGATAATTAGTGAGTTGCAGAGACCTTTATATAGAGAAATCTTTTCAAGTGGACAAGACTTTCCTTTCTTTCACTGTAGTCACACTGTAGAAGATCTGTTCTCTAGTACTCAGTAGGTTTAAGGGAATCAAAGGGGAGGGGGAACTAGAGCATTCTTATTCTCTTAAAAACATTTACAGAGCACAAAATATTTGTTTAGAGCTATGCTGATCACTATGATAAGAGACAGTGTAGTCTATGATCCATCCTCAGCGAGTTTAGAAATTCAATAGGTGAAAAGTAAGCTGTCCAGCAAATATTAGGGAAAGTTTATAATTACATTGTGTGATGCTGATTGTTGACTTAAGTGGCTCTGGGAAGAGAAAGCTGTGTTTATCGGAGTAGAAAAAGCTGGAACTTGGCTAGTATCTAAAAAGTGGTTGTTGATGTACAGGGGGAGTAGGATAAGGGAGTTAGGGGTGGGGCGTGTCTCCAAGTGAGGTGGGGTGAGCAAGCACACATACACACTCAAAATTACATTTGTGGGGCTTCCCTGGTGGTGCAGTGGTTGAGAGTCCGTCTGCCGATGCAGGGGACACGGGTTCGTGCCCTGGTCCGGGAAGATCCCACATGCCGCGGAGCGGCTAAGCCCGTGAGCCATGGCCACTGAGCCTGCACATCTGGAGCCTGTGCTCCGCAACCGGAGAGGCCACAACGGTGAGAGGCCCGCGTACCGCAAAAAGAAAAAAAAAAATTACATTTGTGGAAATAGAGAGGGAGGGCGTGCAAGTCACCATGGCTAGAGAGAGGGGCTGGGAAGGACAGTATGCAAATACAGGTAAAGAGGTGAGAGCTGAATGGTGAGCAGGAGTCTGTGGAACAGAGGCCTCAGTACAGAGCAGAGCACCACAGGCAGCTGGACAGAGCATCACTCTGCAAAGCTAGACCCACGGGTGTGCTGTGTTTCAAGAACAGGGAACGGAGGGAGCCTGGTCGGAGATGGCTTATTGAGGGAGATGTGGGTCAGATCACGTACAGCTGTGATGCCCCTCTGTGGAATTGGTACTTTATTCCAACTGTAATAATAAGCCATTGGAAAATTTAGTAGAGCTGTCAAATGATAATTAATGCTCCGAAAAGAGCCTGGCTTCAGTGTGGAGAATAAACTGTGTTTGAGGGGTGAGGTGGCAGGAAGAGAAGCAGGGAAAAGGGTTAGGAGGCGTCTGCAGCAGTCCAGGGCAGAGATGACAGTGGTCTGCGCTAGTGTGGAAATGGTTCTGTCTCCTGTCCTATCACTTATTGGGCTTTTGGTTTTAAAAGGTGCAGGGAGTGCTTTACCTTTGGTCTAGCAGAATGTCCTGCCAGTTCTTGCAGCCTTTAATGTTCAGAGGTCCACGTTGTATAACTCTGGACCAGCTGCCGTCTTTATCTTTCAAGCAGTGTATGATCAACCTCTGTTCAGCTTGATTCCCTCTTGCATTTTGTCTGCCTGCAATGGGTTTGTTTGTTTGGTTTTAATTGTTTGGTTCCAGAGACACCATGTAGAAAATCACTGACCGAAAAATATGAAAACATCTTTTGAATAGGTGTCCATAGTTGTTATTTTACTGATTGTCAGAATCAATTTATCAAAGAAGTTGAGCTATTTTCTGCTACCTACTTTTTTGCAATTTGCCGTTCTTAGTCTTTCCTCATTTTATGCTCAACAGTTTGCTTATGTCATTACTTAAAACAAATAGGAACTCCCACCCTCCCCTTCTCACAGATGGCGAAGGTCTCACTGGTCCACCAGTAAGTTCTGAGAGGAAGTTAGGATTATTTCATAACTCTATTCATTTCTTGTCCTTATGGTTTTGCATTGTTTTGAATGATTGTCCTTTGCTTCCTCAATTAATTCTTACTTTATTACACTCTCTTACTCCTAATTCTTGTTTTTGTAACAGTATTCTATTTGGGTGTCAGTTCCACTTCCTCTACCTTTAATGGGAAAGGCCCTGGGGTCATGGCTTAACTGTACAGTGGCTGTTTTATTTTGACTGTGGTTGTCCTTTTCTTTGTTTTTAGTAAGGGTACACTGATAAAGTAATTACTTAAACAAAGATTTGCTTTGTTGATTTTATGCTGAGTAACTGAGTTTCCCCTCTCTCCTATGAACCGTTGTTTGTTTATTTCAGAGTCCTGAAGTGTTTCCTCTAATTACATTCTATTATTCATCATAGAACCAGTAATATTTCAGTTGGAGGTAATAAAATATCGATTTTTTAAAGTATTTATGAGAAAACCTCAAGTATTTATCTTTAAAATAGATTTGTTCCATGTGTGGGTTGTGTAAATTTTAGAAGAATATAAACCTTATGCATTTGTATCATGACAGGTTTTTCAGTTGTCTTGCCATGTAACACCGCTGGATAAAAGTGATTTAAAGACCAGTAGTGTTTACTAAATTTAAAATATTTTCAAATTAGGTAGTGTGAGCAATCACAGATACTGGGTAGCATCTAGGAGTACTTTGTTTATAAAACAATTTGAGAAAAATTTAAGTAGCTAGAAAAGTTGGACTTTATAGTTTATGTTTAGAACATCCATTACGTTTGTAATACTTCATTTAAATTGTTTGCAAAGAATTTAGCTCTTTTTTTCCCTCTGTATTAATCTTCTTGTCAAGAACAACTCATTTCAAAGTCAGTTCATTATTTTTCCTCTATAAATGTGAATGGGATTTAATTTTGTATCCCAACACTTTAACATATTTTCTTGGAAGTACCTATTTTATTTATTTTTTTGAACAATTAATTTGTGTTTTTAAAATTTTTATTTATTTATTTTTGGCTGCATTGGGTCTTCGTTGCTGCGGCAGCCTTTCTCTAGTTGTGAAGAATGGGGGCTATTCTTTGTTGCGGTGCGCGTGTTTCTCACTGCGGTGGCTTCTCTTGTTGTGGAGCACAGGTTCTAGGCGTGCGGGCTTGAGTAGTTGTGGTGCACGAGCTTAGTTGCTCTGCGGCATGTGGGATCTTCACGGGCCAGAGATCGAACCTGTGTCCCCTGCATTGGCAGGTGGGTTCTTAACCACTGCACCACCAGGGAGGTCCCAGAAGTATCGATTTTATTAAAAAATAAAAGCTAGTTCATGAGGTGATATAAGATATTTTTTCAATGTTTATCTCACTTTATAGATACTTTGATATTTTCCATAGCAAAAAATGTGGTTGATATTTCAAAAATTCCATAGTCAAAACCCTATCCCCAACCACCAAAATATATATATTCCTGCATTGCGTTTTGTATAAACACATTTCACATAATAATTTATAACCATTGCCATCTTGTAGACTATTTATCATTAATAATCTATTTATATATGATGCTATGGTAGATTCTACCTGAAAACAAAAAATTGTTTTACCTACATACCTACTCTCTCAAGACTTTAAAAATTTCTATATGGTATGCAAACACTTGTTTACCAGGTCACCTTGGGTATACCATTGATAAATTTGTAAAGAGAAAGTGTCAAAAGTTGATGACTTTATAGTATGTGAAAGTTATTTACTCAGTTTCTGGTGAAAAGAATGAAAATGGGTTTGTATTACTCAAATGTTTTCTTTGAATAAGATTGAAGAACTGTAAAGGGAAGTCATTCATCCTTCCTTGGCTTGCAGGTTTGTTGTCTGGTGAGAAAAGGGAAGAAACAGATATAACTGTCAGAGTGGAAGGGCCACTTTAGAGAGTACTTTGTTTTAAAGGAAAAGAAAAGCTTTCTATGCATTTTCTGTTCAACATCACTTCAGCATCCCTTTTTCCAAATAGGGGTTCTTAACTTGGTAGTCATAATAGTTCATGGATTGTCTTCAGAAGGGTTATAAATGCCCTGAGATCCTATGCAAAATCCATTTTCTCTTGTGATTAGGTTAATAACATTTACTGGTTTTTAGACCATTACCCAAAAAAGGTTTTAGAGCTACTAACTTTGAAAGATTTTCACATCTTGGGAGCTAAAGACAAATTCTGGTGTTCGTATTTATGATAACCAAGATATGGGCTAGATATGAATATGTGGAATATTCAGTCTATTTAGTGTACAGAGGAAGGCACAATAAGTAGAAGATTGAGGTAGTGGATGGAATATGAGCAGGACAAGTGTAAATTTAGTGGTGGTTTAATGGATTTATGTCCTAACCTCTCACTACTGGAAAGAACCTTAGAGGTCATCTAATTCGAGGTAGATATCTATGTATCAAAGCTACCTTCTTTTCAGTCATACACTTATGTGAACAGAGATGACCAGTAAAAAATACTAACCCTCACTCTTGTGTGTGTGGGGGTGAACATAATAGTGACCTTTCACCCCTAGTAAACCGATTAATTAATTAATTAATCTCCTGCAGTGCTTTGTGGACCTATTTCAAATGTAGTGCTTCTTACTGGACCAGTAAAAAGGAAGTCTAGAGTTAGAATATTTGAGTTTCAATCTTTGCTATATTATAAGCCTATGACTATTAGAAAAGTCAATTAATGGGATGATGTATGTGAAACCTTTACACATTGTAAAATGTTTATATTATGAAGCTCATATGAGCTTGATAAATAAAGGCAGACTGGGAGAATACAAATATAAGAGTAAGAAAAAGGAGATTGTAGTCCCATTTACATCATTTACATTAATTTTTAAAATCCTAACTAAATGCTAGCAAATAAAATCCAGCAAATGCATTTTTAAAAACCACAATTACATCATGATCAATTATCTCAGGAATGCAAAATGCTTTATTTAACATTGAGAGATCTATTTCATATTATTTATCACATTAATAGATTGAAGGAGAGAAACCATACAATAATTTCAATAGGTGAGGAAAATACATTCATTAAAATTAAAAGTAAGAAGTTTCAATCTAAGTGAAAAATCTCTGAGGGAGGAAAATGATACTATAAATTAGGGTTAAAGTCAATTCACATCCTGCAAATATCATTTTCTAAAATATACAAGTCATAGGGCTTCCCTGGTGGCGCAGTGGTTGAGAGTCTGCCTGCTGATGCAGGGGACACGGGTTCGTGCCTAGGTCCGGGAAGATCCCACATGCCATGAAGCGGCTAGGCCTGTGAGGCATGGCCGCTGAGCCTGCGCATCCAGAGCCTGTGCTCCACAACGGGAGAGGCCACAACAGTGAGAGGCCTGCGTACCGCAAAAAAAAAAAAAAATAATAAAATAAAATAAAATAAAATAAAATATACAAGTCATAAAGAATTACTATCCGTTATACAGAAGAACTCTTAGAAATCAATAAGAAAAAGACTACTCTTGGAAAATGCAAAGTTTAATGACATAAATGGCCAGTAAATGTAGACAAAAAAGTTCATACTCATTATTAAGACTCATTACAATTTATACTAATGAGGAAAACACAAATTAGCAACAACAAAACAAGATAACATTTTGATCTTAAAAATGGCAAGATCAGAAAGTCTGATGCAAACCAAGTGCTGGTTAGGATATGGGGCAAAGGGACGTTTAGACATTGCTTGTTCCCCAAAAAACTCTTGCACATATGTGAGAGGTATGTACAAGGTATGTATTGCAACATTATTTATAATAGTTGAAAAATTGGAAGCAAATTTCTATCATTAGGAAATGGATGAGTGAATTCTAGTATATTCATAAGTACACTATTCAACTGCACTTAAACTTGATCAACTAAATCTCTCTATATGTATTAACATAAATGTAGATACTGAAAATGCAATATTAAGTAAAAACCAACCAAATTTCAGAATTCAAGCAGTTTCAATGCAATGAAATTTTAAAAAACATATAAAGTCATGATATGTTGCTCAAAGATATGTTTTTAGTGTAGTATTAAAAAATAAACATAAGCCAGATTTATAAGAGTGCATAATTCTGCAGCAGGAGAGAAGAATGGTAAGTACTTTTTATCTGTAATGTCCTATCTTTTTGTATAAAAAATAGGAAGCAGAATGATAAAATGTTAGCATTTGTTAATAATGGGTGTTGTGAAAACATGTATGTTACATTAATCTACTTTTTAAAATTTGGTTGATATTTTTTATTTTTTAAGTTCATTTTAAACACTCAGGAATATGAATACTATAATTGCCAAGATTTCTTCTAGCTCTAGTATTCTGTAATCATTGTCCTCTTATGGCATCCCTGGTGACAGGTAATATAGGTTTATTTTGTAAGTAAACTAACACTTTTCTTTTATTGTGATAATTTGTTTTTTAACATCTTTATTAGAGTATAATTGCTTTACATTGTTGTGTTAGTTACTGCTGTATAACAAAGTGAATCAACTATACACATACATATATCCCCTCCCTCTTGCATCTACCTCTCGCCCTCCCTATCCCACCCCTCTAGATGGTCACAAACCACCGAGCTGATCTTCCTGTGCAATGAAGCTGCTTCCCACTAGCTATCTATTTTACATTTGGTAGTGTATATATGTCAGTGCTACTCTCTCACTTCGTCCCAACTTACCCTTCCCCCTCCCCATGTCCTCAAGTGCATTCTCTGCGTCTGCGTCTTTATTCCTGTCCTGCCCCTAGGTTCATCAGAAGCATTTTTTTCTTTATAGTCCATATATGTGAGTTAGCATAAGGTATTTGTTTTTCTCTTTCTGACTTACTTCACTCTGTATGACAGTCTCTAGGTCCATCCACCTCACTACAAATAACTCAATTTTGTTTCTCTTTATGGCTGAGTAATATTCCATTGTATATATATGCCACATCTTCTTTATCCGTTCATCTGTCGATGGACACGGAGGTTGCTTCCATGTCCTGGCTATTGTAAATAGTGCTGTAATGAACATTGTGGTACATAACTCTTTTTGAATTATGGTTTTCTCAGGGTATATGCCCAGTACAGGGATTGCTGGGTCATATGGTAGCTCTGTTTTTAGTTTTTTAAGGAACCTCCATAATGTTCTCCATAGTGGCTGTATCAAATTACATTCCCACCAACAGTGCAAGAGGGTTCCCTTTTCTCCACACCCTCCCCAGCATTTATTGTTTGTAGATTTTTTGTTGATGGCCATTCTGATGGTGTGAGGTGATACCTCATTGTAGTTTGGATTGGCATTTCTCTAATGATTAGTGATGTTGAACATCCTTTCAAGTGTTTGTTGGCAATCTGTATATCTTCTTTGGAGAAATGTCTATTTAGGTCTTCTGCCCATTTTTGGATTGGGTTGTTTTTTTTTTGATATGGAGCTGCATGGGCTGCTTGTATATTTTGGAGATTAATCCTTTGGCAGTTGCTTCGTTTGCAAATATCTTCTCCCATTCTGAGAGGTGTCTTTTCATCTTGTTTATGGTTTCCTTTGCTGTGCAAAAGCTCTTAAGTTTCATTAGGTCCCATTTGTTTATTTTTGTTTGTATTTCCATTTCTCTAGGGGGTGGGTCAAAAAGGATCTTGCTGTGATTTATGTCAAAGAGTGTTCTTATGTTTTCTTTTAAGAGTTTTATAGTGTCTGGACTTAATTTACGTCTTTAATCCATTTTGAGTTTATTTTTGTGTATGGTGTTAGGGAGTGTTCTAATTTCATTTTTTTACATGTAGCTGTCCAGTTTTCCCAGCACTGCTTATTAAACAGGCTGTCTATTCTCCATTGTACATTCTTGCCTCCTTTATCAAAGATGAGGTGACCATATGTGCATGGGTTTATCTCTGGGCTTTCTGTCCTGTCCCATTGATCTATATTTCTGTTTTTGTGCCAGTACCATATTGATTACTGTAGCTTTGTAGTATAGTCTGAAGTCAGGGAGCCTGATTCCTCCAGCTCCATTTTTCTTTCTCAAGGTTGCTTTGCCTACTCAGGGTCTTTTGTGTTTCCATACAAATGGTGAAATTTGTTGTTCTAGTTCTGTGAAAAATGCCATTGGTAGTTTGATAGGCAGTGCACTGAAGCTGTAGTTTGCTTTGGGTAGTATAGTCATTTTTGCAATGTTGATTCTTCCAAATGAAGAGCATGGTATATTGCTCCATCTGTTTGTATTATCTTTAATTTCTATCATCAGTGTCTTATAGTTATCTGCATACAGGTCTTTTGTCTCCTTAGGTTTATTCCTAGGTATTTTATTCTGTTTGTTGCAATGGTAAATGGGAGTGTTTCCTTAATTTCTCTTTCAGATTTTTCATCATTAGTGTATAGGAATGCCAGAGATTTCTGTGCATTAATTTTGTATCCTGCAACTTTGCCAGATTCATTGATTAGCTCTAGTAGTTTTCTGATAGCATCTTTAGGATTCTCTATGTATAGTATCATGTCATCTGCAAACAGTGACAGCATTACTTTTCCTTTTCCCAATTTGGATTCCTGTTATTTCTTTTTCCTCTCTGATGGCTGTGGCTAAAACTTCCAAAACTATGTTGAATAATAGTGGTGAGAGTGGGCATCCTTGTCTTGTACCTGATTTTAGAGGGAATGGCTTCAGTTTTTCACTATTGAGAATGATGTTCGCTGTTGGTTTGTCATACGCGGCCTTGATTATGTTGAGATAAGTTCCCTCTATGCCTATTTTCTGGAGAGTTTTTATCATAAATGGGTGTTGAATTTTGTCAAAAGCTTTTTCTGCATCTACTGAAATGATCATATGGTTTTTATCCTTCAGTTTGTTAATATGGTATATCACATTGATTGATTTGCAAATATTGAAGAATCCTTGCATTCCCAGGATAAACCCCACTTGATCATCGTGTATGATCCTTTCAATGTGCTTTTGGATTCTGTTTGCTAGTATTTTATTGATTTTTGCATCTGTATTCATCAGTGACATTGGCCTATAATTTCCTTTTTTTGTGACATCTTTGTCTGGTTTTGGTATCAGGGTTATGGTGGCCTTGTAGAATGAGTTTGGGAGTGTTCCTCCCTCTGCTATATTTTGGAAGATTCTGAGAAGGATAGGTGTTAGCTCTTCTCTAAATGTTTGATAGAATTCACCTGTGAATCCATCTGGTCCTGGGCTTTTGTTTGTTGGAAGATTTTTGATCACAGTTTCAATTTCAGTGCTTGTGATTGGTTTGTTTATATTTTCTATTTCTTCCTGGTTCAGTCTCAGAGGGTTGTGCTTTTCTAAGAATTTGTCCATTTCTTCCAGGTTGTCCATTTTATTGGCATATCGTTGCTTAGTAATCTCTCATGATCCTTTGTATTTCTGCAGGGTCAGTTGTTACTTCTGCTTTTTCATTTCTAATTCTGTTGATTTGAGTCTTCTCCCTTTTTTTCTTGATGAGTCTGACTAGTGGTTTATCAATTTTGTTTATCTTCTCAAAGAACCAGCTTTTATTTTTATTGATCTTTATTATCATTTCCTTCATTTCTTTTTCACTTATTTCTGATCTGATCTTTATGATTTCTTTCCTTTTGCTAACTTGCAGGTTTTTATTGTTTTTCTTTCTCTAATTGCTTTAAGTGTAAGGTTAGGTTGTTTATTTGAGATTTTCCTTGTTCCTTGAGATAGGATTGTATTGCTATAAACTTCCCTCTTAGAACTGCTTTTGCTGCATCCCAGAGGTATTGGGTCATCGTGTTTTCATTGTCATTTGTTTCTAGGTGTTTTTTGATTTCCTCTTTGATTTCTTCAGTGATCTCTTGGTTATTTAGTAGCATATTGTTTAGCCTCCATGTGTTTGTATTTTTTACAGTTTTTTTCCTGTAATTGATGTCTACTCTCATAGCGTGGTCAGAAAGATACTTGATACTATTTCAATTTTTTAAATTTACCAAGGCTTAATTTGTGACCCAGGATATGATCTATTCTGGAGAATGTTCCATGAGCACTTGAGAAGAAAGTGTATTCTGTTGTTTTTGGATGGAATGTCCTATAAAAATCAATTAAGTCCATCTAGTTTAACATATCATTTAAAGCTTGTGTTTCCTTTTTTATTTTCATTTTGGATGATCTGTCCATTGGTAAAAGTAGGGTGTTAATGTCCCCTACTATGATTGTGTTACTGTCGATTTCTCCTTTTATGGCTGTTAGCATTTGCCTTACGTATTGAGGTGCTCCTGTATTGGGTGCATAAATATTTACAATTGTTATATCTTCTTCTTGGATTGATCCCTAGATCATAATGTAGTGTCCTTCTTTGTCTTTTATAATAGACTTTATTTTAAAGTCTATTTTGTCTGATATGAGAATTGCTACTCCAGCTTTCTTTTGATACCCATGTGCATGGAATATCTTTTTCCATATCCTCACTTTCAGTCTGTATGTGTCCCTAGGTCTGAAGTGGGTCTCTTGTGGACAGCATATATGCAGGTCTTGTTTTCATAGCCGTTCAGCCCGTCTCTGTCTTTTGGCTGGAGCATTTAATCCATTACTAGCATTGATGCATAGCTTGTTAGCATTGAGATGGAAATCTTGGGAGAGCTCTCACCGATTGATATTATGTGAGGCCGGGAGGTCTCTGGCAGTCAAATGTCCTGAACTCAGCTCTCTCTCCTCAGAGGCTCAGGCCTGACCCCAGGCTGGAGCACCAAGACCCTGTCGGCCACACGGCTGCTAGTATTGGAGGGTATCCTGCAGAGGTGGTGGGTGGCTGTGGCTCACTGCAGGGACCAAACTAGCACTTTTTTAGTAGATAGCACACATCTACAAAATACAGTGTAGGGTATCACCATAGAGATAATTGGGTTTAAACTCACCCTCTTGGGTCTCTTGCCCTACCACTGTCAACTGTGCATTTGCAAAAGCCCTGGAGACCTCTCTGATAGAAGTTATGGATGATAGTCCATAATTATTCACCATGTTTTTAATGAAAACTGTATCTTCCACTCTTCTCTGCTTTCAGTTCTTTCATTTTTTAAAATGAATTCTAGATAGGTTACAAAAGTAGAAATAATCATCTCCATTAAAGGAGCATAATTCTCAATTTCTCGTCTAAGTGGAAGTACACATCTGTCTTCCCTGACAAGTTGACATTATTCTTGATCTTAAACTATCTCTTTTTATAAAGCTGAAGATCACTACTTCTATAAATGCCTTACCTTCTTTTTTGACCTTGTTTCTGGGTATTGCCATGTTGGCATATTTTTTTCACATTTAGAAAGATACAGTTTTGTGGTTAGCAGAAAAGGGGGACAGCCATCAGACCACAAACTTTCTTTGATATTATTTTCAACTACTGATCTCACATATCCTTCGAATTTTACAAAGATATTGTATGCATGGCTTCCACCATTGATTTCTTCCCCCAGTTGTCTTTGACCTTTGCTGTAATCTGTTTTGATTATTGTAAGTCCTACCTTCATGCTAGGTCATTGTACCTAATCATTTCTAATAGATTTTTTTAAAGGCTGAATTAAGTCTCTCCAGTGGTATAAGAACTCCCCTTTTTTGCTTTCTCAAAACGATTTTCCAACATCTGTATCTTCTTTCTTCCATATCATTAGTTGACAAATATTTTCAGTAAAGGGCTACATAGTAAATATTTTAGGTTTTGCAGGCCAAGAGACAAATTCAAGAATATTATGTAAGAACTTCCAAGAATATAAAACAAATTTCCACATTTTTATTGACAAACTTAAAAATAAAAATAATAGAGGATTTTTTATATGTAATACAGATCTACTAATAAGAATAGAATTTTGGGGGCTTCCCTGGTGGTGCAGTGGTTGAGAGTCTGCCTGCCGATGCACGTGCCCCGGTCCAGGAAGATCCCACATGTCACGAAGCGGCTGGGCCCGTGAGCCATGGCCGCTGAGCCTGCGTGTCCGGAGCCTGTGCTCCGCAATGGGAGAGGCCACAATGGGGAGAGGCCTGTGTACTGCAAAAAAAAAAAAAAGAATAGAATTTTTCTTTTGGGATAACAGTTTGCTTAATTGGGGTTCAAAGTTAGTGTCCCCTATCATCAGTATTAATTGCAAATAAGTCTTCTGTCAATGTTGATCTGTCTTGAGATTTTACATATTTCATCTTTAAAATGTCTTTTCACACAGATAGGCATTGTCAAACACTGGTATCAAGCTACTGGCCTGTATATATATTCTATTTATCTTTGGAAGTCCTTTATAGGATTTAGTAGATTTTTCTCTTTATTTGCATTTGGAATGTCATTACGTTGCAAATTGATTACTTCCAATCAAAGGTTGGGTGGAAGCTCCTTGATGCACAATTAAATGGATTTTTAAAAACATTTTTATTGAAATGTACTTCACATATCATACAGTTCACCTATTTAAAGTGTATAATTAAATGTTATTTAGTATATTCACAGGGTTGTAAAACCATTACTACTATCTAATTTTAGAACATTTTAGTTCTCTCTTAAAGAAATCCCACACCCATTAGCAGTCACTCCCTGCCCCCTCGACATCCCTCCCTGTTCTAAGAAACCATTAATCTACTTTCTGCCTGTATAGATTTGCTTATTCTGGATATTTCATGTAAATAGAATCATACAATATGTGGTCCTTTGTGACTGACTGAAATGAATTTTGAAATATGAAATTTCTGTTGCATTGCAATCAGGGTCCAAAAAAAATGCTGACTGAATTGCAGTTTGAGCTCAGAAAGAATATCAGCTTCAAATTTGTGTGGGAATGGATATTTTACTTCTAGTTTTAATTTTTAACAGTACAAGAAATTTATAGAGCAGCTTGACATTACTTGTGATTCAAATGGTAGTTGTCAAAATGATTTTACTATAGTATAACTCTTGAATACAAGTGCTGTCTTGTCTGTGATTTTAGGTTGAATTCATTAATAAACATAAGGTTTTCAGCAAAATCTAATTTCCAAAGGTGGTTAAAGGTGGTTCTTGTCATTCAGAAAAATTTCAAACTGATCTGAGCTAAAAAAATTGCAATTAAATTTTACCACTAATAGCCCATCACACTACTGTGTACTGTGTGGTAAGGTAAGTCAGTATATTCAACTTCTATTGCTGACAAAATGCACAGAGCTAATCATAATTCACTGCATGAAAGCAAATTAATTCCACTGTTAACACTACTCGTTCAATAACATGATAGATTTGAATATTTTTCATAAAGTACCTGTTAATGAATAAAACAGTGAGTAATCCTAACCTTTAAACACATTAAATTTTCACTAGCTTTGTGAATTTGACAAACTAAACCTTTTTCTATTCTACGTATATTTTTACCACAAATCCATTGTAATATATCTTAACAGATTCCACTTCAGGTTATACTGAATTTATGTTTTCTCAACGTCTTTAAAAATATTCTTGCCTATAGTTTATTTCATGCAGACTATTCATATGAGGCTAATTTTCCTATCACTTCAAATAGCATTGACTCCTCAAAAAAATAACAACAATTAATTAGTATCTGTACATCTATTGACATGTAAAGAGCTAAGGAAAATGACTTGAAATCATTTGCCTTGTTTTTAAATTAATTGACTGTTGATGTTGCTTCCAATTTCTTCAACTCTTTGGAGCAGTGTTCTTACCAAAAGGCTTAGTCTTAAATAAGCTTATTCTCTCTAGAAACATATCTTTGGCAACTGCAGTATAATATAATTTAATTAATATGCAATTGGTAAACAGCTTTCTTGGCTTGTCTAACAAATATGCCATTTGCAAAATTAAGTTTTGTTGCAGCCTCATTTTACTTTTTACATTTGTGAAGAAATTCTGCTGTAATGGGATATTCTGTTTTAAATATTCTAATTTGACTGACTATTGCTTTCCTATGAGTTGGGAGTATTGTGATAAGTGCATAGGCTGGTAATGTTGACATATACTGTATTCTTTTAGCATAGCTATCATGTTACTACATAACAAAATGCTTTGCCATCTAATTCAATAGCAAAATAATCCACACTGCACTGTGCCTTCAAAGCATGACATTCCAAGTTCATTTTATCTCTTTTTGCATTCGTAATAAGAAAATAAAGTGCACGGTATGGCGATATATATGACACTTGAAATACTGTTAAGTTATAACAGTAACTATCATTGTGATTCATCGAGCTCTGTGCAACAGTGGGAATCAATGAAAATGTCACATATAATCCCTTATCACAACAACTCAACTCAGCCATAATGAGCAAAAGCAGTCATACACAATGTGTAAATGATGAGCATGGCTGTGTTCCAATAAAGCTTTATTTGTAGACAATGAAATTTGAATTTGAAGTGACTTTCTTATTTCATGAAATATTATTCTTCTTTGGATTTTTCTTTTCAAACATTTAGAAATGTAGAAATCACTCAGCTCATGGGCTGTAAAAATAGTCAATGGGCCAGATTTGGCCCACGTGTCAAATAGTTAGCTGAACACTGTCCCACATCATTGATTTTTCCCTTTCCTGGATCTTTCTCATCAGCATACAAACTCTCTGTTATTGCTCTTTTCTTTAAAAACAACAACAACAACAAAATAAATACAAAAACCCTCATATGGCCCCATTTTCCATTGTAGTTAGCATTCCTTTCCTCCACTCTCCTTACAGTCCAGCTCTTTGCAAAAGTTGTCTATATTCCCCATTTCTTATTTCCTTTCTTTTCATTGTCTCTTGAACACACTTCAGTCAAGCTTTCCCTCTACCTCTTCATTATAACTGTTCTTATAAAGGTCACCATTGGCCTTGATATTGCTTCATCTAACGGTAATTTTTTCACTCTCACATTACTTAATTTCTTAACAGTATTTGACATAATCGATCACTCCCTTTTGAAACACTTTCTTCACTTTACTTCAAGGACACCATGGTCTCTTGATTTTTTTCCTTTCTACTCTGGATATTTCTTGTATGATTCTTTCTTAATTCCTCCTTTTTTGAGTTACTTCTTAACTTTTGTTTTAACTCTCAACGGCCTTGGTCCTCTTCTCTTCTCTGTTTATGTTCACTGCTCTTGTCATCTTATTCAATTTCTAGCAAATATTCTCTACATACCATGGATTCTCTAATTTATATCACCTGCTCTGGCTGTTCCATTGAAATCCAGACTGGTTTATCCTTCTGCGTAATACTTCTCTACTTGGATGTATAATAGGCACGTCAAATACTCCACTCTTTATATTTCCCTCTAAATGTGTTCCACCCATAGTTTTTCCCATCTCAGTTGATGGCCATTCCATTCTTCCAGTTGTTTAGACAAAAACTTTGGAAACAACTTTGACTCTTCTCTTTCTATCATACTACATTCTTAATTTTCATGCACTATTGTTAGTTCTACCTTTAAAATATATCCAGAATCCAGCCATTTCTCACCATTTCTCCTGCTACTGCTGTGAACCAAGCCACTATCATTTCTGACCAGGAATCCAGCAATAATAGCCTAACTATTCCTCCTGCTTCTGCCCTGGAGCCTTTGTGGAATGATCTCAAGAATGAAGCCAGAGAGATCGTTTTAAAAACTGTGATCTGACACATTACTCTTTTATAGTGGTTCCTCAGAATAAAAGTTAAAAGACTTATAGTCGCCTGAAGCCCCTGCATGACCCATGACCCTCTCCTCCCTGCTGTTTCCTCTCTGATCCATCTCCCATTACTCCTGCCATGGCTCACTCAGGTCCAGCTTCCGGAGACTCTTTACTGTTTCTCATTCACATCAGGCCCTTACTCACATTGTGACCTTTGCAGTAGCTTCTTACTCTCTCTGGGTGCATTCTTCCTCCTGATATTTACATGTTTAACTCCTGTCTGCTTCCAGGCTGTGCTCCAAGGTCAGCTTCTCCTGGTGGCCTCCTCTCTGCAAGCACCTCATGAAATGCTACCAGCTCTCATCCCTGCACCACCATTCTTCATCCTTTCTTTTCTCCTCTATTTCCCATAGCCTTATTATCTTCTAATAATGTTACATTTTATTTATTGTATTTATTTTATTGTCTTTCTCTCCCTGCAAGGTTGTAAGCCATGAGGACAAGGATTTTGTTCCATTTGTTCATTAATGAAGCCTGAGTGCTTGACACATAGTAGGAACTCAACAGATATTTGTTTTAAATACAGTCCTGAATATGATTCTGTAAATCATTTTTCTGGATCTAGTTTGTAAGAAGTTAGAGCTGGAAGGGATTTTATACTATCGGTACTTTCTAGATTTGTACTAATAGCTACATGACACTATTTAAATATAAATTGAAAATTAAATAAAATTGAAGATTCAGTTCCTCAGTCTCAATAGCAACATTTCAAGTGCTCGTGTGACCAGTGGCTACTGTGTTTGACAGCCCAGGGATAGAACATTTCCATCATCACAGAAAGTTCACAGAAAGCTCTATTGGATAGCACAGCTCAGAGTCAGGTGGGTTCCTCCAAGGCCACACAGCTTGCCAGAATTGAGATGGAACTCAGGGGACTCAAATGATTTATGAAAACTATAAAACAACGCTTTCAAGGCCCAGGGCATCTTGTTAACATTGCAGATTCTGATTCAGTAGGTCTGGGATGGGGCTCAAGTTCTGCATTTCTACCAAACTCCAAGGGAACGCCAGTGCTGCTGGTGTGGAACATCACATATTCAGTAGTAAGGCTAGAGAGTACCCTCTACATGTGAAGAAATACTTCCTTTTAATATTATTTTAGTAGAACACTTATTATTATCACAAAGGTGTACTTTTGTAATTAGGATGTTTCCTAAATAAAACGAGCTGGTATCTTAAATACTGGTCTCACAGACAGCTACATATATTAAAATGTGTTCCCTGTTCTCAGATGAAAGCTTCATAAATAATACATAGTCAAGCAGGAACAAGCAAGAAACTGAGAAGCTGTAGAATATTCATTTTAAGAACGTACTTGCCATAGGATGCTTTGTGCTGCTTTATATTTCTAATGGTGTGTAGATGTAAAGTAATGGCCAGTTTGCTGATTCCTAGAGCAAAATAATGAAAGTTTAGAATAGTAGGAGGAGAGAAGAATTTTCTTGTTGAAATTGGCATGGTTTTTGTTTTTGTTCAGAATTCGTATTTGGTTTTAGGAAGTTGGAAATTAACTTTTGAATGATAAAACACTGGGGATTTCTATTCCAAGTCTTTGTAAATTATTCAGCAGGATATTATTCTTTGTTATAATATAATTTGTTGTCAAATTCTAACTTTAAAGCAATTGGAAGTTTATTAATCTTATCCTTACTTGCTAAACGACCAGCCATCACTTACCTAAAACAATTTGTTTCCTTGATGATGTCATAATTAGAGATCAGAAAAAGACACTGCTGTGAAGCCTCTTAAATTCTCCAATTTAACAGAATATTTGTCCATTTTACAGGCTGAGAAACCAATGTCATTGACTCTGCCTACACTAGGATTATTCACAAATTTATAGAATATCATGGAATAATAAATATTATGTAACAGTGAACTTCAAAATGAAAAGTGTACATGCTATCATATGAACTTTCTTTGGCTCTGTACTGCTAGTTATTCCTAAAGCTGACTTAACATCAGAAATGTATGAGGCACCTATTAAAAATAGATTCCTGAGTCCAGCCCCTAAGAAATTCTGATTCAGTAATTCTGGGATGGTCCCAGGAATCTGAATTTTTAACAAGAGGCTTGGGTTTTCTGGTTAAATGAATTAATATAAATAGAATGCTTAGAACAATAACTGGCAGGTAGTAAGTAAGCACTAATACATATTAGCTCTTCTTCTCTCCCACCTTTCTATTGTTATAATTAAAACTATTATCCTTAGCCCATCTTGACCACCGTTTGCTTAGCTCTCCTTTTTTTTGATGAAAAGGCTAAGGAAATATGAGAGAATAAGATTATTCCCTAATTGCACAAATATTCACTGAGTGCTTTCTAGATACTACACGTACTATTCCAGGTCCTGGGGATGCAAAGCAAACATACCATGTTTTTAAGTCAAGGAATTACAGACTAGACAGATAGGCATATAAGTAAAAGCCCTTGTCTTGCAGTGTAGTAGTTGCTACATTAGAGGTGGGTGCAGGTGCTGGGACAGCACACAGGAGGGATAGGTAGGCTATTTGTTAGGAAGGGTTTTATTAAGAACCCAGTCAGGCTTCAGGTGAGATCTGAGGGTAAGAAGGAATTAGCCAGATGTGGAAGGGGCTACTGAAGAGTTTCCAGGCCTGAGAGAACCACGACTGCAAAAACATAGCTCTTCCATTGAGTCGAAGTGACTTTCGTAGAAGCAGAAGACACAATTGATCCGTGAAGAGGACTCAGTCACAAAGCTCTGCATCTGTAATCAAGGGCAGGGAATTTGGGCCTTTATCCTGCAGGCAGTGAGGAGTCATTGAAGCAACAATGTTTTACATTTTAGAAAATGAATTGCTCTCCTTGAGTGTAAAGGTTGGAGAAGGGGAGGGGATCATCATGGGAGGAGGAGGAAAAAGTGAGGCTAGAAGAAATGGTAATTTTTAAGTGTTAGCCTAGAGAAAAAAGTATGTAAGGGATATGTGTGTGTTATAAATATGTGTATGCATCTTTTTATTACGGAAAAATTCAAACATAAAATAATGGACAGAGTAGTGTAATCCCCTCATGCCCATCACGGAACTACCAATAGTCAGTGACCTGTGACCGATTTTGTTCCATCTTTATTCTCACTAATTTCCCTTCTCTTTATTATTTTGAAGCAAATTCCTGACATAATTTCATCTTCAAATACCTCAGTATGTATCTCTATAAAGACTTTCTTTTAAACATAACCAGAATATATTATTGCACCTAAACAATTAACAATAATTTCTTAATATCACCATATATCTAGTCAGTGTTAAAATTTTCAATTGCCTCATAAGTGCCATAGTTCACAAGCTTGTAAGTGAAATAACCAAGATTACCCAGACTTCTGACTCCAAACCTCCCTCAGTTGCAATTGCTGCTTCCAATTTGGAGAAAGAAGGTAGTTACTAGCATGACTTTAAGTAGGTAACAAAAATTTCTACAACCAACTTTTGAATGTATGTTGAAACGAATGTATCCTGAGCTGCCCTGTGTTTCCTTCAGTGCTCACAGTGCTACAGTAGGCAGTTGTGTGGCATTGTATTTCTAAGTATGCTTTCATCTTCTTAGGAGTAAGAATTATACTTGAAAATTTACATCTTCTACTTGACTCTGAATTTTATAGCTCTGTGGCTGACTATTGACAGCCTCAGGGATTTGGAGCTCACTGTCTGAGAGAGCACTGAGATAGTCAAGGATTTAGTACAAGAATTTCTGACGGTATAGGTGTATAAAATATCATTTGTAAATCCCGGCTGCTAGTATTATGCAAAACCGTGATGCTAGGTACTCAAATATTACCTATGGAAAACTTACATATCCATTAAGAAAGAATTGAAACAAGATTACTGCTAATTCTTGATGGTATTTAGAACCCTGAATAGGGAGATGTTTGGGACTTGTTATTTATACCTTTATCTTCTTGACACAATTTTTTAAGTTAATATTGTTTTATTGCCTCGTGATACCCATCCAAAACATTCCTGTGCTCTTTCCTTGAGAGATAATTAATATCTCAGATTTTATTGAATCATTTATTAATATATTTTCATCACAAATATATGTATCCCTAAACAGTATTGATTGTGTTTGCCTAATTTCACCTTTATATAAATGAAAACATATGTTGTATATTCTTTTTTTTTTAAAGGGAGGTTGCAATTTTTAATTAATTTATTTTTTTATTATTTATTTATGGCTGTGTTGGGTCTTCGTTTCTGTGTGAGGGCTTTCTCCAGTTGCGGCAAGCGGGGGCCACTCTTCATTGCGGTGCGCGGGCCTCTCACTATCGCGGCCTCTCTTGTTGCGGAGCACAGGCTCCAGACACGCAGGCTCAGTAGTTGTGGCTCACGGCCCCAGTTGCTCCACGGCATGTGGGATCCTCCCAGACCAGGGCTCGAACCTGTGTCCCCTGCATTGGCAGGCAGACTCTCAACCACTGCGCTGCCAGGGAAGCCCCTGTTGTATATTCTTTTATGCCATGCTTTTTAAATTCGAAGTTAAATTCCTGAGATTCATCCATATTGAAGTGCATGACAGCAATTTGCTCATTCTCATTGCTGTTTTGTAGTTCATTGTAGGAATAAACCCCAATTTACTCAGACATTATACTATTGATAAACATTTGAATTGTTTCTGATGTTGTTGTTTACTGTTTCTATTACAACACACAGGTACTGGAATTTCTCCAGGGTTTATATCCAGGAAGGTATGATGCTTCATAAGAATGTGCATCTTTAGCTTGGCTTGGTATTACCAAATTGTTTTCCAAAGTCATTGTGCCAGTTTATACTTGCTCTCACAACTGATGAAAGTCCTTGTTGCTCCATAACCTCAAGAGCACTTTGTAGTACTTTAAGTGTTTGACCAATCTGGTGGGTATGAAAAAATATCTCGTAATTTAATGTGTGCATGAGGTTGAACATTCTTTTTTTTTTACATTATGGTTCATTCATGTTTTCTTTGAAGTGCCTTTTCAGGTCTAGCACATTTTTTCTCTTTGTCTCTTGGGTTACTTGTCTCTTCCTTATTGATTCATGGGAGTTGTAGTTTTATACTCACAGTACTAATCCTTTGTTAGTTATGAGTGTTGCCAATATCTTTCCCCAGTTCATGGTTTTCCTTTTGTTAGTTTTATGATGTTCTTTTTATGAAGAGTTTTAAATCTCTTTAATCCATTGCAATCTGAGTTCTGCCCCCACCATTCTACTGATACAGCTGTCTTGAAAGTAAGATCTGTAATCAGGGGTAGACCTAGGTTTTTGGACTCTGAAGCTTATGCCATGTGGGTGTAGTCTTTAAGACAAAGAACCATAAATTGTGGATATAAAATTAGGTGCAAAAGAAAATGGTTAGAAAAATCAAAACAAATTACAAATTTAGAAAGCTGAAAAACACTACAAAGTCACACAGTTTTAAAATATAATATGGTATTAACTGCTTCATACATCTGTAATATGTTTTTAGTATTGATAGTTGGGATGTGTGAAACATGTCTCTCATACAAACTTGCCTGTAGCACTCCTACAAATTTGTGTCCTATAGACAAAGGCATGCTGATAAATTCTATGTCATATTTCTATAAAAAAAAAGTATGATGTGTCTTTAATTGTTAAACTGATTGAAGAGAACTTCCGTTTTGACCTAAGCATAGCGAATAAAATCCCTGTTTAAATGCTTTGTGTTTGATGATGAGAAGGAGTTTTCTACAGATAAATGTCTGCCTCCCTACATTTCAAACCTGTTTTCTCTTGCATGGCATGCATATTTCCCACCCTGAGCTCTGTAGGACATGACGCTGTGTGATACAATCCTTGTACCTTATGTCATGATCCAGGTGAGTCATTTCAGGAGGAAGTAAGACATTCCTGGAAGTTGTTCCTACCCTGGGGCCCTACCAATTAGTTAACTATACTCAAAAGTGACGGTAAATCTCATCGACATATCCCCCCAAACTCTCACTTCTTATATCACCAACTCAAATTCTCAGATCTGAAAAATGTTCACTCATAGCTGCAATAACAATAGCTGACCCAGTGATGGGGAGAGGTCAGAGTGGAAGGAGAAAGTGGTGTTAACCAGTTGCAGTTGAAATATATTATTTCTGCAAAAACGTGACCCTTTGAGTACATTCTTAGGACCTTGAAGGGAGCCAGTGCACATGAGAAACCCTGACATTGTTTTCAAGGTAATGCTCTGCCTTCTATCTGTTCACCCTCTACAGCCCTGAACACTGCTGTCCCTGCTGTCTTTCCATTCTCTCCACCTTTAGCTTTATTGCTGTCTCGCCCTTGATGGCATCTCTGGACCCTGTCTTCTCAGTTAGTGTATTTCTCCATGATCTGCCTTCACACTTTTCCACCCTGTACGTACTCCTTTGACCTCATTGTTCCCATCCCTTCAGCTGCCCTTATGCAGGAGTGACTCCAGAATTTCTGTGTTTAAGCCTGATCTCTCCTGCAGGCTCCAGAGTCCCTTTTCTGATTGTGAGCTGGGGGCATCTCCTAAGAGACATTGCTTCTGACATACCTCAAATTAAATATGTCCAAAAAGAAAGTTTTTATGTTTTCTCCAGAACATTCACCACTTCATCTTCCTATGTTCCTTTCTCAGTTACTGTCATCTCTATCCTCCTAGTTGCTTAGCCTCAAATCTTGGTCATCTCTGACTATTACCTCAGTTTTTCGCACGTCACTTTCCCCTTTGCACCTTTGTTATCCCACTCTGTGGATGACACCTTATGTGTCACTTACATCTGCCTTTTCTTCCTCAGTCTGAAACAGGGGAAAGGAGCTGAGGAAAAGAACTGCCGTGGGGTATAGACAAGGGGGAGTGAAGACTCATTTGACTGGAGGTTTCCTAAATGCTCATGTAAATCCATTAGCTTACCTAAATCTTCAGTTTGCCCAACATCTCAAAATTCTAAATTCTCTAAATACCATTTTCCATACATATTATGTTTATATTGGTCATAGCCCTTATCAAATTTATAGTAATTATTTGTCAACATAAGATTATAAGCGCCTATGAGATTATAAACTTGTAGTTGACAAGGAATCTATATTCTCATGTTGGTGAAGAACAATGCCTTGCATATAATAGGCACTGAATAAGTAGATGTTGAATTGAGTCCTTCAAAAGTGCTTTTTGCTGCCACTTTTTGTTTTCAAGTGTAAACATGTCTTCTTACACCTTTACCTATGGTCTAGAACCTGCAGTTGGTGTATAGCAGAATTTGACATCAAACACACCTTCCTGTTTCAGGGTGACTTGGATTCTCTGATGAATGAACAAGGGAAAACACAACGCATAGGACGATGAGGGCAAGCAGGGCCTGCTGGCTCCTATTAGCTCTGGTTCTGAGTCTCCTAGTCGAGTCCTGAGAGTGGTTGGTCTTGGGATATTTTATTTTAAATTTCCTCTTGTAGAAACGCCATTCCATTTTTAGCCTGCTCGTGATA